>NC_079344.1:11561018-12165362 GCF_029582105.1 Oenanthe melanoleuca
GCAAAGCTCTGATTTAAGCTACTATACACCAAATCACAGCAAACACTCCAGTGATTTCATCTGCTGTGAAAAGAAAGCCCTAAACATCAGTAAATGCACCAGAAATTAGCTTTCCCTGGCAGGAAGGTTTTGTGTGTTTATTTATAGCCTATTACTGCTCATGGAAGGCAAGGAACAATAATCTAAACCAGAGTCAGCAGTTCTGCTGCAAGTTAGAAAATATGCCATTTTAACAACTCTGTTTGCTCCTGGCCCAAAACCCCTCTGCCTTTTCCTGCCTGTTCACCCTCACACACTTCACACCATTCTCATCTGGGCTAAGGGCTCCAGGCTCCAGGAATCTGCATCACTGCTGAGCAATTTTCACCACAACACAGAGAGCACAGAGCTGCTGACAAGGCACAGAAGGTGATTGTTCTCTCCCAGAAATACTCTGGTAAAAGTAATTTTTTTTTTCTTTCTCTTTTGGATCTAACTTTGTCTTGCAAAACCTTCAACATTTTAGGTGGAAAGTGTTCTCTTTCCATGAAAAGGCCTAGTCTATCAAAAAACCCTCTTGAGAGAGAAGAGACAGGCTCTAAGAGATATTCTCTGTTAGTGACACAGTATTGTCAGAACCCCACATCCCAGCCCCTACCTAAAGAACTCCCTTTCTCCATCCAGCAGCCTCCAGCTTGTTCCTTGGTTTGCCTGTTAGAGAGAGCAGGAGGGTGTAGGGCAGCTATAAACAAAACTGCAGCAGGCAGCACCTTCTTTACCATGGGATGAAAGAATGCAGCTGTTGGTTACTAATAGAATAACTGAATTTCAGAGGCACCAGAAACCCCAGGGCTGGGTTAAATGATGCCCAGGTGCTGTGGAAGAGCTCTCCTCCTCTCTCTCTGCACCTCCAGAAAAGAAAGGACCCCAGTGTTCAGCAGTTCTGTGCATGAGCACTGGCAGAGAGGACTCAAACTAACATCTTTCCTCTCCCACCACCTGGAATAACATTGGATAGATTTTTTTCTGTACACATGATCTTTTCTTTGCTGGACATCTCAGGTTTGAATTGTTCTGGAGCTCTAAGATATCTGGCAGGTTTAACCCTTGTCTGTGCCATATGTGAGAGGATAATTCTGAAAAGGGAACCTAGGACCCAGATTCTGGTGATCAGACTATTTATTGTCTGTGTGGCCCTCAGAAGAAAATGGTTTGGCTGTTCTCATTAAAGCAGCAGCGAGCAGCAGAGCATAAGGAAAGGAAATGCAAGGTCTTAAATGAATCCAATTACTCATGCCATTAATTTAGATTTACTTGAGTAGTTAGAGCATGCTAAATAAACAAAAATTGATTAGTTAGATCATGTTCATTTGGAATTTGACCATGAGTGGATGGATATTTATTTTCCAGGCTAATGGTAAAGGTTTGCCAATATATTTCTGTGGTATTTAAAAAGAGGCCACTGGATTTTTTCCATCGTGGATTTGCAATTATTCCCAGGATCATTTTCATCTGCAAGCCTTTTTTCCTAGATAAGTGCTGTGCTGATGACAGATGTAGGTGAGGCTTTTTTGCATGTTTCAATCAAGCCAGACACACTTACAAAGAGTGTGTGTGGAATGAACCCTAAGGTTTGCCTCTAGCTCATGTGAAAATCAGCTACTGCCACAGGAGCCAGCTCTGATTTTTACTCCTGAGGGAAAACAGCAAAATATTACTTGAAACCTGAATCAGTTTCAGAGCTATAGCACAGGGAGAATAGAATCTGAATGGGCTGTGAAATGAAATCAAGCCAGGAAAGTGCTGGTGTAGCAGACATGCATGCTGAGGCAGCTGAAGAACCATATCTCATATTGAATGCATCCCATGCATTAGGAGGTGGGGGAAGAATGGATGTTTTTATTTAGAAACAAGGAATATTTCCCTAGCTCCCATTTCCTCTTGACAAAATCACTGTTGTCCCTGTGACTCAAACATATCTGGAGGTGGGGACCTTTCTTTCTCTCCACCACACAAAAAAATAGATGCAACTTGATCCAAAACTTCCCTGTGAAATGTTCTACCACAACCTTTTCCCTATGTTAAACTCAGCAAGTATTATCTCCCCTCTGAATTGTTCTAGGTGCTCAATCTCTGACAAGAAAAGAGTGAGAAATAATTTCTTCTGTGGCTTAAAAATCGTAATCTGAACCCAGGTAAAATGATTATAAAGTAGTGTGCTTCTTAACCACATTACTATCAGCCAACATTTCCTGTCCATTAATAAGTTTCTGAGATTGCCTCATGGATAAAAATGGAATTTTAAAAATAATTTATTATTTCCTTCACTGGAAACAGAGTTAGGAAGCAGGTACATATAAAAATAGAATATTCACTTATGATTGGGGATGGGGGGGTGTCTCCATAATTTTCTCTTCAGAGGGTACATCTTGATTTTCATCAGACATTGGTGACATATTGTGGGTATTTGTTCTCTCCATGAATACTGTTTCAGTTCCAGTCAGTTTGGCTTTTGTACACTATTTTTAAGATGGAAAGACCTTGATAATATTGAGATAAAGCCCCAGTTCTCTTTGTGTAGGCAGAGCAGAATACCAAAATAAGCTCTGAATTGTGAATTGCAATAACGTTCTACCCATGGCTTGTAGAAAAATAACAAAGGTTTAGGTGGCAAAACTGGGCTGTTCCTTTGCAGCTTTTATTTGCTTTTTTCATTTGATGGTCATAACTGTTTTTCTACTCAGTTGGTTTTAACTTTTTCACTTTCCATGTCTTGTAGTGCCTGAGTCAGTCTTCCTTAAAAAATGCCCTTGTAAATGAAATGTTATCCTTGTTAATGTACTTTTAAAGAAATTGAAGTACTCTTTAGTTCCTACTTGGAAAACAAAATCAGATCTGGCAGTTTAGGATTATTGCAGTTGTGTCAGGTTGTATTTCAAGAAGACAGCTCTATGTGCAATCTTCTAATTAAAATGAAAAGATATTATCAACTTATTAAATTAGCTTCCCATCTGGTAATTTTATCATTTAAAATATTTTTTTTTTGTGCTTAAAAAGTATGAAACCAGCATAACAAGTGCTAAACTGATCTTAATACTGTCACTGCAACAAAAGTCTTCCAAAAGATGAGGGTGACATTGGTGTAGGGAAAAGTTGATAATCCTCACAGAAAGTGTAGAAATAGAAGATGAGGGCCACTAGTGGGGAAGGGGAGACAATGATGAATGTTTTACTGACTCTAGATCAGGTTTTATTGCAAGGATTTTCCCTAAAACTCACAGAACCCCCCTTCCATCAGCCTCTGTGTATAATGTCAATGACTCCTGCCCCTATTCTAAATAGCTGGATTTAGAAATAGATGTATCTTATTAGTGTGAATATTTGATATGCCAAAAAGGAGGGAAATTTCAGCTGAGTAGTCAATGTATTTCATGCAGATCCATTCTCACACCCCTCAGTTTGCTCTGGGTGCCCTCCAGCAGCAGCAGCAGTGACCCTTTGGTAGGGGAGGTGTGGGGTCAGGTTGTCAGGCCTGGGCTCAGCTGCACTGCCATGTGTCCCCTCCAGACAGGGGTGCCAGGAATGTGGAGCTTCCCTGCAGGCTGTGACACTGAGCCAGCACTCAGCCTGGGCTGCCCCTGCCAGGGTCAGAAACAGCAACACAGACCAGTCTGTGCAGCTCTCCTCTCCTCCATCCCAGCACTCAGGGATGTGCTGAGAGCCACATCTGAGAGCTGAGATGTCTCCAGATGCTTTGGGACCAGCATCCACCCTGCAGTGCTGCTCCCCAGGGAGAACAGCAAGAGGAATTACTTCTCAACAATTATTTCAGAGTGTTCTGATCCTTTTAACAGAGGGATTGGCTTACTTGGGAAAAAGAAAAAAAATACAAGGAAACTCCAATGCAATGTAGCTACATGAGTTATCACTTAAAAAATCCTAAAACAAGGCTAAAGCTTGAATGCTCTTTAATTGAATTAATTCTTCTCTATTTTATTTCTTTGCATCCATGGGAATTTGTAAGTGTAGCTCAAAACAGATTTTTCCTTCTTTCTTTTTCTCATCTGGAAAATCACATTCTGATGCCTTGCAGACTTCCCAGGACTATGCATGGCTTATCCAACAACGTTCTGGCCAACCAAGATATTAATAAAGAAGACCAGCTCTGTAGTAATTCATACAAGTTTTCCACTGCCAAAAGCTACACAGCAAGAAAGAAAGAGTTGACAAAATAGGAGTCCACAATCCTGAATGTTTTATGAATCAGAAGAATTTCTGGGAAAGTAAAATCTTAACAGCTAGCATCTGCTGTACCTGGCAGCAGCAGCAGCCTAGAATAGATTCAAGTCCTTCCAGGCTCATTGCTTATGACTCAAAGCCCCACTCCTGAAGGTGCAGAGGCTGTAGGGGCTCAGGGAGGAAGGACTGGAACCCAGTGACCAGGTCTGGGAAGCAGGGTGACAGGATGCAGGCCAGGTGATGAAGACAGGTCCATCATCTCAATGTTCTCACTTTCCTTGCCTTTCCACTGCCTGGAGCCAGTAAATAAGGAGAAAAATTACAAAGGAGCAGCTACAGGCAAACATCTGCTGGAATACAACAGGAGAATCACTCAGCTGGTGTGAGAATAGCTCTTGGTCAAAGGCCCTCCCAGCTGCTGTGCTCCTGTCTGAGGATGGAGATGCTGGGACAGGGCAAAGGGACAGAGAGTGATGGGTGAGATCAGTCCCAGCTGGCAGCACAGACAGGAGCCCTGCACTGCACCCTGCAGCTATTCTGTGCTCAGCTGTCAGCAAGGGGCAAGAGCACAAGCTGCACCCTTGCAGTTTGCACCAATTTTCAGCCTTTTTTTCCCATGAGGAAAACCCACAGGGATTTCTATGGCAGCTTAATGGCCCTTAGCTGAGCTGAGTGGCCCTTAGCAAAACCTTCACTGTGTCAGAAGAGCTGTTGTGCTGTGTTAAGGGGGGATGATTTTACTTCAGCTTTCTGCTACACTCAGAACACACTTTTTTCCCTGTCAGTGAGTGCCCCTGTCCAGTCATAGAGTGCAGATTCAGAAGAATGTGTTTCCATCCAGTAATGAGTCTGGGATAAAGACTTCATCAGTCTGATATCCAGTTGGGATTCTGGCTCAGTAGTGATGAGGCAGTAACATTAATGCTGGATACCAAAGCAAGAAAGAGAATTTTGGCCCTTAAATTATTGTGTTCAGCTCCCTCCCCAACAACCCTGTCTGCACAGGAATGGAAAAATAAAATCAGAGAGAAGAATTCTGTTAGCAGACAAGGCAAGAAATTCAATACAGATGACATTTGCTTTGCAAAGCAATAAAATAAGCTCCATCTGTTTAACAGTTAGGTACTTTCACATAGGATTTAGCACAGAACATTTAGAACATTTTCAAAACATTGCAATGTTAAACACTCAGCCCTCAGGACAGATGTGGGGTGGAGATGAGGAATTGGAGGCAGAGGGGTTGAACTGTGGCAGAATTCCAATTAGGAATCTTGGCTTTCTATCCCAAGAGCAGGATGTCTTTTTCTGTTTTGTTGGGCATAGCAAAGGGCAATCAGCATTTCAGGAGTGAACTAGGCATCTTTGAACTTGTATTCACCAGAACAAGAGGAGTGGGACCTCAGGGAGGTGATCCACCCTGAGCCTCACACCTTCCCAGCTGTCAGGATTCCTTGGGTCCAGGGCTGTGGGCCATCTCCTGCTCCTGTCTCAGCAGGGCTGTGCTCATTCAGCCCTAGCCAAGACCCTCCTGCCTGTGACACTGATGTTCCTGTCCCTGCTGCTCATTCTTCCAAGTCACAAACACCAAAAATCTGGTTTTAAACACAGAGTTTGCTGCAAGAGAGTGTGCCAGTGTTTAGCATATCAGGGCAAGTCATCCCCACAGAAATGCACATCTGCTCTCTGCTGAGATGAGATCCCCAGCTCAGCCTTGTGCAGGAAATCATTCAATTGTTTGTAATTAGATTCAAAGAGCAGCAGCTCCCACTCTTCTGCGTGGGACAGTGAGGTCCTAGGAAGGGCCAGAGCAATTAGCAGGAGGGCACCTAATCAGCTACTGCAAAATGGCCTGAAACACAAAGGAGAATAAAGCCTTGGCACGTGCTATTTCTGACACAAACAAAAGCTTCAATTAATTTTGGAGCAATATGCAAAATACCTATCACAGTTTCATGGATATTCAGAAACAACAGCTGCTCTTTTTGTGGCTGTTCGTGGTTGAGACCTAACAGAGGTTAAAAGTTCATTGTTTCCATTATTCTCAATATATATGTATATATACACAGCAATTCACAGAGGTATGGTGAGGCTGGGTGCATCTATTGGCATTTTCTTCCTAGGAGGGGGGCATGCCTGTGTATATCTGCATGATGGAATGATCTTGTTCATTAGCTCAGGATGCTCATATTATGTATATTCTATTAAGCACATATTGAATATGCATCTCATTTTCATTTCAATTAGGATCTGAGGGCTGATTTCATTCATGACTATTGATTCCTTCCAGGCCATTTGCATTTTATTCTGTTCATTATTATTTATAAGCTCTGTGCTCTCTGAGGAATTTAAACATCCCTCTGGTGATTGTCCCCAGGTGATGAATTATACACCGTCCTTCAAAAACCAACACAGCAAGCCCCACGTTAATCCTCTGCTCTTTCTGTGTGTTTATGGGGCTTTCTTGCTGGCTCTGGTGCCTTCTGTTGGGCTGGCAGCAGGTGATGCTCTGCACAGTGAACTCCATTTACTGCATGACAAGCTGTGGTACCACCCGGAGTTCTCCAGTAGAAAGACATATTTCACCCCCAGCTCTGCTGGGAAGTATTTCCCTGCCCTGTCAGTTTGACAACGTGACAGCTGAATCACAGATACCTCCCCTCTTCAGGAAATCACTCCTGGTTTTTGTCCCTGACTCATGAACCAGGACAAGAAACACTTCACTCCCAAATCCTCTCCCTCCCCAAGGACTCCCTCCTGCCTGACATTTCACAGTGTCACAGGATTAATTACATGCTCTCCCCCTGTTTTCATAGGAAGGCTGTGTCCTTTTAGGCAAGATACTGTGTTTAAAGTGTTTTAGAGAAAGGTTTCAGTTCAGTGGTTTGCACACACTGATGTGTGTGACTGAATTTGCTGGTCCCTGAACTCCACGGGGGTGAGTGAAGAACTGGAGATTCTTCCTGACACATGGAGGCTCCCCAATGCCTTTTGATGATTTGACAGATACTGTCTGAGATCAGATTTGCACAATCCCTGGCTTGGAATGAACAGGCAGGAAACTTCAAAAGAGACAGAATTGCAGTTTAAATTGAAAACAAGTTGTGTTTTCATTGGAAGATCTATGCAATAATTAATTGCTTACTTAAATGTAGGCTTAGATCTGAAAGGTCTTTTGAGAGATTAAGGAAAGTCTACACATTAAATCTGATAGGAACATATGCTCCTAGATTGTTTTGATCTATGCTAACAGAGCTGGAAGGACACAAAAGTGCAATAGAAGTAAAATACAAACTGAATTTTTCCAGATGTAGAGAAAAGCAGTTTGCTTGATAGAATTTTGATGCAAATGGATAAAAAGTGGAGAGGAAAAAGACAAAGGGCATTAATTTTTCTTTCAACAAATTAACCCCTCTGTCCACAGCTCAGGGTTTCACACACCCATCAGCTAAAGCAATGCTGTCACACCACTTGTGCAGTCAGACAGGAAGAAATTAAACCCTGGCTATCAGGTCTGCCAGTGTTTTTCTCCACTCCCATGAGGATTCCTGTGTGATCATATCAAGGTGTAACAGAAGACACAAAGTCCCAAGACATTTCTCCAAAACCTGGTGTTAAGGGCAGGCTTAAGTTGGATGGATGTTATCTGGAGATTACATTCCTGACTCTCCAGTGACTCATTAATAATTACATCCTGGCTGCTCCTAAGGGGGATTAACATGGAAGGAAAGAGCTCAGTGCTGAGGATTCCCACACCAAAGCAGTTTCCCAGCCCTCAGGCATATAGGATAGATGGATAGGAAAGAAGGGAGTAGGAATGCCACAAAGAGAGGAAATTAGTAAAGCTTTCACAGCTATACCAGGCAACATTTAACAGAACAGAAAGAACGAGATGTAGGCCAAACATTTAATTTCTTACAGCAAAAGGTACATAAGAATATATGTGCAAATATGAGGAGGCACCCAGCCTTAATTACAAAGTCCTATTATAAAAGTTGTTCATTCTTGAAACTGTGGGTGGGGAGGATTTATTTCCAAATAAATTATCAGTTTTGCCTGTACAGAGCTGCATCTGAGAAGCTCACCCCTTTACTGGCAGCTCCTATTAGCAGACACATTTCCCTATTTCATTGTAAAAGCAAAAGCCCATTTATATCAATATACAGAGAGGCCCTATTAACAGCAGAGAATACTCTTAGTAGGAGTCAATTATGTTATATATACCCCTTGAAAAAAAAGTTTTGTGATTTTTTTCATATGTAAACTGGTATTCTCTAATTTGCCTTGAAATAAATGCCATTAATTTGTCTTGCAATAAATTCCATTTGTCTTCAATAAACACTCTAATGCATCAGTGCTGATCAAAGGGCTCTGGTCCTTGCCTCTCCACTGAAGATGCCAAAGTGGTTCATGTTTCCCAAAACCACTCAGTGTGGATATTTCACTCCTTGAGTGTAAGTTACCAGGACTCTGCACAAAGGCAGAGCTGGGGGCTGTACCATGGAGATAAGACCCAGAACGAAGCACTGGCAGATGGCAGTTGCCATAGAAGGTACAAAAGATTCTTTAATTAAGTCTTCTCTTCCCCTTATTAAAATTCAGGAAAGATTACCAAGGAATTTGTACTGTATCTGGAAAACAAATCATAACAATTACAGCAGACTGCCCCAGGCTGGCTAGATTGTAGCTTATTATTCCACAAAGGCTTGATAAATGTGTAAATTTATATAGAAGGCTTCTGTGTGTCATCATTGCTGTGCAAAAACTTCCTGCTTGCTGTATCCAGTTTTAGAAGGAAGACCAGCTGGCTAGAGTCCCTTGAATTATTTGCTGTTGTTGTTGAATTTTTAAAATACATATAAATTATGTCTCACATTTACAGTTTATCTCCAAGCTGTCAAACAGGGACTCATTCCTGCTCTTTTTGATGCTGGCAGAAAAGCCATCTAACTCAGTTAACTCTCTGGCCCCACATCCCTCAAACATCACCAAAAAAAATGACTTTAAGATTCTAAATGTGCATTTTTTAAATGCCACAGGCTTCCCCTTAAGGAAAAAGCAAACTTTACAGCATAATTGTTTTATACCTATGAGCTTAATTGCCTTACCAGGAGATTTGCATATGTGCACATCCATAAGGACAGTCTGTATTTCCCCCTTGACTGATTAAATGCTGGGTCAAGTGGGAGGGGTGAATCACTCATTATATGCATTTCCCCTTAAAAGGGGAGCTTTGAACAAAGATCAGGGCTAGATTTGACCCTCTTCATCACTTCCTTTGCACTGTGATTCCGTGGAGAAGACTGGAGCAATGGTGTGATTTATTGGCAAGGCTTATGGATTAAAACGCCACAAGGGACTGTCAAAATGATCTCAGCCAACTCCCCTGCATAAACCAGAGCAGAATATTTCTCTGAATTAACATCTGGGTGAAGGTCAGATGTTGGAAAACATGTCCACTCGTAATTAAAACCTATCCATCAGTAGATAATCCACTAACATCCCCAGGGAAATGAAGCAGGATCATCATTCTGGGACATGCACCCACCCAAGCCAACATCCATGCCTGGTCCATCTCTCTGCTTTTTCTATTCTCCTGATTTTATACCTGAGAACTCAGGCTCCAGCATTGCTTAGGGAACTCCTTTACCATTCTCCTGGATATATTACTATTATTGCAAGTTTAAAGTAATTTATATGAAACTGGTTCAGTGTATGTTTGCTGTAGAAAAGAGGAAAATGTAGAATTTTGAAAGATAGTGCTTATGTGTTCTTTTTCCCAAATGCAGTGAAATAAATGTGAGGTTCTTAGTCTGTCCCCTGCCTGGCTATAATGAATTCACCTTTTCTTGCAAGATTTTAAATGTTGAGATACATGCAAATCCCATTTGCAGAGAAAATACCAGGCACTTCCAGAGTGCCCAAGAGCTCACAGCACTATGTGAGCACTTTGCAAATATTTTAAATTCTGCTCATTTTGCCAATGGCACCTTGAAGCCAGGACTCCAGGGTCTCAACCCATCATGCTGGCAGCCAAGTTTAGCTAAATCAAACAGATCCAAGGTACAGCACTCCACAACCTGCAGGTAGAGGCATGGGCTGGAATGTGATGTGACCATGATGAGAGACTTGGCAAAGAAAAAGTGAGGAAAAACTTCCCACAGGATGGAAAAAGACATAAAGGATTCTGGGCTTGTAATGTTTTGGTGTGTTTTTGTTTTTTATTTTAAACGACATTTTTCATTGCATCTCTGTTTAAATAATAAAAAGAAAATATTCAGCAACCTCCTCCAGAGCTAGTCTTTATTCTTGCTTTTATTCAAAAACACTCTTCTGGGCTTGTCCAATAAATCAAAGCCTTCAGCTGATGATGAAATTAATAAATAAGGTGACACATTTGCTCTCCACTGCAGATGAGATTTCCCATTTCATGCTTCAGTTGCCTGAAGTAAGAATGCAAGAGAGGGAGATTTTTTCCTGTGGTGGTAAGGAAAGCTGATGAAAGATTACCTTAAAACCTCTCATAAGGGACAACCAAGCAAGAGACTGGGTTTTTTTTTTCCTTCACTTAAAAAAGATAAAAGCAAATAAATAAATAAAACAGAAGGGGGCATACTTTATATTGATTTTCCTGCTCTGCCTGCAAGAAAGCATCATTCTCCCAGGGACTGCAGGGAGAGAGGAGCTGGGATGAAGAGATGAACAGATGTCATGGGAGTGTGGGCTGGGCACCAGCACTGAGCACAGCTCCTGGAGCTGCCCACGCCTCCAGGGGCTCCTGCTGCCAAATCCTGTCCACTCACAGCCCTGCCCAAAGATGTGCTCATATAAAAAATGGGAGTCCTCCATTTATTAAATGAAGAAAAAAGAAAAGAAGAAAAAGAATTATTGTTGTTGGTTCAGAGGGGTTTTGGATACTTTTGCAGCATCTGGAGGGTGTGAATTTCATTTTGAATTTTGAATTTCAGCTGAACAAAGGAGCCTCCAGTTCCTTGGGTGTTCTGCAAAGTTGCAGGGAGGCACAAGAGACTGATGCACTTCAAGGATTTGAGAAAGAAATTCCAGCCCTGACTCATATTCATGAATATACATGCACATGACCCCACAATGTATTCTTTACTAAAATGATCTCTTTGATAAACACTGAAATACATAAATAAATAAATGAACAAACAAACAAATAAATAGATATCTCATCAAAGTAGCTACAGCATTTTTTCAAAATTTATTTTAATAAAGGGAGAGAGAAGGAGGTCTGTGATTTCTGAAATATATTCTTTGCAGGGATAAAAGCATCTGGGGAAATTCAAGACATCATTACTATTACTTAGAAGATGGCTTAATTATATTTTTGACAGAATGTTTGAAGTTGGATGGTGTGGTGCATTCTTCAGCAGTTAATGAAAGATTGCAGCCTTCCCTTCAGCTTGATAGATTAGTGCAAGGAGGGAAATTTTCTGTTAAGTGTTCTTAAGGCAATTGGGAACTTCAAAACTGAAAATATCTATTTCATTTACAGGACAAAAAAATTGAATATGGTCAGTGTTGCCTTGTGCAGAATACCAAAGTGTTCACTGGCACACGAATCTGTATCTCTCCAATATAATTAATTTTTTTATTATTATTAAGAAACAGTGTTTTCTTTTAAAAATAAATGGAAGAGGAGGGAACGATCATAGAGCCCAGTAAAGCCATCTTTAAAAAGAATATATTTTGTTTGAAAAATAAGACAGGAGGAGAGGTGTGATTTTGGAGGATTTTGGTCACTAGTGGTCATAACAGCAAGAAATTCTGCTGCTGACAGGCTGCTTCTCTGGGCAGCTCTCTCTGCCCTCTTTTTTCCATACAAAGCAAATTACTTCTGACACACAAACTCTCCACTTTCACATATTTATTTTGATTTGTATAAAAGACCTTGAGTGCTTGTTAAATGTAAATTTGTAGATTAGGATATGCATTGAGTGCAAAAGTTTTGGTAAGTCATGACTAAGATAACCAAAGTGATTTTGAAAAATATTTCCAAGATCACTGTGATGTGAATCACTGTAAGAATAAAGAAAAGATGTTGCTACAAATGAATTAACTAAGGAATGAAATAAGCTATCCCAAAAGTACTGTGAATTAATGGCAAATAAATATGCAAATTCAATTATTTGTTTGCTAAAGAAATTGACTTGGAATATATTCCTAACATTTTGTTCTCTGGCCTGTCAGAGCAAAAAGACTGTATGAAAGATTTAACAAAATGTTAGGAAACCTTTGATTAGTCCTAATTCTTCTTCGATTAACAGTAATTAAGTACATCAGGTCCACAATTAACTTCTGTTTAAAATACTTTTACCTTTCAAATTTAATATGGTTCATTATACACACTTAGCAAAAAATGGCAAAGGTTAATTTATTTTTTCCATTCTCAGTCTAGCCTTGGTATCAGGGAGAGCCTGGATTCCTAGTCCCTCCTCCAACAAGGATGTAGGATTTGCATCCTACAGCAAAAGGCTCATTATCACTCACTGTGGTGATGAATTTGTGGGCTGAGCAGAAATTTCTCAGCTGTTGAAGAATGTATTAAATGCTCCCAATATACATTCCAGCAAGTTAATGAATATATATATATATATATGCATGTGTGTATATAAAAATGTTAACTTATAAATAAATCTTCCTCTCCTCTATGAGTTTTTATGCTATAGTAACTTAACCCCATAAGCCCTGGTTAATATTCTTTTATAGAATTTCTGTTTATGCCAAGGGAATTACAGGCTGCTTGATGCCAACCCCAAGTCATGGGCTGGGTAAATCAGGAATTATGGAATCTACAATTCATGGGAGCTTCTCAGAAGCTGAATGCAAAACACAAAACTGATGTTAACAAGCTGCAGGATGAAAAAGAGACAAGAGGCTTCAGACATGGAAAACCCCTGAGCTAGACCTGGCCTCCTTGATTCATAGCCACCACTCATATTAATTCAGCTGCTCTGCATAAATGGCACTCCCTGCTCCCTTGGATGTCCAACCTGCACCAACAGCTCCAGCAGTATCCTTCACCTGCAGTCAGGCTGGGATCAAGAGCTCTCAGCTTCAGACAGAGCTGATACCATCCCATCTATCTATATCTGGCATTTCAGTATTACTGGCTGAGCATTACTCACTGTATCATCATTTTAGTCTCCTTTCAGAGGAAGAGATCAGCAGCACATTCAGGCATTCCCAAATGATGAAACCCAGATGTGCACCCTGAAAAATGCTCCCTGCTCTTTCTCCTGGCTCCATCTGAACCTTTGTTTCAGGACAAGGCCATCTCTCCAGAGCTGATGCACTCTTATTCCAGATTTCAGCTGCTCAGCCTGAGGGGAGATCCAGTAAGAATAAGCTGGTCTGTACTTTAGAAGTAAAGCTCCTTCTTCAGACTTAACTCTGTCTTGGAGCTTAACATGACTCTCTCAGACACCTGAAGCCAGCTCCATCCTCTCTAATAACAGATAAAGTAGAACAGATGTCTTAGTTTATTACTTTCTCCTTTCCCTGGTTCTATTGAAACCTCAGTTTTTCAGAAAGCAGAGTGTAAATCAATGAGCCTTTTCCCTATAATTATCATCAATAGCTGTACACTACAATTTCCAGCCCAGGAAGTAGATTCTGCCTTTCCTGTAGTTTGATCCCCTCTCCTCTGCATGCTGCTGCCTGCAGGAGATTCAGAGGGCAGCAAGGCTGTGAAAACTGTGTGGGATGAAACCCTAAACAGGAAAGAATCTGTTGTGCAAGATGCCTTTTGTCAGCTGAAAATTGCACTTGTAAAAAAACACAGAAACCCCAAAGCTTGTAGTTAAAGAGTAACATCTTTAGCTCTAATTTATACTGACAGCACAATAGAGCTGTTGCTCAGGCTCTGCCTGCTCTCTCCCCATCACAGCAAGGGTTTTATTAAGTGATAAATCAATTTCTACAAGGCAAACTGGAGATTAAGTCCTTATCCAATGTTCATTTGCAATTGAAAGCGAACAGAAATACCCTGGGACAGGGGCTTGGTGACCCTTTTCAAGGGCCAAGCTTGAATAAACACCCCACATGCCAGCACAAGGCTGAGATCAGCATTGCAAGCCCTGAATGAATGCTATTTCTTAGAATCTGATCTACTAACGATTTCTTCCTTAAATTAACAAATTCCCTGAACAAATAATTTGGGTTTAAATGGTCACTGCTGGAAGAAATGCCATTCTTTGGTTCTGATGGCAGGTCTCAGCAGCTGGGAACCAGTGCCCAAATAGCCAGATCAGCTTAGAGCAGGACTGTCTCATCTCAGATTGCCTGCCAGGGGCAGAGCCTGTATTTCAGAAGAAACTACAGGGAAGCTTCTCAAGGAGCAGATCTGTAAGTGACCTACTCATGGACTCTCTCTCCAGGTACTGTATCAGCTCTTTGCCATGTGAGGCAAGAGCATCTCCCTTTGGGCAGTCTCTGTGCTGGTTAAATCCTCTCCTGCATCCAGGGAAAGCTGCAGTGGAAACTCCCCTCATCTGTTTACAGTGACAAAAACTGAAAGGGAACTGTCCCAGCTTTTCCCAGCAATTTAACTGGTGGTGCCACCCGTGGAATGGAGGCAGGGAGAAAATATGGGAAAAGGGAGAATTGTTCCACCCAGCCTGGCAGCAGCTCAGTGAAGGGGCCTCCCTTTGAGGGGGTGTTGAGAGCTCAGGCAGCAAACTGAGGGGAGCACCTGTGAGCCAGCAGGAAGTGACACCTGATGGAAATGCAATTACTCACAAGATCAAGGTGAGCCTGTGAGGCACTGCCTGCTTTCTTCTCCCTGCCAATACCCCTCCAGCAGTGCTGCACGAAGTGGTGACAGCCTAACATCTCTTTTTCCCTTGGCATGAGCCCAGCTGCTCAAAACATCTTATCACCCTTCTCGTTGAGGAAGAATTTTGGCATCATTTGGCACCCCACCAGTTGTGCTTTCCCCAGTTCAGTGACCTCCAGCATCTCACCCAGTGTAGAAGTGAGCTATGCACATCTGTAGCCATTGCAGGAGTCCAGAGATGCCCTCTGGGTCAGCTTTAGCTGCAGGTTTAATCCTAGAATCTTTCAGAGTTTTTCATTTTGTTTAGGGTTTTATGTTATAGGGAATCTATAACTGGTCCATCCTTGACTGTGGTAGCTGTTTGAGAAAAGCAGGAGGGAAAACTGTCTCAGTATGGGAGAGTGAAACTGTTTAGTGGCACAGGGATTAGTGGTTTGCAGACAAACTCATTCCAGAAGGCATCAGAGGAGATAGGAAACCCTGCCTTTCAGCTTCTGCCTTGGAGAGCCCCTTGCAGACGGGGCAGGCTCCCAGCAATCCCAGCCTTTGCACGGTGGGATGGGCTGCCCTGGGAGGTGTGAGGGGTGGCAATCCCTCTGTGCCAGGGCTGGGTGGAAATTTCCACATCGGGGTTTGGGAGCTGAGGGCCTCCTGGAGCTGCGGGTGCCCAGCTCCCTGCAGGCTTTTCCCCATCATTAATGGGCTCTGTGTGCTCCTGTGCTCTCATTAACAATGCAGCAGCCATTGCTGGAAATGGCACCACTTCAGATCATTACTATAGATTGCCCCAGCATTATCTCTCTCCCAGCAACAGTTTCATTTGAGTTCGACCAGATTCCATCAAATATTCAAATGCAAACAGATATTTAACTGCAGTGGATGGTGGTTTGCTGGCAGTGAGTCAAGGCTTTCAAACGTTTTCATGTTTTTTCAATCATTCCCTCCATTCCTGGGGTGTTTATTGTGAATTACTAAGAGGGAAGACATAACTTAGGAATGAATGGGGGAAGGAAAAGAGAGCAGACCTCTAAACCACAGCCGAGCAATAAGCAATTCACTTTGTCCTGAGAAAATCTGTTTTCAGTGTTTCTGTTTTCTTTAGAGCTGGTTATATTGTGATTTGAAGAATAAAAATGCCATAACCTAGAGTCCTGTGGCTGGTGCATTCAACCTCTTTTCATCTCACCCCATACAGGTTAACTATAGTTTAAAATAAAAATTTTACTGCTGTTCTGCACTTCATAAAAGCACACAAACCTTGAGAAAAAAAAAGATCTATTGCCTTCCTCTGAATCCTTGGTATTTACATGTTTTCCCACTCATCTGGGAGCTGCCCTTGCTGGACTTATCTTGAACACAATCAGGACTTATTCTCAGGGATAAAAAAAGAGTAGCAAAGCTCTAAAAAAGACCAAAATGACACCAAATCTCTATGAAATCCAAAGCACACATATATTTTCAGCGCTCACTGTCAGTACAAATGCCAGGTTATCACAAACTTGGATAGAAAAGCACACAGGAGATGGTGACAGGCTGTGCTGGGACAGAGCTGAGGTCAGGTATCCCCTGAGGATGGGGCTGCTGCTGCCCTGAGAGCAGAAGGAGCAGCAGCATCTCCACTGCTCACCCAGCAACAGCAGCACAGCAAAACCAAGGGCTGGACTCAGGAAAATTCCTGAAAAAAGCCAGACTGCACACAAAGCATGGCCAAGTCAGACACCACAGCTTCTTCTTCTTCTTGAGGACAGGGGTGGGTGGAAGGCAGGTCACCTGAAACCACTGAGCTCCTCATTCAGGCCATGCTCCCTACCAGCAGCAAAAGCAGGTTGAGAAGTGGCACCACTGCAGAACTGAGCTCTCAGCACACCCAGCACCCTCAGCTGTGCCCTGACTGCCCTCCCCTCCCAGCCTCATCTCCATAACCTTTGCACCATTCACAGCAATGGCCAAGACTCAAAAAAAGAATGTTAACCTGAGGCTGCTCCTGCTGGGGCACAAACTGTGTAGAGCAAGCCAGCAGCACTATCTCTGCTCATCGGAGCCCTTTATCACAGATCCAGACTTTCCCATTCATGTAGCACAGCAATTTGTTAACCAACAGGTAGAAGGCCATAAATGAGGAGCACACAAAGAGGGGAAGGGAGATATGGAGAACAAAGGCATCTGAGCACAGCCCACTGCTGGAAAAAGCAATGAGAGATGCGGGAGATTTAAGTTTTACATCTTTGTGTCAAAGAATTTGTTGCACAAAAGGCAACAAAAATAATTCAAAGCGGTTTTGCCCACATTCTCTTCGTGATAAGAATCTGTTCCTTTTGCAAATAAACCATGTTTTCCCCAGCTCATCCCTCTCTGAATGGAGGAGCAGGCAGAAACAAATTAATCATGCTTACACTGCCTATTTGGTTTTTGCTCATTGCTCTAAGCTCCTTTGTGATCTCTCTCAAAATATTTTCATCTATTTGTTTAGAGAGAAACTTTCCTCCAGGCAGTAATGCATAATACAGTAAAACAGGACATTGCAGGAAATTTCATCTTGTAAAAAAAACCCCAAAAACTAGATTTGGTCTGGTCTCCCCATTTGAATTCCCATTCACTTACCTAAACAATAATGCTCTTATCCCCACTGTGAAAGGAAAGTCAATACATTGCACTTAATGATGTTTTTCTGTGGTCTGTCTATTCTCTGCATTCTAATTTTCAGTGTTAACTTCCAGACACATCTAATGTTTCATAAAAGGCAATGATCCATTTGAAATTCCTTGGGACATGTCTCATTTTCTGAAAGATGTGTGTTGTTTACTGCTGGCTGAAAAAAAAAAAAAAAAGTCTTATTTCTTGCTGCTGGCCTTTATATCCCTGATTTTATGTCTTTCTAAATCCTGATGGAGAAAACAGAAAAGGTGTTGACCCCCATTTTATGGAATTTCTACCCAATCAGTTTTTCTCTCACTGATTTCTTAGGGTTAATTGTACATCCTGCAAGTGACGTTTTCCAATTGTTAAGGGCAATATTTTTGTAACTGCAGCATTTAGATTGATGCTTGGGGTCTTGGCTGTGTTTAGCGACTGTGTTTATCTGGTTTGCTGTCACTGTCTCAGCCCTGCAGAGGGGCTGCCTGCCTTTTGCTGTTCCTCTGCTGCTCCACAACTGCTCTGCTCCATTGATTTAATGAAAGGTATCATCTCTCCCTCTGCATCTTCACTCACTCCTTTTCTGGGAAATGTTTCCAAGTCCTGGTAACTGCAGGAGGGATGCCCTTGGGCTTTCTGAGCATCTTTTCCTAGTTAAAGTTTTGCACAGATAGAAAAGCACCCTCTTCCAGGGACAGATCTGGGCCTTCCCTGATGAAGCAGCATTTACATCTAATATCTTTGCTGTTTTGATATAAATGTCTTGACACACCTACTTGTCCCAGCTGAGTCTGCACAGCCTTTTCCACTTATTTCCAGGCCCTAGGGAATATACCAGAGGAGAAAACAGCATTCTACAAAATCCTGCTGATATTCCAGGAAATGCTGGTGCCAGGAGAGCCTGAGCTCTTCTGTTTCACTTCCCAGTGCAGCGATCAGGGCAGCAGGGAGGGCAGATGAAGAATATCCCTGGGGGATTCCCTTCAGGAGTGATGCTCAGCACACCCTATGGAGCCTCTGTGGGAAGGCAGAACCCCAGCCCTGCACAGCTTTGCCTCTCTGTGCCATCACACAGCACAGAGAACCACCCTTGGCACCCCCAGTGATGCTCAGGCATCAAAGTCAAATAAGTACCAGCTTTATGGAGGGTTTTATGTATTGATCTGTAAATAGACAAACCAATTTTGCCTTAAGACATTATTGATATTTTCTGCTGTAAAATCTTCCCTTCTTTTGTGTGTATTTATCAAGGACAAGCAAATAAATGACAGGATTGGTGTTTCATAAGGGTAGCTCCTCAATGGACTGTCAAGGATTTTGTTTCCTTTAGTTTCACTTGCTGCAGTTCAGTTTTAAACTGATATTATATAGAAAAGATTATAATTATTTTATCCATTCTCTATTGGTTTGGTTACATTTTTAATTGATCCAAAGTTTTGGGAGTCACTCAGCCTCTTATATGAGTCTCTTGCATTTGCAGATTGTTGATTATTCACATAGAACTTCTGAGAAAACAAAAACAAGATGTAGTGTACATCTTTTGATCTTTAACCACCACTCTCAGGAACAGATGGACAATCCTTGGATGAGGAGGGACATTTTGGTGCAGGACACCCAAGAACTGGTGGTCCAGTGCTCACCACTTGGGTGATTCCTCTGTAGGCAGGAACCACAGTTAAATAAATTCAGTGAGTACTGAAGGTACACATTTGCTCAAAAATAAGTAAAAAAAAAAAATTAAAAAACCCGAAAAATCTTCAGTATATAAACAAAATATACTGAAATCTGTTGCACCTTCCACAGGTGCTGATTAATCAGGTTTAGAGGAAAGTGAATCCCCTCGTGCTCCATAAGTGCAAGGCTATGGGGGTATCCAAACACACCCAAGCAATGGCTCACTGGATATTGAAATACAGCAGGGAGCATAATTCCCACTGCTGCTGTGTATTAGATTAAACTCTAGCCCTTTGTGATCCTGGCACAGAAGATTTTCTAGCTGAGAATATCCCAAGTGTTTTCACTAATTAACCATTTCCAGAATCTACCATCCCCACTGCATGAGTCAGATTCCAAGTGTGATATTTTAACTTTTTTTTTAGTACACCTTCTGCTTCCTAAAACCTAGCATTGAATTCAGTCTTTTCTGTGGAATTCTGTAGCTGAGATTTCTATCTAATCATGCATCTGCAGGAGATTCAATGCTGAGAAAAACATGACATATCATAAAAGTCAGTGAGTTTCACTCTATTTGGCAGTGAAAAAAATATCTCTATTTCCCTCATTTTCCCCCAGGATGCAGATTTTGCAGTACTATTTCACTGTATTTCAATGTATGAAAAGATGGGATGTAAGAGATCCAGAGAGGTTCTTTCAGGTGGTTTGGGATCATGTGATAGAGATTGTGCCACTGACTGAACAGTGCCCTGTGTGGGCAGGGTCCCCATGAAAAATTCTGGGCAGGATCCCCATGAAAGGCTCTGGGCAGGGTCCCAGCCTGTTTGATTGGCTCCCAATTACCTGAAGCAGCAGGGTGAGTTCTTTCATCTGGCTCTTTCCTCTTCTGGAGCAAAGCAAATGCTTTGAGAGCATTTGAGAGCCCAAAGCAGCCAAACTCCTCACATCAGAGAGAACATCACTTTGCAAGATACAAGCTCATCTCACTGCCAAAAACTCACAGACATAATAAAAGAAGGCATAATTTTTTATCTCCCTTTGGACAATACTAAAACAAGATTCTAAGGGGATGGAGAATTAAAATCCAAATGCAGATGTTCAGCTTGGGGTGGGCTGTGCTTTTCTATTTCATTATCAGCTGCTTTCTGTTGGGGACAAAATATCTTTTCATCTCTTGAAGAGCTCCAGTCCTTTACACACCACCTCTTCAGCTAGGAAGGAATTAACAACTATTGTGGAGGTTTTGGTAGTGATGAAAGCTTCAGTATTCATCATGCCTATTCATGGAGAAGCTGGTCTGTGCTGCTGGAAAACTCCACCAGCTACCCCTCTCTTGGGTGATTGTGAAGTGTCTGTGCACAAAGTCAGTCCAGCTCCAGCTCCCTGCCCTGCCCCAGTTGTGGGAGCCAATTTCTACTGAAATCAAAAGCCAATGCAAAAGGCAGGAAATCAAATTTATTGCTGGGGGAGGTCCACAAACTGAAAAACTTTATTTAAAGAGGCATTTTTCAACCACAAAGAACAGCACTCAGGGTCACCCTGTGCCATCTCTCCACATTAAACATTTTATTGATTTTATCTTTCTCAAGCCTGAAGAGTCTCTGAGATGATTAAAATTCAGGTGAAAGCAATCTGAGCGAGGGGAAGGTGTGGTGGAGCCAAACTTCCTCCTGCAGGGCAGCCACATCAAAATGCCTACATAATTGTCTCTTTGGAATTGTTTCTTTGGAATCCTCGAAGCAGCTTAAAAAATAATGATGACCCTCTGTCCTTCTGCTCCATTACCCTCAACATACTTTTTCTTTCACATGGATACATGTCATAACGTGGACAAATACCAGGGAAAGTGAGTCTGTGGAAGAAATGCTGTTTAAATCCAGGGCTGAGCCATTTCCACATGAACAGGCTAAGAGGAATCTGAGATGAGGAGGATGTTAGTTATCCTGAAACATTCATCAGCACTGCCAGCACAGCTGTTTGACTGGAAAAGAATCCACTGTCACTCTTGGCTGCCAGTTTGGAGAAAAACTAAAGGTGGTGTGTGCAAAACAGCACAGTGACTCCAGCTCTGCCAGGTCAGGATTAGGGGGATTTGTTCACTGCCCTGATCCAAGCTCACACAGGAAGAGGATGGCTGTGGGACTGCAATTCTCCTGACAGCTGCTGCAGGGTGGCTCTTGCTGCTGAGAGAGGGCTCCACACTGGGTGGTTTTGCCAAGGAGCAAATGGTCTATTTGGGGTGCCAGTGGGTTTGTTCTGAACTCAGCATCTGGGCACCAACTTGTATTTGTGGAAAAAAGCTTCTTCCAGGACCTGTTGTGATAGGACAAGGAGAAATGGTTTTGCACTGGAAGGGGGTCAATTTAGATTAAATGCAAGGAAGAAGGTTTTTTTCAGTGAGGACAGTGAAACACTGGCATGGGCTGCCCAGTGCCCCATCCCTGGGGACATCCAAAGCCAGGTTGGATGGGGCTCTGAGCAACTTGATCAAGCTGAAGATGTCTCTGCTCACTGCAGAGAGGCTGGACTACATAGGCTTGAAGGGTCCCTTCACTCCCTCTGTTGATATTCACAGAGAGACAGAAGCAGGTTTGGAGTTTACTTAACATTTTTTTTCTTTCCATGAAAGATGCAGGTGTCCTGCTAATTGCTGGGATCTGTTTCCAGGGGGAAATGGAGACTAAGATGGATAGCTGCTGTTAGCAATGCCTGCTTCATTTTCAAAGACAGCTTTTTGCTGTTGTTTTCTTTTGGTTGCCTGTATAATAAGTGCAGAGCAAGTACCAAAGTCATTACACTCAACAGGAAATGGCTTTGGGCCACAGCAAGCTGGGGTTGTTTTTGAGCTGGCAACTGAAAATGAGATTTCTGTGTGCTGTTTACCAGCCCTCTGCACCTCCCACTCCCCCCCCTCCTTCCTCCCTGCCTTACCCTCCATCACACAGTGCTGTGGATCTGTCATTGATGGATGATATCCAAAACCAGGTCCTGTCCCCACCATCAGATGTGAAAGTTGGGCAGATGGTGACTGCTGCACAAAGAGTAGCCTCAATTTTAAAACGTTGAGGAAAAGCAAATTTTCATCCTATGAAATAATTACTGAAAAGAGAAGAAAAATAATGTTCTCTTGCTGCATGTTTGGCTCCTTCCTGCTTTTGTGGTTCCCAGCACTGGC
Organism: Oenanthe melanoleuca; assembly: GCF_029582105.1. Lineage (NCBI taxonomy): Eukaryota > Metazoa > Chordata > Aves > Passeriformes > Muscicapidae > Oenanthe > Oenanthe melanoleuca. The sequence continues at coordinate 11,583,518 of NC_079344.1, forward strand.
TCATCATCACCCTGATGGCTATGGACAGCCTGGGGGTGCTGGTACAGCCACTCTCCCCACACTCCTCCATTGGACTCTCCATTTTCCCCCTACAGATCATTCCATCAGCCAGCCTGAAGGGAAGAAATGCTGTCTCCTGGAATGCAGAGGATCTTCTCTGCAGCCAGAGGCTTTCCTGACCCCAGCCTGGGATGTGGCTGAATGCTGACTGGGCTCCAGGGGCTCAGTGCAAAAGGGTAAATGCCCATAATGTTCCTGGATTGAAAGGGGGGAGTGGATTTCTGATGTTCAAAATCAAGTGATGGAGGAGGAGAGGATCCAAAAATGAGTAGGAAGAAGGTGGGAGTGAGCAATGTCTGCAGACAACAGAAAGGAGTAATGGAGCAATAATGGCTGGAGGATAATAGTGACATAAACCATGGAAGAGGACAGGGGAGCAGTGCCCAGAGCAGGCAGGAAGCAAATGGACTGTTCAGAGCTCACTTGTTCCTTTTGGCTCATAATGCAGCTGATAATCTTTTCCTAAATGCATTTTCTTTTCATCATTTGCCCACACTAACAGCCCTGCTTCTAATCCATAGAAAGGTAACATTTATGGATAGTTTGCTAGCCAAAATACTTTGGGTGAGAAATTTAACAGGTTTCAGGATGGAGCCTGCTGAATGTATCAGAGATATCAAGTGGTGGATGTGCTCATGAGATTTGGTACCCTTGGAGTCCCCTTTGGGCCTGTTTCCTAGGTTCCTATCTCAAAGCACTCTGCACACATTTAGCCTGTAAGCCTCAACAACTGGCAAGCTGATATTATCGCTTCTATTTTTTTATCTAGGGAACATTAGACACAGAAAAGAGTTGGGAAAATATTGTTGCCAACGAATTTACTGGAATTGCTAACTCCTTAAAGAGAAGTATGTGCTTCAGTGCTCAGGGTCAGAGCCTCCCTTGTGCTCACTTAGACCCATTTGTGCCTTACAAATGACTCCCTCTTAAGACACCAGCTGGCCCCTCGGTTTCTGAGTTGCTTAATGTGTCCTGTCTTTCCACCACTGCCTTTTACACCCCCAGTCAGATGGCACAGGGCATTTTAATACCTTTGACAGCTAGAGGGGTGTAGGAATGCAGCACATGTTGTTCCTGCGAGTTAATGGAGAGCTAATGAGACAGCAGCTGCCAAAGGCAGCAGTGCCCCTGCTCCAGGATGGGGCTGCTGCTGTGGGCAGGATGGAAACACTCCCTGGCCTTGGGAGCAGGGCAGACCTTCACCCAGAGCTCTGCTCTGCAGCTGTTGCTGAACACAAATGGGCTGTTCCATCTGCCTCACTCGCCTTGTGCAGCTCTTTGCAGGAAAGGGAGAACCCCGTGGAGCTCACTGCTGGATCCCAGTCAGGAGCAGACAAGGACATCCACAGCCAGGAGTAACAGTGGCTACTGAGAAACAAACATTATGTTTTTCCTTTCCTGCTTGCTCAATTATTCTTTTTTTGGTTGACATTCCTTGTGGACACTGCTGAAGGCCTAAGCAAAATCAGCCAGGCCTTTTACTTTTAGCCAGGCCTTTCTCAGGCCATGAAGCTTTCTTAGCTCTAGCCAGGACTCTTTCCCTACTGTAAACATTAAACAAAGAATCATAACAAGAAATAAACACCTGCTAGATCCCTAAAAAAGCCAGGGAGAAGAAGTGTCTCCTTCTCTGAGCAATGATTTGTCTGTGTTTTGTTGTGCACAAACTGCAATGGCTTCCTTCAATAAATTGCTCTTTCTTGCTCTTTCCTGCACCAAGCAAGAGAGTGTCTTGTTGCTGTGTTCTCTCACCACTCCATAACTTTTCCACAACAATTCCTAACACCCAGTTTGGAAAATACAGTCTGCAGCTCCATAACCATTCAAGGCTCTTCACCTCCAAAGACAGCTACTGCATGCTGCAGGGGAAGGAGCAGGCACTGCCCTCCATTTCTACCTTGTAAAGCAAGAATGGCTGATCAATAAATTTTACTGCTCTAGCAGTTACTGTGGTAGTAACTAAACTAAAGCACGGGAGCTGACAGAATAGCTGGATTGATATTCTGTCAGCAGGAGAAAGAATTGCCAGATAGGAAACTCTTTAAATGTTCATGAACAATCAACCATATGATATTTCTTCCCATGGGACATTTTTTCAGGAGAATAAATTAGCTGCATGAAAATATTTGTTGCTCAGAGCACCTGACTGAAATGATATTGTGTAGATGTGCTTCAGCTTCTCTGAAGTCCTTTACTTCTTCTTTAAAGTGACATCAGGCAAATCCAGAGTCACCTTTGCACAGACAGCTTGGGTTGGACCATCTGCCTATTCAGCTTGACTGTATGTTCAGGTCTGCTGCTAAAACCTTTAAGGAGATGGTGGAGAATTATTTCTGACAAATTTAAAAGCCAGCTGAATTCAGAAGGCTTGAAGGTAAAGTTCCTTTTAATTGTTGCAAATATTGATTCAGTCTCCAAACCTCTCTGGCACCAGAGCAGGGAAGAATGACAGTGAAACCAGATCACTGTCTGCATCACGAGAGTTCCATTCTGGGCAAAAACTGGAGATTTTTGCAGGTGAGAATTCAGGAGACAAAAGTTTCACTGAAACACAGGCTTCTCAGAATCGCATTTTGGCAAGTTCTGATAAAGGAAGAACACTCCTTGCCTGTAGCAGCTTATGTCTCCAGGATAATTCTCTGCAAACTCATCACCATTTGTCAACAGTAATTCAGCTGAAATAATGCATGACCCTCGTGCATCGATCCATTGGTTTGGCCAGGGTAAGCCCGAAGCAGCAAGTTAAATTTCCATCATTAAAGTCTTAAATACAATTTACCTCTTGATCGTACATAGGCAGCCTTTTAGAGCCTCTATCCATGCAAACCAGCAGCTTGCACTCAGAACAAGGAAAGGGTAACAACTTATTTAACACCCTCTCAATCTGTCTTCTCAAAGGCCTTTTCTTTTTGTATTTACTGCAGATAATGGCTCTGGGATAACCAAACAAACTGTTGGTACTTATCCAAATTGAATGAAATCTTAGGAACTTTCCCCTCTTTTCTTGCAAGTAAATCCTGGCCAGGCTGAAATGAAAGGCAGAATTGCTGTCACTTACATGGGGCTTTAGTCATTCAGTCCCTATGTTCCCAGCAATTACTCCTGGGAGTGGGCTTGACCCTTCCCATTCCACATGATGGATTGATCCTTGCTCAGGACACAGAGGGGTCCCGTTGCCAACTGTGGGGTGAGCACGGGAAGGGCAGAGAAACAAGGTGCTGTGCCAAGAGAGACAGCTCCTGCCCTGCACTGTGCCTGAGCAAGCAGTCGGGGTTGTTTTTCCATTTTCTTTCCTTTCCTTTTATTATTTTTTTTTTTTTTCCAGAAGTTACTGGGTCTGAACAAAGCTATTTGCAGGCTGGGTTGGCAAAATGCTGCTCTGTATATCACTACTGGGGGCTGGCATCCTGCCTCTCCTGACAATGCTCCAGTGCATCACTCCCTGTGTAGGTACCAGAAACAATCTCACAATGGTCTGGGGAGAAGCACCTTCCTTTCACAGATAAATACCAACGTTTATCTCCAAATTAAGCGAAACAACCTAAAATAGCTATCTAATAAATGGTGGTGTGCCCTGTCTTCATAACGTTTTATGAGCAGTAATTATTGATTCATTAAAATAACACGTGGGTCTCTTGTTTTTCTGCACAGTGCAGCGTGTGAAAGCAGCATCCACCTTGAATATTAATGGATGAATCATTTAAACAGTTTACAGCCTCAGTTCAGATAAACAATTAAGTGCAATCCATGTCTTGTTAGAGTAAAAGAAATATTTGGGGAGGAAAGAAAGCCAGCATTTACAGCCATGACTAAGATGCAGTCAGGGGTATGGGAGTAAGAAGATGGAAAAAGGATTTTGGGAGCTTTCTGAGTCAAACTGGATGCTCAGCATCCAGATCAGCTGGGTGAGAGACAGTCATCAACCTTTGCTTTTTCCTGGGTCCTTCAGTATTTCCCAGTCCAGATCAGAGTCTGACCATCAGCATCCTCAGCATGGTTATCCCAGTTGCACCAGTACCAGGTTGCCAGAGGGCACCTGCCCCGAGGCAGCTCCCATGCCTGACAAGCAGAGATGTCCAGAAGGCACATGGGTCAGGGACATTCCGAGAGAACTCTGAGCCAGAGGAGTCCCAGGGGAGTGAAATCAGCAGGGAAACGACCATGTCTAAATACCTGAGACTATATTGCTGTCAGCAGAAGACAGGCCACCATATTATCAAGCTGTGATGATAAAATCTAGGGCATCCTACTCTGGAAACTTTTTTTTTTCCTCTCCCAGGTTACAGGCATTTTGTGCACATGCCAGAAGGAAAAACACTCTGAATGGTGACACAAATTCTGCATTTCCAAGAAGTCCAGCCCCAGTCCTTTATCTGGACAGAGCAGCTTGAAACACCACTATATTCAACAGCCCTACAAAATTCAGCCTAAAGATAAAGTGCTCTGCTGTAATATAAAGGCACATGCAGCAATAAGATGTGCTGGGAAACCTTGGGAACAGACTCACAGCTCAGTGGATGGGATTAGCAAGGGCTGGAATTGCTTTTACAGCCTGGCTTCTGTTTAACCCTGTAGTGCACGTGAGTCTGCAGCTCTTGTGAGCAGTGCAAGGCTGGAGGCAGCTCTGGAGATGGAGAAGCAGCCTGTGAAAACTTCCTGCTTGTTGGGAGTGAGGAGGCAGGAAATGCCAGCTGGGTTTTCCCAAGGTAAAGTATTTGCCCAGCTGTCTGGTCACAATATTCTTTCTTATCTAAACAAGGTTGTAAAGTGTGTCTCACTAAAAGCTGCCTAAAGAACTAAGTAAGGAATGGACCTTTACGCACACACAGATCTGTCCAATGCTTTTCCAGGGACAATAAAACTTTTAGAGATTTATTAGTATTTTCTCTCACCATCCCTAGCATAGAAGCTGGGTGGGGCATTTCAGAGTTTCTTTGAGTGAAAGCCTCTACCTTAGTTATTAAAAATGTTTCATGAATTTCATGCTGTTCCAATGTCTAGGTCTTCAGCATTCTGTGCAATTGCTCCCCACCTGTTGAGAGGAATATTGGGACATCTGTGTTCTTATATGCCTGGTGCCAGTTCCCAAAAAATCTCACTGCATCCACACAAGGAGATAAAAACTGATTCAATGAGGGTTCTGGGTTACTCACTGATGCCATAGATGTTTTTCTGACAGTGAGCAGCTTGCAATAGCCACAGAGCATGAGATAGGACTTAGCAAATATTTTTATAGGCAGGAAACCTTCCACATGAGAGCAGTTCCATTAAACTCAGAGCAAACACTTAAGGAAGATAATTTCTTTATAGTATTTTTATTTGCTGTGGCCATTTCTAAGAGAAGTGTAAGACATAAAATTGAAATAATTTGTTTCAGGTGTTACTGGATCAAAATTTCTCCCATGGTTCCCAAGATTTCCCAAAACCATGTAAGATCTAGCTTGTGCACTTTAGTGAGTCTGTGGGGTTTGCTGTGGCAGCAGCATGTCTGGGATTTCCACGTGCTCTGGGCAGGTATTGAACAAACAGAAACATCAGTTCTCTACCTCCAGCTCACTGATTTCCATATGGCATTTTGCAGTTGAAAAACAAAAATACAGAATTGTCTCCAGAATTTATTTTTTATTTTGTGAGGTGAGGGGAAATTATATAAAAGTAAATAAATTCTTGTCTCTGCTATTCTCAGGGATATCATCCACAACCCTATGCTCCTGACTGGCTTTTTTAGGAGCAGTGAAGCCATCTGCTCTGTGAAGCAGCTACAGACTGGCCTCTGGTGCTGCTGCCCCAGCCTTCTTCAATTAAAGAGGGAGGAAAAGCTCACACCACAGTGCTTTTCAGGACACCTGACAGCACCTGAGAGCTGTGACCTGTGAAGTATTAGCAGAGAGGAGGGTGCCAGGGAGAGCAGAGCACTGCTGTATTGCAACTTTGGTGAGTAGCTCCTGTTTATTTTAGGAAGCTCTTCCAACAAGTGGTGCTTTTGTTCCTTTTGGTATCAGTGGGGGAACTGCTTGTTCCCTGTCTGGCTGTGTGCCTGAATCTGCACTGAGGAAAGGCTAAAAGGGAAAAAGAAGGGTTATTCTCAGCTCAGGGTAGTGCCTGTCCTGAGCTAATTTAGGGGCAGCAGCAGTCACCATGAAGCTGAGCATTTATTGCAGTTTCTGTGTGAGCAGGGATGCTGCAGGAGGGCCCTGCCTCTCTGGGATTGATGTGTGTGTGCTCCTGGGTGAGAGCCTGTAGGAAGAGTCTAACAGTGGCTGAAATGAGGAGTGAGGGGGTTTTGTCAACGTGCTGAGGTGAAAATTGTACCTGACTCCTATCAGCCCTCAACTGGAACAGCAGTGAGAGCCTCATGGTTTTAGGGGCTTCAGTGGGGTGAGAATCCTGGGTTGCTCTGGGCAGGACACCCTGTGCCAGGTAGGGGTGAGGAATGCTGACACATGGGTGACTTAAACCTTAAAATGAAACCCCCTGGGGTATCAAAGGAAGGGAAAACTGCACAGCTGTGGCTCCAGTTTAATGCAGGTAAAGGTGTTGCACTAGCAGCATGGAAAATGGGGTGGCTAAAAACCCTTTTATTCCAGTGAAACTGCAAGCTCAGAGGGTTGGACAGCTTGCTTCTTCTCCCCACAACTCATGGGGGCCAGGAAAGAGGGACAGGGATGGAACCAATCCCAAAGGGAGTCCTAACAATGCCAGTTTAGGAGCCTCTTCCCTATTTCCAGGCTATTTTATTTCTAGAACTCATTTTGCTGTGTTTTGACATTTTCATTGGATAGCATCCCTCCTGCAGAGAACAAAATCAGTGTTTAATGTGTTCTCTAATGAAATAACTCAGTCCATCACTGTGGACATTCCTTCCCTATAACCCATTGGTCATGGTTAGAGTGAAAACTATGTTTTCCCTCTACTTCTGTTGTCCCCAGTAATAAACCATAGAAGATTTATTACCAGATCAAATGATGACCTGCTGTGAAACTTCAGACCCTGGCTATTGATTTGTGTGTGCTGCCTGCCTGTGTTAACAAGCCCAGGACAGACTGAGTGGTGTGCTCAGTCCCCCCTGATCCTGCTGGGTGCAGCTTGCCCCTGGCAAATAACACCAAAGCAGCTCCAGAGAATGGATATTTTAAGATTGGAAAGCCAGGGATTGGGAAGGGGATTTCTGTGCCGCTCTGGGCTGTCATGCTAGTGGGGCAGATTTTTTTTTGTGAAGCCATTTTCACTGTCACTACTTTCTTGTCCTTCCTGTGAGTAGGAAGAGCTGTGACCTGGTTCCAGGGCCATGTTTTTACCATCTCCCCATCTATGATAATGCTTTAAAGAACTGGGATCATGTCTCATTGCACAGTGTGTGCTTGATGCTACAAGGCAATGCAGAAATGCCTCTTTCTCCTCCCTTTTGCCCTCCCTGCCTTCCTAACACCAAAGCCTGCTGAACTTAACCTGTTTTCTTCAGTGTGAGAAAGATCTTTCAGATTTCTCAATGAAAGCCCTATAGCTCTTTTGTCTTGTCAGGAATAATTAAGAAAAATGAGAATGTGAGATTTGGCAAAATGGATAAATCAGTGTAATGGGAAACACCTAATCTGAGGGAAAAGCAGAGATCTTTGCCCAAGTTATTCTTACACTGTAGCTCCTGAGCATCAATATTTCTTTCCCCCTAAGAAGTTGCACTTCCCTGAGGACGGAGACAGGAAGGCAGGATTCTCCTGGGGCTGGTTAGTAACTGATATGCTCTCTGTTTTCTGGGCACTTGAGATGGAGGAGATAGGAAATGTTTTCTTTGCTAAATCTAGGCTTGACCAACTTCTCTGGTGGGCAGCTGCTTCCTGTTATCCCCTTGGAAATTTGTTTGATCCTCAAGACTGAGACTTCAGCCTTCAAAGAGGTGATCCTGTGCTTTGCTTGCCCTACATGTGGAGTTGACACATAAGTGCCAGAATAATCAGCTGTTTCACATCAGGAAAAGTGACCTCATTTTCCATCCTGAGTGATGAAGTCTAGAGGCTGAATGGGGTAACACAGCTTTACATCAGAGCACCCTGTTAGCCTGCTGTAAAATAACCAGGGAAATCCTGCATCTGTTCCTCTGAAGACATGCTGCCCTCAGTTATCACTTGGTGTGGTTGGTGCCCTGACACAAGAGCCAGGAGTTCTGCTCCATGTGTGCAATTTCCCCCAATGCTGGGAGCTCTTGAGAGAGCACTGAGGAGGTGTAAAGCACCACAATTTTTTTTTGCTTAGCTTTTTTCCCTTCCTCCCTCTGAGAATTAGGTTTTGGCAGTGTAAATTTGTGGCAGCAGACTCTGTTAAAGCACCAGATATAATAGCAAAAGGAAAGATGGACCAGTGAGGGAGGATTTATTTGTGCGTGCAGTGTGGATGTGACAATAGAGAGTATTGACAAAGATTTTGTCTGAGCAACTGCCCAAGTATTGTGCAAACAATATCTATCTATCCATCTCTGCAGCACCAGGCAGCTGACTTTGTGTTGTCTGGTGAGGGCCTTAAATGAAACACAAAGCAAAATAAGACTGAGAGCATCAAGAGCTACACATTTCTAAAGAGGGTTTTGCTTTTTGATGCTCAGATTCCTAAAGACCAAGTGTTTAAAAGCTGTGTGTGCCTTAAGCATATAAGGATATGCAGTAAAAGGTGGAAATAAGGTGGGATTACTGCTTCTGAGGGAAAAAAACCCACATTATTTTAAGGCTTTCTGGGAGAGCACCTCAGATGGGTGAGTGACTGCAAACTGAGAAAAAGAGAACATGAATTTAGATAGAAGTTGGATGGACTAGAGAAGGTCCCAGCTGCCTGCACCACCACATTGATTTACAATTTCTGGTGGGGATGGCTCTTATGCAGTTCTGGCCTCTTGCAAGGCCATGGTCCAGATGTCCCCTTAGGTGCAAAGAGGACTAGAGAGCCAAAAGCAGAAACCTTGAATCATGCAACATCACCTTTTTACCACCAGCACAAAATTCTTCCTTTCTCTCCCCCTTTATTTTGGAGAAGGCTTCATATTTTTCCAAGGCAGTTGGGTATTAACTCCCTATCCCAGTGCCTAAATGCTTTCCCTGCTCCTTTGTGCCTAATCCAGCAGAGATGTCTCTATGCCTTAGCTCTGCCTACATCCTTCTCTCAGGTTGGCCTGACTGCTTATTTTGCTCTCCTTCCTTTAATTGCCCACCCATCTGAGCAGTAATCTTTTGTATTTCTGCAAAGGTGTAGAGAGAGATAAAACAAAAGCACTCTAGTGAGATACAGAAAAACCTGGCTGTGAGCAAGGCTCTGTTCTGTGCTTGCACTGTATCTATCAGCCATGCTTGGCAGACCAAGAAAATCAGTCTCTGGCCTGTATAAATATGAATTATGTAAAAGGAGGATTAGATGCAATAAAATACCCTGGTTGTTTCTCCTGCCTTATTTACTTTATTTTGTTGCTATTAACAAGTATTTTGTGCAGAGGATTGAAGTGTTGCTATTGCTCTACAAAAGTACATAAACAGGTTTTAAATAAAAATAGGAGTTGTTTATCCTAAATTCTAGTTTGCTTTGGCCTTTGGCTAAAGGCACATATTTCTGATGTGGTGACAGTGTGGGTATGCTTTGGGTGTGCTACCCAGACATGAAAACAGACATCGGCAGAGGTTTAGGGTGTGAATTGATGCTGCATCTAACCAGGACCCTGCTACAGAAAAGTGCAGCTCTACCAGCTCTCAGCATCACCCTCCCCCTGCTTCTCCTTCATCCACTCAGTGCAAATTAAATCAAGAAACTGATCCCCTGGAAGACTTGTTTCATTTTTTCTTCCTCCTCAGCTCAGCTCACTGAGCTGGCTCTGTCTCAGGGGCTGCAGAGCTGAAGAGCCTAGAGAGGAGCAGCTCTGCTCACACAGCTGCTGGGATGTGTGCTGGGAGTCAGGGAGCACCCTGAGCTGGAGCAGGACACCCCAGGGGCAGGCTGCCTTCCCTGGAGCCAGCAGAGGAGGAGTGGTGAGCCTCGGATCAGGGATGTGCTTGGAGGGAAGCACAGGTTCCCTTGCCCCCAGCATCCATCACTCTCCTTCCCCCAGGGCAGCTGGTATCCCAAGCACGGGCATTATTAACACAATTCCTTGCTGGAACTGATGCATCTCCTCGGAGCCTCATTTTGCAGTGGGGGGGAACCCATGAGTGAAAACCATGGGTCCAGTAACCCCCCGTGCTGGGGTAGTGGGGCCCTCAGTGTGATGGAGAGGGAAAAGCAGGACAAGGTGGCTGCAAAATTGTCCCTGGCCACAAGAGGGTGGCCTAAGGTGGCACTTATTCTGACAAACATCGTGTTTTGAGGTTAGAAAAAGCTGTTTATGTGCAATTTTCTAATTCCAGCCAGAAGCACAAGTGCTGGAATAGAAGAAAACCTGATTTTGCTGTGATTTTCCTGCTGTGGCTTGAGGATTAAAGGAGTTTAGATAGTTTACTTGGGCGAGTTTTGCATAAACTTTCAGACATTCTTGGTGCTTATCAGCATGATGTTAACTCCAGCAGGAATGAAGGATGCTCAAAATCCTAAACAGCTGTTGAGTTTTTAACCTCCAGCTGAGTAACAGAGCTGAAGAAGCTGCATTTGTGATATACAGAGCTCCAGAAAGTGGGATGGTTTCTCACTTCCACATCTGGAAAAGAGGAAGCATAATAGTTTACTTTCTCTTATTTGTTTCCAATGAGTTAAACTTCCTCAAAACAACTCTGTCTCCTCCTCTGCCTGTATTTGGTTATTATCTTTGCTGCTGTACTTTTCAGGCCTCATGAGATAAATCATCTTCACATGGCCAAGCAGTGAGATTTTGTACACTTCTCCCAGCTGGTACAGGCACAACTGCAATTAGAGATGACTTGTTTTTGTGCTGAACCAGGGGTTGAAAAAAACGCTTTAAATGTGTATTCTCTCCAAGATAACTGATGTCAATCACATCATTACTGTGGGCTTTGCTACCTGTTCCACAGCATCAAGCTGCAAAGAACATCCTATTGTCCCAAGGGTTTTTGTGATGGATTGGTTGAGTAGAAATGAGGGGAGGGGTGTTCTGCATTTTGTATTGAAGTGGTACTTTTTAGTTTATATTTATCCTGGGTTCTTTTCTTATGAAGAACAGCTATTACAGCTGATGGGAAAATCTGCAGAGATGCAGTTTAGCAGCAGGCAGCCTAGAAGTGAGGTGGCATTGCAGGGAAGGGAGCTCCAGCTGCCTGCAATCCTTGTTTCCAAGGGGCTTTGACAGGTGGCCAGGATGTGGTGTGGGATGTCTAAGGGTGCCTCAGGTGGGAGGGGGAAATGGAGTGAGGTGGGCACTGAACTGAGCCCTTGGTGAAAGATAAATGGGAAGTGCTGGTGAAGAGACACTAACAGTTCAAAAAGAGTTCTAATGTCAGCTTTGAGGGCTTCATAGGAGGATTCAAGTTCAAGTCAAGCAGCTTCACCCTACAAAGCTTCTGAGGCTGATTATGCTTGTAACAGTACTTGGCTACTTCACAAAGCATCCAAGGCAGATGTTAAGACCCAGGAACACAGATTTTTCCTGCAGGGGGTTAATTTACCTTCTTACTGCTTTATTTTTCCCTTTTTGCTAGAAAGGTGTTTGGATTTGCAAAGCAGACAAGCCATCACCTGCTATTGAAGGGGATAGTCCTAGGGACTGGAGGCTTCACAAAACTGCTCCCCACAAGCAGCTGCAGCCTGCCTGGGATTTCCATTCCTGTCTGGAGATTAGTGGAGTAGTGATGAAAAGAAGCTAAAGAGAACCTGGGTAGCAATTGTATCAGGGAGCTGAGCATAGCTGACTGCAGCAGAATGGGTTCTGTTTCTGATTTCCCCCTCCAGTGCTTAATGATTACTAATGGGGAGGTGTTCCCTTGGAGCCTGGGCTGGCAGCACCTTCCCTGCAGATCCCTGGGCTTGCTCTGTTTGAGCTGAGCTCTGCTGCTGCAGCTGCAGTCAAGCTTTGCAAGCTGAGCACTCTCATTAGTGTGGGTAATGTTGATGAGGAAGGTGCCTCAGCTTTTCTTTATCTGTGAGTTTCTTCCTTGGAAAACTGAAAGAGGGAAGGTACTGAACTTGCATCCACGTTTTACCAGCCCAGTCTCACACCTCGTGGTGGGATGCACCAGGTGAAAGGTGTTCATCTGCACCCTCCTTCCTGCACATCCATGCAGGCTGCAGGACCCACCTCAAGGGGAGTCAGAAGAGGGGTGAGCAGCAAATGGACACACAACTCCTGTTCTTAACTGCAGTGACAGCTAGTCACAGGTGAATGGACTCCTAAGACCCTTGGAATGAGGCTTTATGTTCACTTTTGTAGGCTCTTTGTAGTTTTTTACAGGGCAGGTTCCATTTTTAGGAGGAAAGTGAGACATTGTCATAAGAAAAAAGAAGAAAAAAAAAAAAAAAAAAAGAATTACCAAAAAAAAAACTCTGCTGGTTTTGGGTTTTTTGGTTGTTTTTTTTTTTTTTTTTTTTTTTTTTTTTCCTGAGTGTCACCATCACTTGCTGCAGTTCTTGTATTCAAATGTGTGTTCATGCCCTACACTTCTATTTCAAAGTAACAAATTCTAACCAGAAGTAAGTGTGGCAATTGCTCTGAATTGCATTCATTTCCATGTGCTTGTTTCAACTGTGAATTCATGTTGGGACAAGTGGAGTTTTTACTCAAATCATTATAAAATACCTCTGTGCTGCAAATGCTGGGTTTTTTCAGGCATCTTTTAAATATTATTGACACTATCTCATTAATTTTATTCAAATTCCACATAATTGCCTTTTCCTATCCTATTAGTGAAGATATAACAGCAAGAAAAAACCATGAGATGACAAAAATATGCCAGTGCCCAGCTGTCTCTGCTTCTCCAGCACAAAAGATCTTGCCTCTTTTAAGTAAAGCTTCTGTGTGTCTGTAAGTGAACCTGCTACAGGACTACAATAATGGACTCTTTCAAGGGAAAACAATAAACATGGTATCAGCTGACAGATGCTGTCCTTCCTGCCTGCAGTGTTATATCCATTATTCAATAAGCTGGACATGATGTTCAGGAGAGCAGGAGTGATGAGGTGTAACTGGATCTTTCTGCACCAGGAGGAACCTCCAAAGAGATTAATGGAGGAGAAAGGAGGGGAAGATTTTTTCCTTTGGGTTTCTGGTGTCTTATGACTGCAGCTTTTGGTCTGCAGGCAGGACTGGAGGAGTCCTGCTGGATGAAGACAGATACAGAAAGCTGCTACTGTGTTGTGGTTTCTTTGGGGGGGGTTTTTCACCACTTTGGCAGCAAATGTTTTCTTTCTTAGTACTATTTTTTCCAAATTTTTCTGCAAAAGTGAAGTCAAGTCATGTTGAGTTCAGGTGTTCTTGGTTCTGTGGATAAACGTGTTGTTACTTAGAGCTGAAGAAATAACCTTGGAGCAGCTCCACACTGAAGGTACAGACTGAGGAGATGGATCAGCAAGTGTGACTCACACACATCAGCTGTTCTGCTACAGGGGGGTTTCCTTAGTACTGACTGAAAGTCTTGGAGAAAATGAATTTTTGAAGCTAGCATGCACATGAAATATGTGTGTTCTGAAGTTGGTCTTAATAGTTCATGAATGGTGCAGGGACAATTAGAACAGCAGGCAGAGTCTTTTTGACTAAAGAAGGTTTTCAGCTAGATGAAATTTGGGAGGTTTCTAGGAATTGATCTGGTACCAGTGGTTTTTTCTAAGCAGTCTTCCAAAGTAGCTGCTAATAAATTCTATGAACAGGTGTAAAGTAGCTCTTAGATGTGAAAGATGATGATGCTCACATGAGAGACCAAACATAGCAGGTAGTCCATATGTCTAGACTGGAACAAGAAATATATATACACCAAACCCTTGGTTCATGCAGGCCAGATCTATTTCAGAAGCAGGCTTTGTGCCTGGCTACTGGGATATAAAGCTGATCTGGCTCCCTGCCAGCAGAAAACAATCCCTAACCACCCCTGGCTTTCTTATCACAAGGCAGCACACCCCAGGCATGCTGACTTCCTCTGATCTGGCTGGAGGTGCTCAACTGTCAGCAATTAGTCTCCCTGAATCTCATTTCTTGGCTATTACAGTTCTAAGGAAAGGGCCTGTGCCTGATTCTTGAGAGGGCAAGGGGTTAACATGCTTAATAAAAATACCTTGACACTATAAAAAGCTGTATCCTTATCTCTGGATACAACATATTCTATTACCCTGGAAATGACTGATTAGCCCTAATGAAGCTCCATGGGGAGAACATACAGCAATATGGCTGGCTCTGGTTACCTTAGCAACTCTCTCCTTGAGAATTCAGAGGCTAAATTTGTATGAAATTGGAGGCCTAAAAACACCTGACAATATTCCAACAGAGAAAAACGTTACCCACTGAAATTAACCTTGATTAAGAAGGATGATGTTGCTGTAATTGACACTGTGTGTTCCTCCAGCAGAAGGGCTTTGAATGCTTATTGTTGCTGTGAATCAGGGGAAGCAACAGGCAGCTCTGAAAGGGCCCAGAGGAGCATCCAGGGAAAACCAGTGGGGAAGATGAGGAGTTAAAATCAGTGAGATGGGGAGTAACTGGCTCCAAGCTATGTGGAAGTGTCCAGCTGTGTTTTTAGTGCTTGCAATCCCCTATCACTCTTTGTATACAATAATTGAGGTTGGAAAAGAACCTTAAGAACAAGCCCAGCTGTGAACTTCCTATGACTTCTAGGATTGTTCTTTAGGTTAGAAATTCTCCAGCACTCAGGCAAGGTCTACTCTGCTCTGCCTTGGGAAGCACTCACTTCTCTCTCCACCAAGAGCAGAACTGAAGTTTGTCAGTAGTGAATTTGTTATTGTGGACCAGTTAAGCCAATACACATATGACTACTTGTATTACCAGGGTGCTTGGTCTTATTTGTATTTCCCAGATAAAATCTTTTACATCAGCCCCAATAATGGTGGACAACCCTTGAGACAGGGTTTGGATAATAGTGCTTTCAATTCTTCTGTCTATCTTTCATGCATGTGCAGTTTGTGATCATTTAATGGTGCTGCTTATTGTCTTTAATAATTTTAATGATGGTCTGGACTGACTTAGCTTTTAAGGACTGAAAGGAAGATTGACTGGGACTCAGTGGGGAAAGGTGAAGTGGCAGGAAAACCCCTGAGCTCCCATGGGTGAAGTTTAAAGAGATGCTCCTGGCTGGGATCAGGGACCAAGCCACTCTGGGCTGTGAAACCTGTGCTTAATTTTACTTGTGGAATTTGCTGGGGGAGGTTAGCAGGCCAAATACCTCAGCTGGGTTTTAAATAGGGCTGGATAATTTCATGATGTCTAACAACATTTGCAGCTCTGCAAGGCAAGCTAACGAGGTTAATCAAATCTTCTGCTTCAGGGAACTGCCTTGCCATGCAGGCCTGCTTCTGTGTAAACACTGCAAGATGGTGCATCATGGGTGTTTGACCAAAAAATCAAGAGTCTGCATCAGTGAGCCAGTTTTGTCCTGAGCTAGAATGATCAAGGATTTGATCTGAGATGGAAAAATGGAATAACCCTCATTACTTCTCAGCTATTGCTCTCTGAGATGCAGCTGTTCTGGAATGTTGTAAGAAATCAGAGCACATGTGCAGCCACAAAACCTTGAGGAATCATCAGTTACACTCCACTGCTGATGAGTGAGGCTCTTGGTGATTGTAGTCCCTGCAGTACCTAATGCTGATGCTCTCAGGGCAGCACTTTCCTGCTGCAGTGCAGCTTCTGCTGGTCAGGAGCTCAGTAATAGATCAGGAAATTGTGCTAAAAACTCAATCTTGCACAGATGAGGCAGGTGGCTGCATAGTCAGTTAATTTCCTCTTCCTTCACTTTGTAAAACCAGAATAATTTTATTTAAATAGCTTCTCTGTGAGTCTTGCCAGTGACCCTGGCAGGCTCAGCTCAGCACAGGCAGTGTCACAGAGCTTGGGACTCTGAAAGTGGAGCAGATCCTCTGCTGTGTTAATGTGGAGCATCATTTGGATGAGCACCCAAATTGTTTCTGATTTAGGGAAGAAATGGATGGAAGATCTCAGCCTTTTATTCCCATTTTGATCATTCACAGAGGGATTATACTGGTAAAAATCTATTGACTCATTTAGGATTTATACTCTGAAAACTGGTGGCAGGGTTTGGCTGACTGCTTTTGTTTTTGCTGCTAGTTGGCTCTTGGATGGGATGCTTGTAATTGAGAGCTGAAAGCAAATGGAGTGAGCTTGGCCACCAAACAGCTTCACTTCTGGTCTCTTTATTTGCACAGTGTTTTCACTGTCTTGAAAGGAATATGGAGGGGAAATGTTCCTGGCTTGATTGTGGTTTTAATCCAGGCTGAGCCAGGTGGGCTCCAGCTAAGATTGGCTCTTCAGCTGTATCTAACAGGTCCAGAGCCCTGGGAGAGAGCAGAGCTGGAAGGCAGAACACATTTCTACATATTTACTGCATGGTGTCCTTCCTCTGCCCTTGCTGCCTAAGTCTCTTCAGTTATGCTCAGCATTAGGCTGGAGTGTGTTAGTGAAGGCTGAAAAAAGCTCAGGGTTTTCATGGGCCTTCCAATATTCTGACTGAAATATTTAAAGGCCTGAAAATTTGAAGCAACAATCTTCTGGACTTCCCTAAATTGTTATTTCCTTAAAACTCTCACAACAAGCCAACGTGTTTATAATTGCCACATGTTTAAAGGGGGAGCCAAAAGGTATTTAAAAGACATTTCCCTTATATAGGAGAGGTCCAAGTTTCTCTGAACCTAAACAAAAAGGATTTCAGTTTTTGGGTTGCAGATGTTTTCAGTATCACAATGATTACTTCTTCACATAGTCAATTATTGTTTAAACATAAACTGATAGATGCAATGTATCTTCAATTCATTGTAATATAATTTGATTGTAGCTTCCTTTTTTTGTTTTACAAATAATTGCATGATGATCAGGCAACAAAAATATTTTGAGAATTAATTATGGAAACAACATTCCATAAGAACTCCCCTCTGCATACTTCTGCCATGCTTGTGAGCATCTGGAGACAGCACATGATGCTGACCTCTGCTTAACTCAAGCCAACAGAGAAATACAATAACTCCCATAAAATTACACTTGCATTATGTGTGTTAATATATATATATATAAGTGTACATACATTTATATGTAGTACATAATTGTTGTGCAGGATTGGACTACACAGTCCTTTCAAATTAACACTCTCTCCAGTGCTGGCTCTCAAGTGGTTCTATCCCAGAACTTGCAGAGTATTGTCCGACAGTCAAGAGTTTCTAATACTCTGTTTTGCCACTTCAAAATAATCCTCTTGAATGAAATAAATTACAAAGGTCTCTGGTATATTAAAGGGAAGAAAAAGACCAATCTGTAGTTAGAGGTTAACTGATGATTAACCCACCTGGTAAGAGAAGGTGTTGCCAGTCAGGACTGGCAGAGGAAGGTGGTGGCTTGTGTGTGTGTGTGACATCTTATGGCATTTCAGGGCTGATGGTCTCCTGCCAACACCTCAGCTCAGAGCCAGGAGTCTGTCACAGGAATTTACAGAGGGAAACCTCCTGGTTGTCTTTGAACACAGTATCCTCAGGCCTGGCCAATAATGGATTTAAGGACAGGTACACTGAATGGTATTAGTTGTGGTTGTTTCCCTTTATGTGAGTTATAATGCTGCTGCTCCTTACAGAAAGGAAGGAAGCTGGTCCCTGCTGGGAAGGGACTCTGCAGCCTCCTGTTGTGAGGAGATGATGTCACACACACTTTGGGACAGTGCATACTTTGCTAAGATGGATAGTTGGAAAAGGAAAAGCTCTGGAGAGGCAGATATCCAAGGAATGTTCCTATGCCGTCCTTCCCTTGCCCTGTCCTGTCTAACCAGGTGATGGAAGTGGGAGGGTCATAAAGTCCCAGCAAGACCATCAGCATCACCAGCTCTGTTTCCTGCTTAGTAAAAACTGGTTACAGGGTATTGATAACTCCCCACCTGACCTCTTCCTACCCTTGATGCTTTTGAGTGATGATTTTAATCACATTTGACAGTGAGATGCACAGCTTTATGGCTAAAAAGACACAAACCTCATCAGACAATCCAGAAAGTCATCAAGGTCTTTCTGTTTGCAAAACAGGTTTTGAGATGCTTCATTCTGCCACTGGCCACACGTGTGGTGTCTGTCACCTTCCAGTACATGCTTGTCACTCAGTAAAGGGTGTGGAGGAGTAACCTGAACATAATAAGAAGCCCTGGATAAAAGGAAATTGAAAATGAAAGTCCCTGGCCTTTGGAATTAAAGGATGAAGCAATCTCTGGCTAGCTCATTCCCCCTAGGGAACTCCTCAAGCCTCTTGCAGCCTGCACTGTAAAGAAGCTTACAGTAAAATATGCATTTCATTTTATTTTATTGAGAGGAAGAAGGGCAAATGAAATGACCAGGGGAGAGACGGACAGAGTGGAGCAGAGTAGGCACTTTCCATTATGTTTCAATTTTCAAGCCAGTTAGTCTTGCTGCAGGAAAAATCTCAGGTTCTCTGCCCTTTTTTCCTCTGGACATCTGCTGTCCTTTTGCAGTGATTTATCTCCTTGCTCTATTCCTCCTTTCTGGGTGGGCAGAGAAGATGGTTTGGGCTTGCCTCTTGTGCTGCCTCTGAACTTGCCTCAGCTCAGAGCAAAGATCTGCCCCTGCTTTAATTGTGGTTTGGGATCCTTGCTGCTTCTGTGGGGAACCTAAAGATTTTCTCTTTTAGGGGGCTCTTGGCCAGCATCTAGGAAATACCTCCAGTTCTGTTTTAAATTGGATTTGTCACAGCACATCTCTAAAGAACTGGGTACATCCCCCAGAAACTGGTTTAGCATGCTCCTCCCTTCTAAAATAACTGTGTGATGTTTCTGTATGATGGAGTTTGTGACATAATTGAGATAAACCTCTTCCTTTCTCACTAATAACAACATTTTCCTCTCACATGCTGCCCTCTGCTCACAGAATGCAGCCTGTGGTTGGGTTCTGTGAATTCCTGCATCTCCTGTCTGATGCTATAGTGTCTGCAATCCATTCCCCAGCTGAACTTCATGCAGGTTCAATTCTCAGCAGAGCTGAACTGCTGTGCTGCTGGGAGAACTTAGAAGCTGTTGCTTACACAAAAGCTGGCAATTAGCAAATTTTGGTAGGGACATGAAGTAATACTTGTACCTGTGCTCAACTCCCTGCAGGGGCCAGTTTACAGTCCAATTAAACAATTATGAGTCATTAAACTGAATCTTCAGAATCCTCTGGGCTCTCTAAATTCCTATTTACATAATTCTACAGCTAAAAATAATGAAGATAAAGTAATCAGGTGGCAGTGGAACATCTTTTCAACTATATGAGAAGTTAATTGCCTTCACTTTATTCCCAAGTGTGCAAACACTGTCTTGTTAGACAGTGACAAATATAATTTGGGGGGGATATTTTACCCACCTGACATCTTGAAGAAGGTATAGGCTGTGCTTAGCTGCAGAGTTATCATCTTGGAGAAAATATTATTAATCTATACAGGTCCATCACCCTGCAGTGTTTATTCAGAAAATACGAGATTGCTGAAAGATGTAACTTCCAAATTAGGCTCTGCTGGACTTGACAGAATAATGAAAAGCTGGAGTGAACTTTCCAGGTTTAAAGCCTGGTGAAAAGGAGTTTTGCTTTTCCTTTTACTTTCCTGTTTTGAGCCTGTCCTGTGCAGCAGCAAGAGTTGTACTTTGATCCTCGTGTTTCCTTCCAACTCAGGATATGCTACAATTCTAGGTTTGTGTCACCACTCAGATCAGAAAAAGCCTTTGTGCTCACATGGATAGCAGACTTTCAAGAACTTCATTTGGAACTCTCTTGGTGCTGTTCTCCCCTGCCCTGAAACTTTGGGTAAACCCTGCCAGGCTCACAATGCTTTCACCTATTCCCTTCACTACAGTGGAAATGCAAGGCTGGAAAGAGAAAGATGACATTTATGTTAAAGGCCACACTTGACTTCAATTGGAGTTTCCCAAGCACTCAGTGCTTTGGAAAATACATTCTGCAACTGAGAATTTGATGGCTTATCCCATGCAGGACATCTTAAATGCTTTATTGGAACAGAATGGCTTAAGCATCTCATTAAATGCCTTGCTGAGAACAGAGTTAAATAGCAATTATTTTGTATGACTCAGTTTCTCTACCCACCCAGAAGGAAGTTTTTTGGGCACTCTGTACAGCATTACATGGATATATGGTACAATATAAGTGAACTATTGTACAGATACAAAATCCTACACTTAGCATTGGATTTGCCTTGCTGTGGAAAGCTCAGAAAATTGTTCTTTGCAATTAATGCTTATGTTTCTTCAGAATGACACCAGTACAAGTGCAAAACAAAAGTGAGTGTTTGGAAAAGAAATCGCTGTGAACTGAAAAATAAATGCTTTTTGTCCAAATACTTCTTGCCCAGAGCTCCAAGTACCTTTCATCAAATTTTATGGAAATGAAACCAAATTAGCTCTAAATAACAGAGTTGAGGGCTGGCACCTCAGCTGTGAGAATGGTATGTTTGTTCTCTTTTGCAGTGTGTTTCTAGGAAGAATAAAAAAAGGCATTAGGAAAGTGATGTGAAAAGGAAAAATCCCACTGTTTGCTTGTTCAGTACCTCAGCAATATCATAACTTACAACTTATCTTTGTACCAAAGTTTTTAACTCTTTGGAGTGTTCTTGGAGCCCTTGAATTGTTCTGGATCTATGCAAGGAGAAGGGATCCACTGCAGGGAACAAAGCCAAAAACCCCAGTTTTGAGAAAGAAGGAATTCTCTTCTCCCAGGACAGATCTAGGGAAGGACTGACAGGTGCACTGCAGTGATATCTCCATATTTCCCTGATTTCACAGTAAGCTACACCCTTGATGCTAACAATTAAATTCAGTTGACTGCAGCTGGTCTTAAAGATCTTTGTTCCTTTAAACTGTGTGTTAACTGATTATTCACAGCATCCAAACTGCCCAGGGCAGCAGGGACCAAGGGCCAAAGACCCCACCTGAGTTGTTATCCTTAGAACTGGTATCCAGTCTGGGATGTGTAGGAAAGGCATGTGGTACAGGACTGGAGCTGACTCTTAATTTCCAGCTCCCTGTCTACCAAGGGACACAAAAAGAGGTAGAGATGTTATGTTAAAGAAAAGTGAGAGTGGCAGAGGTGGCCTCTGGAGATTTAGCAGTGCACAATGCCTGTTCCCATCAAAGTGACACCCTGTGTGGGTGGCCCTGGGGCACTGAGCATCCCAGGAGCAGCACAGGGACCAGTGGGACAGTGCCTGCAGGAGAAGGGCAGTGGCTGCACACAGCCCTGCTGACAGGCAGATGGCACCTTCAAGAGGCACAAAAATCCTGCACTGGTGATGCTCCCTTATCCTGAGCTCACCTCTGCTCCTCCTCAACAAGTGACAGACTGCTGCAACTGGAAGCACGTTACCACTCCAAAGTGACCTTGCCCTGCCACAGCCTGTGACAAACCTTGTAAATCAAAGGCACAGTAATTACCAGCATTAGGCAAGTGATTTGGGATTGTTCTGGGTGATAGCATCTCTGCAGGTTCTCCTAGGGATTTCTCAACTTCAGGAAAGTAAGACTTAAGGTTCTCTCTGGTGTCCTTTGCTAAGCCTTTTATTACATCTTTTGGGCACATTTTATGATGATCCAGCTTTTTTCAGAGCTTGTAATGACCATTGCTGGCTGGGAATGGCATCAAGGGGCTTTTTTAGCTTGAACAATGTGATATTTTATTTGCAGCATCCTTATGCTTGGCTATGATCTTGAGTAGAGGGACACATAATCTATCAAGCTGGAGAAAGCTATGACTTGAAAAACGTGAGGTTTTTCTGATTTCTGTACCTTTTCAGGAGGTATTGCTTACCTGACTCTAATTTTGCTTTTCCTACAAACACTGGATTCTGCCAACTGAGTTTTATCTTTTAAAGGATAAAATTTTGCCATTGGGTGGAGTTGAGAAGCCCATGAGAACAGAGATAAAATGAGAAAAGGACCAGAATTGCTCAGCAAAAAGAGAAACAGCACTCTGTATTTGGCTGGTGTAATTCTGCTTGGTCTCACAAGGTGAATTAGAACCCTTGAGACAGAATATTGCTTGTGTTTTTAACTTATGGAGAATTTAACCTGCCTGTGGAAATTAGTGTTTCTCAGTCTCAGAGCTGCAAATGCTGGGGATTCCCTGTGCAGGGATGAGTCAGCCACAGCCCCCAGCTGCTGCTCCTCCAGAGCAGCTCCAGCTCCCCTGTGATGTTCCTTCTGGCCTGACTAGGAGGATGAATTGACACCAGCAGCAATAAATAGAGAACAAAGTGAGTTGTCTGGAAGAGGGATGGGAAACCCCCATAATCTCTGAAGCCCTTCTTGCCTGCTGAAATGTTCTCCTTTTCTTCATCTGAGCTCCAAGACACTTCCAAGATGCTTCCAGCATTTCACACTGCCCTGTCTGGCAGCCCAAATGCCACAGGCTGTGCCAGAAGGCACTGCCTGGGCTGGGTGCTGTGTCTGAACTCACTGCTGGGCAGAATATCACCCTGCAGAGCCCCTGCCTAAGAGCAAAGGGCCAGGGTAAATCTCACATCCTCCTTTCTTGGGTACAACAGCATCCTAAAAGAACAAAATCCTGAACTCTGTGCTGACCTGCCTGACTCAGGATGTCTGTTGTAGAGGCCACAGGCTTTTTGATGGGGTTTTCCTAACAATAGGACAGCTTCAAATAAAGCCCTTGCTCAGAGAGATGTGTAGCTGGAATTTCTCTAAACTGCTCAAGGAAGGAAGTTGGGTCTTAGGAGGAAAAGTCTGTCTTTGAGTCATGTTTCTTCTACTTCCTAGGGCTATTTTGGAATTATATAGAAAGGAGAAAACAAAACAAAAAACCCACAAGGTTTAGGCTGACTTTTTTTTTTTTTCCTTCTGATTAAGCATCCCTTCTGTCACCAGGAGCTTTGCCACTCATTTCAGTGGGAGCCCTTATCACTGCCTTTCATTTCTTCACTTTGCCTCCAGCACTGTAAAGCAGCCTGCAGTGTGTTTTGTCCTTCCTGGGGGATGTATTGAACCCCACATCCTCTTTTGCTGTTGTTCTCCCCAGGAACTGAACAGGGATTTTTCAGCTGTGAGTTAGAAGCTGCCTTTGTACTGCATCAGTGAGCAGGGCAGTTCCCTGCAGCCCCTGGCCTCTGTATCCCCACCTTGTACAGCTGTGTAAGGACAAAATGTCACTGTCTGAATGTAACTGATTCCCTGCATGGATGGAAAGGACCTCAAAATACTGTAGACTCACTCCTGTGGTGGTGTGACTGTTTTGCAGTAGTAATACAAAATCTGTAGGAGTCTTGCTAGTACAGAAAATCTGCAGTGGGATGCACAAGGTCTGTGTTTGGAAGGAAGAAAATTTGCAGTTGTAAATCTCAAGGTGGTTGTTCTTTCCTGCCAAGTGTCTCCTTGTTATTTCCAAAACCAAACCCTGTCTGCTCTGCATTGCTGGATGTCTCTAGATCATTCAGTGAGGGTTTTCTCTTTGATTGAGGTTACCAGAGCTGGAAAACCACAACATTTTTACCCTGAGCATTGAAATTTATAGTGGGATCCAGCTCTTGGAGTTATGATACATAAAGAATGCCATCTCATTTACAAAAAAATAAAATTAGAAAAGAAAAGGATATTTTGAGTCCTTTTGGCTGAGAGGGAAAGCTCTCAGTGGTATCCTGAGGACTCTAAAGAAAAAAATAGAACTTGAGAGTTATTTTTAAATTCCAAATTGCTAAGAACAAAAACAAATCCCTGAAACTGCCTCAGAAATACAGAGCACAGAATGAGAAATGCTGTGCCCAAGCAGCACCCTGATCCCATCTGTTCAACACTGGCAGAGACAGCTTTCCTATTTTACCTGTGGGTAACTTCTTGCCCTCTTGATAATTTCCTGACTGCTAAGGACATGTAGGGAAAACTGCAGGAATCAGCTCATTCCCATGTATCATCCAGCACTTTTTTTTTTTACCCTGCTGCAATATTTCTCACCTGTCCCATGCAGCAGATTCAAAGAAGTCATACAGGGGCCAGATCTGCAATTCCATTTATCATTTCAGACAATATAGAAAATTGTGTTCCAACAGAGAAAACTACTAAATCACACATAATTGCTCTGATAACGACTTGGTAAAGGTGACAACAACTAGGGAATCCTTTCATCTTCCAAGGTTAAACATCTTAGAGGTATTTGATCACCTCTTTTTGTGAAAATGTGTATTTTCATCCCAGATCTTTTCTGCACAAAGGAACTCACAGAAGAAAAAAAAAAAAAGGTTTGCTTATTTATCTGTGTGTAACTAAGGGAGGACTGACTGTCTTATGGGGGGAGGTCACCCTGCAGAAGGCAGGTGCAAAGTTGTCACTGTCCCTGTGCTACAAGCAGCAGTGTGGCACACTGAGATGAAGGACCTTGCCCAAGACTTCAGGAAGTCTTTGGCAGATGTCATGGCTGGGCTCAGGTTGGTCTCAAACCCGTGCTGTGAGCAGAGAAGCTCCCTCATCCCTAACACAGTCTCCTGGTTTGGTTTCACTGATTTCAAAGTCAATGTTTTCAGTAATTGAAATCTGTTTGGTTGCTGGTGTGTGGAAAGGTACAAGCCTTTCATCTGTGCAGGACTGGAGGAAAAGGCTCTTTGAGCTGTTGACTGTTCCCCCCATCCTTAAAATACCCTTTTAATTGCCCTGCAGTATGGAAACTTCAGCAGCTAGAAACTGTCATCAAGCTGCTAAGAAAATCAGAAGAATCTCATTGCTAGAGTTTTAATGACTTTTTTTTTTCCTGTGGCACTCCAGCTTGTAGCAGCCAAAAATAGAGCTGGCAACTGAGAAACGTGCAAGGAGCTTGTCCTGCTGTTCACTCCCTCTCCCCCTGGCAGGGTGTGGGGTGCCCAGCACCCACCCATTTCCACAGGCAAAACCTCATTGCTGAGAGGATTTCTCTCCCCCTGGACACCTAAAATCTTGTACAGCTTCCTCAGAGTGAGCTGTGTGCAGTGGCATTGAAGCAGGGAGTGGGTTCAGTGTGCTAGGATTTTGGGATAATTCTGGGATGGTGCACTGGGGGTGTCTGAGCATATCCAGGTGGGGCAGTGAGCCAGCCAGGGGCTTGCTCCCTTGGGAAAGCCATTCCCAAAGGTCAGGACTGAAGGAAGGAGGAAACCCCACCTCAGCCAGGCTGTTTTCCTTCATTGTGTCTGCTTCTGTGTCCAGCTGTGAGGCTTATCTTAGAGGAAAGGGTGGAGGTTTTCCAAAGAGCTGATTCACTTCTGATTTTCTCACCCTTAGGAGGATGCCATGCATCCTTGCTGCCTCTTTGCAGCTCTGACTGCTCCAGCAATTTCCTAATTGCTCGTGAGAAAGCCTGCAGGGGGTTGAATGTGGCAGTGGTGGGAGCAGGGCTTTCAGGCAGGTGGGGAGATCTACCCCCTGTTTTTCCTAAAGAGGCAGGGCCCACAAGTAATTTGTCTCATAGAGAAAAGAACAAAAAACAACACAGTCAAATGAAAGAAAGCAAAAAGATTGCAAGAATGGTGTGGGGAGGGAAAACATGGAAAAAATCCCATCATGAATTGTTGCTAGGTCTAATGCAATGCCAAACACCCAAATCTGTCACTAAACCCAGGGACAAGGGTTTCCCCTCCATGTAGCAGTGGGTTTGGGAGGATGCTGAGCTCTGCAAAGCTGCTGCATTAGCAGTGACCTCCTCAGTGCAAAGGACAGAGAAGATACACACTGTGATATTTTCCAAAAATGACAGCTGTCTTCATCCCTGGGTCACCACTGAGTGCTCCACCCTGTCGTGGGCAGGTCAGGTGGGGAATGTGATGCTCTGTGCTCTTGGGTTTTGACTCATTCTCAGCACCAAAAATGCAGAGGTGTGAGCTGGTGTGCCTCTTCTGCCACCTGGGGAAGGTGTTCTCCCTTCATCCCTTCCCAGGTCACCAAGACACAGAACAGCTTGTTTCATCACCATGGAATATTTGAGCAAGGCTCTGTGAAATGGCAAGAGGACTAACAGAGTGCCAGGTGGTGGCTGGGTGAACAGAAGCTGGCCTCACACCTTGCCCTGGGTGTTTCTGCCCAGTTCAGGCAGTGGGGATATCAGTCTAAATAGATTTGTTGCTGATGAATTCGTTTTGGAGCAGTCTCAGCCACACAGCTCCTTAGAGGACACCTTTGCTTCTCCCCCAGGAAGGAGCATCACTACCCCACCCACCCATCCCTCACTGAATAGAACATTAGAACCAGCAATATCAGCGAGTTTTGTGCAATGCCACATCCTCAGCCAGGCTGATGACCCTCAGGGTAGTTTTCCTGGACTCAGTTTGCTGATAAACAAAATAAAACAAATAACACCTCCTTCTCAAGCTGCTGCAAATCTTCAGTTTTGCTTCAAAGATGCTCTGGCCCCTTTAGATTAAATTCATGGATCAGCTGCAGTAGCCTTTTTGGTGTTATGATGCCATTCTTTATTTTGATATTTGTAGTTGTTTTTGTGGTAAGATGTTTCCTCAGAAAACAAAAAAAAAAACCAGGTGTGTCTGTGATAAAAGAATTTCCAGGAGTTATTTATCTGACCCTCTGAATTTTCATGGTTTATGGATGGATGGGGAATATTTCTCTGTTTTTGCTCTGAGCTTCAAAGATGGGAAGTGTGTTTTCCAAGGCTTAAGAGTCTCAAGTCCTGCTTCAGTCCCAGAGGTAGAGCAGAGCAGGTTATTAAAATATTGAATATTTGATGAATAGTTTACAAAACAGACTGTGTAGATTTGCTTTACACTTAAGAATTTTACAAAAGCAATAAAAACAGTCTTAGAAATAACCTTGGGTTTGCAAGACCCAAAGTCTCCTAAGTCAAGATGTCATGTGTGGTAATTCAAAAACCTGTTTATCCATTTATCAAATTCCATTGTACATATGTTGAGAGAGAAGGTTGTTTTTGATTGGTGGCTTTTCTGGGTGTGAAATACACTCTTTAAAAATTTTAAACCTTGTCACTAACTGGGTTTCATTTAGGAGCTTGTGTGATAGGAGAAATTGGCCCAAGACCTGACACTTGCTTCCCCTTCCTTTCTCCATTTATGTGCTCAGTGGGGCTGCAGAGGTGAGAGGCACCTTCTGCTCCTGGAGCTCTTTGAGAAAGCAGCACAAATTTATACTAATAATGGTGGGTTTTAAATCCAGTGCAATTTGTAAATGTGCATTTCCATGGTAACACGTAGGTAGTGAAGTAATCCTCAATTCATCATCTTCCATGAAATTCCAGCAACTATTCCTAAACATTCATCCTTTTCTAATCCCAGAGCTGTTGCCATGGAAATGATCAGATAAGGCACAGCCCTTTAGGCAGATGGGTCTATAAAGGATGCTAAATCTTGGCCCATTGAAATCCTCATTTAAAAGCAACATAGCATAGTGATTTTTCTTCTGATTGTTTCAAGATTAATTAAATTAACTTCATATTACAAAAGGCTTCTTTTCAAGTGTTCCCTAGGAACTGAAAGTGTCTCTGGCCACAGAGGCTCAGGTCTCTCCTCTTATGAGTGGTGCCGGGGGCTTCTGCTGCTCCTGCTTCCTGCTCCCATGTTCCTGCACCTCCCTCCACACACGGATAACTCAAATTCTCACTGGCTTTGCTCACAGTCTGGGCTTTAGGTCTGCTTTTCAGATATCTTGCTCTGCAAAGGAGCTTATTTTTATTTTTTGCCATTCATTGGAGCAGAGGACAGCATCCAGGAGATTACATCCAGCACCCAGAGGATCTCTGCTTTCCAGAGCAGCAAATTCCCAATTTCAAAAGCCATGCAGGATGAGAAGCTTGCACCTGCAGAGGAACCTTCTGAGCAGTTTTCCAAGCTGGACCTGGAGGTGTGTAGATGAGTGTTAAAATGGGATTTGGTTTCTAAATCTCTGTTCAGTGCTCCTAAGTCACAAAGGTGTATTGAAAGTCTTCTGTCTTCACCAAGACATTTCAATACAGGAGGACACAGTAATTTTTGCCTTCTCCTGAAAGGAGAGAGTTTCAAAGACATAAGCCACTCTTAGGCATGAGTTTTCCTGACTTTTAATAAGGGTTGGGGATCCAATTCCCATATATACCTTAGGCATTTTCCTGCAATGTTTCTTTATCTCTCTGCACAGAGAAATCCAAACAACAGCCTGTAAATTAATCTGAGCAGAGAACACCTGAATGCCAAGTGGATTTCTTGTTATTTTATTAGACTTTAGGGACAAGAATCAGAGGGCAAGAGGCACCCACTAAGACAAGTGCTGTAGAGATAACAGTGGTGGCTAAAGAGCCCTTCCCTGCTTGTTACCAGGTTTTGGTGGAGGTTTTTCACCTCTTGAAAGGTTGTGAGCTTGAAGGGTGGAAGGCACCTGGTGTAAAGCATGAGCTGAAGTGAGTGTTCCTCACCCAGAGCAGAGCCCACCAGTGTAGGTTTGCTTGTGAAGGAAGGGCAGGTGGGTGTTCTCTGCCCTGAAGGGATGTGAGAATCAGAAATGGAGGGCTGGAAACATCAGGCCAGCAGGGATGGTTTAAGAGAACAGGGAAAGGAAAAGGAGAGAGATGACTGGGCCTGGAAAGAGGCAGGAGAGAAGGAAGGACTCTGCCAGAAGCTGCTCAGCACATGAAACTCCAGGGAGAGGAGCAGGCAATATTACAGCATCAGTCAGTGTCTGCACAGTCTGTTCCTCATCCCCTCGGCAGGCTTTACTCTCTGCTCCTCCCAGCAAGGCAGCAGTTCTGTTTTCATTATAGGGGGGAAATTAGAGAAATTACACCTCCAGAGCCAGTGCCTTGTCTCTCCCAGTGCCCAGGGCATGGAGCCCCAAAAGCTCTGCAAACCAAAAGCTTCACTGTTTGCCTTCTTGCAGAGGAGTACTTTTGAAGATTCCCCCATGGATGACCTAATAATTCCCATTAAAAAAAAAAAACTCCATTCAATTCTTTACCGAGCTTAAATAATAATCAATATCAGCAGATCTGCCTGTGTTTAAACCATTCACAGACACTGTTTATTGCCTAATAATAATATTGCATGGATTGCAGCTCCTGTGCCAAGCACATCACAGCCTGGATGGGAAAAGTGGGGAATAAATTCAGGAAAAATGGCATGTTACAGCCAGGAAGGGCAGCCAATGGCCTCCACCAGAAAATCTGGCCAGTTCAACTTCTCACAAAAGAGGTTAGCAGCAATCATACCTGGATTTATATTGTGCCCTGAGCCCAAGGAACACATGGCCCCTATTTATATTTTTTCCAGCTTTAGCTCATAGATGAGGAAGGAACATCAGAAACAGGCTGAGCCACAAAAGCTCATGAACACTGTCAGGGATCAGGTCCAGGTGTCTTGGGCTCTGGTCTGCAGCTGTATAATTCAGTATATGATATTTATCTAGACACCCAAGAGAGTCTGAATGGGAGATGCTGATGAGAACAGGAGAGCAGGGAGGCAGGGGGTGATGAGTGTGATGGGAAGGAAAGAGGAAGGGGAAAAGAGGGGCAGCAGAGGAGTGTGCAAGATTGGAAGGTAATTTTCTAGTGTCTTCAAGTTAGTAGGAGTCAGAGGAAGAAGGGAGGTTGGACCAGCAGTGGAGGAGAGATGAGCTGAGAAAACAGAAGCAGCACTGAGCTGGTGTGTAGGAATGGTCTGTACAGCAGAGATTTCATGCTGTGTAGCCAGTGGAGAGCTGCAGACTTTGTATCTGCTCCTGGAGCTGAGATGTGAGCTGGGCACCATCAGAGCCTCCCACATCACTGCAGGAACACTGAATCTTCTGCAGGGAAGCAAAACATCCATCTCCAGGGAGACAGCTTGGCTAAAGTCTCAGACAACATCTCAGTCTCTTTCATTATGTCCTAAGTAGAAAACTGCTGTGATTTCAGCAAGACTTAGTAAGTTCCCTAAAATATCCCCTTGACTAGGCCTGGCCACAATTGCCTTGATTTGCTGATCTGCAAAAAATAGATGGAAAGACAAGTGTGCACCAGGTGCTGTCATGCAAATGAAAGGATGGGATTGCAATTAAATTCTGGCTGCTCTACCTCCCTTTCCCTTTAGAGACACTCACCTGTTTGCAGCAGTCTTGTCCAAATGCTGCTTGATGATCTGCTAGGACTTTGGAAGTTTCTCCTCAGTGCTTGTCCCCTTTCTCTCCCAGGGCTTGAAGAAAAGGGCAAAGTTTCACACCTGTGTCTAACATGCAGACACAAGTTTATCACCAGCTTGCAGAAAGGTTTGTGGCTTTGTGTCCAACTGGTGCCCTCTCCCTCCTTCTCTGCAAGTTTCAGGAAGAGCTGCTGCTCCCTTAGAACTTCTGAGACAAAGAGAAGGTGTCATGTCATGAGGAATTAGAGTTTGGGAGCAGCAGTGCTTTTTTCCTCACGAGGTGAAATGTATTGACAGATGCCACCACTGCCCATGGACTGACAAGAAACTCATCTCCCACCAGCCACAGAGGCATCCAGTTCTACCACCATGTACTCGATGTCAAACTTAATTTGGAAGTGAGGACACTCATTCAGATAAACATTAATAATTAGGGCTGATAACAGTAATAATTAGGGCTGATAACTGCACTGTGAGAACACCCTGGAGGGTCCTGATTTCCTTCCTAACCCACAAGATGGAAGAGGTGTTGCAAGTACAGCCATTCCTGGGGAAGGTAGGGACCCTTGGGTGTGGGTGGCAGCAGCTTCAGGACTGAGGCTCCCTCCTGCAGCACCTCAGCCTGGCCCAGGGATACCTGTGCTGGGAGGAGGGGGAAGCCTCTCCCTCATCTCTTGCACCAGTGCTGTTAGCAAAGGCTCAGGGAGCTTTGCAGGGTGTTTTCCACTTGGAAACTTCCAGCTAACTTGGTTTGAGGGACACAGGTTTCCTTACAGGTCTGTCATGCAAAGGGACTTTGTTGCAGAAGGGTTTTTGTGAAGTTTATCCCATTTTCCAGTCACCATTCAATAGCAGGGTACATTAAAGAGCTTCTGGTGCTCCTGATGTCACAAAGACTGGTTGGGGATGTGGCATCACCAGCTGGGTCTGAATCCAGAGCCTTTGGCACATCTCTCCTGCCTGGGCACAGGGAACAGCCTCTCATCTGGCAGCTGCTGGAAGTTATGCACTATGTTTAACAAAATAACACGAGTCCTGCTTTCTCCGAGAGTGAAACACTGAGAGTTTGACGAGGAGGTCTCCCCAGGTTCCCCCTGTGCTCTGTGCAGCTGTGTGTGCTCACAGCCACGGGCACCAGGAGCTGCCTGCAGTGTTTCACAAGCCGGGTCTGCAGGCTGAAAACTCTGGAACAAGTAGCTTATCACTTAAGCTGCTTCGAGGATTTAGAGTGGTTTAAATTACTTAAAGTGCTCCAGGGACCCGATCCTGCACCCATTGACACTGCTGGTGATTTTGCTGGGGACTTACAAGGGAGAAGGATTTGGCACTAAAGGCTTAGGGAGCTGAAGTGGATAAAACCCCTACAGCCCTTTAGAGATGGCTAAACCATTCCAAAGCCTTAGACCTGTTCACAGCACACAGAGGTTGGCCAGAGACAGGACAGACTTAGGAGTGCACCAAACGTCCTGGTGATGTTTGCATCAGGCACATTGTCACATTTTCAAGCCCTGTGATTGCAGCAACTTGTCACTTTTTCATTTCCCATTGACAGCTGTGGTTCCATCCTGCTCACAGCAGCACCACAGAGAAAGGAGGTGCCCTGTGCACACTATTGCAGAATCACTTTGGCTGGTGATAACCAGGCAGGAGCAGAATCTGGCCCCAAGATGGTTCAAATATTTCCTCCTTTTGGTTTTTGCATAAGGACTCTTCTTTTTGTAGCACATCTCAATACTTTGCTGTCATTTGCTTTCATCCTGTCTTCCTTCCACATACCTCTTAGATTATTTTAAACTGTATTTAATGCTGATCCTTCCCTTCCTGTCTAAGAAAATACCAGCATGCACCCTGGGGTTTAAGTTATTAGTTAGTGTATTTCTCACAGGCAGAAGAAAAGAAAAATATGAGACCCTTCCAACTTTTCACAATAGAAAAAAAAAAAAAGGTGTGTTTATACCCATTGCAAACCTTGGAGGTTTATTGCTCCCTGGAGATCCAACCTTCCAGTTATTCACAGGCCTATTTTGCTTTTCATGCAGAGTGGAATATGATCCCAACTACAGTGGCAGGGAGTGTTAAGGGACCTTGGGAAAAGCTGACATGGCCTTGCAGGCACAGATTATCATCTGCAGAGGCCACATGAGACTGAGGGACTGAGCCAAACTCCTCCAGATCAGCACCCAGGGACCCTCAGCAATGCCCAAACCCATGTCATCCAACAGGATGTTTTCCCCTGTCTTTCCAGCTTTCTCCTACATCTCATCCTCATGGGCAATAAGAGTAAAATCTTAACTTCTTAAGGGGAAATTCAGCTATCCACAATATAATATACCAGGGGGTGAATTCCTGAATTTTATACCCCTTTTGGTATAAAACCTAAGAGGATCTGGTGTTGTAGATGATAGCATGGAGATAAGAAAAAAAATTTAAAACCTTCTTGTGCAGCCATTGCCTGATAAGGTGTTCCTCCTTTTCCAGTTACCCTTCCCATCTCAGCAATCCCCTGGGATTTGGGCTCTCATGCCAAAAAAAAAATAAAAAGAAAGAGAAGAGCTGTAGCAAAACCAGGAGAGGATTATATTCCTGGGGCCTTCAGCAAACTTTTTCCCAGCATCTTTCTTTCCCAGAATCTACTAAAATCCTGTCAGTGCAGTAAAAGCCAAGAGGGCTGTAGAGAAGCATCTAGGAAACATCATACCAATAGAAATGATCTTGTGATATTAAAAAAACCAAAACATAGTTTAATCATTTTTCAGCTCAGGAGATTACCCTTGGTAGAACACAGTAATCTGGACAGAGTGACTAGAAATATAAGTCAAAGAGACTAATCTATTTCCATATATATACCAACCTAGATGTATATATTTTAGATTTATAGTGAATAGCTCAACAGTGTCCCCTGAAGGATCCACTGTAAATAAGAGGTTATGAAAGAGGTAAAAGAAAACAACAAAAAAAGGAGAAAAATAAAGAATAGGGAGAAGCCTTTTCAAGAAATAATTCCAGCTACTTTTCATGTAACATCTATACAGTTCTGGAGTTTTCCAGATCAGTTAGTTGCTGCAGTGATGTCCAGTTAGCTTGAGTACAGATAGTTGTGCTCAAGAAACCTCAGTAACAGCCCCAGCAGGATTAAGAAGTTCTCTCAATTCATTTAACACCACTGTGGGTTTTTTTAAAACAACAGCATCAATGAGGTTTTCTTTCTTTTTTTTTTTTTTTTTTACACAGAGGAGAAACAATCTGACCACGATGAGTTCAGCTCTGTAGTTTTCTGTAGGGAATCTATTTGCTGAGCCATTGGCTCCACTGGTGCTTTGCAGTAACACCAGCACTCGGTAAATATTGGCCACTGTGCCTCTAAGTACTATTAATGAAGTTAATTAGCAACAAAAGTTTTCAATGTGAAAAAGCTGCAGGCATAGCTATGGTTCATTAAGCTTCTCAGAAGCTTCAAACCAATCTTAACTGCATTTCTCAGGGAAAAAGAACACAACTTTTTCCAAAGAATTGAAAGAATTTAGCAGGTCTTCTCTGTTTTATGAAAACAGCATCTGATTCCTGTGGGTATGAGGAAGATGGGTCCTGCTTTTCCTGGGAACACTTCCCTGCAGGTGACCTCCATAGTACCCTCTGTCTATTCAGATGGAGCTGATGGAGCATTCAGGAGGTATTTAGGAAGGAAAGATCATAACCTTTTTAATTAGCTGTTTGCCTATGACAGTGCTGGCCAGTCCAGCATCTCTCTCACATAATTAATCAAGGCCAAGCAGATTGGATGATAGATTTGCTATTGTCCCATTTCACAGCATTATGGAAAACCAAGATTGAAGCCAGTGCTTTATGTCCCTGCCTTGTTTAATACCATTACTGCATTACAGATTTAAGGTAGCTCTTAGGTGGTAAATTTTCAAAGCAGTGTGTGGGACTCAACATCAACAGAAGTTCCATCACTAAGTCTTATTCTCTGCTTTGTTCCTTTTACCTGCAGCTTAATACCTGGGCTAAAGGGGATACTTTTAGGGTATTCCTTATGCCAGTGTGTTCCCTGGTGAATCACAGGCTCTGAGACAGATTTCACCCCACTGGAGATTTCCCCACAGATCTGGGGTGACAACTGATAAGCAAAGATGCAATGCTCACCTTTTAATTTTCTTTGAACTGCATGGCTTCTATCTTAACCAGGAGAGAAGGGGATGTGGGAAATGGGGAGAGGGAAGTACCAGATGCCTCTTCTTCCCTTCCCCATCCAGGAAACACAAAGTTTGCACAGAACTGCTTTGTGCCAGTGCTTGAAGTCTTTCTGATTCAGGTGTCAAGATCCCACTGACAGCTACATGACAACATGTTTTCTCCTTGCTGCTTTCAAATTAAAAACAGAATGAGATTTCTGTGCCCTGTAAGTCTGTTTTCTCCATTTTTAAGTCTAAGCTGGATGCAATAATTATTCCTTTAAAATCAAGGGTTAGTGTACCACTTCCAGCTGTGTAGCTGAAATGTTACCTAAACCTCTTTAGCTGATAAGCTAGAATCAGTCTCTAACAAGGAGTGAGACTCAATTTCCCAAATAATATCCCTCCTCAAATAGAAACCTAATCAAACACTTTCCACATTCTCATTGGTCACCTGAGCCTATTTCCCAATAATCTGTCTTTCTGTGCCAGAGTATTAAGTCTGGTAAAGTGAAAAAAGAAATTGTGGAGGAAATTAAAGTTGGTTTACTGTGGCAGCCATCACTTCTAGCTCAGCCAGCTGCATCACTCTTTGCTGCTGTGAAATTGATTTTGGAAGCAAAATTCTGTTATTGCACCCTGATATTTCCTCAATAATTCCCTGAAATATATGTGAATAGAGTTGTGACAGGAATGGCAGGGTCAAGCTAAAGATAACCAGAAAGAGTTAATATAAGAAACAATACTATTCCATGGTCTATATCCCTGGAGCACTGCATGCACATGGAGCCTCCCAGCAAGTAAATTTTGATGCAGATGGAAATGTTTGTACCTGAAAGTAAAAAATTGTACATATTTCTCAGCCAATTGAGAGATAAAGCCAGTATCCTGTTGTCTACAAATCTGGCAAGATTTAAAACCTATGCTGGTCTCCTTGCAGATGCATCACAAATAGTTTTCTCGCATATAATAAGAACAACATGAATCCTTCACCAGAATTATTGACTGAATTACTTTCCATGACCAGTCATCAAAGGAGAAAGCAAAGCAGTAATGAATTGAGAAAGAGATGATGAGAAGCTAACAAAGTATTCATGTGGTTTTATTCCTTTGGGCAAAACCTTTATTCCACCAAAATCAATGAGAATAGAATAGGATGAGTTATGATTTATTGCTACAGTCAGATCTCATTGTGTTGCATTAAAGAGGTTGTGATGATTGCAGGTTTTCTCTGAACATGCCACAAACAGCCACATATTTAGAAAGCATCAGATGTCAAACATCAAACTGTTGCTGAGAGAACTTATAAAATGTCACATTACAAAATGGATTAAAATAGTGCCTTTCCCAGATTTTACTTTGTTTCCTTTTGGCAAGCACTAATTCCTCAATGTGCTAAACCAAATTCTTTCTTGATGTGTGGCCATTCTATGTCAGTTCTGAGGATGACATAGTCACACTAGCCTGAGCCTGGCAGAGTGTGTGGCATCTGGAGCATAAATCAACGTGGCTGTGCTTGTTTCCTTCCTTGATCATGCACCAGATAATCAGTGATGACTCAGAATTACTCAAAGAGTAGCTATTGCAAGTTCATTTTGTTATCCTCGGTGTTGTCTCGTCTGTGTGTGCACTAATCAAGCTCCAGGGTAGCTGGATTTAATGGCATCAAAAAGTGGTAGTGTCTTTTTTGAATGTTTTGTGACAATATAAACCCAGCTGATGTATTGTTAGTGATATTTTTCTGCTTATATCCTTAGCATGGATGGTACCAAGATGAAAGCAACACTGTCAAGCCTTTTTGGCTACAGCTAAAATTCCTATTTGCTATCAGAAGAGATTATGTTAAAGCAGCCATAGTGGGGCTGGAGGTACCTCAAAGACATACTGCAGTGACAAAAAGCATTACCAACACAGAGATGCAATTGCCTTTCATGGGAGCTCAGCTCCCAGGTATGACTGATTGTTTTAGGGCAGCAGCACTGACAGGCTGGGCTAATTTTATCAGTTGGAAATTTCCCTCTATTTTTGATTTATTTTATTGGAAAATGTTCTCAAAACGCTGATGCAGGGGGTTCTGTATATTAAGCGTTTTTCTTTGCTGGAAGGGAAGTGTCAGGATGTCGAAGTCCATCTGCTTTTAAGAACCAAGCAGTGACTTTTCCAAGGACCTGAGCACTGTTCTCATCAGTTTTTCTTGTCACCCAGAAGCGAGGGAGGCTGCAGGGTGCTGACAGTGAGTGGGCACGGGGGGCTTTGAGAGGAGCTTCCTGCAGGCTGGGAATCCCAAACCCTCACTGCTGCCAATCACCTCTCCAGAGACCACCTGCTGCCCATGGATGCTCTGGTACCTCTGGAGAAGAGCACAACAGCAGCAGAAAAGGAAAATGATCAGGAGCTGATGGGTAGCACAAGTACTGGATGTGAGCAGGGACTGCAGTGAGACCAGTGGTGGTTTGTGAACGCTTTGGTGCAGCTGGGAGGAACTTCCCAGCACTGCTGGAAATGTACCTCCTGTTAGCTGAGAACTGATGATGCTTGAAATGATTCTGTGAGGCAAAATAAGAGCATAAACTTGTATAGAGGTTCAACCTGAAATAAATTAATGAACAATTTTATTCTCTATTTTATTTAAAGAGCTGAGTTCCCTTCTTTTATTCCTGTAAACTGTTTATAAGGTCTTGTCAACCACCCTCCTTCTCTGATTCACCAGTAATGTCTGAGGAATATCCTTGGTGTGTGCATGGCTGTGGGAGGCAGAGCAAGGGGCTGCTATCTGCTGCTCTCCTCAGTTTTTTGCAAAGCAGTGAGCAAAGTTCTGCATGCACAGTAAGGAAAGGAGGGCTCAAACAGAGACCTTGGCAGAGATGTGCCCAAATCCCACACTGCTATGTCATAATGATCTGGGGAGGTTGAAGGTGGAATATTTCTCCTCTTCCCTGAGGAAATTCTTCCAGCTCTGGACTGGAATTTGGAACAGAGTGGACACAGCCCTGAGGATGCCATCCCACAATGTCCACTGGCTGGAACTGAGGCCATATCTCTGTTGATTGACCATCTTTGAAATGAAGTGTCTGTGCCCAGGGTGGAAAGAGAGCTGTCAAACAGAGAAGCAGCAAAGTTATGTTTTATGATCATGGCACTGCTTCCCTGATCTTACAGGAAAGTGTTCAGGCTGTGTTCCTCAAAGCAAGAGCTAATCTGCCAAAAGCATTTGGCATGGGCTCACTGACTGTCCTCCTCACATCAAATATTGATCTTTTGATCTGCTCATGCAGTGTCTCCTCTATGTGGTAGCACATTTTCCATCATTGGTAGGGAATCTCTACTGATATTGTGAGGGACAGATTCCCTTTGTGGCCTTCAAAGAGACCAAATATTCAATTGACTTACCTTGGTGCTTCCTGAGCAAAGAAAATAGGCAATCCTGGGACAACTCAAAGCAAGGAAAGTTCACAGATCTGCAGTTACATGAGGAAAGAATAGAACCTGAGTGAGAAAAAATTTACCCATGCATTTAGTTATCTGAGTCAGCATAAACAAATTGGTCATCCTAGAAGGCAGCAGGGATCCAGGATCACAACCACCATCAGAGGTCCAGCAGCAAACATTTGTCATCTTCCAATTAGTGTTGCTCTGCTGGCACAGGTTCCCAGTCTGAGCCTGAGATGGGGCCCTCCCTGGAGATCCCCTGACCCATTGAGCAGAGGGTTATGGGCTGCAGAAAAAGGAGCACATGTGTAAGGGACTGAATCAGGGCTGCTTAGGCAAGCTCGACTCGGGCATCTCTTACACATGGTGCACTTGGCTGGACTGTATTCATGTCCTCCTAATGCTGTTACTTGAAAGATCATTTCACAGATGAAGAACAAGGATATGAAGAGTTGTGTTCACAGAAGAACAAAGAACAAGTCAGCAAGAAAGCAAACAAGACAGCACAAGGCAAACTTTTAGTGAGAGAAATGTCAGGATAAAGCCTGACATGGTTCAGCTGAAAAAGTTATGCTCTACTGTGCTGAGAAGAAAGGATAAACTTCTATGAAAAATGAGCTGGTTTTGCTCTGTATTGAGCTTGATCTATTAAATACAGTGCCAAATTCAGGTCAGACTATGGAGAAAATATCCTTAGACCCTTAGAAATTAATAATCTTACTTTTTAGAGACAGATTAATATTGAGAAGTAGAAGAAAGACATTGGCACAAAATTTCAAGGAAGGAGATGGAGTCTGCTCTTCCTGAAAGCACTATCCTCCTTTTTTCAATTAAGAATAAACATCAGGAAGGCTGATGATTACTTGTGGTTTGTTGTTCTCAAACTTTAGGCAGCAAAGAAAGATTGACTTTGCTGCATGGTTATAGTTCCAAAACTTGGTGACAGGTTGGTAAATTAAAAATTTGATACTAAATTAACTGAACCATATTCAGTATTGTGCACTTAGCTCTAAAACTCCGAGGAAAAATTAACAGTAAAAAGATAAGTTATCTGATGAATATGGGAATGTAACAGGGGTGTGCATCTTCCCTGTCCTTGCTGGTTTGTTTCATGTGTATGTTCATGTCTTTGAAATGGGGAGCACATCATTCCATTTCTCTCTATCTTGGGTCTTCATCACTAGGGAACAGTTAACATTCCTTTTGCTACTCTGCTAGAAATGCCATTCATTTTTAGGCTGATACCCTAAAGGCACCCATACCTTAACTTTATAATTGCACATGGCTAAAGGCAGCACTAAAATCTCATGTTCTCTCTCCAATTCTTGCAAGCTTTTCTGCAGAGGATATTTTTAAGGAAAAAAAAAAATTAATTCAGCTTATCTCTTTTTGTCTTTTCTTTACAGACATTTCCAACAATGGAAAGTTTCACAAGAGGTACACCCACAAGAGAGCAAGAAGGAAGGAGAATATTCTAAATACAACTTTTGCCAGCAAAAAAGAGAACAAAGTAAGCATATCTTAAAAAAAGTGTATTACAAGTTTTCTTCTTGATCACACTGTAAAAATCTTATTAATTTCAATGGAATTGCCCAAGTGTAACTTCAAGGGGAATTTGGTTTATGTGGGATCAGGGCAGGAGGCTCAGGAGTAGAGGATGGCAGGACTCCTCATTCCCTGCAGCTTCTTTTTCTGGGGAGGAGAGTGAAAGGGAGAAAACTCTACAGCATATGTATTCAGAACATTTCATCAAACTGATCACTCATCCCAGCCAGAGTCAAAAAGTCCATTCTCCAGCTCCTATGATAAATACACAGAGCCCTGGCTGAACAGATACTCTGAGCTGGAAGTCTGGGGCGCCCCTTTCTGCAGCACAGAATGAAATTTAGTGGAGAGAGACAAGAAGTGACATTTCAAGGAGGAGAATTTCTGTTTGGATGCTGGGGGGGTCACCATGGTGCTGCTGACACACAAAGCATGGAACCAGAGCTGCTCTCCAGTGCCAGGCACAGCCTGAGCTGCTGAACTCTGCTCAAGAGTGACTGCAGTGAGCCCTGCTCTCTGCCCTGGGTATCTCCCAGGGGATTAAACACTCACCACCAGTACCTAACTACAGCTTGAAGTTGTCACAGCATGGTACATATCCGGTTGACTAAACCTCTCCAGTGGTTTTGTCCAAAACTCCCACTGACATCAGCCAGGCACAGTCTGGGTGTGGGTCACTGGAATCCCCTGAGGATGAACAATTACAGTCCAAGGGATTAGAGCTAAACCAGTGGTGCTTATGGCACTGGCTCCGTGGAAAGATTTAAGGAGGGCTGGCAATTGCAGCCTGCCAGTGAAAATACATGTTTTAACAGTACAGTGACTAAAACTAATGTTGTATTTTCTAGCTGCTGCCTGGGAGTTTGCTGATGTATTTAGTTCATAGGTTCAGGGCTAGAAGACCTTACTCATCACAGCTCTTAACGCTCCTACCTTACTGCAAAGCCTGGCACCTGACTTGATGAATAGTTACTGGAATTAATCATCAGAGGAGACCAGCTTCTTCTTCGTGCATTTGTCTGAAAAATTGCTCTCTTTGTGGAAGCTTTTAATGGATTTCTCAAGTCTTTCTGAACCGTGACACATAATGCCTGACATTCAATGGAAGAGACAAATGAAAGGGATGAAAACTGAGGTGGAAGCGTAATTACTGCATATCAAAATATAGTGCTTTGGTAACTGAAATTCACAGGTGATGTGGGACAGCTGAACACTGCCAGGGGCTGACAGTCCCCTCCCGCACAGCCATCCACGCTGCCACCCTGCTCTCCCTTCCCCAAACTTAATTGCCTTGCAATTATTGGCTGGGAAAAAACCTGTAATCATTAGTGATTAATTGCCCGTGCCTGGAACTGACAGGAAGAATGGTCTCAGGGCTTCTGTCCACAGCATCATTTAGCAGTGAAAATACAGCAAGTTGTTTTGGAAATGTCAGGGGGAAGTTGCCAGCTCTCCTCTTGGGCTTGGATGGCTGCTGGAGCACTGCTCTGCTATTTCCATTACAATGGGGCACAAACCATCTGATTTTCACAGACAACAATGAGAAACCGGGACTAAAAGAGATTCTGTATTGCCTCTGCCTCTGCTCCTGCAGGGAGCTGGAAACAGAGCTCACCTTGCTCAGGAGTAAGGGACAGCAAAAGTGGTGCAGAGCATTGACCCGCAGTGGGACTCTGCCTTTTTTGGAGAAGGCAGGGTTGGGATCTTACTAAACCTGTCTTAGATTTTCTCATTTTCACCTTTTATACCCTGGACTTCATCAAAACCCATGTGCCCTCATGATGACAATTCACAGACCCACCTTTCTCTCCTAATTGACAGGCTGTCACCTGAACTCAGTTTGGTAGGATCAAAGCTGAGTCTTTTAGAACACTATAGAGAACACCATTATTTCATTTGTCATCCAGAAATAAGGAGAACAGGATTCCTTTCAGGTTATCATACCCATGTTATTTCTAATTCTAGCAGAGAGGAGCAGACTATATCTCTGCAGTATTTCCATGCCCATGTAGTTTCATTTCCCACCTTACAAGCTTTCCTGTCTTGCTATCTGTGGAGCAGTATCCAGCATATTGTTAACCACAATCAGGTACTTCAGGTACTTAGTAATAAAAAAAAATAAAATAAAATAAAAAAAAAATCAGTGCAGGAAAGTCATGTGTCTAATTCTGAAAACTCAAGTGATTGGGGAAATTCTTTACAAAAAATGTTACCAAGCTCATGTACAAGGATCCTGTTAGGGAAGTTAGAAAAAACACAGCCACCACATCAGTGCAGCACCATAATTTAGAGGCTGAAATTCTAGTTCTGGGGTATGTGCCACAATTTTTAGTAAAAACAAATCTAAAACAGAGTTGCTGCCAAGCACAGCATTACCAGGGCTGCCAGAAGGGCTTCTGAGGAGCCAGCCCTACACAAAACCAGCCACAGTTTGGACATGGCTGGTAAGGAGGGTTTGTTTGGATAGCTTGTGGATTTGCATGGGAATTAGAGCATATTGGGATGCTTCTTTTTTGCTGAATTGGAAAATATTTGATGGGGAATATTGTGGTTTAACCCCAAATGGCAACTAAGTCCCACATAGGCTGTTGCTTCCACCCAGTGGGATGGAAGAGAGAATGAAAAGAGTAAAAGTTGTGAATTGAGATGAAGACAGGTAAATGGGTAAACCAGAAGCTGTGTGTGCAAGTAAAAAGCAAAACAAGGAATTCACTTGGCACTTTCCATGGGCTGGCAGGCTGTTCAGCCATTCCCAGGAGTGCTCCACCACATGTAATGGTGATGTGGGAAGACAAAGACCATCACTCTCAATGTCCCCTCCTTCCCCTCTCTTCCTCCAGCTCTATACCTGACCATGACTCCATGTGGTCTGGGATATCCCTTGGGTCAGTTGGGGTCAGCTGTCCTGGCTGTGTCCC
Organism: Oenanthe melanoleuca; assembly: GCF_029582105.1. Lineage (NCBI taxonomy): Eukaryota > Metazoa > Chordata > Aves > Passeriformes > Muscicapidae > Oenanthe > Oenanthe melanoleuca. The sequence continues at coordinate 11,625,847 of NC_079344.1, forward strand.
CTCTTAACTCCTTGTGCCCCAGTCCTGCTCACAGGTGGGGTGAGAAGAAGAAAAGGCCTTGGCTGTGTGTAAGCAATGCTCAGCAAGAAAAAACACCCCCCAGTTACCAACAGGACAAATCCAAAACAGCTCTGTGCTGGCTACTGTGAAGAAAACAAACTTTACTCCGGCCAAAAGTAGTACAGGGAAGAAAGTATTTCTGAAAATTCACAGCCTCTCCTACTATGTTTTACACAGCAGCTGGGAACAGCTTTTCCAGATGGTTTGAGGTAGGAAAGGAAAAGCACATTTGCTATATGACACTGGAAAGTTCACAGAGCCAGATGATAGACATGAACCTGGTTTGGGGACAAGACTCAGCAATGACACATGGAAAACTTGGCTTTTCCCACAGCACTTTCTGGATCTGCTCTTATAGCTGTCTCTGTTGGGTAAAAAATTTTCCATGTGAGCCTGTTGTACTGAAAGATATCCAGGCAATTAAAACCAGACTGCTACAGCACAGAAAATATATAAGTATTTTTTAAAAATGCAATAAGTGGGTTGTAAACCGTTTAAGTTCTGCAGCTTTTGTTCATGCCAAGCCCTGAAGTAATGGAAACTGGATTTCAACTGACCAAAGCAAGATCTTGCCAAAAAATCTTTTGTCTAGTACACTTGCTGCTTTTATTAAACACAAAGTCCCTTCTGGAGAAGATCAAGCAGAGTAGGTGGCAACAAATCACTTTCTGAGATATTAGTGGCCTCTCAGATTGACTTGTGCACTGGATTTTTTATCTCACTTGCCAGAGCACCACTGCAGCAGAGTTATTAAACAACTGATTGAGTCCCAAACATGTATGTGATAAGCTACTGGGCCCCCCTTCTGTCTTGATATCTGTTACATGACATGACATTTCTTTCTGCTCTGCATCTTGAAAAGGAAGTTCAGTGTTGTGGAGAATTTAAAATTGGCTCCAACTGCAGAGGAGATTTCATTACCAACATATCAGCCCTCAAGGTACACAGTAATTCTCTCCCTTACATTACTGGAATTTTTTGTATCTTTTCTAGGAACTAGGTATTGATCCCTGGAAAATGAAAAACATTTAAAATAAAATATAGACAACTGTAATCCCAGTGGTCCCATTAAAGGATGAAATGCTTCATTAACACCTCATAAGAACATTTGGAACACGAGCAGACAGCAACTTTCCTCTTTCATCATTGGGGCATGGTATCCACAAAGGAATGGCTCTTAAACTTCCCAGGATTAGTCTACACACAAATTACTATAGCATAACCAAGACAGATATAATTTGCAGTGCTGTCTCCTACCATACCAAGATGGTTTTCCTGCTTAGAAATTGTTTTATCACATTCCAGTCTAAATCAGCTACTTAGCAATTTAATCTTAAATGAAATAGAGGGAAAGTAAACCTTCACAGAAACCATAATTAGTTTGACAAAACTAGGTTAAACTATCAATTAAACCAACACAATTTTATATATCCACATGCCCTTGAACTTCTTGAGTGTGAAGAACCTGTATCAAACTGCTGGACATGATTTCCCTTGAAGTTTCAGCTTGTAGGTTTTGACTGGGAAAAAGCTCTTCAGTCTAGCAGAGGTAGCAAATCTGACTGACATTTGAGAAATGTAGAAATGCTGAGTCTCTACACATGGCTACATAGTTTTCATGTATTTATTTGAGCACTGATGTGAAGACAAAAAAAAGAGTAATGTGAGGTGTCCTGCTGATTTCCATGGCACAAAGGTACCTCTGAAAATTAAGTCCCCAAGCATTATGCAAGTCATAACTTGCACATCAGGTGGTGCCTGCCTGGAGTGGCTGGAAGCACACACTAAATTAGCAGGCTTATAAGAGTGTAATTAGTTTCCAGGGAGGGACCCAAGAGAATATATCTCCAACATGATTTCAGGTGCTAAATAAGGTGTAATAAAGCCCAAGAGAAGCACTCAATATAGAGACTGGATGCACCTGAGCTGGAGTCTCCTATATCTCCCAAGCCTGCAAGAGGTTGTAGGGGCTGTCCTAAATCCTTATCCACCCACCTAGCCTGCAAAGAATCCCTGAATCACAGCTGCCCTCCTGAGGGGGTGAATGCCCCCTCCAAAACTCTGTCTCAGCCCAGAGAGACAGAGAATGGATCCACCTATGGGTCTGGCTTCCTACTGCCCAGAACAATCTCATCCTGCATTTTCTGCCAGGTTTCTTATCGATTATTTCATCCAGCTAGAGACTGATTATACCTGAGACATCGATGGTGTTATGTAAATACCTATCCTGTACAATCAGTGTTATCTACCTAGGGCTTCTGAGGTTTCTAGTTTATTTCTGATGGGTTCATGAAGAGTAACTCAAGCTAATGATCCATGTCAGTCAGCTTAAATTCCTCAGTTGGAAAATGCTCAGGGGGGCTGCAAATCCAAAAAGGTTGAAAACCAAGGCAGTCAATAGACAGATAGTGTCAGTCAGTCAGTCTGATACTCTTAGTGTCTGACAGAAAAAATATCAATAGTTGGCATGATTGGTGGGGAATGAAGGAAATACTACCCACAAACAAAAAGTAAATAAACAGCACCTGAAAGGGCTGTGCTGCATTCATTTTGAGACTTCTTACTTTTCCCTTTTTTAAGCTGATTCGATTTCACTCCTTGGTGTAATCCTTTGATGCAGGCATACTTTATAATAAAGAATTAAATAAATTCATATATACATAGTGGCCCTCATGGCAGCACCTTTAACATGAGCTCCACTCCCACCTGAGTGGAGCTTCTGTGAACTGCCATGGAGAGGAGGAATGGAGATATATCCTCTTATATTGAGTGACCTCTGTGTAATTAACAGTGTGTTGCTTAATGCCTTGTAAACATGTAAGTAGAAAAATTAAAGAGAGGAAATTATGAGTAATTCAGTTGTTTAAAACAAACAAACAAACAAAAAAGGTTATTCTTGTATGTATTCATCTCTTCCTGGTGTTTGAAATTCTGAAATGTTAAGCCATTTGGAACTGTAGATAGCAGAATTTTTGGCTGGAATCTGGGTGTTTGAGCTCTGCCAGGCTATAAATAAACATAGATTTATTTACATATTTATTAACTGCATTTTTACAAGGTTGAAAGCATTTCAGGTCTTTCATATACTGTGGTCAAAATGCCAACAAGGTCATTCTGGGAAATACAGAAATTCAGCAAGACATTTCCCAGTGTCAGAAATGCATCAGTTTAGGAGCAAGGAAAGAGATGAGAGAAGGCACCACCTGGGGTCTGTTATAAATACAGGTAGGGAGGATCTGAAGGAAATTGGTGGAAGTAAAATATCATTAATAGGCAGGATACTGATGGATACCTCTCAGTTGCTGGCACTGGAGGAGTGTGACCTGGATCAGTTTGTGGAATAGCATCCACAATAGATCAAATAGATCAAATTACATGGAAGACCATGCCTGTTGCCTCAAGAAAGCATGAAGAAATGTAAGGTGGAAAAGGAAAGAAAGGAAAGCATGTGAGTCCAAACATACACTGCTGTTGTTTAGAATGAGCCACTTCCAGGCAGCTCTGAGGAAATAAAGCCAGGTGAACTGTGATCTCAGCTCTTGGCAGCAGCTCAGCACCAGTTGCACAGAGCCTTTCAGCAGGAACTCAAAGGGTGATTTTGAAGAGGCTGGAATCTCTTTTCCAAGGACCTGTATCTCTTCTCACATGGAATGGAGTGTTCTTATTTTTTAAGCAATACACCTAGAGACTACTTGTACCTTTATCTGTTTTCCATCCAGCAAATCTTTTGAGGAATTATCTCAGACTCATCTTTTTCAGCCAGTCCTCAGTGCTAGCCACCCTGTCTCCTTGGTACCTTGTTCTAGGCTGGAGCAAACTACATGGCTGGAGCAAGAGAAAACAATCTGGGGTATCACAAGAGGAGAAAAAGCCTGGCTTAGCCTGCAGGCCAGCTGTGAGCAGATCATGACAAACTCAAGTGCAAGCTGGCATCTTTAACCAGGACAGTACAAACACTGCCAACACCATGTTGGGAATGAGTGATGCAACTTTTTGTTGCTACTTTTCTTTCACACCTTCAAGTCTTTTGTCCAAGCTGCACCACAGATAAAAAGCCAAAAAAAGTGAGAAACACATCATTCTCTGGAGGGGTGAGGAAATACTGCTATTCTGAGCAGGGAAGAACAAAGTCAGTCCCTGAGCCAACATGCAGATCACTGAAGATTTTACATATTGTCATCAAGAATAGAAGCCAGAATCTGATATCTTTGATGTCTTTGATGGCCCATCAACAGTCTAATCAGCAACATAAAGCCATCTCAGAATTGAAATTGTCACACTCTGAAAGACTGACACTTGACATCTGGTTTGGCAGGTTACAAGGCACCCTTTTAAATGAAGAAATTCAGTTTGTTCATCAGAGTCTATAAATAACATTTCTGTCATCCCAGAAGTTCTGGGATTCTAAAAGGTGAGTTTGGACAGTCACTCTACAAGGCCTCCTGGCATGATGCACCCCTCCCTTTACATCAGGAATGAAACTTTCTAATTGCCTCTCAACTCACACCTCTGAGAAGACCCTGAAGCCAAACAATCAACACACATAGGAAATACAAGGGTAGACAGAACATTGACTGAAATGTCCCTTGAATAACCTATCAAACACAACAGTCCTGTGTTAAAATGTTGGGGCATAAATCAGATATTAATTAACATCCCACTCACTGCAGGATGCTCCTAAATACTGCAGAAGAAAATGTCCTTTCAGTAGCAGTCCTGGTGCAAGTCTCCATTTCTCAGGGATGTAGGGACAGACATGGTTTAGTACCTGGTACTACTGCAAAATGCAGAACAGAGAAGCACTTCACAACAGCTACAAAGAGATAAGGTACCCTGCTCAGAAGCTGTAACAGAGCAATAAGATCATGCCAGCAAGCACCAGAACACCCTAATTGAATTATCTTTTAAAGAATGAAGCACTTGAGGCTGTCCCCTGGTTTTGTGTGCAAAGAGTTTCACAGCACTGCAATGTGGAGAAAAGGCTCCTTCCTCAAGGTCACTGCTGATTTTATGCCCAGTGATGTTCAGGAGAGTTTTGATGGGCAAAGACTGCAGAGTTTTTTCCTCAAATCAATTGCCCTGATAAGAACTTGCACAAATGGCTGCATGGGATGAGAGCAGAGGTCTGTCTAATCCTCTGTCCCCTTCCTCATCATGGTCAAAAATCAAAATATATGCTGGACTCCACCTGATAGGTTCCTGGAACAGAGTCAAACTCAAGTACATTTGCACTTGTGCATCAACAGACTGAAATTCTGGAAAAATAACAGGAGATGTATTAAAAGCTGGGGGTTTTCCAGTAATAACTCCTATAAACCAATCACACCCATTGAAATCAACCAGGCATGCCATTTATTTGGTGTTTTGATAAATTATAGCCCCGGGGGGCACCGAGGGCCAGATTTTAAAAGCTGTTCAGCTGTTTAACTCTCATTGATTTCAGTGTAATTGATTTCAGTGGGAGTTAGGGGCCTGCATTGCTTCACACTTTGGGCCAGGCCCTCCTATGGTAGCTGTACCAATTAGGCAGGAGAGCCATTTATCAGGAGCCCCATTAAACAGAATCAGAGGTGCCCAATTACATCTCAATTACCAGTTCAGCCCCCGATGCTGAAGGGGAGGGGTGGTTGGTGTGTAGCACAGGCACCACCACTGACAGGGGAGCATGTCTCGCATTGTATCCCTCTTAGAGCAGCACTCATCCAGGGAAAACACCCTGAAAACATCCTGAAAACATCCTGAAAACATCCTGCTCCCTCCATTAACCCACGAGGTATTTTTACCCTCCCACCGGGTCACTCTGCCACTGCAACAGCCTAATGGTGTAATGGATACCAGCAAGAAAAGCAGGCTGAGTCCAATCCTAAATGAGTGGGGCTTACATAATTAGAGGGTGAGAGAAAGAGAAGCTAAATTCAGAGACAGGGCCTTTTCAAGGTTTCCAAGGCAGCAAGTGGCTGCTTCTCACGCAGCGTGCACCACAATCGAGTTTTCAACTCTACAGCGTCACTTTCCCCTATGAGGAAGAGAAAAGAAATCCCCACTCTTTTGAAATGTGAGTGCTTTTGAAATAATAGAGAGAAGGTCTGGGACATTATGCTCCACATGAGTAGTTGTGGTGATATCTTCATTTATTTGATATCATCTTCTGACATTTCGTTCCATTTGCAAGCAAGTCATTTGTACAAAGGATTCTGGTGCCATGATCTTTAGCTTCTACCCTGCATTTAATACTAAAGATCACTCAACCATGATGAAACCAGCTGGATGAAATTCCTCTCCTGCAAGACATGAAGGCCAATGACAGTATGAAAGATGTGGGGCTGCTTTGTCATTTATTGCTTCATATCCCATATGTTTGTCTGATTGGTGAAGGGAAAGGTCTGCTTATTAATACAATAGTTCATGTGAATTGCAAGCAGCTGAATGGAAAAAAAAAAAAAAAAAGGGGGAAGGAAAAACAGCCAGGAAGGCAATGCAATGACAGCAGGACAGTCTTAAGGGAGTTCCCAGGAGGCTGCTAAAAACCATGTGAGAATGGCAAGTTTGGGTGGCTAAGCCTTCCCTGGCACCACGTTTTGGGAAATAATCTTGGGGGAAAGGGTTCTAGCTGGGGGGAAAATATCCTTTTGATAAAAACACTGAAAATTTCTGTCAGAACACCAACAGGTAAAGCAGGGGAAGACGACTCTAGGAAGTTTAGAAATATTTCCCTGGACAGATGGATGGCTCTATATAGGTCAAAATTTTGTTTTCTGCCAGCCTTCTTTCTCACTCCTAGGATGACACCAGCTGCACCACATTGTACTGCTGGTTCCTCATTCCTGAAAGCAGTTTTTTCCAGGTGCCAAACCAATCAGAACAATGTAGGCAGCTCAGGTGATGACAGGAACCCAGAGCCAAAGTGTTGGGAAGAGTAAAATCCATAGACAGTGTTCCTAGAGTCGACACCATCAGGAGAGAGACCTGGCCTGCCTGTACCACCAGGACATCCCTCCCAGCTCAAACAAGCTACACTCTCAGGAATGTCTGGAAAAGATAAATGCTGACTAAAACTGCTTCCTTTTTAGATCAGCTGTTAATGAAAGCTCCTTGTTACCCACAGCCTTGCTCCAGCATGAATGAGCCAGTTAACACACTGATGGTGTGTCAGTGCCTCACTGTATTCCCAATTCAAGATTTAATGCTTACTACTGTTAAGGGAAAAAATATGAATAACTCATTTAGCTAGATTTAATTCCTTACTCTCTGCAAAGTCTACAAATTAATTCCTCAGTGGATTTCTGTTCCAGTGCTTAACCTGGTCTTTTCAGACACAGCAGTGATCATTTCTCACTTCCTGCCTTATTCTACAAGAAAATAGCTCCACAATACCCTGCCTTCTCTGATCTACCATTGGTAGATCTCTTATATAGCTATGCCAGAGAGAACAAAAATAATTTTATATATTTGGGTGGAATTTCCAATACTACAGTGGTTGATTTGTATCAGAACAAACTCCTTGTTCTTCATGGGACCGAGATCAAACATCACCATTAATTTCCCTTAGTGGGTACCCAATCCAAGCACTCTAATTTCAGCTAAGGCTGGGGGAAATAAATTTATTTTGCTTTCTTCCACCATGATTTCTTCTCTGTTCTTTACCCAGCTGAAGTGTTCATTCACTGTCAAGTCCAACTAACCCTTTTTATTTCGTGCTGCTCTTCATAGGTATGGGAAGGAGGGCATGGAGACTAATGAGACTCATAATAACTCACAGCTTGTTACTTGTAAAATCTGGCACTTGGGAAAAGCTTCAATGGTATTTTTCTTGTGATGATGAAAAAAAAAAAAAAAAAAAAAAAAGGTGGTGCTGCTTGGCCAAAGGTTTCATGACCGAGGAAATCATCCGTAGCTCAGGGTGAATGCTGGCTTTCTGCTTCCTGATGAGCTCATGTTTTCACACATTAGGCTATAAAATTGTTATGTGGAGTATCAGGGCCTCTGGTTTCTCACTGTGACTGACACAGAAGGGCACTTCCTTGCCATGGCAACAAGCCAAAGACAGAGAGTTGTAGCCAGAGAATGCACACAGGTAAAAGCACGGCAGAAAGAGTAAAGGTGTTGGGTTGTTCATCAGCACATGTTTTTAGAAAACTGGGTAGGGGGAATGGGAAAAAAGACAAAGTCATTGATATTGCCTGCTCACTGCAGGACCTGGTGCTTCCATAGATGTTGGAGTGGATGCAAAGTGAGGCTGGGATTGCTGAGTGCTGCCATGGGGGTTATCTCAACCAGGAGTCTTGAGGTCTTATTTCTTCAGATGTTTTTTTCAGTATATTTTCTTTTACACTTGTAAAATCTCCCATCTCTTATTCTTGCTGATGGAAGTTCTCCATTTCTCAAGTAGTTTTTTTCTACTCCTTCCTCCTTAAGACAAGATTCTCTTGAGCCATAAATGCCCCTGCTTAGCCCTTTCTGAGATCAAACTCCTGTTGCACTTAATGACTCCTTGATCCAAACCAGGAATGGTGCCAGGATGTCTGGCTCAGATCTCTGAGCAAGACTTCAGCCCAGGTTGCCACTTTCATTTTTAAGTAAAACATCTCTCCAGTGCCTCCAACAGAGAAGTGTGTGTACTAACAGAGAAGTGTGTGTACTAGCCAAGAGTTTTAATCCTTTCCAGAGGCCTTTTGCAGTTGGTCCAGGCTGGCTAACGAGCCTAGAGCTTGTGCACAAGCTTTTAAACATCTGCTCTAAGAGCACCATTTTAGCCCTTTGAGCTTGGCCTTACACATGCTATTTTTGGCTTGTGCTAGTGACTGACATGTTGTCCTGCTGACTGTGTTATTTCACATCCTGGAAACACTGCAGGCTGTGAGCTACAGGACTCGTGGTTTGGGAAAAACACAGGTTTCTTTAAATTTCCATAGTCTGAGTGAGTCCTAGCAAGAGTCACCTAGCAATATCAAGAAGGGAAAGAAACAAAATGGGTGCTGAAAAGCATTAATACATAATAAACAAAATAGGGGCATAACAGACAGAATTTGATCAGCTGGAACCTCAAATATTGTTGTAGAAGCAAAGTATTTATAGCTATGGGCTGCTCCAGCCCTGTTTAAAAATACTGGCAGAAGTTGGAGGGAAAACTCAGATTACTCAGTGTAGGGTGGAAAGGGCCAACCTAGTGTAACATTTGCAAGTCTCTGGAAATCTTTGGGATTTCAAGCAGCTTGGGGCAAAGAATACTGCACACACATGGTGCCTGCCATGTGTTCAGCCCTCTCACTCAGCAGGCCAACTGCCAGCATTTGTCTAGCATGTGTGAGGGTGTGTTTGGATAAAGCTTTACTGGAAAGGGAACTTATGCAAACTTCACTGAGGTCACCTGAAAAATTTCCACACACACCTTTAACATGCTAGTTGTTTTATAACTCGAGCCCAAATGACGCCAGTACAGAATTTTTAACCTTTGTGACTGTCCCTGTATTTCCAGACAGGGAGAGAGATTTTCTGGACTTCACCAGCTCAAAATTCGTGCATCACCAGGTTCAACCATCTCTTGCATCACTTTCAGGTTCCCATTCAGGTGACTCCAACCTAGAGCACACCAAACCTGCAGCAATGTTGTAGAGATTGTGCCACGTTGCCACTAAATTTCCTCAGACACAGGCAGAGGTAAAGTGCTCAGAATATTGTAAGGACAGCTGAGTTTAACACAGGTTTCATAAATTCAGTGGATAACAATCCTTCCTCTGACAATGCAAATAGTCTTGGCAGCACCCAAACTGTCTCTGTGAGTACTGAGGAGGTGCCAACAGCTGACATGGTGGGAGATTGAATTCTGCCTGGGGAAGGGGGAGAAACATTTCTGATTGTATCTACAAAACAATAGGGGTGAAAGGAGAAGGGCAGGAACATCACCCCAGTTATGTGGTTTTTCCCTAAGTTGACCCCTGTGGACACATTTATTCTGATTTCTTTGAGTTTAGCACTTGTTTGCTGGCTTGTATTTATTTATATTATTATGATTTTCTGTTTGCTTCTTGCAGAGCTTCTGAAGGTTCTTGAGACCATTCTGTCTGCATATCCTTACACCTACATATCTGGCCCTAACCTGACCCCAAACTATCTCCAGGCTTCATGGGGCTCTGAGCAACCTGGTCTGGTGGAAGGTCCCTGCCCATGGCATGGAGGTTACAGCCAGAGGGTTTTTTGGGCCCCTTCCAATGACCATTCTATGACTCTGTCAAACCTTTGGGTCAGATTCTGCCAGATGTCAGCTAACTCCAAGTTTCAGCTGAAGAAAAGGCAAAACCATGATTTTAATATTTATTACAGCACTAGGGAGTATGCTCAGAAAAGAGACAGCAACACACTGGAGCAGAGTTCAAGTCTCTCAAAATACAGCCAAATCCAACTGCTCAGCACACTGTTGTACAAAGCCAAGCTCCACTTTACAGTGTTTGACTTTATTTAAAAATGCAAATGGCTGCAGCCCCCCCATCCATCTGATCTGCCAGAGAAGAGGAGTTTGAGGAGGTACAGCAGAGACACAAAAGTGCTTCTGGTACATCTTGTTATGCTGCAGCAGAAAACTCCAAAATGAAGCCTGAAGACTTAATATATCAATGAACACTGATTTTGCCTTTCACTGAAGGTACAGAAGAAGCTATAAACACTTCTATAAACCCTGTGGAGAGTCCCTGCACAGTTGTTTGCAGACACTGTCTCCCCAGATGATTAACAAACAGCAGTAATGGGTCTGTATTTGAGCACAACGCTGCTGGAGTTAATATCCAGATCTTTCTCTGCTTGGGAAAGGCATTTTCTAGGTGTTTGAGAATGGGCTGGTTAATCATCAAAACTGGAGTCATTCAGGCAAGAGGTACTTCAGAGATGAGACAGCAGGGGAAAGAAAAAGGCTGCTCTGTTTGCTAAAGGTGACAGATTTGACAACATTTTGTTTCTTCTGGAAGACAGGTGCTTCATCTGAGTTGACATCAGGGAGTATGGTCATGTGAGATTGTGTAAGCTATGTTTTGATACTGAATACAGGCAAAAAATTGTGGGTTTTTTTTATTGTATTTGTTAACAGACACATTTTGCAAGACTGTCTGTGGATGAAAAGAAACACTGCATAAACAACTCTTAACAATTAACCAGAATTCTTGCACCAACGGTGCGACAGGGCACAAAATCTTCTCATTATACCCAGTTTGAATTTTCCACACTTGATTTGGCTCCCTGCCAGCAAGAGCACTGGGCCAACACCATTTTCTTTCAACCTTTCCTACTAAAATTGCAAGACACAAATTTCTGTCAAAGAGCATTTTCTGGCGTGGAGAGGTGATGTGTGTTGGTGTTTGTGAAATGCTGTGAAGATGCAGAATGCTGCTTGTTCTGAAGGAGGAGCAGAACAGGTGGGGATGCACACTCAGGAGGAGGAGGAGAGGTGTGTGGTTGCACAGGAGGCAGTGCTGGGGTGTGGTGAATTGGGGGAAGAGCTCAAGGGCAGAGTGCTGAGGCGTTTGGGAGAGCAGAGCTGCTGTCAGCCCCCACTCCAGATTTGAATGCATTTGTTACCCTGACGAGGCTAACACTTTCTCTTTTGTGCTAACTTTGGTTCCTTGCAGTGCACATCCTCCCCCTCTCCTTCTCAAGCATCTGCTGAGGTCACATCTTCTCCTCTTCTCCCCCTGCCTCCACATTTTGGGGATGAACACTCATTGCTTACCCCATACAGTGCCCAGAATGTGCCCAGCCTCTCCCCCAGGGCTGGACACATGGCACTGCAGAGTGGCACTCACACTGGGAGCAAGGACACTGTCAATCCCAGCACTGAAAGAGAGCTGGAGAAGCACCCACACTGTGCATGCTGAGAGGCTTGAGCTGTGCCCAGGCAGCAAGGCCAGCTCAGGACACTGCAACCCTTCCCTGGGCTGGGCAGGGAGGGACTGGCTGTTTGCTCAGGGTCTGCAGCACATCCTCATGGCTCTGCTGCCACTGGCCCCTCCTCAGCACCTCCCTAGGAGGAGGCAGACTTTGGACCAAGAACTGCACACAGTTGCTGGGCTACATCCTATGTAGTTTTCCAAATTCAGGATGAAGGGCCAGAAATTGATAGCCAGAAGATACTGCACGTCCAATGGAACAACTGTCAGTATTTTTTCTCTGCTACAGGCTCTGGTCTGCTGGACATTGGGCCACCAGCTTTTCCCTGCTGCTTCTTTTCAGGAGCCTTATGTAAGCCATTCAAATCCCTCCAGTCCCTGCTCTGGCACCCATGCAGCAGGTTTGCTCTGTTGGTGTGGCACCTCAGCCTCAGTTCGGTGACAACAATGGAATTTCTGTCCTGCACATCATTGCCTGGCTTGTGCTTGTCATGGTCTATATGTTCCACCTGCAGACAGGGATGGGGAGCTGGCATGCTGGTGAATCCTGCCCTGAGAGCAAAGAAAGCAGGAACAACATCTCCAACAGAAAATTCTCACCAGACTAACTCTAAATTAAATCCTTCTTTGTCCTTCCTAAAACCTAAGTAGCCCTTGCTGAAGCTTTTGTTTTTCAACTTAACTCTTCAGGTATGTTATATATTCTCTGCCTAGGGAATATCTACTAATAAGGTCTGTGCATACTCCTGCAATTTCTTTCAAAGATAACTAACACTAATCTATCCCTTCAGGACTCCACCTTAATTACTATAACTTTACTACTACTCCTGGCTTATACATTGCTGGTCTGTGTTTCAGATTGATGTATTCTTTCCAGATGGGGCAGGTTCTGGGATTTGGAGGAGTGGAGATCATCCATCAGACAGGGGGAGAGGAGGAGGGGCATGAAATGGTCAAACAAGTGAGAAAATTTCTCCAGTCTACCAGCCCCAAAATTTCCAAAATAAAGGAATAAAAATGAAGACCAAACAAAATTGGAACTCAGGATTTAGGAGTTCCAGAGAAGGATCCAGGTGATTTATTTTCTGCAAGGAAATTTCCCTTAAAAATAGCAATTCAGATGGAGTGAGACAATGCATGCGAGCTGATTTAGGCTGACAATATAGACTGGAAAAAGTGAGTGCAACAGTTTTTATATATTAACTTTCATGTACAGATTTTAAAAACAACATCCTTCAGTGCAGGCATGCCATTTGCAGGGGTATGTTTTCAAGCTGAAAAGGCTGGTCCCTTCATGCTGAGACAGGAATTTTTACTGAAAAATTGACCTAGAAGTGATTTTGTAACAGAGAGAAAAGTTTATAATGGTAAATAATCCAAAGCTGAAGAAAACTATTTTTTTGAAATATCCATTTTTATTTCCTCTAAACTGATTTTCTCCAACACTCTTATTTTCTATTTCTGCCATTAAATTCCAAAGTCAGGGTTTTACTGTGCTTCAGCCTTTCAGGCTGTGCAATTTTGACTCCTCAGCACTCCAAGGGCCTTGCAGGAATTAAGTGCCTCTCACAATAGGACACATTTCCAGGATGAAGGTTTAATTTGGTTCTGGACTGTGTGACTAAGTGGATGAAAAACCAAACAAGAACTTCTTCATGTCCCTCCATCAGCTCTGCTAATGGGAGCTCTGAGAGTAAATGAGTTGATTTGCTCGGTTATGGGTGGGAAATGAACTGAAGCAATCCTCCACCCACCACATGTCCAGCCAAAAGCAATTCAGGCAGCTAGGAAAGAAGGAAAACTGGGATGTCCTGCTGGTGCAGGGCAGCCATACACTGTTATCCTGCCCAGGTAGGAAGGCAATGCCATGGGGGTTCACATCAGTGGCACTCCATGGCCCCACACTTGTGCTAGAAGAGCTTTACAGTGAACACAAAAGTGTTTCTGGGTTTAGGCAGATGGGTTGGTCACGGCTTTCTGAGGCAGCATATTCAATTTATTATTTGTTGAGCACAGAGCAACAGTGAGCTACTTCAGCAACTCAGTATCCCTTCTGGGGAATCCTTCAGGGATACTTGGTATGGACTTGTCCATAAAATTCTCCCCCTGGATCACAGCAAAAGATGCCCAGAACCTGTATTTTGCTGTCAGCTCTGCAGTCCCATGCACAGGTAAGGGGGCACCAGGAGGCATTCTTAAAAATGGGGAGGGATTGTGTTGCCATCCTAGTCAGCAGCCTCACAACACCCACCAGAAGCAGGTAAACTCCTTTTTTTAATAGGGATGTGTTGGCTGGGTTGATGTGGCCATCCCCAAGGCACAGCACACAGGGCACAGCAGGGATGCAGGATGTGGCTCCCAAATTTGTGCAATCACTTTGGTGTGTGCCATGCCCAGCCCACCCTGGGAACCAGCTTGGACAGAGCTTCCTTGGGGATCCCAATCAATGCACCCCTGTTTGGGGAACACATTCCTTCAGGTTCTTTGGGGATCCCAACCTATGCACCCCAGTCTGGGGCACACTTTCCTTTAGTTCCTTGGGGATCCCAACCTATGCACCCCAGTCTGGGGCACACATTCCTTTAGTTCCTTGGGGATCCCAAACAATGCACTCCAGTCTGGGGCACACATTAATTTAGTTCCTTGGGGATCCCAAACAATGCACCCCAGTCTGGAGCACACATTCCCTTAGAGAGTGAGCAGCATGGACAGGAGCTCTGCCTGAATTTCCTGCTTTTAGTCTTTGTCAGCAAAACTGTACTTCTGTCCTGGGAATACCCCAGTGATGCATAGCTTCTGCTGATGAGCTAGGATTAGAAGGACTTTACATAAGGCTGTTTGATTAAGTGGCTATTATCATCTAAAAACTTAGTGCTTCCCATTAAGTACTCTCAAACGTGTGTCCTCATTTTACTTATTTTGTGCTTGCATTATGCCTCACAAGAGGCAGCCAGGCCTTTTGCCTCATCCAGGCCCTTTTGCCAACACTAATAAGAGGTTCTGTCTTGTTCAGTGCTAGTTTAAGGAATGCAGTGCCCTGATGGAGCCCTTCCTTAAAGGTGTTTCTCTAAAATGAGCACATCACCCTGTAGTTTGCTGTGCAAATTGGCCCAGCCCCTGTGAACTTTCTGTTCCTGACCAGATCCTCCAGCACCTCTCCCTGAGGCAGCTCTCTCCTTCCAGCACATCAAAGCCTGCACCACTGACAAAGGACTAAAACAATAAGGATTTCACCTTTTGTCTTTGTTTCTATTGCTGTGCCAGTGCAGTTTGATTTGCACTTTTGCAGCATCTGTGCTCAGGCTTCACTGATTTCCCATAATAATCCAATATACTTTTCACAATCCATGTTCAATTTATACCCACACCCTACTTTAATCCTTCTGTCCAGATCAGTTATTTCATACTTTTGTACATCAAATTGCTTTCACCATCTGTTGGCTCCATTGCCCTACATAAGCCAAACCCTCTGAAGGTATAATTGCAATATTGTTCATTATTTCCTCATTTCCCTTCCTCCCAATATACATAATGACAGCAAAGGAAGAAATAATTTAAATCTAATTTAAATTCCCTTCAGGTTTTTTACACTATGCTGATCAAAATAGTAGCTAGGGTCTTCAAAAGAAGAAGCCATCCATCTCAGAAGAGCCTTGATGCCCTTGGATAGCTATCTGTGAAAACGAGTGAATTTTTGTAGGACTGGAGCACCATGTACCAGCATTTAACTAAGCTGATGGCAAATGCTATCAGCACATCAGCATGCTGTTAAATCATTGCACAGAAGAATTCCAATCTGGTTAAACAGGATCTGATTTTATACTACCACTTTCATGAAATAAAGGTACTAAAAACATTATTTCTTCTTGACTTACCTATTTTCATCTCCTTTTCAGCTGAAGCTTGTTGTGCTGTGCACTGCTTGGGCAGTTTTTCAGGCATCTACAGAGAAAACCTGTAAGCACCAACCCTCTTCCCCAGGGATAACTATTCCTTGAGCTTTGATTTAATTTTTCCTACAGTCAGGAGGCCACCCACAGAGCTCCAGTTCTGCCTGACCTGCTTCATTTCTGCCTCAGCATTAACAGCAAGGGCGCAGAGGGGCATCAGTCTCTGGCAAGATTCACAGGTTAATTCAGGCCTGGGTTTGCATTTACCTGGAGGATTTCCAGTGGGAGGAAACTGCTGCAGAGCTGGGGGAAGTGCCCCTGCCCAGCTTCAGAGGCACACACTCCAATGCAATGCATTCCACCAGCACCCAGCTCCTGCAGGAGTAACTTCAGTGGAGATAAATAAGACATGTAATTTCTTGTCAGGCTCTTGCATTTCCCACTGCTCGTTTTAACAATTACACTCTGTGACTTTTTTTATTAAACAACCTAAAAGAATAGATTTGTGTAACCCAGGAAGAAAAATTGCCTGGAGAAATGAAACATACCCAGACTTAATTTTCTCTCCTGCACTTTTTGAGGTGTTTGAAATGAATGTGTTTTCAGTGCAGCAGTCAGTAACAAGACCTGTGGTTTTGGCACTTCTTTGCCACGCTCACCTCGACACCAGCCAATTTTGTTACAGACAAACCCAGGTGGAATAAAAGGGCCCATCCAAGCCATGGCACAACTTTCTCCTCCTGAAACCAATGGAAACACTGCCATAACTTACAACAGGATTGCCAAAATCCCACCATTATTTCATATGCAGCCTTCTCCAAGCCTTATTTTTTAAGTAATTAATAGAAGGAGTGATTGACCTTTAGCGAGCCATATCCCAGCAGGATTTGTAATCAATGCTTCTTCCAAGTGCTTCTTTGCATTGACATCTGTACCAATCAGTGGCTTCTTCTACAGAAAGGTTACACAAACACAATTTTATTTCTTATTATTAATTATTTTTCAGACAGGGCCAAGCTTTAAGCGACTGCCTGGACTTAACAGCTTCAATATTGGATTTGCTCTTGTAAGAAACAGGCTGCTTTTAAGACTGACCTGGAAAATAGATATCCTAGGAGCAGACATGCTAAAAGAGCTGGAGCACTTAGTTTTGTTTTCAAGACCAGAAAGTTGCACATAAAACACACTCCAATACTTGTTACTACAACCTCAATGCTTTTTTAGACAGTGATGATTCTGAACTCAAGAACAGCCTGTTATAAACAGATAAGATCAATCTGAAACCCTCTTTGTTCAACTGCACCTTTGAAACAAAAATAAAATGTAGAAAAATAAAATTCAACTGTAACTGAAGACCAAATAGTGAACATACTGAGACGTCA
Source organism: Oenanthe melanoleuca (assembly GCF_029582105.1). NCBI lineage: Eukaryota > Metazoa > Chordata > Aves > Passeriformes > Muscicapidae > Oenanthe > Oenanthe melanoleuca. The sequence continues at coordinate 11,643,052 of NC_079344.1, forward strand.
ACCTTTCCTCTAGAAACATCTCTGTTTAATTCCAATTCATCAGAATGCAACATGGTATAATGGTGTCACCCCACCAGGATTGGGAGGAGAATAAAAAAAAGGTAAAGCTCATGGATTGAAAAAAGAACAGCTTAATAAGTGAAAGAAAATAAAATATACTAATAATACTCTCTACAATAATAACAATAATAATTGTAATGATCCTGTTAAAAATGGGGAAGATTGGGAAAGGAGAAAAGTTGGGAAATAAAGGCTTTTGTTACACATAATGTCCAAGTCATTAAAATGCATCTCACTGTACTGGGATATTTCTCTTGTGAGGGACAGAATACAAACCCCTTGAAATAGCTACAACAGTTTTGTTTGCTGTATTTTTTTCCATCCAGAACAAGCAGAATCTTCCCTAGTATAATTATTTCTGCTGGAATTGGTGCCTGGCAGAACAGGTCCCTCCCTCTTGGCTGGGGCAGGATGGGTCAGGACCCCCACAGAGGAGACTTCTGCTTCAAAAATCAAGGACATTGATAAAGTTGGAGAAAGGCTTGAAGGAGTAAGTGCTCAGTGCTCACTACTACTGAGTTTCAGGACAATTTTTAAGGCAACATCTAGGTTATAAACAGGAAAATATGGCATTCCAGACTCGCAGCCATCTGAATGTGGCTGACGGTGAATGCTCATTTCTCTCATTTCTCACCAGGGTGAGTATTGATTTCATTTCTCACACTACACTAGTCACTTGACCAAGCTGCAATCCAATATTTAATGTTAGTCACACTGGCTTGTGGGGGCCTGTGGTCTGTAGTCTATCATATGGTGACCTTTATGGTGACTGGCATAGCCTTAATCATGATAGAAAACACTGATATAGAGGTATTCACATCATTACTTCTAGCACTGGCAATAGGGTTGTTGAAGAAGTAAGGTATGAGTAGAGTGGCATTTACTGTTCCCTGTGGACAAGTCTAGTGATTTGTTGTACAGTTTAATATTGTGGGGGTTTTTTTTAAGAACAAGGACAAAAAGTTGGCTGCATAAGCAGCTGAGAGGAGGTAAATGCTCTGCTTTAGGTGAAGGAGTGATCAGAACAGAGGTATCAAGGCTGAAATTCCTCACATTAACTGCTTGCACAGCTTTTCCCAGCAACCTCATTCCCCTCCAAAAGCACTGAGCAGAGTTTGAACCTCAGAATGAGGGATGAGCCAGTGATATGTAAAAGCTTCATGTTTGTTATTCTGAAGATGGAAGATGCCCAAATACTCTGGGAGCACACAGACATTAAAAATGGCCAGGATGCCCAGCCCACAGGGAATTTGCAATATAAACAGCTGACCTATGAGCTGGAAAGTCTCTGCTCCCATGAGAGGCCCTGAAAGCAGAAACTATTTTTTCATTGAGACCAGTCTCACCTCTCAATCTCCTCTCCCTGTAAGAAATAGATTAAAGGGGTCAACACTTTTCCATGCTAATTTTGCCATTTGCTAGCGTTCCTTGTAATAAACTCTTTCCACCTTCCAAATTATCCTTCCCTTCTATAAACATTATCACCTGTCCAAAACATGTTGCAGTTATTACATGAGCTGGGTCGACATCCTCCAGAAGAGTAAGAAGCTGTGATTGATGGTGAGATCCTCACCACTGTGAAGGGTTAACCTGAATGCTTGGTGCTACTCAAGCTCCCCGGCTGACCCTCAGTGAAAATTAATAGCTTGTATCTGTTTAATATTCCTTTCCAGCACATTGTCAAATCGTTTCATCTGTGCTTAAATGGATCAGTGGTTTTCATCTTCAGCATTTCCTCATTCCTCTTTTGGGTTTTACTAATTTTTTGCTGTTTGTAGGTATTTTTAAAATCATAGAAGAGAGTTATTTTGTTCATTGCTTTTATTTTTATATCATAAGGTTTTCAGAAAGTTGGAGGAATAGGACAGACATCACATTAACAGATCTATGTTGTCTTGCTCCAACTAAAAAGTGGACCACATCTATGCCTTTTATAAGTTGCATTATAGACATGGCAGTGTCATCATTTGCAGCTAATCAAAACATGCCAGTTGGGCACAGATTTTCTAAACACATGTATCAGTCTTATTTGTCATGCAAGTCATAAATTTAAACTGATGCATCTGTTACAGCCATTGGTGCAGGAGATGGAAAAGATCCATAGGGAGGCTTTCAGCTTTCCATTTACTGCTAAAGTGGATCAGAACTCTATCAGATGCATTATTATTGTCATTATTATTTAATATCCCCCTCTGCCTCCCCCATGCATTAGCCACTTAACAGAAAGCAGGAGTGCAGCCCTTGTCTCAGGCTGCTCACCATCCAAGTGACAGACTGGTGTCCAAGGGACAATAAAACACATTGCAAAGAGATGGCCAGGATCCTCCTGGAATGGCTGCATGGCTGCTCAGGAGAGGGGGGCCAGCTGGCTGGTGGACACAGAGGGATTTGGGGGCTGGTGCTGCTGCTGAAGGGTAAAGATGATGGTGCAGCCATGAGTTTTCAAGAATGGCACGATGGTGAATGCATTCAAGGAGTGGTTGTCAGCACTGATACCTCCTTAGCACAGACACCAAAGTGTGACAGAAAGAAAGAAGCATAAAGAATTACATTGCAGATGCTGGGTAACAGAGAGGTGATAAACTGACCCCACTGCTGCTGTGAATCCAGTGCTGTGGCCTGGGTTCAGATGCTCTGCAAGCACAGGGCAGTGTCTAAGCCTTGCATGCCTCAGGCTTGCATTAGCCATGCTTCCAAGCTCAACAATTCTTTCTTTCAACCTGCTCCTGACAACTCCAGCTTGAAGTCTGTTCTTGTGCTGTTTCTGCAGAACTTATACGCTTGACTTGGGAAAAAAAAATTCCTTTCTTCATTACACTTTGCAGGTGACAGAGTTAACAAGTTTCCAAGAAAACCTTATTTACATCACCCTTGGGCAAAGGCAGGGGACATTCTTTGTGCTCCCAGGTGACCCCTGGAGCCCAGTGATGGCCACATTCATCACCCAGATGAGCTTTCCTCAGGAAAGCATACTTTGAATTTGTTCAGACCTTAATGAGTTATCTACGAACCATCAAATATTTCACATTCCATATGGATCGTCCAGGTTTCCTAAATGACACCATCAGCTAGGGTGGATCATAAATAACTCCCTCAGTTTAATGAGTTACAGTCTGAGGAAAGGCTGCTCTACCAGGTAATGAGCCACAGCTTCACTTTGTTGTGGATCAGCTGAGACACTTGATTTACTGTGAGGGTTACCTGTATTAAAACTAATCAGAGGCTATCCAGGAAACCCAAACAGACCCAGCCTAGCACAATTTAATCTCCCCACAAATAGAACCTGCTCATAAATCAGAGCCAGCATGTAAATGTGACCCTGTAATGCTTCTATTAGGAAACCTAAACCCACAAAAAGCTCAGTAGGATGTGAAAACTGTGTTAATGTTGGTGGTATCAGGCTAATTCATAGCACAGAACATATAAGATACATTCTGATGGCTAAATAATCAAGATAGAGAAAGCAATTTGACAGATATGTTGAAGTATCTATTTTCATTTTGAAACGTAAAATGGGCACATTTTTGCACTTTTATTGACTTTCCCAGAAAAACAGAGAGAAAATTATAGATAAATGTATTAAAATTGTCATTGTAATTTTTACTTACTGAAAAGAGAATTCTAATAGAAAAGCTAGTAATCAAAACATACTGCTTTTCATAAAAAATGTCATAAAAAGCTGAGTTTCACAGAAATACGTGTATTTATTATGGTTGAAGCATCTCTCTTGATCAGCTCTGGTAATGAGCTTTTCTCAAGCAAACAACAGCAATAGTTCATGGAGGGTCTGTTCTGCTTGATTGAGAAAAGGCATGTTGATACAATGGAATGACTGAGTGGCAATCCCTCTCTTGAATAATCATTATCATATTGTCTTGTCCAGGTGGTAAAACAATCTCCACATAGAGGAGAGCTGAGACTGAGCCTTTGTTCAGGAGCTTTTGTTCAACTCCAGAACTTGAGTCCACAACAGCCCAGGTGGGCACTGCTGCCATTTGTGCAAGTCAACAAAGGTGAATATTTGAAAAGCCTTTTGTGAAGACCTTGATTCTCATCCTCTCAGAAGATGTACAACTTCAGTTCTCTGTTCCAGAATGGCACTTTTAATTTTGTATGAAACATCCTTCTTGTCAAAATATTAATGATACAAGTCCACATGGAGGAAGTTATGCAAGGAAGTTTTGTTGAGTACACTGGTTGTCATAAGGTGCCATGCTCCATTTTGCTTCAATGTGATGTGCACAGGCTATTAATAATAGTAAATTATTGCATTTGGGATCAAAATTCAAGGAAATAATTTATAACAAAATCTGCATTCAGGCCATCTCTCAACTTTCACATACTGGTCATAAATCACCAAAGAGACATTTATGATTGATTCACAGGAGAGCTTTATATTACCATAGAAAAATAAAAGTAATAGTTGCCTTCTGAACAACTGTCCTTCATCCTAATTATGCAGCCAAACATATCCTTCATAATTGACAGGATGTTTCTCTCAGAAAAGAGACTGTGCAAGTCAGAAGGGGAGCTAAGGTGTAGGTGCAAAGGTTGATCCTGAATGATCATTTCAAGTCTTTGTTCTCAGGCAGTGGGAAAATGTTCCCATCCTTGTGGTGTTCATATGAGCTGTGGTGTCTTTATGGCACCAGATCCCACTGAGCTCTAGGGAATATCCCTGAAAACAACATGTCAAGGTCATTTCTTTCTCTAGATTGGGTCCCATCTGTAACTTTCCTGGGTAAGTGCATATGGTCTCCTCTGGAAAAATGAACAATTTTAGTGGCAGAGTGAATCCCATCTCTTCATGTCCCACCATAAGTACATAAGGCCAGAATTAATTTCTCAATCTAGAGGGGAAGGACATTTAAATGAGTAGTAAAAGATTATTTATTTTTCAATCCATTTGAACTAGCCACCCCATTCTCTGATGTGAGATAATAACTAGCATCCAAACCTGCACTATTGGACCCTCAGCATTAGCAGAATGCCATTCTTGGATTATGGACAGCCCTTCACACCACAAAAATGTAGCAGATAGAAACTGTGTCTTTTTGTCAATGAAAATAACTGCTGAGAGCTCACCTGCAGGCCATTCTACCCAAAGAGCAAACATTCATGTGAGAGCTTTCAGGATATTTCCTGTAACCCAATTATTTTCTTTTTAAAATAGCAAGGAAAAGTGGGGCAGGAATGTAACGCTGTTAAGAACCTGTCAAGCTTTGCCTCTCCTTGTTGCTTCATTTTCCCCATGCTTATTGAACATCTAGAATTAGCACCAGGCTGTGCTTGAGAAGCATCAAGACAACAAGCTCACAAATCTCCTTTAAGGACACCTTCCTTTCCCACACCCTGAGTGTTTGTTACAGGAGAGTTGTTCTGTTACATCAACCAAAATATGGGCTCTGTCTGCTTCACAGTGAGTAAATGAATCAGACATTTTTTCCTTGAGGGCCTTGCTTATTTCAAGGCCAAGTAGAGCAACTCTTTGCTGCCTTACTGAGGCACTGTCAAATAACTTGGTTTTATTCTTTGCATTGCCCTGTTTTCATGTTGGAGGGCAGGCCAGGAGCAAGTGAATTCCCTTTATCTTTCACTGGCTTAGCCAAGTTCCAGCAAGGTCAACAACTCCTCTCTCTCCCCTGCATTCCTCCATCCTGCATTTTTATCATTGCTGCAGAGATATTACACTCCTTCATACCAAACACTCTAAGGATCCTTCAGAAGGGAAGTTCAGCCTCCAGGACAAGGGGGATGAAAAGATGCAGCAAGGCTCTGGTGCTCTTTGGACAAAGTTTGCCTGCAGACCCTCAGGAATGCTCTGCAAGTTCTTCTGACTTCAGGAAAGGCTCCTCTCACAGCTGAGTCTTTATATCAGACAACCATTGCCTGAAATACCAGTTGTGAACTCAGACATTATGCACCACAAGAGGCTGTTAAAGGCATTCCAGTTTCACATAGACATGAAATAATGTAGAGATTCTCTTAATTCTAAAAGTTTGAACCAATAGAGAACAATAAACCCCTAAATCCCCAATAAAATAAGTAAAAAAAAAAAATTCAATTCCATTTTTGAAGTTCCTACTTGCTTCCATTAGTCTGTGTGCAAACCTTTGAGGACCAAATGTTGTCAAGAATGCTGAAATTCAATTATAATAGGCTATTACAGTAGAGTATAAGACAGAAGAAAAACATTTAATTTTGGCCAAAATGCTTGCTATATACTCATTTTGCTGCCATTTTTCAAAGGCACATTGTTACTTATCAACATGAACCTAAAAGATTACAACTCAACTCAGGGTTATGTGCCCAGCCAAAAAAGATTGTGACTGACCTTATGGTACCCTGAGGCATTGGGATAGCTAAGGTGACAAAAGGGTGTTCTTTTACATCAAGCTCACCCAACTGAAATTACATAGGTATATAAGGTAGCACCCAACAACACCATTAGCTGCTCCTAAGATGAACCTATTTAATTGAACTGGGGTCATGCATCAGTTAAGGGGTGAGAGAATTCAGTTCTGGCCCAAAAAAAAAAAAAAAAAAGTCTGGTTTGTGGGAGCTGGTTTTGTTTTGAGGAACTGTTCCACAACATCATAATGCCATCAGTGAGGTTCCTCCCTTTCTGTCTGTACTGTCCTACTCTGTATTTGCTGATTGCCTTGATTCTTTCATGGGCAGCATAGGCCACTATTTTAATTATTACCTATAATTATTTAGCTTCCCACTCTTCCATGAACACCTTTACCTCAGCCTCAGAGATGGAACACTCTTCACAGGGGCTCACTTTATCTACAGTGTGTCTTAGAGAGACCCTGGTACTACAGATTCACCACAAAATCACCCAGGAAACTCTTCCATTGGGAAGAAACAGCTAATCCAGAAAAACCCTAACCAGGCTTTTACCAGCTCAGAGATGTTAATAAAATCCATTCTGCAAAGAGATACAACAGTCATTTCAATAAACCCAGGAACTAGTACCATGAGACAAATACAGTGCTCTACATCATGTCTAGAGAAAATAATCTGACTGGGCTGAAAGCAAGCAATGCTGGATTGAAAGCACTCATGCCAAGCTGTAACATCCACTGGGAATGTGGTCATGGACAGTAAATAAAAAGCTCCAGAGGAAGTCAGCCCATGCAAACCTGGCTGGATTTCACTGAGCATCACTGTAAACAACTTCTTTATTAAGGGGACAGTCTGATTTACAGGTACTGGGTCCATTATCAAGTCATTATCTAGAAGTGTCAGGGCACAACTGTTCAGTGTCTGGGTGGAACTCCACTTGCTTACAAAGTGTTTACAGCTCCCACGGTCCAAAGCACTTCACAAACTTCCACATAAAAGCTCTGCTGCATTTTGCTATTAAAGGAAGTTATTTACAGGGTGGACACCTAGAAGGAGCACATTGTGTCCAGCTAACACCAAAAAAACCCCAAAGCAAGGAGTCAAAATGAATCACAGCAATGAACTTTGGACTGACCTGCTAATATTGATGCTCAGAGCTGGGCAGTGTCACCAGCAACTGTGGCTGTGTGAGAGCCTGGTGTGACTTCCTGCACAAAAGATGTCACCACCACTCCTCTGTTACCCCACCACCTGGAGGACAAATTCTTGCAGGCTCCAGGGAACATTGCCTTCTGCTGCATCTCAGCCACAGACAGGTCTGGCCAAGAATATTTTCTGGAGTGTGACAGTGACAGGAAAGCAGAACATTTGTAACAAGGTGTTACTGCTGTATCTTAGCTGTTTCACAAATGCACATCAATATATAAAATACACATGACATTCCTTTTTTTGACTGACTACATACAATTATATTCTAGAACTAGAGCTTCAAGGTCTCATCCTTACAATAAAGAAATTAAATATTTTTATTGTATATTGACTTACAGTATGGACAAGCATTGCTTTATGAGATGCTGATTAACAGTCAGGAAAGCAGGAGTCTATTGTCCAGTGATTTACTTTTCATTTTCTGATTCTGCAAATTAACTTTCCTACTAAATGAGGCGTTAGGCTGATATCAATATTTGCAGGTACTCCACAATTATACTGTGTTTGCTAAATGACATTGCTTTAATTCAAAAGTCATTTGGATTTCCATTTAGCCCATGATCCTGCTGGGTGCCTAGTTCTGCTGTGAAAGTGTTGCATGCCCTCAGGTCTCATGGAGTCAGTGGCACTAAAGATTACTCAGCTGCCTTCAGATCCAAGTCTCATTTATTTGGGAAACTGTAATTAGAGATTAGGAGTCAGGTTTATGCAATTGTAGATTGTAGACAAGATGTGCAATGTGGATTGTAGACAAGACACCCAATTCTTGCATTTGGGAATCTCCTCTCTATTTAAAATCTTTTTAGAGATGGAGATTTCAAGGTGAACCTTGACCTCCTGTTAAACTACTGTGTCCTAATTTTATGCATTTTTTAGCTTCAGTGAGGTGTTCTCCATCCTTTCATCATGTCGGGGGAGGAACAGCTATCTAATCTGCTTGTCTGAAGGAAATGCCTTTTTAATGAGTCCAAGTCTCCAGCAGGACCCAAAATAGCAAGGCAGTAAAGTCAGAAGTGTTTATAGAAAGAAATTGCTTTAAAACTGTTAGTGTCATGGTATCTTGGAAATGACAGCTGCTGATACATCCACAAGCTGCCCCAGACTCAGTTCTCCTTACAGCCATGCACCCTTGGCTGATGGGCATGCTTATACCCCCATTCTACACTGGTAGGTGATTAAAATCCCTTCCTGTCTCCTCCCTCCAGCTGCTCCACAGGAGAATCACAAAACATAATTTCAAAGCCATCCCAAGGAACAGCCTCTTGGCTAAAGCCCTGGGATCTCATATTTGTTTACATTTTCTTCCTTGTACTTTGAACATATCTGAAGTTATTCCTTATTTTCTTAATATGTAAGCCTTTCCTCAGACAAATGCACCAAGCAGGACCAGTCAGGGGTGCAGATCTGGTGCCAAGGGGATATGATTTACGTTACATGCAAATCTGTTTTGGCAGCACATGAGCTCTCCTTTCATCCAAATGGCTTAAAGCAAATGAAAACTGGCCTGAACATGGATACACTGTCCTGGAAAGAAACCCAAATGGGTGTAGTCTGAGACGGGTATCTGAGACAGCTGTGCCTGATTTTTAACTTCAGTGGTGGGATTTTGAACGGAGCAGAGTGCAAACCTCTCAGGGACATTATTTTCCTGCACCTGATGCAGCAGTGTGACATCCTCACAGCCAGGTGAGAGCATCTTCTCTGCCAGAGCAGGGGCAGAACAAACCCGCAGACCGAGGCAGGCATGCCCGAGGGCAGCTCTCACCATGATGTTCCTCAGTCACCCTCGCAATTATCTGAGATTAGCAGCGATTTACAGCCGGGCTGGCACCCAGGGCCACGGGGCAGGAGAGCAGCCCCAGCACTGCACAAACACCATAAAACCACAGCCACGGGCAGGGGTGAGGATGCAGACAGGGGTGAGTGTCAGCTGCAATAGCTGCTCCTGACCTGCAGCAGTGGAGAGGAGAGCAGTGAAGTGCAGTCACTCTGTAGAGAATATCCAGAGCAGTTTTGGTGGCAGAAGTCAATAGTCATGGTTGCAGCACTGCTCTAGTTGTTTTTTGTTTTTTTTTTTTTTATATATATACATCACTGGTCTTCTTCACAGGTAAGACCACAGTTTTCTCTTAGCACCTGTTCTTGGTTTTCCCTGCTGCATCCTCAGCAGGAATAGGTACAGTGCTCCAGTGTGGCTGTACTGGGTGAGACACACATTAGCTCCCTGGACTGTAAAATATGTCTGGAAGGTTTGGGAATACGATTCCAATGGCAATTGTAGAGATGCCTAACGATTCAGCTCAGCTGCTTGCTTTGGCACATCTCACAGGAGTGGTTTCCACCAGCTCTGCTGAAGGGAAATCATCCTCTCCTGTTCCTTCTCCTGTTACCCACACTGCTGATGGCCAAGCTTAGATTTTCAGTTTGCACTTTTGCCCCTTGAGGTGTAAGATACCAGTCAAGAATTTCACTAAGGTCCTCACCCTACACAGCACTCTCTCAGTTCTTCAGTGCCACACACTCCATACACCACAGGAAATGATTCTACACATGGATAAAAAAAATTATACCTGCCTAGTATCAAGACATAAGATTACAAAGCTAATTTGCAGTAATACTGTAACCATGTACAGTAACCATGAACAGGATGGGGGGAAAGTGAACTAAAGCAGAAATTGCTTCAGCATGGTGACAGATTAAGAAAACTCTGCCTGCTAAGGTTACCAGAGGAGAATGTTGACACAAGCCCAGAGGTACTCAGCAAAGACAAAATGTCAGAGATGGTCTCAGGGAGCTGGCTTTAAGATTGGAGTGCCCACCCTTATCCAGAGCAGCATGCTGCCCTCCAGCAATAAATGTTGGAGTGTTTACACAAACCTGACAAGGTATTTGCAAGATGTTTTGGTACAAATTACTGTGGGAGGAAATGCTTGCTTTGGTTGTGGAAACAGCTGAGAACTGTGCTGGCAAAAGTGCTGAGCCCTGAGGAGAAGGGACTGTTGTAGCTATAGAGTCATTTTTCATTCTAGGCTAATGATAATCCAAGAACATTAGTATTCCACACATTAGTAGTTAAAGATGAGTCAATTTAGGCCAGAAAAGCTGTTTGGGTATAGCAATAATTAACTATTAAATCCAACCGGGTCACTTGAAGCATTCTGCTGAGATCTCTGAGGAATGTGGTCTGTTTATAGGAGGCAAAAAGCAAACTCATGTCCACCAATGTAATTCAGTGGAGATGCAAGACCCTCACACTTTCTTTCAGCAGAGCAACCCAGGAGGAATTTTTCTAGAGGAAATAAGAGGAAAAAAAATCCAGGCATTCTGTCTCTTCTGGACAGAAACTAAACTGAAAATTGTATTCTGCTGCAATAAACCAAGCAACCAGATGTTTCAGATAATTAGTATTAGAGTCAAATTTTTCTAGCAGCTGTTTTCCTTATGAAAGACAAGCAGTGCATCAGCCTGGACAAATTCTTCCAACAGGATGTCTAAGACGTGATGGAGACACAAGATGTCATTTGCATATATTATACATATATATGTATATATTCTCAAGAGCTTCAAAGCATCAACTTGAATATTGGTAACTGCAGTAGCACGTGCAGAAGTTTACTTCTGCCTCCAGATATATACTTGGGGAGTTAAATGAGTTTTCAGAGCTTTACTGCCTTTAGCATCTAACCTACAGCAGGCAAAAGATGACTGGAAAAACCAGCATGCCCCAAAAATGTGTATTGGTTTTGTTGGGTGTTTTGTTTTTTTTTTTCCAGGAAATTTTAAGACATCCCCTAGCATAACTCTGTATGCTCAAGTATTATAAGAGACACCACTCTGGTTTCACCTATTTAAAATCTGTCAGCTTGTCCATCCTGTTTATAACGCACTACAGCATCCACCTGGAGCAAAGCATCTGTCTAGTCACACTAATTGAATTAGTCTGTGAATTTACCCATCTAGAGATAGAGACCTTGCTAGCTTCCCAACTTCAGGATTTCTATAGAAGAGATGCCTAAATAAACATTTTAGGAAGGAGATGAGCACTTTCGTTGTGTAATGAGATTTCTGGAAAACTTGCCTTTTTGGGGGTTTCTTTGGTGGAAGAACCAGTTTTTTCAGGACGGAAAACAAACACCTTATGAACTGGCAGAAACCTGTATGGAAGAGCCAGTTTCTCATGGCCTCATGCAAAAACCTTGGCAGTTGAGGCCTCAGGTAGCTTCTAATGTGCATCTTGTGAGGCTTGCAATGTCTGGAGGACTGATCTGTATCTCATCAAAATGAGGACCACTCATCTTCAAGCACCAGACTGTTCTCCTCACTAATTATTAGATAACCATGGCCCAGGCAATTAATATTTGAGACTGTGCCCCTGAGGTGGACTGGACTATTGACACCTGTTGATGTGGCACAGACCTGCTGGAAAAGCTGTGGCAAGACAAAGTTCAGCATGGGAGGGACCTGTTGGCAGCTGATTGTTGGCAGAGCGAAGGGCAGCAACTGAGCATGCCAGGTCTCTCCATTTTCTTTCCAGCAATGGTTTGCAGTTCCACAATGTGCACCAGCTGGTCTGAGAAAAGATTCATCAACCTTGGTGGAGACTCTGCTAAGAGATTTTCAGCATCGTGTTTAATAAGGTTACTCACATAAAAATAGGCCAAAATAAAAAGCCCCCAAGAGGTGATAGTATTTTGGGAGAAGAAATTCAAAATTGAGCGGGAAGAAAAAAGGGGTCATTCAAAATATCAGTTCTCATGACTTCCTGGTGCTGATTGTTTTATGCACTGAAAATTAGAACAGTCTTAAGTTCCATTTTCTAAGATATCATCTGAGGTTTTCATGAGCTTGAAGGCCTTGACTACCTTTGAAAATGAAATTTAGGATGTAAATCATGGGGTATTTCTGAAAAATGTAACCGTTGTTTCCACAGAGAATTCTTCCTCTCAAAGGCCATGGGCATCCCAGTACTACATGGATCATGGATTTAAAGTTCCACATAACTTGGAGTTTAAAAGCACAAGGAAGCAGAACAGCAGCCCCCAGTGTGGATCCAGAAATGAACTAGAAAAGTGCATGAAGAGTGAAACAGATCAGGTTTTGCAATTACACTGACTAGGAATGTGATCTGTAACAGTAGAAGTGAAGATTAGTGGTTTTTAACAGAAGATATCTCTTGAAATTAAAACTCGAGGTGGGGCTGACCACAAAGGGCACCAGGGAAGGCAGGGGGCAGGGACACGGAGCGTGGCCAAGGCTGGCGCACGTGGCAGTGGCAGCACGACACAAGTCACCTCCTGCCGCTGGTTTCTTCTTACGGTTTATTTTTGTGGGGCCTCTGTTTCCCTTTGTAAAGAGGCCCCTAGAGCTGAATGGAACAGGGACATACACCGGCAGGGAGTCGCCGGCCGGCCGATGCGGGGGCAGCCTGCCCTCAACCTGCAGGGAGCATCTCTGCTCTCAGCGCCGCCCGGGAGCATCCTCGCTTCCCCCGGAGCATCCCCGGTCCTCGGCAGAGCATCCCAGCTCCCCGGCAGAGCATCCCCGCTCCCCGCGGGAGCATCCCCGCTCCCCTCTGGAGCATCCCAGCTCTCCGGCAGAGCATCCCTGCTCCCCTCTGGAGCATCCCAGCTCCACGGCAGAGCATCCCCGCTCCCCTCTGGAGCATCCCAGCTCTCCGGCAGAGCATCCCCGCTCCCCGCGGGAGCATCCCCGCTCCCCTCTGGAGCATCCCAGCTCTCCGGCAGAGCATCCCTGCTCCCCGCCGGCGCATCCCGCTCCCTCGGCCGGGGGGGCGCGGCCGCAGCCGGGGGGCAGCGGGGTCGGGGCGGGCGGTGCGGCCGCTCCCCCCGCCGTGCCCACAGCCCGGGACGGGGACGGGGACGGGGCTGCCCCGCCCGCCGCCGCCGCGGAGCCTCCGCCAGCCCCGGCCCCAGCCCCAGCCCCGCCGTTCCCCGCCCCTCGCCGGCGGGGACGCGGATTCGGCCTGCGCGGAGCCGGCGGAGAGAGGGAGCGCGGCCGGGCGAGGGGAGGGGAGAAGCGAGGAGGCGGCGGCGGAGGCGGCGGCGAGCTGGCCATGGCAGCAGCCCGCGGGCGGAGAGGCAGCCGCGGGCTGCCGCTGTGATTGGCACCCCGAGAAAGAGGAGGAGGAGGAGGCGGAGGAGGAAGGCGCGGAGCACCGCGGGCCCGCCATCCCGCGGCGGCGGAGCGCGGTGCCCGGGAGGATGCCGGGGAAGCGGGGCTCGGCGGGCGGCGGCGGCGGCAGCGAGCTCCCGGGGGCCGGCGCGCCGCGGCAGCGCAGGCGGCGCAGGAAGGTCTCCTGCTTCTCCAGCATCCAGCTCTTCCTGGTGTCCGAGTGCGCGCTGATGCTGGCCCAGGGCACGGTGGGCGCCTACCTGGTGAGTGCGGCCGGCCCGCAGCCCCCGCGCCGGCGGGGCTGAGCCGCGGGCGGCGGTGCGCGGCGGGGCGCAGGGGAAGTTTCTGCTCTGCGGGCAGCCCCCCGGCCCGGGGGGGGATCAGGGCAGCCCGGCGTTCGGCGGCTGAAATGACTCAGCAGCGCCGAGGGGTCACCCACCCGCTGCCGCCCAAGTTGTGCGGGCGCTCCGCGGGACGCCCGAGCGCCCGGAGCGCGGCCGTGCCCGGCGCGGGCTGGCACCAGCGCGGCTCCCCGGCCGGCCGGGCGCTCGGCTCCAGCGCCAGCCTCTGCACTTCGCACTGGGTAAACACCGGCAGAACCTAGTGGGGCGTTTATTTCGTGCCTCCCGCGTTACCGCTTTTCCTCATCCTCTTAAGTGATGCAGCTGTGCAAAAGCGCAGCAGCCCCGAAAGTCCCGGTGTCGGGTACAGAGCAATCCAAATAGGACTTTAGCACTAAATCTGCATAGTGAGATGATGGTGTCAGAGGCAGAAGTGTAGTAGAAGAGTTGGGAAGATGTCCATACGGCTGTGCTTGTGCCTTGAAGTGTACAGCCTGTGGAAATGTTCTGCTTCCAGCAGATGTAAGTGTATAGTTGATTTAAATTTCTCAAAATAGCTTGCTGGATTTGAGAATTATAGTTTCCATGGAAAAGAAATGTATTCGTAATCTCTGAGGCTTTTTGAGGCCATACACATAATATATTCCACAGTAAATGTAAGAACTCTGCATTTGGTACTTGTATTCAGTATTTAGCATTGCTTCTCTCACATGCTCAAACTACTTATGCAAATTTGTACTGAACGTGATCTATAATTTTTCAAGGTATGTGACTAAACTAACCATGGTTAATATTCCCAGTTAATATGAAATGGAAATTAGAATTCATCTCCATATAATAAAACATAAGTTTAGTTTGAAACATAGTTGTAATTCCAAAGGGAACTGCATCACATCTGATGAGATAAATTCAGCAGTTCTATACCCTAGGTGAGTACATGTAGATATAACTTAATTTGTAGGAGCCTGACAGGAACATGCCTGTTTTATGTGAGTAACACCTTAGTAAGTAAATAGATTGTTTCCGATGAGCTACTTGCAAAATGAGCTGTCAGTGTGAATGAGTGTAGGATAATCCTTCCTCAAAGTAATAGGCAAGGAAGAGCCCACGGGTGATGTCACCCAGTGGGCACCGGTGTGCCAGGAATGTGTGGGTATGCTGGAGGGGTGTACCAGCAATGCATGGGTCTGCTGGAGGGGTGTACCAGGAATGTGTGGATCTGCTAGAGGGGTGTACCAGGAATGCATGGATCTGCTGGAGGGGTGTACCAGGAATGTGTGGATCTGCTAGAGGGGTGTACCAGGAATGCATGGATCTGCTAGAGGGGTGTACCAGGAATGCATGGATCTGCTAGAGGACTGTGTATCAGCACGCTTCGCTGCCGTGTTTGAGCGTAGGATCAGCAGCATTAGTCCCTAGCGTGGCATTTTCCTCCAACTCCTTTGCATTGCTGACTCCTCGCCAGTTTAGCATTCCTTTTCCTGTTTTCCCCAACTCCTGGGGCGTGCTTTGTACCGAAGCAGCGTTGCTGCTCCTTTAGAGTGTTTCACACACCCCAGCCCCATCCTCTGGAAATGAGCACTGCGATTCCCAGAGCCCTCCCTCCTCCGAGGGGTGAACTCGGCTGAGGTGCTGCTGTCTCTGCTCTGCCTTTCTCCAACTCTATGTCCTGAGCAGCATGTCACTGTGCTCCATGGCCAGAGGGATCCACAGGCAGTATCAACTGGGCAGTGGGGGAAAAGAAAAAAAGCAAAGTAAACTCAAAACAATCCCTAGCATGCATAAGCAGTGGCCCGGCTGCAATGGGAAAGTGTTCCTCTGTTCCCTGTGTAATTTATCTGCCATCATTGCAAATACCATGAAGCTGTACATAACAATGAATAGATGCAAATGTGGAATTGTCATTGCAGGGTGAATCTGTGCTTAAAGCAAATCTGCCCAGCAGGGTGCTTACAGGTGCTGCAGGGGAGTGAGAGCAGGAGCAGCAAAGATGCTTGCTGGGAAGCATGGAGAGTTTAATCGTTTTTGCAGACTGTGCCCCATGGGGCCAGGTGCTGTTCTCAGGTGCTGCCGTGGGGTGGAATCCTTGGAGGCACTGCAGAGTTGCCCAGGTGTACCTGCAAGTGGATATTCATTTGCTCAGGCCCCTGGGGTGAGTGGGGCTCAGTGGTGGCTGCCGGGCTGCTCCCCGAGGGACAAATTAGCAGGCAAGACAAAGTGGAGAGCAAACAGAAAGGCAGACAAGCAGGGAGATGCTGCAAGGACAGGCACAGTGTGTAGTTCTGGGCAGTTGAATAAACTACTAATTTTAGCCTGTCAGCAGTGAGGGAGTTCTGTATTCGTACTTCTGCTTTCCTTGGCCACATGTGTGACTTTCCCTAGTTATTTGTAACTCAGGAAGAGAAACCTTTTTTTGCCTTATACGGCGACAAGTTGGTTTCCTCAGATTTTGTCTTGTTCGGCACAGAGAGACCATGAGGGCAGAAACTCAGCTTGTTAAGAAAACAAGCCAGGGGCTTGGCTTCTCCGGAGTGATTGAAAAGCTCAGTTTGGATTGGGCTTGGCTCTCCTGTCAGTACATTTAGAAGTGGCTACTGTTACTTCTAAAAACCTCCCGTTTTCCACATTCGCTGTGCAATAGACTAGCAGCAACCACTTGTATATATGTACAAAGTATACATTCATTCATTATGTGGTTTTTAAGCAAGGATCATTCACTTTTATTTGTTCATGAAACAGTGTGCTTGCCAACAGGGCTTTATAAATAATAAATGCTGATAAAAATCTATATGAAGTCCAATTCTTTTCCCACAGAACTCAGCAGTGAAAATACCCCAGGATACCAGCAGTAGATGTCTGTGTTTAAATAGTATGATGTCTCTGAGGTTCTTCACGTGAAGTTTTAGGGAGTATTTGATCAATGTCACGTTCCAAAATATTTGTCTATTATTATGCTTGTTGTTTGTAAAATGCACATGTTCCAGAATTACTTGGTGCCATATCCTGCATAGTTTATGCAAATACAAGCCTGCGCTGCTGCTTTAATTTCTGGGGCTGCTGAATACACCCTATTATTTGCATATTCGTGTAAGGTTTTGTGTACACATTTATTTGGCTTCATCTAATTACTCCTGCGTGCTTTTGGGAACTTGGATTTCCCAGCAACTGCAGTGGCAGTGGGGAAAATGCTGCTTGTAGTCTGCAGGCATTCCTGCTGCAGAAGTTTTTTCACTCAACTTTGAAGAGCCCAGCTGATTGCCACCTGCAGTCGCTCTCCTGCAGCACTGGGCAGTGGATTAGACGGTGACTGGTGCAGATGGCAGCAGGAGGGAAGGGCTGGAGCTCCCTTCTCCAGCTGGAGCCCTGTGCCTTTCGGGTGGATGCAGCAGTGTGATCAGTCATGCCAGCCGTGCAGCGATGAGGGTTTCGATAAGGCTGATTCACATACCTTGGCAACACTTTCCTGCCTGTCTACCTCCCTCCCTGTCAATTCCTACGTGCGCTATATTTTGGAATATTTTTACTGTGATAGCTTCCAAGTGCTCCTGATGGTTCATCGCTGAGGCATTTCATCACCCTGCCAGTCAAATCTTCTGCCTAGCCAGTGGTGAAATCATTGCTTGAGCAGAAGGCAAGGAGACCTCGGTTTGACAGTCACAGTTTGTGGAGCAGGAGCACAGTTTAATTTCTGTCCCTAGCCTTTAGCCTCGACTCTGATTCAAACTGACCTAGTTGCAAGCATCCAACATCTGCCAAAGTCACGGGCATCTTTAGATAAAGGGCATGCATATGGGAAGCACGTTGGGAACCAGTTCTGTGGTGTGCTCTGGGGAGCTGTTTTTACAGAGCTTTACTGAGCTGTCTCTGTTTGCTACAGCTCTGAATGCAGCTATTCATGTGTTTTATCAAGTGATAGAGGATGACTGGCCTGAGCATGGGATGGAAAGGAAAATAATTGGTCCCTCCCAAGGAGGGTGCATTGGTGTTTGCGTGGGAATGAAATGCCAAATTGTTTCTTGTTTTGCTGAATGAAAACTTTTGAGCCGTGCTTAACTTCCTAGGGAGAGCTTAGCCCATGCAGCAATGTTTGACTGCAGCCTGCAAAAACTCTCTTAACTAAATGCCTGCAGTAAAAGTAGTGCAGTGTGGCTCCAGGTGAGAGAGTGTGTGTATGTGGTCTCTGAGACAGGCTCCTTCTGTGTGCTTTTATTGCTGCTGGGGTTTGAGATATCAATGCAAATCTTGAAAATCCATCTTCAGGAAAAAGATAAATATCCAAGATAAATACAGAAGTTAATCACCAAAGGGTTCCTGGTGGAACAAACAGAAATAGGAGCTCTGTGTGATGAAAAGCTGGGAACTGGGGAGTTAACAGCAGAATTTGGCTCTTGGATTTTTTAAGTTGTTTTGCTGTGCAGCCTCTTCCTTTCCCATGTTGAATATAAAAAATACAATACTATAATCGGTGGTACAGACCTGAGCAAACCCTCCTTGAAATCTGGCAAGATCTCCATGGAGGATGTCTTTAAAGTCAGTTTTTGGAGTACTGCAGTGCTTCAGGGCTTTCTCTTGTCCTTGGTGCTGCACAACAGAATTTGCCTCTGTGTATTTGCAGTCTGAATGGACATGGTGGGAGAAGTGTCACAGGTGGGGAAACTGAGGCAGGGATTAAGAACTTGATTCTGTTTCTGAAGCTATTGATAAAGAATTTGATTGGTTGACAACAGCAAAGCCTGAATAGCTTAGGCGTGGTCAGACTTAACTGCAAGAGCAGTTTTCCCTTTTTAATTTATTATTGTTTTTAATGAAGTATTTGTTTTCCTAGAATAAGAATCAGCTTGAAAATACTGCTTTTTTTTTTGTCTCCATCCTCAGTAGTGCTGAGTAATAAATTAGCTGTAATGTTCATAATTTATTTGTCTCCAGGGTAGTTAAAGGGGAAGAAACCCATGGAGTGAAAATAAACGTTTTAGTGGGGATGAATATTGCCAAGCATTGGCTGGTTATTGCTTACCGTTCATTTTCCCTTAATGTATCTTTGCTGGCAATGTTATTTCTGGAAAGTTGTTTCTGGTGTGCCTTTCCCATTAGAGAATATTGTCTGTTCTGCAGCTGAGCTGCACGGAAAGTTATTCTAAACTAGCTCTTTTGACTACATTCATGTTTCTGTTTGAAGACACCTTTTGATGTTTTTGGGGGTCTCTGGCTGCAGGGTGGAGCAGAAACCAGATCCAGCTCTGGGTTCTGATGCTTTCAGACTCCTGCAGGGTGTGCGTGGAGAGAGTGGCATGGACACATTAACATAAAAACTTTATTTAGGTTACAGAAACAAATTACAATCTAAGTGTGGATTTTTGAGTAGCAAGGAAACTTGTAACTGACATATACGTGTTGACTAGGAGAAAGGTTTTTTTTATCTGCTACTAATAGGTGAAATGGCATAGAGCTTATGTAGTATGTGCAATTGGCAACTTACAGTCTGATGTCTTCTTGGTTAAATGCATTTAAAGGCAAAATGCACTTGATGTCTAAATGTGGACTAATTGATTTTAGTGTTTTTATTACTTTTTAGCAGAAAGTTTGGCAGTTCTTCCATTACTCTGTAAGGGCCAAGTGATATTTGTAAGCCCTGAAAGAAAGAACAGTTAAAAATGTTATGGTCCACCATAAAACCAATGGCTCATTTTTTCTGGCCAGCCTTCACTTCCAGAATCCCTCTAGCTCTTGCAGGGTGCCTGTGTGACTGGCTCTGTGTGGTTTAATGGCCTGCAGTATTCCTGCTGCTGAGGTTTAAAGGGATCTTGAGCTGGAGCAGAGGATGCACTGCTCTGAAGTTATGCTTAGTTAATGCTTAGGAACTCCATGCAGTGTGACTCTAGTGGTCCTGCAGCCCCATCCCAGGGAAAGCTCAGTGGAGCTGTGATCCCTCCCCTTCTCTCCAAGCAGAGCAGATACTCCCTGTTTCCCAAAAAGAAGTGTTTATCAGGTTTGCTTTCTTTTCCCCTACTTTCAGGATATTATAAAGGACCAAAAGCCAACTTCTGTCCTGCTACAGCAGAGTAAATGTATTGCTTCTGAAGGGTTATTCTGCAATTCATCAAGAAGAATTTGTCCTCTGTGCATTATAATCCTTACTTGTAGACTCCTTGGTCTCCTGCTATTCCTTCACAGGAAGATCAAACAGTGGCAAACTATTTAGTGGGTGAGGTTGCACCTTGGATGAATTAGTGTAGCTTTGTCTCCTGATCAACACCAGATGAAACTACAGGTGTTGTATTTTAAGCATCATCCAAAGAAGTTTAAATAAACGTGGTAGGACTTTGTGTAGTAACTCCTTTAATGCTCCAGTGAAGTTTGGAAGACTTAATTTTTCCTATTGCACAGAAAAATGGGCCACTGATTTTGATTTACAAGGCTTCATTATAGCTCTGCAGCAAAACCAGGACTAGAACCCCAAGAGTCTTGTCTCCAGGTCACCTTGGAACAGCCACTAGACTCTGTCTCTTTGCAGATAGTTAGTGCAGAGCAAATAGTGGTGTCTGCTCCACAGAGTAGAGATTTCACACTGCCCTGCTCTGTAGGCTGTCAATAGGATCAATAGTGATTGCAGGCTGTTGAGGGAGCTCCTGGAGTGTCTGTCACTCCTCCCATCCCTGCTGGGAGGGTTCTGCCCTCTTATGGGAAGCATTCTGTAGTGTTCAGAGAGGTGGTCCCTGCATCCTGCTGTTTCTGTTTGAGAGGATGGGGAAAAGCAAAGTTCCTTTTTCCCAGATGTTAAGCAGGTATGCAGTTGTAATCATTCAGAGGTAAAGACTTAGAGCACAGAGCTTAGAGCTGCCTCTTCTCACTCAGCAAACTACAAAACACTTCAGAACTAAAATCAGATTTTCTAAGCTCTCCAGTTAGCAAGTTTTATTTTTTTCTCCCAGCCTTAGTCTTGATTTGATGTGCTTCAGCATTTTGCCACCTGAGTATTCCTGGATGAGGTGAAGCAGCCCCCTCCTGTTATTGCACAGTGCCCACTGTGTTGGGGATCTTTCACTGAGCTGCTGTTGCAGCAGTGCCTGAACACAGCTATTTTAGATGACTGCACTGTAAAAGCAAAATATTTATTTCTGGTTTCCTTGAATGTTTATCATCATTGTTATTTTCAAGAAGAAAAGGAATTTGCTTTGGTTTCTATTTTTGTCCTCTGTTGCCTCTCCCTTCATAGTAGCCTTTCTAAACCTCACCAAGCAGCCAGCTGATTCCCCTGTATTTTTTTCACACCATCTTGGTGTCTGCAGCTATCACTTGGATGATTTCTGCATGTTTGCAGAAATCTTAGATGTGGCTGCAAGGGCTGGTGTGGGAGCACAGGAGTTGTTATTCCATGCTACATCTGTTTCCTGGGAAAGGATTTCTGGAAGTGGCTTATTTTTAATATTTAAGTGTCCTTTTGAAACACCATGCCATTCACTGTATAATTCATAATTCCTTAGTTTACTAAAAGTGGAAAAAGTCTTAAAATTTAGTTTTATGGTGATCCATGACAGTGAAGTTTTTGACAGAATGTGGATAATTCAGTTGTATTGAGGTCTTCATGACTCACCCAGTTTCTGAAACAGCTATGGCAGGTTTGTTTTTTGGTGCTTTGATGTTTGCATCTGAATCCAGCATTTTCTTTAGTTGTTTTTTTAAGGGCAGCTACAAACTCTGCCATAAGGAAAGTGAAAGAAAGTTCTGTTGAGATGCGTGGTGTGGGTGTGGAAGAATACAGAAACCTTTCAGAAATGTTTCACTTTTTATTTTCAAACATAAATAGTGGTATATTTGTAGCATACTTTTTTTTTTGTCCCCACTGAAAGACTTTTGGCTGAATTGAAATCAGCATTGGGCTTGGGTCAATATAGAAGAAACAGCCTTGAAATGCATGTTGCATGTGTGTATTTTAGGATGGTACCTAGCATTTAATACCTGCAGAAGTGCATGAAACAATGGGGAATTGTTTTGCAGTGGAGGGTGACAGGTAGTGGTGCTCTCTGCATTCCTAAAACAGAGCAATATCTCTATGAAGTGATGTTTAAGGTGAAAAGTGTTTTTCCTTGAGTCTTCTTGGTACCTGTATTAGATGGAGCTTTTCATGGCAGGAGCACCAATGTTCAAACACAGTATGGCCAGAGATAGCAGTGGTGGGCCTGTTTGCCAGAGCAGGACAGAGTTCTGAGTTTTTTTTTGTTTCAGATGTGTTCCATCCCTTTAATTATCCTAAGGAATAACAGGGAGTGAGAAAACATCATGATTCAATAGTTTTGCAACCTGTCCTGTTAAACAATGAACAGTATTTGTTTTCTCTGGTGGAACTTTACCAGGAAGGGCTGCAGAAAGATTTTTCTGGAGTTCTTGTTTTTTGTTTCTGAAAAGGAGGATATGAAATAGTTGCTACCTCTTTCCACTTCTCAGCTTCGTGCAAACATAGTTTGGCACATCATTAGCAAGAGAGCAGAGATTTGCTTGGGAGCATTTTTGGTGCTGGAATGTGGACTAAACCTCATGCTTTGGCTTGAAAGGAATCTCTGAAGGGAGATGCAGGAGGACTGGCATGTGCCTTGCTTGGGACAGTAGCAGGTCCCTGTACCTCTGAAAAATACCAGAGGTGTGTGTGCACATGTGCCTGTCTACACTGAGAAAAGCCAAGAAATGAGAGTGCAAGCATTTTAAACTTTCCAGGAGAGAAGCTAAAATACTGACTGAAAGAAAATTATTTTGAAAAACATGAAAAGGGAATGCCCCCAGTGGTGTCTTGCTGCTTCTTGTGCCCTGCTAATGAGTTTCATCTGCTGGAAAAATGCTCACTTCTTATCCTGACATGGTCTGAGTGTTGTATGATGATGCACTGAGGTGCCAAATTTGGGATGGATCCTTTCTTACCCAGTAATTTGGAAACAATAGAAAAGTATCAGTTTATAACTAAGGTTTGATTTTTAAAGAGGAAGAACTTAAGACTTTAAGTTTTTCAGTCCTACAGCTTGCTTCTCATCATCTCACTGAGCTGCAGGAAGAGCTGTAATTGTTGTGATTTAAGAAAGCTGTTTTCTCCAAGTTATTCTTCAAGCTTTAACTCTTTTCTTGTTAAAGGGTGTTTGGTGAGATGTTGTGGTGTGTTAACCTTGGTCTGCAGCCAGATCTCTACCCAGCTTCTCTCTCACTCCCTCATCAATGCAGTGGGGGCAGAAAAGAGGTGAAAAAGCTTGTGGGTTGAGATAAAGCAATTACTGTCAGGCATAAAACAGGCTTGACCTGGGAAAATGAATTTTCATTGCCAATTAAAATAGATTTTGATGTTTAAAACAAAGCCAAAAATCAAAACACCATAGTCCCCCCATCCCAACCCTTTTTTCCCCCTAGGCTCTCTGGGAGTCAGTCTCTGTCAGATCCTCACTGTGCTGTGCTGGGAGAGCACCACCCTCACCACGAGCTAAAGTAAACCATTAATCATGTTTGAGCACTGGCGTGCTCTTTGCAGAAATGTTGGCTGCCCTTGGTAAATGGTTTCCCTGTGCTTGGGTCCTGTCTGCACTTGGAGATCAGTCTCTGGTTTTTGTGGTGTCCCACTGGGCAGCAAGGCTCAGCCCAAGGAGAAGCATGTCTGACTAAAACAGGGTGGTGTTCTTTCTGTCCTGCAGGCATTGTCTGTAAAATGTGATTTTTGTGGGAGTCAACCTTCCCATAGCCTACGCCAAATGCTCCAGCTTGTGATGGAGAAAGTGCTGGACATACAGGCCCTTTATGAGAAATCGTGGGCAGTGTTTTTAGGGCTTACCAGCACAGGAAAACTGTGGGTTTTGTTTTTGTCTTGTCCAGCATACAGGGCTGAGAGTGGTTAATTACAATGGGCCTTTCAGCCTCTGCATGAGATGCACACTTTGTTTCCTGCTGCCTGTGGCTAGTTATAATGCAGGTCCTTATGTCTGAAGTCAGTGCAGCTGCTGGCTGAGGGACAGGAGCTTCAGCTGAAGGGATGCCTTGTCTAGGGGTGCTTGTTTGTGATGGCTGTTTGGGGGATCCTGTGGATGGTCTCATCCGAGGTGCTCAGTGCAAGGAATGCCCACTGAGCTCAGCTCTGTTCCTGCAGGACCCTGCCTTGCCTTGTGCTCTCCAGCTTTGCTCCAAACAGGAGTGCTTGGGCCACAAGTTTCTATTTTTGATACCAAAATGTGATACCAGAGCCACATGGCTGCTTGAGCCCTTGGCTCACAATTTAGCCTGGATGCTAGTCTAGGTTGGGTTTTGGGTTTTGTTAGTTCTCTTTCTATAGTCTGTTATTTATAGGCTGTTTCTATAGTCTGATATTTAATACTACTAAAAAATTTTAAGAGAGGTGCTAAGGGTTACTGAAAAACTTTCCCCCAGCCTCTGGAATTCAAACCTACCAGCTCCAGAGAGCTTGAGAGCAAATGCTGAAAGTATTCAAGTATTCCATGGAGCTAGATAAACTGTTCACTTCCATGAGTTAATTTGTGTAATTGAGGCTGCTTCTGCATTGACAAATCACTGTGTGAATGAATGGATTCCAAAATCAGCCTGGGAGTTATTTGATGGCTATTGAAGTTAAGCCACACTAGCAAGCCATGTGCTAGAGGCACAGTTTTGTGGGGTTGCTGTGTCATTTGGCACAACTGCACAAACTTTCCCAGATGCTGGCCCTGTAGAGAAGTTCAGTGTTTTCCATGGATTAGGGTGCATCAAGGCTACTGTGTTGCACTTAATCTCAGTTCTTGCTCTTTCTTAGCAGGAAGGCAGAAGTTTCAAATTTCTCCTTGCTGTTTCTTGTGGAAGCATTTGGGCCTTATGTGTAGCCTCCCTTATTTAAGATGGCATTTATTGATTTGAATTATTCAGCTTAATTCAATGCTGGACAAGCTTTATGCCAGAATTTTTATTTTGCCTTCTTATTTAAATAGATCCCTAATGGATTCCTGTAGTTGTAAGATCCCTAATGAATTACTGTAGCTGTATATAATGACTCTTGGGAAATACTGGATGCAGCTTCTAGAATCAGCTCTGTGTGTTTTCAGACTGCAAACTTTTGAAGTCTATCCCTGAACAGTGCCCAGGGTCCCTTGCTGTTTTCTGAGTTTTCCAGATATTCCCACATTTATAGACTACACCTTTGGTATCTGTGGCAGGTATCCAGTGAGCAATTGGTTAGCAGGAGGTAACTGGTTACTGGGAGGTAAATCTGGATGCAGAGTTCTTTCTGGGATTTGCTATAAGGGTGTATGGTCTCATGCATGGAAATTTCTTCCCAGGCTTTCCTACAATGTTTCCAGTTCAATATTTCTATATCTCCATGTTCAAACCAACTTGCTCTGAGTTGCCATTACAGTTTGGGGGAGTAGTTTGCCATAATAGACAAAAATGTTCTGCAAATAGCTTGTGGCAAAGTGTGGTCTTCTGGTATAGCTAACATGAATGGAGTGTGTCTGGTTACTCCAATACTTGTACTCAAGTTACTGTTGATCAAATCTTTACAGATTTCTGTCAGGCATCACACTGAGGCTTCAAGGAATGGGATCTTTAAGAGGTGCACAGAACTTTGCTACACTGAACGTGCAAATGAAACTAAAATGACATTTGCTTTCTTCTTTATTTGCCCCCTGTAGTGCATAGTGCATAGATTCAGACACTCTCAATTTGATTCTCAGCATCCTGATTGTGTTCAGAACTCTTGGTATCCAGACAATGTCACAAAATATTAGGTTCATGGAGTGTTTCCAGGAGTCCTGTCACTGTGTATTTCCCTGACCTCCTCCTCGCCCCCACTGCTCAAGCGAGAGATTAAATGATAGAGGAACAGAACTTGATTCCTCTGAACCAATACTGGCCAGGTAGATTCTGCTGATGGTGGCATCTTGGCAGGAACAGAGGAACATTCTTGCCACATGTGGGTAAGGTTTTCAAGCCAAGCTCCTACTTTGCAGCTGGATGTCCAGACCTATGCAAACTGACTCCCTTCATCAGTCAAGACAAATATTTGTGCCCAGGGAAATCTGGATTTATTCTATTTGGACAATGTGACATGTGGCAGACTTGGGAAAGGACAGCTTAGCCCATGGGGTATTGCTTGTTGGCTGAGGAACAACTACTATTTGTATTTCTTGGTGAAGGTGCAGACCAGGTGTGCTTGGGCTCATTTCCTGGTTTTATAATGGGCATCAAAGCCTTCTTTGGGCTTTCTCTCTCAATCAGCAAACGTGCTGGCTGTGTTCTTGTCAGGTTCCATGGTCATCCTGTGGTGTAGGATGATGGGCACTGAGCTGCTCCAGTGATGCTGACTGGGATGAAAGAGGCCCCCAGGCTTGGGCCCTGAACCACATCTCCAGCAGTTATCATAACAGGCTGAACTAAATTAATTAATGGAGTGGTAATTGTGTGCTATCCTACCTGTGATGATGCAGCCTTGTTGCTGAGTGTTATCCCTGTTTCCTTCACACCTGCCTGAAATGTCAAGGCTGAAACATTTAGCCTTTTGCTGTTTAGGGCTTCACTGGAAAAGACTACTTGGGTCTGCTTTACACACTCTTTGATAAGTGATGGATTTTAAAAGAGCCTGAGGGTGTTATTTTCAAGGATGTTTTCTGAGCTGTACTGTCATTGACAGAAGTGACTTACTCCAAGTGTCTCTTTGAAAATGGGATTCTTGTTCCAAAGCCACTAAAGTGCTTTTGAAAAATATCCTTCCCTGTTACTGACTGCAATGGACTGTCTCAGTGGTGTCTAGCTTCCTTTAAAGCAGGGCAAAATTAGAGTCTAAATGTTATGTGCCTGGCTGTATTGTAATTAGTACCTTGGGGAGGCAGGAATCAGGGAGAAGCTGAGTAAAGAGAATTAACTTCATGCAGAAGCTGTCTGAAAAGGATGAGTGAAGAACTGGAAGGAGGTGAAAACATGGGATTTGAAATGGCTGTGGAGGTTGAGAGAACCCAGACTGGGGAGGTTCAAGGAGAGGAGAGAGAGCACTCATGTTGGCTGCAGTAACCATTACTTAGTGGATGTCTCTGGCATTATGCTGAATGCTAAATGCAAAACCATTCCCACTCTGTAGTGCCTGAATGATGGATTCCTCCCAGAATTTGGTGTGTCTCTAGGAGCAGTGATCCTGTATAGGAACTCCTCTCCTGTTGTGCTTTTGCTTGTGTCAGACTCTCATAGGTAAACAGAAGAGGTGGGAGCTTCTGTCTTCCTTCCGTGTGCTCATTAGAGTTTTTCAGGGTCTGGTGATTCTGCAGTAAATAGATTTAAGATCACCTTCAAGCCATGACTTGCCCACTTTCACCATGGCCCTCCTAGCTCACCTCCCAGCCTGCCTCTCCCTTTAGTGGGAGGTTTGTCAGCAGCTCATGGCTCCTGTTTGTACCCTGGGCGCTGCACAGAGACAAGGTGAAAGGAGAAATGGGCTTGTGAACAGCTTTGTAGGAGGGTGTTACTTAGCAAATAAGCAGGATGACACGGACAGTGCTTGTGTGAGCTGCAGGGTGTGAGGTGGGGATAAGCAAGCAGCACATGTGGCCCCAGGGCAAGCTTGGGGTGTTGCTGGTCAGGTGCTAGAGAGACCCCAATTCCACGTGCAGGAGTTTGCAGTCATTCAGGTTCTCTTTTATGAGTTACAAAGTGCTGTGCAGTGGGAGTACAATGTGGCCATTTTGTTGTTTCTCTTTTATATGGCTTCCTATGTCCCAAGGCTTACTGCATTAAAGCACTTGATGCACTGGTTGATGAGAAAAGCCTCCAACTTCTCCCTAAGCTGAGTTCCATTTGCTGCAGCCAGGCATCCTTCCTGCTGGATAGGGAGTAGAGCAGGAGAGATATCAGCAGAGCCAGAGCAGAAGAGAAAAGTAGTAGAACTTGTCAGAAAAGCTCCTCTCCCAGTATATAGCTTTATATAATCAGCGTTGTCCTCCAACTGTGAAACCTGAGTTCAGCCTCCTTCAAAGCTTTTATTAACGCTGCCTCAGAGTGTCCTGCCTGTGTCACTTCTGCCCTGGCTCATCCTGGCAGCTGGGAATGCTTCAGCAGCCAGCTCCACAGGCCTTGCTTCCTCATCTGCACAGTGCCATGACTGGGGGCAGCCCTTAGCCCCGAGTCCAGCTCTGGACCATAAATTAAGATAACGTGAAGCCCTTTGCACGGCAGCTTTCCTCACCAGGCTTGCATTATGGTTTCTGCTGGTAAGTGCCCTGTTTATAGCAGAAAGCCTTCTCTGCAGGCATGGAAGTGTTGTGTTAGGAAGTGTTTTATTAGATAACAAACCAGCATTCAGTTGTGGAGGTGAAGGGAGGCTGTTGCAGTGTGACAGTTTGGGATTGTGCCTCTCCAGTGGTAGTACATAGTCCATGTGATAGTATCTGGAAGGGAGATTTTTCCTGTTAAGAGTCTTCCAGCAACATGAATTTTATCTCCTGCTCTCAACTGGAACCCAGCATGGTGATGCTCAGTTTGCAGAGTTCCAGACCCATGTATGGATCGTGCTGCCAGTTCTGTATGTGGCCAGGAGTGCTGTAGGAGCCTACATTTAAATTATACATACATATATATTTGAATTACTCTTCATCTGGCTTTGTACACCTACTTGCTGGCCACGGGGAAAAAGAAAGAGATGTATCTCTGGATGTGTCAAAAATGTTCCAGAAGCTTTCCCTTGGCTGTTTATTTGACAGAGAGATTGGCTGTCCCTGCTCACCAGCCCCTTATCCCACATGGAATTCTTTGTCCCCCAAGTCTGAAATGTGCCAGCAGTGTTGTTCTGTGCTACAGTTTTTAAAGCATGAGGAAATGCAGCTACAGGGTTGAGGTTTGTTCTTCTTTGCATGTTTATGATGTGTTATTTGGCTGCCAGTGAAAATGACATAACATTTAAAAATAAGTAAGGATTCACATATCTACTGGCTTCGTTGTAAGTGTGCTACTCAAGGAAAGTTGGTGCTAAAAATGGATTCTGGCACTGGGTATTTTTATGTAGATACCTTGTCAGGGACTAAAATACCACCTGCTGTCACACAGTGAGGTCAGTATTGAACAGCAGACTTGGAGGCAGAAAGCTTGTGTGGACACAAGGTCTGTGGTTGTGATTATAATGGCACTGTAGGTTGGGGGTTTAAAAGGTTAAAAAACAGGATTTTGGCTGTGGTGTGCATCTGTTTCAAAGCAACAGAAGAAGCCTTTCAAGTTCTGCTTAGGCAGTTCTGTGTGGCCTGGCTCTGTACCTGGGTCCGCTTTGAGCTGCTGGTGACTCAGGCTGACTTTCCATGATGAAGGAAGGGTGAGGGGGTAGCTGCAAATAACACCCCAGTGATCTTTTTGTTGACAGTGCTGTAAATGGGGCACTGCTCCCTCCCTTCCTCGGGGAGCTGGGAAAGGGGTCAGCCCATTGTGTCCTGTGCAGGACTGTAGGAAGCTGATGAGGAAGGTATTGACAGCCCTGCCTGCATTGCTGTTTGCTGCAGTAAGTTAGAGGTTAGGTTTTTATGCAGCACGTTTGGCCAGCATGGATCCCAGTTTTACCAGAGTGGTGGGAAATGCACATTTACCTTTCAGAGGCACGTGGCTTTCTTCTGGTTTAATCTATTTTGGAACAAACTGTGGCTTTGCACTGATGTATCAGCTTCTGACCAAACAGGATCTCTTCCATGGGTGCTGAGTACTCTTTGCTCTGTTTGCAGTGTGCAACAGCCTGGAGCATCACTGTTTGTGGCACAGCTGTGAAACCCTGCAAAAGGTGCCCAGGTACCCTTGTTTTGTGCCTTGTGTGTTGGCCAAGAGGCACAGGATGCTGTGGCTGCTGAAATGTGGTGAGGAGATGCACAGTGAGCTACAAGAGATGGCAGGAAAGTTTTCTGCTTGATGCCAGAGAGAAGAAGGTTGCCAAAAATGTGTGCCTTGCCTCAGCTAGGAGTGTGATGTGCTGTTTCTCTTGCTGCATGGTACAAAGCCCTCTCTTCTCAGGCCCTGAAAACCCTGACCTTGAACGTGTGCTTGATTTGGACTGTGTCATTAACCTCAGAGCTGGTCACTAGAATATAAAATGAATTTTTCACACCAGTGAGGCACAGATCCAAGCTGCAAACTCCTCATGGCACCAGTACAGTAACTTGCAGATTTTTTGAGTGCTGGCCTAGAAACAGCACAGGCACATGCAGCAAGAGCCAAGCTAATAACACCCTACTTTCAGCAGGGGTTCAGCTGTGGCATCTATTATCCCTGTCACGTGAATGCAAATTTCTGTGCAGAGATGATTTCCAGACCTTGAGCAGAGCCAGCTTGGGTGTGTTCATATTGCCACCTTTTTTTTGCTTTCCCTTATGTTTGTGTGCCCAAAGCCAGCACAGGTGTTGGCATCTGCACTGAAAATGTATTTTGAGTTTTGACTGACTTCGTGGAGCAGGAAAGGTGTTCAGACAAGTGATCCACAGCCTGAGACAGGAGGTCCTGATGCCCTCACTACTTCAGTGGGGTGAGGAGCAGCAAGAACTGTTGCCTGGGTTTGGGCACAGGGTAATAAGGTTGTTGCCCTTTTCCCAGCCATCCAATGGGGAAGGAGTGGGCAAAATGCCAAGGAGGTGGCTGCCTTTTTAAAAGTTTGGCTCAACCACAAGTGATCCATCTCAACACTGGAACTGTGGAGCAGGAAGATGTCAGGGCAGAGGATCAGCATCATTCCCTTGGGCTTGAAGCCTGAGCCTGGTGGCTGTGGGAAGGAGGGTGACTGAGCCCCTGGGACCAGCTGTTGAGTCTCCAGCCATGGGATCACATTTGCCTGTCCTGCACAGCTGGATGAGAGGATGAGGTGACACCTGAAGAAGTGGGTGGAGGCACCTGGAAGGATTGGCACTTCTGGCATGGCCCCTTTGGCTCTTCAAGGAGCCCTGTGTGTCCCAGCTCTGAAATGGAGACTGTGGGAGAAGGTTTGCATTTGTTTTCCTCTGGGAATGTAGTTGCCAGGCAATTATTTTACACCCTGTAGCACTGCAGACATGTCTCTTCAAGTCCAATCTCTTACCACATAACTGAGAAAATGTATTTTACATTAAAAAGAAGCCTTTTGAAAAGGCCCTTCAGGCATAAAGTCAATGTGTTTTCTATATATAACCCAGTATTATTAATACAATGAACTTAACTGTAGACTCTGTGGGTGAATATGACTTGATCATTGGAGATACGAACAATATGATATTCATTTTCAATATACTGTGTCTCTGACTCCATCATGGTGCTCCCAGCCTTCAGTTCATCTCTTAGTGATCAAGTGGGGCAATAGGGTGAAGCAGGTCTGTGGATTGTATTTTTGCTGAGCACTAATATAAAATAAACAGCCTATAGAGAAAACAAATTTACCTTGGTTCAGAAAGGCCGAGCTCTGTAGATTTGGGACAGGCAGGAATGATGAATGTGAGCTTGTATTATTGAAATAAGTCCAGAATGGCATGGCATAAGCTTCTGTGGATTTAGTTACAAAAGTTGCAGTACAAATTGCTTTGGCTGGAAAATTTTAAGGTGGTGATTGATTTCTTTTTTTTTTGATGTGGGTCATTTATCACTGTGTGTGTTATGTGAGACATTTTCCTTTTTCAATCATTGCAGAGTGTTTCAGGGTGGTGTTAGGAGGCCCCTTCAGCCCAGACCTGTCTGGTGTCAGTTATCTGATCCAAATGTGTGTGTGCAGCCTGCTGTGGCTCAGTAAGGGCAGACAGTGCAAGCATGCCATAAGTTTTAAACATTTCTAGTTATTGTATGTTGCAGTGTGTTCACAGAAGGGCAGAAGGCTGGGTTACTGTGGGTACTGGGTTGCATGATCTTTTCCAGATGCCCAGCCTGCTTTCTGCATGAGCAAGGTGTGCAGGTGCCCAAACTGGTTTCAGTGGTCCAGTTGCTGATCTGGTATAGACCAGTCTGGAGGAGCATGGACTTGTGGAGTAACAACAGCCACACAGCTGATCTGTCTAAGAGCTGCATCTTAGGGAGCTGCTGTTGAAAATGGAGCACACCAGGGTGGCAGGCAGGCACATTGCCATAGGCAGCTGTGGTTTCAGTGCTGTTCCCATTTCCTGGGTGCTGGCATGACCCATGGCTGGAGCACTGGCCCTGCCTCTGTCCTTGTGCCTGCTCTGGGCCTGTCTGGGTGTTTCTCACCAGTGACTTCCTGGGGTCAGACTGCATGATCTGCTCTGTCTTGCCTCCATGGGTTTTGCTGGGTGCTGTCTTTGCTTCCTGGTAGCTGCTTTGATCTTGGGTTAGAAGCTTTTTTTAACTAAATACCCTTTTAGTCTATTCTCCCCATCCCTCACTGAACAGCTGTGTAAGCTGACAGGAGTCAGCACTGTGGGCTGCTGGTGTTTCCCTGCTGTGTTTTAGCAGGAGGTTGTCCATCTGAAGCTGCTGTGCTGCTGCACCATCCCATGGCCCACATCCATCCACGTGGGCTGTGCTCTAGGGTGATCAACCTGGCACCAGCACACAGGGACTTTTTATAATCCTCACAGCCTTTTCACATAGCATCAGTACTTTACAGGGACCTGTGGTGTCTTTTACAACATTTTATGTAACTCTGGATAAACAGAGTTAGTGTCTGGGAGTGGTGATGGTTGGTCTGCTGGGGAACAGGACTGTGAAAGGAAATAGGGGCAATAGAGTGTTTTTATCTCACAGTTACAAGGGCACTGGGAACATCCTACCATAGAAACTGCAAACCTAGTCAGGTTAAACCTTATATGCAGGAAGTCCACAAAAGTGGAGCATGGAGGGTGGGAGAATGATTTTATTCATGGGCAGGGGTTTATTTTGCATAAGTGCAGGTAACATTTCTGCTATGCTAATGCTGATTTTGTAGTTGGTCTTTGTAAGGTCACAGCCAATGTCATAGTAAGAGTTTGGGCTGTGCTGTCTGGGCTGCAGCCACCCTGGATAAAATGCTGTTGTGTTCTCTGGCTAAGAATCTGCATGTTGACAGTTTATTTTCCAGCCCTGTTTTTATTTTGGGATTTATTTTTTTTTCCCCTCACTGTGACTGTCAGTTTTGGAGGCTACTCTGCTGGTGTGCTGGTCTCAGCATTTTGTACTTGGATGCTGTTTTCTTCTGGATGCTCAAGGCTGGTGTGATGGATTTGTTCTTTCACCATACCCTCCACTCCTCATAACCCACTTACAAAGGCAGAGCTGGTGGCACTGGGTAGCAGTGCCACAGCCAGAAGGAGCAAACTGGGAGATGCAGTGTGATCTGGCCAGAGGAGTGAGAACTGCCAGCTCTTATCAAGAGGGTTGGAATTTGCCTTGTGTTGTGGTCCTCTTCCTGCTTTTGTTTCAGTCTTTTCCCCAAAGTAAAGCAAGGAAGTATTAGGGGATGGTGAGACTCTTTTTCCCTACTGTTAATGGGTTAGCTTTTGTAAAAAGGAAAAGATGGGCTGAAGTCCTGCTGAAATAAGAGTGGAATGAGAATTGGGTCTCTGGTTTTAGTTCCCTGGTTTGTCACCAATTGATTGTCTCTGTCACTGTGAATTGTACCTGGAAATGTGTGGGTTTTTTAATGTCTGAAATCCAGCTGTTCAAAATCTGACCCTTTTGAGACCTGGCACCCACACATGTCTAAACACCATCCTGCTTTCTAGCAACTTCTCTATATGTATGGTAAAAGCCTAAAATTTGGCAGCCAGGTCGAAATGTGGGAGACTTCCAAAGCTAGTTAATACCAGTTGGCCTTGGGAAATCACTTCTGTTGGCTTTCAATCTTCCAGCCTAAATTATTCCATCAGAAATTAATTTTGTTGACTGTACTTGACTCATGAATAGTTGGCTCTCTACCTCAGTTTACACAGCTGTAGTGAGTAATCATGAGTTTCCATCTAGGTGCAGCTCAGAAATGAGCACCACAGACATAACTTTGCATGCTCAGAGCCATATATTGATCTTGGAGAGATTTCCCAGTCTATCAAAATTGGTGTTCACAGGTCCCAGTGACCGCCCCATTAGACCACACCTTGTAATGAAACCATAAATCCTTACCCATGGTGGGAGCTTTGGATCTATAGATGATCTTTGAGGCGCTTCCCAATCCAAACCATTCCATGGTTCTCCCTCCCATGGGTGCCTGGTGGATGTGCCTGTGGCTGTGGGATGCTGTCTGTATCTCCCCTCCTTGCTCTGGAAACACCAGAGCAATGTTTTCTAGCAGTGTCTGTGCTCACCTGCTCAGCTCCCTCAGGGGCTGGGAGCTGCAGTGTCCCTGAGAGTGTGAGCTGAGCTGCAGCACTGCTGGCCAAGGCTGCTGGAGCAGGGACAGGCTGTGCTGTGCCCTGCACACAGGACACCATCCTCCCTCCTGAGTCACAGAGCTCTTCGTCCCAGCAGGGACCTGCACCTGGAGCTGCAGGCAAAGTGGTGATCTCCTCTCCCTCTGACACACCTGGCTTTGCCATGGGAAGAGTTACTGCTCTTTGCACTCCCTTTATTCATAGGATTTGATTTTTAGGTTTCTTTCTCCTTGCCATCCTCAGCTCTTTGCTCTTTAGCTGGGGGGGATTTCATTGGTGGTGGTATAAAGTGATAGCTGCCTGTAAGAGAAGAAGGCTGGATTTTCAGAAAGCAGTAACACAGTCCAGTTTTGGAGATCTGACTTGGACACTTACCACAGTCAGGTTTGGGAGCTTTTGCTTATGCAAAGCAGCAGAAGTGGGTTGTTTCCATTTTCCATTTTGTTACTGATGGGGCTGTCTTTGTCCAGCTGTGCCCTGGTGTACCCTAGCAGAGGCAAACTGCCCCCAGAGAAGAACTGCTGTCAGAATACTTTAAAGTCGGTCAGGCTGGCTCCTGCTTCGTGAGGTTTATCAGCAAAGATTTTCAGTGCCTCCAGTGGGAGGCTATTTTTATTCTATCCAGGGGCTACCTTCTTCTCTGAGGTCTTTATCACTTTTTTTTGGAGTAGAGAAACCTGCCTCTTTTAGGACAACCTTAAATACCTTCATCTTTTGCAGCCTGAAAAACTAGATAGTTTTTTATTCAAGGTAAAAGTTTTTGGCATTTCTGTGACACGTTCAAGATTTCTTTTGTTGCTTTTTTGCTGTAGAAGAGGTACACTGCCATAGACATGAGAATACTCTGTTTTCTCCCTTGAGCAGGGCTGACAGCAAGTGAGGTACTTAATGGTTCATCCTTCATGCTTTGATCAGTGCCGTGTCTGTTGCAGGAAATCCACATTGTGTTTCACTGCACCATGTAATCAAGATTGGAGGAGCTCTCAACAGATGATCTTGTTCATTTTCCTGCCCCATGGCAAGATCAGTCATACCTGTGTCTTTCCTGACAGATGCTGGTCTGTGCTCTGTTAAAGACCTTTGCAGCCTTTCCAGGCAGCACATTTAAGTGCCTCACAGTCCCTACCAGTAAAATGTGGTTTCTCCCCACCTTGTATCCAACTTGAATCACCTCTGCTGCAGTTTAAACTTGTCACTTCTTTCCTGTTCATTTTGAATTCAAAGAACAGGTCATTCCTTTTTGCAGCAATGTTAAATATTTGAAGACTATTCATGTGCTTCTCTCTTCTTAGTCTTAAATACCTACAATTTGTTAAATCATCCCTTCTTCATGGTGGATTTAAAACTTCTATGTAAACCTTAATTGGCCTGTCTTCTCAAAAACACTCTGTGACGATCCCAGTCATTAACTAATCCACAAACAGTTTAAACCCTTTGATCAGCATTTTATTTATATACTTGAGTAAAAGCATTCAATGACAGCTAAACTGCCTGTGTGCACATCACTCTGAGTGGCTTGATGGCCTTGTGCTGGTGTGCAGGCAAAGACTCTGCAGGGTTTCCTGCTGCTCCCTAACTGCAGTTCGTTCCAAGGGAAAGGCTGGGTGCCTGGCAGGATGTGAAGCTCAGTGTGGTTTGTGCCTTGGTTCTGTGGGACTGTGCACCGTGAAGGTTGTGCCTTCAAATAAAAAGGGAGCCCAAAGACAGACTAACAGATCATGGAATCATGGGTGTCTGCAGGCATCCAAAGTACACCCTGATGGGCACAGGAATTCGGAAGTGACATGTGCTCAGGCAGGTGGTAGGCTGTGAAATGTCACTTGGCATTAGGACCTGCTGGTGTGGCTGTATTGGAGCAGTCAGGTCGTGCTTGGAGGTCAGCTGCTGTACTGTGACTGGGATGTCCTTGGTGGGTCTGGTTTCATCTCCAGGAAAAGTCAAGGAAATTTATGCTTTAGCAGTATGTATGGGGAGAATGGAAGGCATGGAATGTAATTTTCTCTGGATTTCTGTGTTGCAGGTGAGTGTTTTAACCACCTTGGAGCGGCGATTCAACCTCCAGAGTGCCGACGTGGGCGTCATTGCCAGCAGCTTCGAGATCGGCAACCTGGCCCTCATCCTCTTCGTCAGCTACTTCGGAGCCCGGGGACACCGGCCTCGCTTGATAGGCTGTGGGGGGATAGTCATGGCCTTGGGTGCCCTCCTTTCTGCCTTGCCTGAGTTTCTGACCCACCAGTACGAGTACGAATCGGGGGAGATACGCTGGGGAGCCGAAGGGAGGGATGTGTGTGCTGTCAACGGCTCCAGCAGCGACGAGGGACCAGACCCAGAGCTTATCTGCAGGAATAGGACTGCTACCAACATGATGTACTTGCTGCTCATCGGGGCACAGGTCCTCCTGGGCATTGGTGCTACCCCTGTCCAGCCCCTGGGAGTTTCCTACATCGATGACCACGTGAGGCGGAAAGATTCCTCCCTGTACATAGGTAAGGCTCTTCTTCTCAGGTTTTCCTGGTGGGCTGGCATCTGGCTCTTGCTCCCTCTTTGATGCCAGTGCAAGGGATGCCTCAAGGCCTCTTCTCCATGTGCTGTGTGCTTGTGGAAGTGACTTGGCATGGGTCTCTGCATGGAGCAGCAGGGAAGCACAGTAGTGTCTGCTCATATTGTGGCAGTGGTAAAGGTTGACAACCATGATGACTGGGCAGATGCTCATTCCTTTTGTATTTGCCCAGACTGCTTTAAATTCTTATATTGATGTCTTGTGGCTCGGTTTTAGCTGAAGAATTTTCAAGTGGTGTGTGTGATGATGATTGATTTTTTTTTGTTTGTTTTTTTTTTTCCCCTACATGATACCCTGTTTCTCTTCCTGTTCTAAACGATGTGTCTGAGTAATCACTGCAGTCTAAGGAGACTGAGAGGACACACGTGTTGTCACTGCCACTGTCACATTTTAGCAAGGAAGTGCCAGTTCCAGAGTAGGTGCTGTGACCCAGGATGCTGTGGCAGGACCCTTGATAATGTGATCCCTGTAACGGAATGGGATGTGGAAGCTGGGGAGGTCTATTTTGAGATACAGTGAGCCTGGAGTAGAACTCATGGTTCTGGTGATCATGTTGCAAAATTCTTCCAGATGGTTATGCTGTGAAATTTGCCTTTGATTCCCCAGTGAAACATCTCAGTTATTGGGGCAAAGTGCTTATGGGTTTCAGCAGCAGTTCCCCTTCCCAGCAGGTTTAAAGAGGATGTTGTTGATGAAGTTTTCTTTGAAAAAATGTACCAGCTTGGCCCATTCCTCTTTCTGCAGGAGTTGTCACAGGTAAACTACTCCAATGTAATACATCAGTGGAGTGCTTGCTGCCATTAATGAGATCCTTCTGTACTTATTAGTACAATCCTGGTAACCAAAACTTGTCCCACTTGTTCCATCATCCCCACCTTGGTGTGACTTTCAGCTGAATGGATGATCCTATTCCTGTTTGTTGTTTTTATCCCAAAGACATTTTTATCAAGTTTCCAAGCTGAGTGTGGCCACTGACAGCAAAGCTGAGCAAAGTGAGCATTGACAACAAAGTCCTGCTGACTTTCCAAGTGCTGTTTAATATCTTGGGATAGTGCAGAAGCCTGGTGGAAAGTCACTACATAGCATGGCATTCATGGATTTATTGCTGCTTCACTTAGAGCTTTGTCTGTGTATTCAAAACATGTCCCTGCTTTTCTGTAGCTGGCCATAAAATCATAGTATTTCAGGTTTAGCTTTGTCCTTGGGTCATTATTCATCTTCACTTGGTTCTGTAAGTGTTTGTGAGGGATCCACTGGACAAAGAAGGATGATGTATAAAATGCAAGATAATGTACAACCCAAAGGTGAGTAATGAGACTGAATTCACTGGAGCAACTGTGCCAACACCATAAATGATGAGCTGGAATTAAGAGTGATTCTAAGATTATCTATTATAAATAACTATATAGAGGGGCAGCAACTTCTTTCAGTCTGTTCCGTGGGCATTTTTTAAGCAATGCTTCATGTCTTGAGAACAGGCTGGAGGAGGGTGCATGAGAGGAGGATTAGGAAGAGTGATTCTTCTTCTTCCTGAGCTACATTCATCTTGTATGCTAAAATAACGTGTTTAAAGTTGGCAGTTCAACTGTAGCTGGGAAAATGCTTCCAGAAAATTATTTCTGCTTACTATAGGCTGCTTTTTTATTTTTTCTGCAGAGATAAGGATGTTGTCTAACCATATTTGTTACTACATGTGGAGTTTAAAAATAAACAGAGAAAAGAAACCTCACCACAAAACCCCAAGCATTTTAGGGTTGTTTGCCTTCTGGCTTTAACTGTGAAAATCCTAGCCTGAATTTCTGCATCTGAATTGAGGATTACAGAGGAGTGCCTGTGTATGCACACTCAATCACCAATTAAGTTTAATTTCTGCCCTGTCCTAGCCTATCCATCACAAGTAGAGTTTCAGATATTGGATGATTAATTCATCGATCAACTTGCAATCAATTTGGCTTGTGAAAATAAAAGCTACCAGGAAAAAAATCTATTCCATGAATGAATATAAATGGAGAAGAAACAAGTGGAAGTGTCATCTTATGGTGGTGGATACTTGAGAGGAGGTCAGATGGCTCGGTTTAAATGTTGTTTGAGATTTATTTGCTCAGATCTGTCTTTAACTGATTATTTTTGTTGATGTCATCAATGCAGTTTTCAGTGGCCTTAGAAGAAAGCTGGCTGAGCAGCTTACCCACTTCATTCTGCTCTGTTTCGCAGAGGAAATAACTGCAGAGTGGATACTGTCACTGTGCTATATTTGTATCAGTTTGCTTTCTCATAATAGCACACTCACTCGGGGGGGCTGTGTGTGACCAGATGAAATGTTTTTGGGAAAGTTCCCTTAGTTGAAATCAGGGGCAAATCTGGCATAGATAAGAACTAATTGATAACAGTGATAATAGTCTGGCTGAACTTTGTAGAATGACTGGGTGCTGCTGAGAAATGATCAGATTGACCAGTTTGTGCTGTCCTTGGTGTATTGTTGAGTCTGTGTGTGCTGCATTGGGCTGGACTGTAGCTCAGGGTTAGAAACAGTCTCTCAACCTGACAGCTAAGGACTAATCATTGTTCACCTCTGCAATAAAAACCCTCATGTCCCAAGGCAGTGAATTAGAAATGACTGTGTGCACCAAGAGGCTTTTTTCCCCTGCTTCTGAGCTGTATGCAAGTGGAGTAATAATATAATATCTAATAGAGTCACTTTGCAGTGAAATAACAATACAGGATGGCTTTTCTGATTATTAAAAAAAAAAAAAAAAAGTCCAAACCCTGAGAACACCCCCCCAAACCTTCTTTTTTGTGTGTTAATACTCATGTGTGTGCAGAAGAATGCAGATGTGATACCATATGGAGTTTAAAGTGGTGCTTTGGCTTTAATCATTAGTGGAACTAATAGCATCTGTGGAGTGTAATATTCTTGTGGCAGCCCATCAGATTTCTCCTGTGGTTTCTCTGCAGTGACAGGCACACAGGATGTTGTGGGCAGTGCACCTCTGTTGTGCATCCTTTGAAGTCAGAGGTTGCTCAGGCTTGTGCTCTGCCAAGGAGGTGGAGTTTCTTAGAGTTTCTTAATTAGAGAGGCAGGGGTGAGATACTACAGCAGGATTTCTCTGCATGGGCTGCTGGCTTGCAGCTTCATGTTTCTTGAACTAATAGCAGATTTTTTTTGGTGCCTGCAATGTGTTGCTACCAAACTTAAAAAAATTTTGTTGCTGTAGTAACCAGGCCTAGGAAAAAGGGCTGTGTTTTGGTAAGCCAGGGCAAAATGAATCAAAGAGATGAGTGTGAGAAAGTACACACCAAAGTACATTCCACAGGGAACATATTTGTGCTGTAGGAGGGTTAGAAGGATCATGGCACCATGCCTGCTCTGGTTAATCATAGTCATAGAACAGTTTGGGTTGGAAGGGACCTCAAAGCTCATCCAGCTCCTACCCCCTGCCATGGGTAGGGACACCTTTCACTTGAACAGGTTGTTGGTCATGTAAAACCTAATAATGGGGAAGAAACTCTCCTCCTGTTTCAGCATCTGAGCACCTGCTTGACTCAAGGGTCAT
Organism: Oenanthe melanoleuca; assembly: GCF_029582105.1. Lineage (NCBI taxonomy): Eukaryota > Metazoa > Chordata > Aves > Passeriformes > Muscicapidae > Oenanthe > Oenanthe melanoleuca. Next base: position 11,683,541 of record NC_079344.1, read on the forward strand.
AATGCTGGCAGTAGCAGCCAAAAGATGGGAAACAATAAAGGAATTTTCTTAGCTGTTTGAAATTGGGAAGAATATTCTGGTTTGGTGCTGGTTCGCTTGCTTCTCTCTGAGTATGATCTTGTTTTTAAAATTGGAACTTCCATCTAGAGGTTTCCAAGCAAGAAGATTAATTCTACCTGTGTGCTTATTGGCATCTGGCATAAGTAACCCCTTTGAGTGGAGGAATTCATCATTCCTACAGACTGTGCAGGGCTTGTTACTGCTCCATCTTCACTAGTGTCAAGGGATTCCTTCAATTTGTGGCACTGTTTATTTTAAAGGAGTAAAAGTTGAAGATTACTTACTATACAGTTCTTTTCTCCACCCACTAATGACTCACTTGCCATTTCCTTTTTTAGTTTCTTTTTCTGCTCGGTCTTGCTGAATTCTCTGGAAATCAGTAAGAACTTTTTCATTAAGAGAGGGATCAGAGGCATCACAGAGCTGATACAAAGAGGGGAAAAAACCCTGATCTGACAGTGAATTTATTGATTTGCTGCCTCTCAGATAAGCAGGAGCTTGCAAGTGCTTTCTGGTCACTGGAGTGCCTGTGCTGGTCCCAGCAGTGCTTTGTGAGTTCCATTAGAGCCAGTGCAGTGATGGGGTTGGTTAATGTTTTTAGCAGTCCTGAGACACGCCTTCTGGCCTTCCTGCTGTGTTTAACATTTGCTGATAAAAGTTCTTGCATCTTGTCTAGGACACAGTTACCTATAGAGCAGAATGAATAGCCTCTGGGAGCCTGTATTTGATCTGGGACAATTAAGGGCTGTATTAAACAGAGGAAGCTGCTATTATTCTGTCTCCTGTTGATGGAGGAAATTGATATTGATGTTGGAAGGAGCCCTGCCAGATTGTGAGGCTCATTCAGAAGAATGCTGTGCTGATCTTTAATGCATTTGAGAGTTTCTGTTTGCATTTGTTGAAGCTCTCTGTGGCATTGTGGGCACATATCCCACATGTTCAGGAGCCATGACTGGGAGCTCCTTGCTGAATCGCTGTAGTGTGAAGAATGGCTTAAAGGAAACCCCAGAAGAGACAAGTCTTGAGACAAAAAGTATGTGCTGAGGAGTGATGAGTGTTCCTGAGTTATTGGTGTGCAAGGGTGTATCTGAGCACAGCATCCTCTGGGGCATAGAGCTGTCCTTGGCCTGACTCATGACAGGGCAGAGGAATGGAAAAATGGATAACTCAGCTCTGCTGGATGTGTCTCTTTAGCTGCTTTCTTCTGTCTTGTCCATTTGGCCTTTTCTGTGTGTATTTTGGTTTTATCATATGGTTGTTCCAGGTGTAAGAGGAGAACTCAACAGAATGGTGTGTTCTTACCACATCTGCCCTAAGAGGGACAGGACCCTCCATTGCAGCTGCTGGCTTTGACCTTTGCATTAGTGTGGGGTTATTTTGCATCAAATGTGTAGAAGCACTTTATGTTTTGTGATGACAGAGAGAAAGCTCACTCTTGCTTCTGATGCCTTCTCTCTTGCTTTAAGCACCAGCTCAAGATTTGCTGCAGAGGAAGACAAACATGCCCTAATTGGAATCTTGCTGTCTCCAGGGATAAATTTGTCCATTTGAAAAATCATTTATGGTAGCTTACGTCAGTCAAAATGATAGCAGCCATTGTGCTTTGGAGAAACAGAAACATTTTCTCAGCTGACAAGAATTAAATCTGAGAGTTAGTATCTATGCTGGTGAGTTAATGGCAAATTAGCAGCATAAGCTGCTGAAATCAGAGTTTGAGTCAACACTTTGTGTGTTTGAATTTTGCTGGTTTTGTCTCTACCTGATGAAAAGTCTCTTACATGGAGGATGAATGTATTTTGATCAGTCTTATCCTTTCCAAAGCTCTCAAGTTTCTCGACATGTATGTCTGAACCTACATTTCTAAACCACAGGAAGTGGAATAATTGTGTGTTTATGTTCCATCATCAGCCTTTTGAGGCTGTCTGTTGATGTGTATTGATTGGAAGGCCTTTAGGACCCACCTGAGAGGTCTGTACAGCTCTGCCCATCCTGGCTGCTCATCCTTTCACTCCTCACAGCATTTCCCACATGGCCACTTCCCTTCCTTTTGTGCTCATTTGTGGTCTGCGAGCAACATGGGTGCTGTATTCACATTAGCCCTTCTTGCTGGAACACGCTTCTCTGAGCTCCCCACCTAAGGCTCTGCCAGCCTTGTGCATTCCTTACCCTTTTTTTTCCTTTTAAAGCCTGTTTTATGAGGTCTTCTGTAGTGGATTGTAGCTGACTCCTCTCTGTTGTATTTACTCTGTGCCCACTCCATACCCACAGCTGCCTGGTGAGTTTGTCCACCCCCACGTGGGCACAGAGGCGAGGATTGCTTTTCTCCTTGCTGGCACAGGCAGTTTTATAGGTGTGTGATATTTTTAGCCTGAAGACGGAATTCTGTAATGCTTTTGTTCAGTAAATGCATCCTCCTACGAGTGATTTGGAGAGCCTTTCCTTCCTGTCACAGTCTCCCATGGGCTGAGAAAGGCACAGTATTAGCTGTGAGCTGCGAGCAGCGCTGCTGCCAGCGCGAGGGCTGTGATGCCTGTTCATCACTGAAAGGTGTCTGTGCTTCACATTCACTGGGCTGTCTTTGCCCTGGACTAACTGTGAGCAGATTAAATTGCATGGCTTCATGTGGATATCCTGGTATTAACCCACTGATCCATCGATAACCTGCAGCCTTTTATAATTATGGGTGTTCTCATTTGCTGTGTGTCAGCGGGGCTGCCTCGGTTACACATGTCCCCTTTCACAGGGCTGGTGGTAATACCCTGGAAAATTAAATGGAAACACAAACAAGTGTGTAGGGTGTATTAGAGCAGTGACAATAATCAATTAATGGGAATAACCTTTCCCACTGCAGGCAGGAAGGCTGTTGGGAAAAGCAGTAGCTGAATGGCTGTATTTATTCAATTAAATAAATATATGCACGAAGTCGTAACTGCTGTGGGCTCCATTATTTTACAGCAATTGTTTCAGTTACTTTAACCTTCTGCTAATAGCTTTTTTTTTTTGCTGTTGTTATGAGCTGAGTAAATAAAGCTTGGGCTCAACCAAATGACTTTATGTGAGAGCATATTGAGGGTGGGAGCTGTTTCCATGTTACTCTGTGCTCTCTGTGTACTCTGCAGCTGATTTTTGCCTTAATTGGGATTTGCTGACTCTGATGTCTTGTAAAAATCACTCCATTTGTTGAGTGTGCTGGGTTTTTTCTGTAGTGTGCTTTAAATAGTCATCATCTGGGAGAGCCTAGTGAGGTACATCATTCCTGGGGCAGCCTCTCTAGTGCACTGCCCTTGCCATTTAAATGGCACATATGCAGAGCCCTAAGGTTCACAAATTTAATTAAATAGATTGGAAGGTGGTGAGTTGCCCATGTCAGAAGCTGAAGGCTGTGTTGTGCCTCCTTGATGGCACAGGCAGGAGTGGTGTGTGCCAATCTTGGCCCTTCCCCTGGGAACTTGACCGAGACTCCCCAGCCTGTTGCACATAAGGAGTGTCCAGATGTTTTAGTCTCAGTTTACAGGCTGGCACTGAGGACAGCTGGCGCTCTGTTTCCTGTGGGACAAGGCACAGAATTTCCTCCTTTGCCAGTACAATTCAGAGCACTGGCTAGTCTGCAGGACAAGGTGCTTGTGTGAGTGTATAGGAGAATGCAGAGCTCTCTCACAAGTCACTGCTTTCCCTCTTTCACAGCTGCCTCTCCTGTGTCTCCTTGGCTGAGGTGCTCAACCAAGTTTTCTTGCACTTTGGACAAGTTGCTGAGGTCTGAGCTGGGTTCTGGGCAAGCTGACCCCTACACCCTTTGGGTGCCAAATAAGTGCTGTTGGAGTAACCTCCTAAATGTGTTTGCTTTTGCCAAGTCCCAAGCAGTGCCATGGCACAAACGTGCAGCTCTATTGACCCACAGGGGCTGGCAGCACTCTGCTGCCAAAGCTGTTAGAGTGTGGTTTTATCCTGGCTTTGCTGGGCACTGGGGACTGTGCAGGGCTCTCCACCACCTCTCTGTCAACTTTGCTTGTGCCACTGTTTCATGGTCCTCCTCATAATGCATTTCTTCTGTATATCTAGTCAGAATTGATCCTGTAGTAGTTTAAAACCTTTATCCCTTGTCCTATGGTCCCTCTGACCACAAAGAACACGAGGAATTTTGTTTTTGTGTTACAAGGTACCCATCACTTGTGGCCAGGCTTCCGCCAAGCTGGTGCATGAGAGGTAATCAGATGCGTTAGTTAGTGAGGGTGTGAGATGGCCCAGCAGTGTGGGGCTTGGGGCAGAGCTGATGTGGGGACATTGGTGCAGCCTCACTAACTAATGCATCTGGTTATCCCTCATGCACCAGCCTGGAGGAAAATGTGTGACCACAAGTGATGGGTACCTTGTAAAACAAAAATAAAGTTCCTCAGCGTCCTTTGTGGTCATCTTAGCAGCCAGAGGAGTGGAAGCTTTCACTAGGTTTGGTGAATGATGAAAGTTTATATCTTTATGGATTTGTTTCACATAAATGATAAGTTTGCATAAATCTGGGGTTATTAAGGTATGCACTTTCTCTTTGGCTTTGGACAAATTCTGGCTTTGCTTTCTCAAAATTTGGTTGTTTGGTTCAAATCTGGCATCTGCTCCCAAAATTGTTTCTTCAAACTTTGCTCTTTTGAAAGGGCTCAGTCTTTTATCAGATTTCTTTTTGCCAGGGTATGGCCATTCCATTAACTATGCTGCTAATGAGGTATTTGGCTTTTCTTAAGAGGGAGGCCTGCTCCCACTAAGCCCCCTTTTGATTTCAGTAATAGGGATTTTGTATGGAGGAGACCATCCAAATCTGGCCCTTTATTAACCAGATAAAATGTGAGATTTAGTTTCTTGGATAGAAGTTAACAACATGTGACTTTGCTCTTTGATTTAATACTTCAGAGCTCTTGAGTGCAGCCAAACAAAGCTGTGTCTGTGAAAAGGAGCAGGATCTGGCTAAAAGCTGCAGAGCAAAGCAATAGTGAACATTCAAGTGTTCAAACTGGTAGAAGAGCAAGATGCTCTTTCCTCTCTCTGTCCCTCTGCTAAACTCACTTTTCCCCTGTGGTATTCTGCACATTCCTGCCCTCAGTGTTAGACAAACCAGTCCCACTGTAACTGTTTGTACAAGACAGTGATACTGCTTATTAGAGTTTGAAAGAAATAATATTGGGGGGGGAGAAAAAGACAACTGGGACAACTTTGCTGTGTCAGTAATTGCTGCAGAGACCAATTACCCATGTGTTGAAAAACCACCTCTATCTTGTTAGCCAACAGCTACAACATATGGATGTCCTAATTCAATCAGATCATCAGAAGAATAAGGCTTGTTAGGGAGAGCTTTTTGTCAGCAGACAGTTACAAATTGTGTGCTGGGGTTGGAGACTGAAGGGGTGGTAGCATGCAAGAAGTGAGCTGCAAAGTCCCCTGGCTGTGCTTCTGAGGTGTCTTGAGCACTGGCTAATGCTTCACTGGCCTCAGAGCTTTCAGTTCATTCTGGGCACTGGTTGGTTTGGTGGTGTAGAGATGTGTATGTGTTTTCAGTATTCCCCCTCCTCATTTTATAGCAAAACTCACCCTCCTGGCATACAGATGTTTTACTGCACTTGTGTTCTCTCTGCCTGCACATCCTCATGTCCCCTGTAAATGTGCTGCTGTGGTACTGGTGGGAGAGAAGCACACTGTGTTGTGAACCACAGGAAGCAGCATTGCAGGAAACTAAATTATTTGCAGTGGTTCTGGGGAAGAGTTCTGTGAGGAGTTTCCCACAAGTGCCAGAGGGTACGAGGTTTGTAGGGAGAGATAACACCTATTTAATACACACATGTTCGTGCTTGGTGGATCTTGTTCTGATCAGCGTGACTAATTACACTCAAGAATATTTACATTTTGTTTCTCAGTTGTCACCTGATCTGGTAAAATAACATCTTGTTCCTTTAAACCTTGTCTTAGTTCGTGTGCTTGATACTTCCCTATCAAAGGGGAACAGTCTCTTCTGTAATTGTATACCCCACCTCATTAGGAGCTTAGAGTCCTGGAGGTACTTGATTTATAAGTAGGAGCAAAACTTAAATTAAGCTTAGGTTAAGCAAATACTCCTACTCAGCAATGTCTCAAGGGTTATAAAACAAGTTAGTAAGAGGGTGAGAATAGACCCCAGGAATTTTGACTCCAGAGCTCTGCAATTAACTCTGAGAACTAAAGCTTTCACTACATTCCTGCAAATCAGTGTATCTTCCATGGGTGCAAACATTGCTTTCTTCTCGGTATCAGAGGGGTTACAGATCCTGGCTTTTTGTCTGCCTGCTCCACCTCTGCAAGCTCTGTTTAACTTGCCTCCAAGAGCTGGATGATTAAATTGAGACCAGCACTGTCTTTGCATAGTGGAGAGAGACTATTTACAAGAGCATGTAGTGACAGGACAAGGGTGAATGGCTTCAAACTCAGGGTAGGTTTAGATCAGATATTAGGAAATAAACTTGACTGTGGTGGGGCACTGGAACAGGTTGCACAGAGAGCTGGTGGATGCCTGGAAGTCTTCAGGGCCAGGCAGGATGGGGCTCTGAGCAACCTGGTCTAGTGGAAGGTGTCCCTGCCCATGGCAGGGGGTTGGAATTTAAGATCCTTTCCAGCATAAACCATCCTGTGAGAGTGGTTGGTGAGGTGCAAGAAGCATTTTGAGGACAGTCACACACCTCACTCCTCTGTAACACATTCCCAGGAGCCAGCAGCACAGGGATGCACATCCCAGATTTGTCCAGTCACCTTTGAAGCTCACTTACAGCCTGCCCAACAAAAATGGGAGCAAATTCCACAGTTCTCTGTGGCTTTTCTTATCTCCGAGTTAGGCTGTGCATTTTTCTTCCCAGGATTGCTGCTTTCTTGACTGGATGTTTAGGATTTTGGCTTTAAGGTCGTGAAGGTGGCAAAGTGGGCACAAAACTTCTCTTGGAGTAAAGATATCTTAGAAGTGGCATCTGCCTATCAAAAATCTGCTGAATTAGCAGTTGTGCCATCACCCTGGTCTTGCAACATGCCACCACAGATAGGAGTGCACATGGAATTCCTTGGACTGGTGAGAAACTACCCTGTGATAGAAGAGATAAGGTACAGGCTGGCACAGCTGGCAACAATCAGGACAGGCAATCCCATTAGGTGAAAAATACAGTCTTAAATGGCTTTTGCTGATGAGTAAAAGACCTGTTGAAGTGAAAATTTCAGATAAACAGGAGAAGTGAAAGTGCAGCTGTGCTACTCTCCAGCATTGCTGTGTGAAATGCTCCCATGTGTGGCTCCCTGAGTTCATCTCACATTCTGCACCCTCCCAAAACTGGTAATGTGGAGATGAGAGCAGCTGACTGAAGCTTGCTGAATAAATTAGTCTCGCTGTCCTGTGGTGTTCCAAGTCTGAGTAAACAGATGAGAGTTACTCTGTGCCTTAAAATCAGCAAGTTCAGGTTTTATTAGCCCTGGAGGGGCAGTAAATTCTAGAGCTGAGCCAGAGGAGCAGTGGAAGGAGGAGGCAAGTAAGGAAGTGCAGGGCTGGCTAAGGATATGCTCGAGAAAGTCCTTGCTGCCTACTGCAGCCCAGGAAGGCAATTGGAAATTGAATCTACAGTGCTCTGGGGAGCTGTTGGAGGTGGCTGAGGATGGGGTAAGGTTTTGGGAAATCTGTTTGAGCAAAGGCTGCATTCAGCAAAGGCAAGAATAAGGATGGTGGCAAAGGAGAGGTAGATGTGAGCAGCAGCATATTAAAGCTGTGGGGAAGGAGGGGCAGGTATTTAAACAAGGAGCTCAGCCAATAAGGGAGAAACACAGTATGGGCTATCACCATTAAGTCTGCAGAAACCTGGATCCTCACATCCAAAACCTCCATTTTTTATTAAAATTTAGGCTCTTAAAATAATCGACACCCACCTGGGAATCAGGTGTCTGAGTGGAATCTGTGCTGAACATTGCCTTTCTGGGTCACAGCTGTTGCACTATTCACAAGGATATTTGTGTGCCTCCTCCTGGACCACAGCATGCTCAGGGTCTCTGTTCTCTCACAAAGCAAGAGAGAATTTATTTGTGAATAAGCAGTGTGTTTTGATGGTGAGTGTGGGTGGTGTCAGGAGTGGAAGTGAGTGTGCCAGAACCCTTGTTCCCAGAGAGACATCCAGTGTTTACTGAAAATGTTCATTGCTGCCTCCAACCCATCATTATTTGTCTTCTGCTCACAGCACAAAGGTGCTGATAGTGCTCTGGGTAAAAGGGTTGTAAGAAGAAAAAGAGATGCTCTTGAATTTCAGAATTTCAGGAGTACCACTGGCTGCTGCTTTACTTTTTTGGCTTTTTTTTTTTTTTTTTTTTTTAGGGGAGGGATTTTTGAGACTGAAGGTTGCAAAGGAAGGAAATGCTTTTGGTTTGTTTTTTAGTGCCCCATATGGCCGTTTTATTAACTGGAAAACCTCCAGCTGAGAATTGGATGATGTTACAGAGCTACAGAGCAAAACTCATTCCCAGCAGTGTGGCAGAGAGCACTTGTGCCTTTGAATGTGAGCCATGCCTCTCCCAGCTAGGGTTAGGGTGAAAAATAAAAGCTGCATTTGCCCTGTTTTGCTGACCCAAGGAAAACGTTGTTGTTTTTCATGCTGGGGATGTTGAGCTTTTCAAACTAAATGTAAACCTTGAACAAGGGAGCTGTCAGCAGATCATCAAAGCACTTTGAGTTGAGGTTGTGGGAGTGACAGGTACAGCAAACCCATAAGTTTGGGGGTTTTGTGATTGCAGTGAGTTTATCCACCACAAAGTTAGTAGTGGAACAGTTACATTTTGACATTATTCTCTGCTTGTATGAGTGGGTTTTTTACTATAATATGAAAGAAACATTGCAAACCAGACTTGTGCAACAGTGATCTGCACTTTGTTATTCAGGCACTTCCCAGGGATTGACTCTGATTCCTGCCTGAGCAGCATTTCTTCACATTGTCTACGGATTTCTGTCCTGTCTCCCCTGCTGAGACAGAGAAATTACTTGCTGTCTGTAGCATCTCAGTTGGCAAATGAGACTGAGAATTTAGAAATAGCTTGTAGACATGTTTATCATCTTCTGTGAGTGTATGTTGAAGTTACCTCAGTTTTCTGTCCAGGAGACTTGGAAACAGAGCATTTCTCCAGATCTGCATTTTTGCTTGTCATTTTCTGTTGTGCAGAGTGGGAAGAAAGAGTGTTGGGACCTCAGCCTTTGTTCTGAGAGTGTCTTGATTTTTCCACAATATCCTGCAGACTTTCTGTCTCAGAGGGATGCAGGAGAGAGGAATGGAATTTGTTTAAGAGTAGGTTTAAGGATTTGCTTCCCTGTTAGCTGTGAGTGTAGAAATAGGTTTTGGTGTTTGGAAGCAGCCCTTTCCCAGTGCACATCCCAGAAGCTGTGCCTCTGGTTCTGCTCCTCACGTCCTCCAGAGCTGGATCCAGCACAGCAGAATCCGTGCTCAGGCTGTCACGAGTTGAAGTTCAGCAGATTGTTTTGCTGCCAGCATCCCTCTGGAGCTGTGCTAGGTAGCACAGAGCTGCTGCCTGCTTGCCAGGGGTGATGCTCAGGACTGAGTGGGCTGGAGGAAGTTCCCCAGTGGGTAGGCAGAGCTCCCTGTGAGCAGAGGCTCAGGGGTTTTGCTTCTTTTCCCTGGAGATGCCTCTGGATGGGAGACAGAGGGAATAAATAAGCTGTGCTCTGGTTACAGCAGGTGGATGGTGTATCAGCAGGGTCCTCACAGCAGTGTCCAGGGTCTGCTGCCAGCTGGCCAGAAGCTGAGGTAACCTTTTGCTGCAGGAGCAGAGTCAGGGCTGTGTCACACCAGTGCCACTGTCAGTGCCTCTGGGGACAGTGACTGTGCTTGGGGGCATCCCTGGGGCGAGGCTGGAGTGCTGCTGCCGTGGGGAGCTGGCACAGAGCAGGCACAGGCTCAGTTCTGCACCTTCTGCTCCTTGTCTAACCTATGGCATTCTGTGGGAGGGCACTGGAACAGAAGCAGGAGCTGCAGTATTGACCACTGAGGCTTATTGCCTCCAGCCCAGGTTATGGGCATCTTAGTCACAGCCCACAAAGGGACCACAACAAAGGGATCTCTCCTTTTCTGCTGGTCACAAACATGATCTGGTAGAGGCTGTGTGCTGTAGCTCCACTGATGCCCCAGGCTTTGTTGCTGCATGAGAATCAGTATCCCCTTTTCAGCCAGTTGTGCTCATAACCACTGTGTTACAGCTGAAAGAAGGGGGAGGTTTGGAGGTGACACTGAAATTGTGTTGAACAGATTCCTCTGTGCAGCAGGAGGATGAGACACCTGATGTACAGAGGTACAGGGAGTTCAACTCTAACCTTGATTGACTGCATGGAGGGTCCATGGGCTGAGTCTTCCCCCCTGTCAGGTGCATAGGAAACAGCTCCATGTTAGGGTTTGGTTCCAGGTTTGTTCCTGGTGTCTCCTTCTGCCCTTCCTTAACGAGGCATTTGGGGTTTAATTATAGTTACTGCCTAACTTTAAGTCCCAGTGCCCTTAGGTCTGCAGCAGTTGAGGGAGAGTCTGGCTGCTCTGGAGCTGAGCTTGGGGCCTTGGGGCTCATCTCATCTCTTCTCTCCAGGAACTGCTCCTGCATCTAGGGATGCCATTGTCTACCCAAGTCACTGGCTTTGGTTTTGAACATAGGTGGTTAGAGTATCTGCCTTACACACACTTCAAACACAGATTGTGCGGGATTACTGCTGGATAACAGCCAAATCCCAGGCAGTAGAGACTGTTTAATCACACTCCTCTGTCTCTACTGGATTAACATAATTAATGTAAGCCCTTTTGGATGGGCGACCTGCTACTTGTCTGGTGCAGTTCTTCATTTGTGCAATGCTGTGCATATACCCAGAGTGCTCCAGAAATGGTGATGAAGGTCTAATTCCACTTGCATGCAACTGTTAACCAAGTAAATCTCCATTGACAGACAAGTCTACTATCCCTTCAGAGGAAACTGTAGACTACTTGAAAAAAATCAGAATGCCAAGGAATGATAATTTTCCAAGTTTCTTCAAGGGAAATTAAAATGCTCTTTTTAATTTTTAGTGTAATTCCTCTAGGGAGCAGAAAAAATAATTAATAAACTGAAGGTTCATCAGTGCCTTCTGGTCCTGACCAATTTCAAGGGTAACACAGAGCTTAATGTGCAGTGGAGATAATGGTGATTGTATCCTTGCACATCCAGCCTGAGCACATGGACAGGAGCTGTGCCTTTATCTTCTGCCTTCTGTGGTATCCAGAATCATGGCAAGGAGGCAAAAAGTGTTTCTCAAACATATGACATCCATCCCATGGGCCCAAAATCCTGTTGGCTGAGTTCCTCTCTCCTGTTTATCTGTGCTTTTTATGCAGCTGGACATGATCTAAACCTTAACAGCATACACTGGTTCCCTTTTATTTCCATCGTTTCAGGGTTTTCTAGCAGCAAATTGGAGGGAGTTTATTTAAGAAAAGAAGTAAACTCAATAAAACAAGCCTTGCAAAAAATGAATTTAACTACTCAAATATTGAACTTGAATATTAATTTCTGAATAGAGGAATGCCTTTAGTAGGCTTTTTGTGTGGCAGAAGTAATTGCAACATTCTGGGTTAGGTTTGGGTTTTTGTTTTTTTTTATTGAAAGTCAACTTCTGCTTTCATTATCCCAAGTTTTAATTGTAACCTTTTATATTCAGAAAAACCACAGATATAATAATTTCATAAGGAGGAAAATCAAGTCTCATCAGTTCTGGTGGATTGTTTTCTAGATCTTGGCTGTACCCATCTGTGCAGAAGGCAGAGGCTTTCTGGAGCGTTCCCTGAAAAACAAACACTTGTGTCCAAGCTTGAAAATGTGTATGAAAGTGACATTTAACATTTGGCCATGAGCTGCAGAGCTGTTATTTTCAGTGGGGCTGAGAGGAGGTGATTTGGGCAGCTCTGGCCCCCAGGGCTGTGCCCGGGTCCCTCTCGCCGGCCGTGGGAACTGGCAGCGTTCCTGCTGGGAGCTCTGCAGCGGGCAGCCTGTCCTGGGCTGCCCTTCTCCCCTCCTGCTTCTCCCACGTGCCCTTCCAGGAGCAAGGAGCCCTTTCCAGGGAGAGCAGGCGTGAGCTGATCACTTCCCAGGCGATCCGTGCTTGTGTGCTGCCTCTCGTTTGTATTCAGCGTGGTGGAACGCACTCAGCACCCAGCCTGTGCTCACAAGCCTGATTATAACCAATGTAGAGGCTTTTTCCTATAATGTTTCTCACTGGAGCCACATGGTGTGAGGAATCTGGGATCCTGTGCAAGTCCCAAATGTCTGTGAGGGAGCACAGACTAGGGGAGCAGACTGCAGGAGCATCAGTATACCTGGGCCAAAACCTGTGTGTGTGTGTGTATATGTGGAGGATGGGGTGTCTTATTTTTCAGCTGCAAGAAGCCCAGTCTTTCAAGCTTCATCTGGAGCATCATTTACAACAGAATAAATATCTTGGCATGTCACATTTTACACAGCAGAAATGCTTCTGACTTCCCAGCCCTTGGTATCTGTAACTCGCTTGAAAGAATTGCTGACGTCTGCCCAAATGCCAACATCATCTCAGCCACATGAGTCTTAATATCACAGCTTAAGCTTTAGTCTTGGAGCTGTGCAGCACAGCTAAAATCAAACTGTGTTCCCAGCACTGAGGGAGATCCTGACTTTTAACCCACTGGCTTTTTATTTCTCTGCCTTCTGTGATTGCTGTTGAAATCCAGGGTTTCTAAATGGCATATGATTCCTACACCATGGTGACAAATCTCCTTTGGGCTGTTTGTGCCATCTGATGCTGGTGGCCTGAGCAGGGGCAGGTCAGCACAGCATGGAGCAGGGCACTGGTGTGTTTCCTTGTACCCTTTCTTTATTCATAGTAAAACAGGCAGGTCACAGCAGTGCTTAATCTCCACCTTCCTCTTAATCTTACATTGCTTTGGCTCATTCTTCTTTCCTTTTTGCAGCTCCCTGCTGCCAAACTCATTTTTCACAGGCTTAGGGGTTTTGTCTTTGCCTTCCTGGTGCTTCTGAGTAAGGGTCTGCTGTGTGTTTTTCTGGATGGGATGGCTAATGGGGGACGTCCCATCCCAACAGGACTCCCAGCAGACATGGTGGTGTCACCATGGGCTATTCAGTCAAAACCATCCAGATCCAGAAGATCACTTGTTTAAAGGATTAAAGCTGGTATGGATTGCTTTGGCAGGGGGCTCACACAGGCTCTGAATGCTGTAACCACTGCAATGAGACCTGTATTGGGGGGATGTGGTGATCAGCCCTTTTTTCTTTGTTTTCTTGCATATGGTCATCAGAGATGCAGCTTTTAGGACCCAGCCCTTGAGACTGGGCATAAAATGGGAAATGGCAACTTTACTTAGTGAGAGCAGAGGCACTTGATACCAATCACTGCAATTTATTCTCATTTTCCTCTCTTTTAAGTGGACAGTTTGTTTCTTGTGTTTTATTTTTAATTACCAAAGTACTTTTTTTTTTTTTTTTAACCTAGTAATTAACCTCATTAAGCTCATAAGCATTTTTAAGACTTCCTCAAGTCTTCTGCCAACACACTCACATGTTGTGAATGTCAGTCACAGAAGGTTCCTGGCTGTGGCTTACAAGTATTCAGGAATTTGGGATTTGGGGCTGACCAGTGTGGACCAGTTCACCCCAGCATCCTCTGCATGCCCTGGGAGAGGGCAGAAATGGTCTGTGGGGTTTGGTCCTGGTGTCTGAAGTGTAATTCCCCTTGAGTCAAGCAAGGAATTGTTGCTGCTGTTCATTCCCATCCCACGCACTTTGTTCAGTGTCAAAAGTAAGATCTCGGAAAATGAAATTAATTTTGTCTTGGTGCAGCTATTAATGCTACACACTGCAGGAAGGCTCTTTAAGGAGGCCATCAACCTTCATCCATGTGGAATAAGTGCTGAATAATGGAGAGCTTTCATATTTCCACAAAAAGAAAATAGCTTTTTAAGTCAACTGGAGATGTTACAGACATGGAGGAGGGAGGAAAAAAACAACCAAACTGCATTAGGAAACAGTGGGCAGAGTGTGCATGAGGACAGAGCAGCAGCCTGGCTGTTTGCAGAGGCCTCTTGTGAGCACATGGAGCTGCTCTGACCTGTCTCACCTGCTGCTCCCATGGTACCTGCAGACTTGTATAAATCACTGTGTTCAGCTTTTCCTCCTCTCCAGCCCAGAGACCTGCCTGGTGTCTGCACTGCCAAGCCCTGCCCCAGGTTTTTCTCTCTTTCCTTGAGCTGCTTCACATTTCGTGCTTCTCTGATGTCCTCTGGTAATTTGTGGTGTGCTTCAGCCATTAATTTAAGGAAAGAAATGCATCCTGAACAATTTATAGAGAGCCTGTTTTGTCTCCCCACCTGTTCTTCTTTGAGGAAACATCATGTCCTGGGAGCAGAATCCTCATTCCCTGATGGTCTCTTAGTGAGGCTGTTTAGAATGGCCACTCAGGGCAAGGATCCTGCTCCCTCACCCTGTTCTGTGGGGTTTTCCAGATTCAACCCCTGCCTAATGCATCATCAGCTAAATAACTGGAGATGTCCATTTGTGCCTCTGTGTCACCCTGTGAGGTAGGAGCCTGTAAGAACTTAACATCTTAGATGAAAGTAGTTTTGCAGTGATGACACAGAAGAACCAAAATCCACCAAGAAAGGATGTAAATTAAGACTCCTACCCACCCTCTTGCAGCCATATTACTTGATATGAGACAAGTTTGATTTTGGGATTATAATACTTAAACTTTGTGATACCATTTGGTCCTTAGGTACTTCCCTATATATTGTAGTTGCCTTTCTTTGTTTAGCTGCATGTTGGATGGTGGAACTTGCCTTTAATCTAGGAAAAAATATGAAAGCCAGCAAACAAAATGCAGCTGTGGTTTTTTTCTGTGTGGCTTTTTTGTAGTGTTCACATGCTTCTGGCAGTGCAGCAAGAGAACAAACAGCTTCCTTAGCACACAGTCGTGCTGGAAAAGGTCTGAAAGAATTTCCTTGAAAATGCTGAGTGAAGGTACAAAGAGAGGTCCTCATCACATGAGGAGAGGAGCTGATGTTTGGGCCTTGGACAAAAGAAGCTATCAAAATTTTGGCTTCCTGACAAAGCAGCAACAGCTACTGTGTCTTTGCAGCACTGAAGGACTAAGCAGCCACATCCCAGTGCTCCAGAGGGACACTTGTCAGTGTGCTGTCCTGCCTGGCAGAGGGCTCTGCTGTTCCTGAGCATGTGGGGCTGAAGTGGGACAGGGATGTCAGAGATTTGGAGGTCCTGGCTGGACAGACAGATTCTGCACCACTAGCAAGGGAACCAGGAGCTGTTCCTGTGACTCTGCTTGTTTGCAGCAGCAGCAGCAAGGCTGGGTTTGGCTCGCTTCCCACAAGGCACTGAACTTCATTTTGCATCTGTTCCCACAATGTGCAGAAAGGAAAGGCAATAAATATTTATTACTCTCTAGCCTGGATCCAGGTTTTATTCCTCTTACTCTTCTTTCCCTGCTCCTGTTTATCTTGTGGCTTTGGAGTGGCCCCAGCATGGGAAAACTGGAGAAGGGTTTACAGGAGGTGTTGAAGGGGGCCACTGCCACCCCAAGAAACACAGCTCAATAAACCTTTCTAATGTTTATCTCCTGGAAGAGAGGCAATTATTGCCTCTGCCTTTCTGCTTTGCTGGTAATTACAAGCTCTCCTCTAGCATGTCAGATGCTAATCTGCCATTTATCATTGCTCAGCTCTGAACAGCACCTGGAAGGGGTTTCTAAGATGGGAGTGCTGCATGTCCAGCTGTGGCCCCTGTGCCCTCTGCAATGAGTCACCCTGTTCATGCTCCTGAAATACCCTCTCTTGCAGAAGTTTAAGGAGGGGGAAGAAAATCTTAATCTCCCATTACTTAGATAATGAGTCATTCTTATGAAATTCATGGTGCATTAGTAGCATCAGTGTTCTCAGGAGAGAAAACCAAGAGAAGTGAGACTTTTTATGCAGTGTTGACCTTCTGTCTTTTTTTTTTTCGTGGAATTAAAACACGAAAAATCACATGAAAAATTAGAAAATTAAATTGATTGCAATGAAAAGGAAAACAGAGGGTGCCATATAGCTACCTACCCTTCATCTCTGTATAAGAGTGGGATTTATTAGTTTGGGTCCAAACCTCTGCTCTTGGTTTGAAGGCTTACCTTCCCTTTCTAAGTTCAAAGAGAAAGGGCAGTGTATTTTGCTGAGTCCACAGAAGCTGCTGCACACCAGTGTTTTGTGGAAAAGCAGTCATAGATTCTTGGCTCATCTTGTTTTTTTCCCTCTGGACAGCATCAACAGCAAGGAAGTAATTAAATGGTGATTTTATTCCTTTAAATTGAGGGGAGTTTGTGTCCATCTTTCTCTGGTGCTTCTGAACTGCCCTTCCTCTCACACACACGTTGGTGCCATTGGTACTGGCAATAGTTCAGGGATTTCTGTGCTACATTAAACCTGGGGACAGCTGTGACCGGGGTCCCTCTTGCCCTCTCTCACACAGTGACCAGCAACAAATGCTCCAGTGTGGAAAAACACAAGGATGATCCTCTCCTGAGTATCTGAATTCAGTTCTGGCTGTTCAGTGGTTTGGTTTTGGAGGCTCCATCTGGACCATTCCCCTATTAAGTGAGTCTGTACTTTCCAAATTCATCTAACCTGACTTTAGGCTGATTTGTATTTCAGGCTTTGCAATACCTTGCAGCAGCAAGTTCCACAAACTAAATTCTTCTTTTTAGATCTCTTCTACAGCTTCTGCCTGGGTACCCACAAGCCCTGTCAGAATATAAATGTTTTGTTCATCTCTTCCACACAATTCAGTCATCTCTTGTCTTCATCTTAAGTTTCCAAAGCACTGGTTCTCTCCTTCCATATTTCCATTCCATACTTCTAGTTTCCTTGTCTTGTCTTGTCTGCCTTTTCTAGTCCTTTTCTATTGTTTCTAAAGCTGGATGGCCAGATGTTCACATTTGGTATGATACAGGCTTGCTCTGGAGTTGGACAGTGACACCACGATGATTTCTTCCCTTTTTAATTCCATCCCTCGAGCTTTGCAGAACAGATTCTGAGATATTTTTTGGTATCAGGATGGATTTGTCTGTTTTTCTTACGGCAGTGTAATTACCAGCCTGACATTGTCTAGCACATTCTGGGACATCTTCACAGCCCCTCAGTTGTGTCATGGGGTGGAGTTGGTTGACAGGATTCCAGGGATGTTGTCCTTTCTTGTTCAACCCCAAGTTCTACAACATGACTCATTTCTTACTGAGACTGTCATAAGTACTTAAGAGTTGTTAAACTGGGATTTTTGAACAAAGGAAGAAAAATGGAGAGGGAGAAGGATGCTGTTGGCAGAGGCATGGTCTGCATGGAGGTGTGTCTCTGCATGAAGGTATTAAAGCATTGTACAGTATGAAATTGGTTATTATTTTGAAATCAATGCACTGAAAAGACAGAGCCTCAAAACTTAGCCTTCCACCTGTATTCCTGCTGCAGTAAATATTTTTGTAAAAATCAATGCAGGGAGCCCACTCAGCGGTGTAAATTCTGTGTAATTATTGAGCAGAGAATTACAGCTGTCGTGTATCGATTCCCCCCTGCTTTGTAAGAGCTTCCTCTTCTCTGCAGGGCTGGATTGCAGTCACAGTGCTGGCATTGAAGAGCTGGAGGAAGGGCAGAGCATGCTGCTGCCAATCAATGTGTGGGCAAGGGGCTGCGTGTGGAAATGCACATGTGTACACAGATTGCTTCAAGAGCATCTGACTCACAGAAGCAAAACTGCTTAAGGTCTAAAATTTCCTGCTCTGACCCCAGAGAGCTCAGCTGCTGCAGCAGTTCCTGTGAGCTAATCTTGAGCCATTGCTTCAGGGACAGCCCTAGAGATGAGCACTGTGCAGTTCTCCCTCTCTGCTACCCCTCTGTCAGAACTGTTTTGTCCTCAGAGTCACACCAGGATGCTTCTGTGGGATTTTATTCTACTGCTTCACTTCTTCTTAGAGTTGTTTGCAGTGCAGAAGTGAGTAAAACATTTCCTGGGCTGTGTTTGCAGAGGATGACTGAACCTGAAGGAGAATGTCCCCTTTGTGCTTCAGTTTGCTTTTGTTTTAGAGCCAAAGGATCACATGTGTCATCTTGGGATGGGTTGTTAACATCACAGAATCACAGTTCCCAGTGATCCATCCTGAGGAGCTACACAGGATTATTCTGCTTTTAAACAAGCAACTGCAGCTGCTCAGGGGAGCATTTTTTCTTCAGCTGCATTGTGTGCCAGAGCAATTTAAGTCCACTAAAATGAAATACTGGCTAGGGATTTGTGACAGAGTAGCAAAGTCATCCTTATTTTCAAATTCTCAGAAGAGGCAGGTGTAGCTTGCTCAGAGAACACCCTGTCCTGAGATTCAGGTCACACCTTGGTTTTACACTGTTTGGAACAAACCAGAAACACTGGAGGAGTTTCAAACTGATTTGGAACACAGTGATTGTGGATAAGGAAGGACTATAGCTGGGGATATGTGCAAGATCAAGCACTCTTACTGAGTAGAGAGTCAGTATTTCAAGGATACAAAAAAAAAAAAAAAAAAAAAAAAAAAAAAAAAAAAAAAAAAAAAAAAATAGAAGGGGAGGAAAAAAGCTTCAAAAGGAAGTATGTAAAAGTTCTGTTTGCTTGGAACATTCCAAGGCAGCAGCAAGGGTTTTTCTGAGGTTTGTTTCAAAATTAAAGATACTAAGAAAAGGGACAATTAATGCAGTGTCTTTAGTTGTGGGGTGGAAGGGCTGCCTTGCTGCTGCTGTTCCTCTCACCTGCATCATCCTTCACACTCAGGAATGTCACATCTGCCAGCCCTGTGGTGCTGCAGCTGGAGAGCTTTGCCTCCCAAAGCTGCCCTAGTGCACCCACAATCCAGCTGCAGGAGTTTGCTGTGCCTGGTGAGATGGGGACATCAAAGCCTTCCTGTCCCTGGGGTCCCAAACAGCTGCTGGGGTGATGCTGCAGAACACAGCAGATCCAGCCTTATCCTGCTGGGGTGCAGAGCATGGGATTGGGGTGGGGAAAGGGAATGCTGCCTGAGGCTTTCTTGTATGCCACAGCTTAAAAAAACCCCCAAAGTTATCACTTGACCTTGCAAGTTTAACCTGCTCTGAAGAAGTTTTGAAGTAGCTGCTGTCTCTGAGGCACTTGAGGCAAAACTGGTTAGTAGTTCAGAAGATGCACAGCTGTTCCAGGCAAGCTTTGCTCACACAGGCTGCCAGCACAGGGTAGGCTGCAGCCTCTGCTGCCAGGATAAATGCAGGATGGGGCTCAGCTGAAAGGCAGCTCCTGCCCACCGTGCCTCACCTGCAGTGTAGGATGGAGTGGGTTTTGATGCAGCTTCTGCCTCTGAAAAAGGGGCTGGGGAAGGGAAAAGCCTCCTGTTGTGAACGAAAGGATGGCAGCAAACTTCCCAGGGCTCGTTTCTGATTCATGTGCATGTTTCTGAAGTGGCTGAGAAGAAGAGAATCTTTCTTCATAGCACTTTCTGCAGCTCTTTGTTTTCAAATGTAAATCTTGGATGTGTGGAGGATGTGAATTTAAAAAGAAAAGAGAGAAATTTGTTCAGTTTCTCCTTTATTCCTGAGAAGTGGAAGAAAGCATACAAGACTTGGTATTGCTGCACGGAGTACTGCTAGGTGTTTCTGGGAAAGGAGGAAGGAAAAGCTTTTCTGTAACTGCAGGAAACTAATTTTGCCTTGTGTACAGTAAAGCATGGATAACTTCCTTCCTTCCTCTGATTGTGCCAGAGCAAAACTGTATCACTTGTCTGCAGGTTTCTCTTTAGCCAGGGTGTTTGGGTGTAAGCTGTCTGCAAGAGACAAAGCCAGGTCAAGGATAAAAATCCCATACTAATCCACTGTCTATTTAATTTCAGCTAAACCCTCCTGCTTTTCTGCCTTTTTACCTCTGTGGGGTCAGCTGGGAGGCTGCTGCTTTACTGTCATGTGCTGTCTTCTGCTTTTTCTAGCCTGAGAAAATACCCAGCATTTCTATGACAATCTGGCCACAGCATCTCCCCATACCCTTGTTGCTCCTGGGTTCCTTCCACAGGGTCACTCCAGGTAACTGGAGTGTTGCTGCAGGAAAATCAAAGGAACATTTGCTGGGTATTTGTGCTTTGGCTCCACATTTAAATCCTTTTTCTCCTTCTGTCTCCTGGCCTCAGCCTAAGGCTGCTTTGCAAGCCTATTGCAGTCTCACCTGTGGCAAGAGGGACACTTGGTTCTTTTTTGATTGTGATTCCTGTTTCTTCTGCAAATGTTATTTAGAGATCTTGTTCCAGTTTTTGAAATTACAGGCCTTATATGAGGTCACAGAATTTCCAATCTTGTCTCTGTTTTGCACAGGGACTTGTCACCTAAAAATCATTTATGGCCTGTTACCCCTTTTAGTTCTTAATGTACCTTTTACTTACTAGTAGGGAATACAGATTTTAATGGTGTCCAAGTCTGGAAACCTCCATTGCTATTTGATAAGAGGAAAGAAAAAAGATGGGAGGGTTTTTTTTGTTACAGCAAGCAGAGCAAAGCAGGCCACTATATACAAAGAGCAGTAAGGGTTATTGCTTTTGAGGGTTAAAGGTTGCCTTTTTTGAGTACAATACCTAAATGGGAAGAAATGTTTATGCTATGAGTGAAACAGAGCTTTGCTGCCAGGTTCCCATCCCTGAGAACTCTGAGGCTCTGTCCAAACTGCTCAGCAAGAAAAGTGAAAACGTGCTGATGTGCATGTGCCGCCTTGCTACAAAATGTAAAGAAAATTCTGAGAATAGCACACTTGGTGCTCATTTACTGAGCTCTCCTTCCCACACAGACAGTCATAATGAGCTGAAACAAAAGGATCAGGTGAGTGGGAACAGGCTGGCAGGGAAGGAGCTGCTTCTGCATGGGCAGTGAGAATTGGAGGGAGGAAAATTAAATAGCCAGGCTAATGTGTTTGGAGGACAGAAAGGCTGCACTCCAGGAAAGAGAGAGGCAGGGAATTGGGAGTGCAAGCTCTCCTCCTGCCTGGTAGCTGTTTTCTAGGGCCCCTGTAGCCCCAGGGCTCAGGAAGAACTTTTTGTCTGTCAGTTGTTGTGGTTGGCAGGGCTGGTCTGTGGTGCTTTTACATCTGCAGGAAACTGTACAGCCCCAGGGCAGGTCCTCCTGCAGCCCTTCCATCACCCTTCCAGCTATCCTTCAGTCAGGGGAGGGGAGCACACCTCAGCCACTCTTTCTTGCTCACACACTGAGCAGCAGAGCTTTTTCCCTGGGATGCCTCAGCTTTCACAGTGGCCCCAGGGAGGCTGTGAAGCACTTGCTGCTTTCTCTCCCCCTGAGGTTCCCATCCCTGCTTGCAGCAAGGAAACTGAGTCAGAGACGCTCCAGGCTGGGTTTTGTGGAAATGCTCTCTGCATGGTGGCTGTTTAAAAGTGGCTGTTGCCTAAGCAACAGCTGAGATTTATAAAAATCTAGGTCTTGCTCTGTGTGCTTCTGACAGCAAATCAGTGCTTGTTACTTTGTGTCTTGACTCTCAAGATAAATGTCATTGTCATCAATTTAATATATCTAATCTGTTTCTATTTCAGCAGGAAAAGCATATAAACGACTAGGTTCTCACTTAGTAAAAATCAACCACTATTAATTTACTCTTCTCCTCCCTGTCACTGCAGTATGAAACTTTGGCCTAACTCAAAGCTTTGTGTATTGAAATGCAGGGTTTTTTCTCTGCTGAAGATGCTTAGCCTTTGCCTCTTCACCTGTGATTTTCTGCAGCAGCCTCTTGCAGCTCATACCTGTGCCCTTGTGCTATAATGCAAAGTCATGCTGGATAATCTCACACCAGCCCAGGAAACACAACCTGGCCCATGATCAAACCCACTCCACAATTCTCTATACCCTGTACAAAAGGTTTTTGGCTCATATAAATTAGCCTGTGCTGCCTCTGGGGTTTCTTCATTTTGGGGTTTTATCCTTTCAGGCATTAAGGACTTTTGGACATGTTTTGAGGTCTTAACAAAAAGAAAGTAAATTCCTGTTTGCTCATGTCTGTATTTTTTAATAACTAATCCATTTTTCTAGCAGGTGTGGTGTTCATTTGGATTTATAAGAGCAAGACAATAAAAGGTGTGCTCCTTCCAGAGCCTGAATATCTAACCACACTTGCAAGTGATATGGTTGTTTGGAAGAAGAGGTCTCTTTTGAACTTTCAGGATGCTCTGTTCACTCACTCATTCATTCATTCTGTTCATTCATTCTGTTCATCTGCTTGTTTGGAAATAGTGGCTTTAACTTCCTTTTACATGTTTTAGCTTTGTCATCCATGAAATGGAAATGATAATACTCATTTGCTTACCTCACAAATTTGTTGAGAGGATTAACTGGTGTTTGAAGCCTTATACAAATATTAAGGTTATTCATAATAGGCCACATGGAATAACAGAACTGGAGAAAAAAAAAAGAAAAAAGAAGAAGCTCAAAGTTGAATTGTCTTCATGCTTTGGAGCAGGCTGGGTTTCCAGGCTCACATGGTGTGTGCTGCTCTGAGGTGGGATTTGTAGGGTTCCCTTGTCCCTGTTCAAAGGTGTGCACCATGGGAGGCTCCTCTCCTTTGAAATACCCTTCACAACCCAGTTCTCATGTCTGCTGCCCAGCTTGTCAGCTTGCAAACAGCTGAGCTTTAGGCATTTTGAGGAGCTTCAGAAGTGTTTTGAAAATCCTCAGTTACAAGATTGTTTTCAGTTTTCCTAAATGAAATCTCAGACTGCACTTTTAAGGGATTTTCTTTCTAAGTATAGGTTCGAGGGGGTGAGTTTCCATTTCAGAATTCAAGTTAGCCTGAAACGTGGTGGTTCTTTGGAGAAGCCTTTCTATTTTTTCCCTAGCTCTGGTAATCTAGATATGCCAGCCTTCAACCACTGGCAGTGTAAATAATTTTATGTAAAACATTCTTAAACCCAAGATGTGTTTTCAGCTTCCATGCTTATATCTTGTTATTGTCCTTTCAGTGTGGAAGTTGTTCATCCTGGAGGAAGGAGCAGGTCAACATCTGCTCTGAAAATTACTTTATTGTCTTGTTGCAAAGCTTTAAGAACTAATTTGAAGATGCATTTCAGGTCCCTGAAATGAGGCAGAGAGCACATATGCCACATCTCTTCCCCTCCCAAACATGCAGGGGAAATTTTTTTTCTGGTTTTCTGTCTTTCTCGCTACTCTTGGCCTATTAAAATAGAAGTTGCTTCCACCCACCATGTTCTGGAAAAAGCTGTTGCTGTTCTAACCATAAGGCTCTCATTAGAGTCAATGGGAGGTATATGACTAACCCTTCGTGTGGGCCACTTAAGGAAAAAATTGTAATTAATAACATGGCTTTTGTGTGGAAAACATTTCTGGTGTTAAAAAAGGACTTGGTTTTGTCCTTGATCTATAGCATATTGATGGGGGAGTTTGCATGTTTCAGTATATTCTGTATATCCTGTAAGGGAGATACACAGATCTCCTCTTAAAATAGTGATGGAGTTTGGCCAAAGTATGACAGCTCTGGAGCCTGCTCCTATTCAGAGTGTTCCAAACAGAGCTCCCCTGGCAGTACCTGGCCCCTGAGGTGGTGGGGGTTTGGTTGTTTCCACGTCCTGCTTGGGCTCCCTCTGCTCTTTGCTTGGTGCCCACAGGGAGAAACCCTCCCCTCACCTGCAAGGTGTGAACCTGGTTGTGGGTTTATGTGATTTTACAAATTTCTGCCTCTTTATTACCCAGGCAGACTGATGATGTGTGAACAGACTCTGCAGATGTTGGGATTTTAGCACTGCTGGTTTTTCACCGTTTTCTTGTGGAAGTTGGTGGCTGACTGGCTTTTTAAATATCTCAGTGCATCAATATCTGGCACTGTGCAGGGAAGAAATAAGGCTTTCTGTGAATGTGAAGTGTGCTGAACTAAAGCCAACAATCTTCAGAGTTTTTAATTACCAAGCCATTCAAAACCTGCCACTTTTGAGAGAGATGTTTTGACACCACTTGAAGGTTTTAACATCTGCTCTTTGTACGGAGCTGAAGGCATTTGGTAGAATCTGTTTAATTTTTCACTGGATAGTTTCCTTTGCATTCCTACAACAATCATATAGTTTGCAGAATGGGAGCCCTGTCAGCAAAGACAGCTAGTTTTTTGTTGTGCAAAAATTGATTGTTATTGAATCCTCAGAGCCAAGTTTGAGCTCATATTTGGGGAGTAGGGTTAGAGAAGAATTGCTTGGATTGTAGTCCAGTTGCTCCTCCAAGCCTTGGCTGAATTATTTCAATTAGACTTTCCCTGTTTATGAAGCTTTGCAGGGTCTTACAGGTTTTGAGTAATATTTTTAAACAGGTAAAAAAGTAAGGGTTGCTACTAGGATGGAAATGTCTGTCAAACCACATCTACACAGCTACAGCTGCATGTCATGGGCTGTGGCTGGACATTTCCTGTGTTCAGTGAAGGTTTTATTTGTGGTGGTGAAATGCTCTCATTTAGGATACTGTCAAATGCTTTAATGGGCGTGGCAATGACTGGTATCCAATTTATCCATGTGTTTTCTACTTGCAGTCAAGGCAAGAAAACCTTAAGGGCTCCAACATGTGGCACTTCCTTGCAACCAGGGATGTGCTACTTGATGTGATCTGGAAGACATGTAAAAGTGGGAGAAAGTCCAAAAGGTTCTTGTTGAGGTCCATGTTGTAAAGCTGATCCTTCAGCTCATTTGACAGAGGAAGATGAAGATGCTGTGCTTTCCACTGGGCTGTCCATGGTCCTACAGTGTGACCTGCTTGAGGAGCAGGGAGCAGCCAGTGCCTGTCCTGCTGTCATCTGCCCAAGAGTCACATTCCCTGGAGCCAAATGAGTTGGTGGCACAGTCAGCTGGGCATCCAAAGTGCCATGCAGTCATATTTACTGCTTTGAATTCTGTCTTTGTAGCACTGGCACAGAGGATGAGATTGGAGCAGAATTCCTTCGTCCTGCCTGGGCTTAATCAGTTACTCTGTAAACTGTAAGATGCTGTAGCTCTCCCTAAACAGGATGTTTTATAAATGGGTTTTTTCTCCTCTTGGCTTCCTACAACTCCACCCAGAGCTGCCAGCCAGTTTGGTTTCACACGTGGGAGGGCTGGCTGGGCTCTGGGGTGGGATTTGGGGGTTCTGCCATCCGGGCTGGAGCCTCCCTGTAGTGTCACAGCAATCCTCTGAAAGCTGCTCTGTAAATCTGCTATGGAAACGTGTGGGAAAGGATGCTGATCAAGTGGGAGAGGATATTCTCCAAAGTTTTGCAGAGCCAAGCTATGCCTAACTCCCCAGGCTGCTTTCTAGGAGGAAAATACATCCGTTGCTTCTTCAGCTGTCTTGTTTTTGTATGCAGGCTGCTTGCTTGCATGTGTTGTCCTCCAGCTCTGTCAGTTTGAGAGTGGCTTACTGTTTGATTTTGTTCTAATCTTTTCAGTTAAATGAGGGCTGGCCTTGAAAAGAAGCTTGTAGCATTTTTCCCAGCTGTTGCACAGAAAAATAACAGCCCATCCTTGCTTCATTTCCAGGCACCTCTGCTGCACTCAAGCTTTTGGAGAGACTGCCAGCTTAACTCTGACCAGTTTTCCTTGGTGGTGTGACAGGACTTCAGTGCTGCTGTGTGTCTCCTTTCCTGCTGTAAAAGCAAGCTTGTTTTTCCCAGGGTTCTAGTGATAAATTAGGCAAGGAGGATAGTTGTCCACACTTGTGCAATAAACAGCTGATAATCAGTATTTTATAGCCAAAACTAACATAACCCTCCCTGAAAATACAGGGTCAGTCAGGATATAAAAGTAAGTTCTCTAATTGTCAAAATTGAACTTGAGGAACATCTAAATTGAATTTTGTATATACAGCCAAAAATGCAGACAGCCACACTCCAGAACAGAAAAGCTGATGCTTATTTTCCTTTTTGCAACTGCATTCTTCTCTGGACAGCTCTGGACAGCTCTGGAGGCCATGAGAGCAAGGCTGAGTGCCTCTGTGTAGGTGAAGGTGGTGGCTTCTCATTCCATGAGAGGAATTCCCAAACGTTGTTCCCATTGCCAAGGACAGAATGTGCAGCTGCTCAGGGTCCTCCTTGGTATCAGACATTCAGTGGGCTCCCCTGGGTGCTCCAGTGGCACCAGCATGGGTTTGCAGTCCATGCCTTTGGGAGCACTGCCTGACAGAGGATCCTTTGCCTCAAAAGTGAGGCTGGGCTGCTCCTTTGATGTGGTGGCTGGTCTCTTATTTTTCCCTGTGCTTTGTCTTTTCTTCCTGTCTTTATCTCCTGCATTGGCTTTATCATCATCTAAAGCTTTTTACATAAAATTGCTACCTACTGTTGTCTTACTCCTGGTGCAGTATATAGGGCTTTATAGCAGCTGGACAAAATGTAGAGCAGAGGCTTAGAGCTCTGGAAAGGCTGTTTTACCCTGTTATGGAGCCTCTGTTTTCACTACACTCATTTCCAGAGATAATTTTTTATCAAGTTTTATCAAGCCTGGTCCTGATCTCAGTTTTATAGAATGTTCCCTGTTTCCTGCAACTCATGGACAATAATCACATTTAGGCATGAGCTGGTTATTAGATTTAATTTGGTCAGGGAGGCTGCAGTTAGGATGGGCATGTGGTGAATTTCTGTGGAAGGCAAGGAGGTGCAAAGTGAGGAGGGTATGAAGCTTCCAGAAGAATAAGGGAGGCTTGTGGCACCTGCTGTCTGCACTGAACTGTGCTCAAATGTCACCTCCCTTTGGGATCTGATGCCCATGGAGTGATGTCCAGGAAAGCCAGGCTATATCTATTTACACCTTTAGATGCCAACAGAAGAGTGTCAAAGCGTGTCAGTGAGTGCAGCAACTTCTCAAACACCACACACAAACATCCACTTGCAGGACACAAATGGGATTGCTGGAGATTGCTGGATTGGGAACTGGAACTCTGCAGTTCCCCTGATCCCAGGGATGCCTTGTGGGGGCTGTGGGGCACGGTCTGGGGATGGGTGTGTGAAGAGAGGAGACATCCACCAGCACTGTCAGCAATTAAAGCTGAGCTGTAGATGCTGAGGAGGAGAAGCAGATCCTCAGGGCTGTGGAAGTGCCTTGTGTCACAGCAGCTGTGGGATATATATCTGGAGGGAAGGATAACTTCAGTGCTGGGCAGAGCATGGGGAGGTAAGAGCTGTTTGTACATATTTCTGCCATAACTGACTTTCAGTTATGACAGTAACAGAAAATCTCCTTCCTCTGGGTCTGCAGGTAGTCCTGCAGTTTAACTAACCTTTCCTTTGAAGTCTTGGCAGCCCACAGTCGTTCTAAGAGGCTTTCAGTTTTGATTAGGCACAGAGCTGAACTAAGCCAGCTCCCAGGTATTTGGGCAGAGCACAGGGGTAGAGCTCCTGCAGGAGCTGGAGCAGCTCAGGGTTGCTCAGCAGTCCCTATAAGGACCCTGTTGCAACAGCACAGGCTGTGTTTGCATTGATTCATAGACATACAGTCCATACCTCTGTTGCAAAATTGACCCATTTGTTGTTTAAATGCCAAACCTGATGCAGAGTAGATCCATCATCACCTCCAGCAGTGCTCTCCCTCCCCTGGGTGGGTGATAACAGTGCAGGAGTGAGCTCTGCTCATTGATGCTTGTGGCTGGTCTTTGTCAGAGCAGCACAGGAGGCCACTTGGCTTAATCTTCTATTGTGTTGGATTCAACCAAAAGGAGAATTGATAAGGCTAGGCTGAAATCCTGCAAGTATGTCCCAAGCTTGTGAAGAATTGTCAGATCCAAGCCAGTGGGTCAGATGGATCTGTGCCCTAACTGTGTTTGAGCTGCAAGTAATGGAACTGTTGGAAATGTCCATTCTGCACCAAAATCAGTGGTGGTGAGGAAGCTTCAGATTGTCAGTGGTCAGGCACAAGGGGAGGGTGTTTCTGGCTGGGTTCTGGGCTGCTGTGCAGCTGCTGTGCTGCTCCCTGCATGTCACACTTCAGTGACCTGTGAATGATGTCTGTGCAGTTATCATAGTCAGAAATAGGTCATGTGAAGCCAAGTATTTGGGTCAACTTAAAATGCTGCTTATTCTCCTTTTGAGGTTAAAAACCAAACTGAAACAAGCAATTGTTTCTGCCTCTGGTGGGACACCCTGCAAAGAACAATAGACTTCACCTTTTGTGTCAAGATCAGTGTAACATATGAGTGCTTAAATATAATTTTAGTTTTAGAAACAGGCTTAGAAATATGCTCAACTGACATTACCTTTCTGGGCCATAAAGCAGCTTCCATCTGCCTTTAGAGGCCATCATATTTTCCAGCTGAGTCAGTGTGGATGGAGTTATTAATAAATCAGAAAGAGCAGAGTCACTGCGAGTGCCCCTTGGCAAACCACCTCACCTCCACGGTGTCTCAGGTTTCCAAGCCCCCAAACTGGGAAATGAGACAATTTCCCCTGCTGAGAGCCATCTGTTGTTGATAACAGGCCATCAGCTTCTCCCTTTGGCTTTTCAGGCTCATCTCAGTGTTCTCCTCAAAGCCTTGGCTGTGAAGGTGCAGTGGGGAGGGGTCCCTGTGCCTTCCCAGCCAAGGTTCCTCTCCCACCTTGGACATGTGAAAACGTGGAGAGGCATTTTGAGAGAAGAGAACAGAGATGAAGCAATCACTAATTCTGATGTAATAGTTAGCAGAAGGGTTTGTGCAGGTCATTCTGGTGATCACAGCAGGTGCCCAGTTTGTGATTCATTGATGTGGCTGTCTCTTCTTTGCAGGGCTACAAAACTTCTGTATTTTTCAAAGTGATATCCAGCTTCAAGTATAAAAATTGGTCAAAATTTGCCAAAAAACCAATATTCTGTGAGAAATACGAGATAAATAATTCGTAAAAATATGCAGTGTCTCTGGTTCTTCAGAAATTCCAAGAAATAAAGTAACTTTGGTTACTTTGCAGGCAAGCATGTAGTGCTGCTGCTCTTCAAGATTGCTTATTGCAAAAACATCTTGTAACTGAAACCAACTTCTGGGATGAATTTTGAGATTTAGGTGGCATCTCCAGATATATGCAAAGAGTTTCTGTGTTTCTGAGGAGATATATAAACCAAGAATGCCATTTTTGTTCATTGATACTGCAGAAGGGGAGAGAACAAAAGAAAATTCATGACCTGAGGTGAAACAAAAAGTTAAATTAATTTTTTTTTTTTAGCTGAGGATAAAAATTTGCTTCTGTGTCCTGGCAGGGACAGAGCTGCCCAGCATCTGATAAAACACCTTTTTGGGCTCTCCTGATGTACTGCATTTGAAAGCCTTACTCACATGCATTTGCCTAGGGTCAATTTTGGCTTATATGTCTCTTCCAAATCCCTATTTTCTCTTTCTCTCCAAGCTGGTAATAAGATTTCTTATTATCTTCTTGGTTATGACTCCTTCAAGGCTGACAAAGAGGCCTCAGCTGCTCTCTTGATATTATCTGGGCAGATATCAGTTGAATTTGAAAGGGTGGATTAAATAAGTGCTTCACTAATGTTGCCAGGCCTAACTTCATTACTGTGATCTTGCAAAGGAGGGGAGGAGAGGGATGAGAAATGAGCTGTCTGTAGAAATCTGAGTGCCAGGATAGCTGTGTTGTGCATGCATTTATATATTTCTATACATAAATATGTGTATGAAGGCATATGGTGCCTAAATTTGTAAGACCTCGCCTTCTTTCTTTCAGACACATAAATTATTTATAGATACAAGTAATATACACGACATTCTCCTTTGGGAGGAAACACTGAAATGGAAAAGAGAAGTGGCTGTTATTCACATATATGCTTTTCCACACATTTCTTCCTGGCATTTATGGTGAGGCTGTGTCTGTGCAGGAATTGGAGCCTTGGCTTATCCAGGAGATATCTGGGCACTTTCTTTAGAGGTGAGGGAAATGAATGTCTATTCTTTGACTTCCTGTGCTTCCTGGAAAGCAGAGTTCCTTTGGCCTCTGCTGGCTGTTTTATGGGGATATTCTGCCTCTGGTGTGGGGAGCTTGGCTGTGATGTTCAGTCTGATCCAGGGTAAGGCAGAGGCTCAGGGCAGCAGAATTGGCTTCCTAATCACCTCAGTGGATAACTGTATACAGGTTCCTTTGCCTCCATTTCCTCTGATGCACCTGTTCTGTCCAGCCTGGTCACACCACAGTCTTCAGCACAGGGATGATGCTGCTTAGTCTGTATCAATTTCCTAATGAGGCCTCCACTCTCCTGGGTCCTCTAAACATTAACAAAACAAATGCTCAGTGTTGAGTGTTTTGAAAATCTCAGATGAAAGGCAAAGCATTACCAGGAAGAATTAACATCTCCTTTCCCTCTGCATTTATTGAAGGGGAAGTGGTCCCTGTGGAGGCTGGAGAATGGAGACAGCCTCGTGGATGTACTGATTTGTTCTGCATGATGATTTCTCCTGGAGTAATCACACTGTCAGTGTTTATCAGCTAATGAAAACCTATTTCAATAATACAAAAAAGCCCAAACAGGCTAAGTGAGCTCTGGCTTGTTTTTCTGATGTTTTTTCCCTCTCCTGGGTGTCTGTTATTCATGTGCCACTTCTGTTCCCCACTCCAGCAGGCTGCAGAGGATAAGGAAACCACATCCACCAGCCTGATGAAACCCCTGAAGAAAGGGATATCTAGATAAGAAGAATTTCACTTACCCAAAAGCAGATGGGGTGTGAGGAGAAGCCACAAAAGGAAGTTTAGACTTGAACAGAGCTCTAGTTGTGAAAATTTGGATTTTCATTGTCTGAGCTGTGCCAGGGTCTGCTGTGGGCTCTCCCTTGTCCCAGCCCGTGTTTGTGCACATGGCAGCTCTGCCTGGTGAGCAGTGTGTGACTCCAGCTCTGTGACAGAGGCAAGACTTGGGTGCTCAGGATGCTTTTGGCAGTGCTTGGGCTTGCCCTGGGGCTGAGCCTGATCCGAGTCCTAACATCGACTGCGAGCTGCCTGTTCCCTGATCTGTGTTGTTGTGCTGCAGACTAATGATAGTGCTGCAGATCCAAACAGCTAATTATGTTATTTAATGAACAGGGTGTTCTGGATCCCACAGACACACAGAGCAGTTCAACAACAAAGAAGAAAGCTAAGCAGCATGGTGCTCTGTAGGTTGTGTGTTGCCTGCTGGCTGAGTTTTCCTGGGGAAGGGCAAGAGTGGTTTGCATGGATCCAAGAAGCCACAGCAGGCAAAAGAAATGGTGTGGATGTGTTTGGAGAGGGAAAGGCACTGTAAAACTAATAAGCTAAACAGCACAGAACCCATGTTGGCTAATAAAATATTTTGTAGATGTGCATTTGGGCTAGGCAGTGCCATCCAGCATTTCTGTCTGCTCCTTGAGAGAATATAGGAGCAATTAAAAAAATATTTCCAAACAGTGTTCGGAAAGAGAAGGGACTTGAAACTGTCCCTTTCAGTTTGCACCATGAGAAATCCAAGTTTTCTCATGTGAAAATGGCTAAAATAAGTCATTTTCTGGGACTCTGCTAATGTGGCATCCTAAGCAAGGTTCAAAGCTGCATGAAGAGTTGGTGTTATTGGGAATCCTGTTTTGTGCCTGTGGGTCACACCATAAACATTAAGAAATTAGTGTAAAGGGAGCAAGTTTGTATTTAAAATTACAGAGTCTTGAGCTAGAAGAAAACGATGAGGAAAAGTTTTATTTGCTTTAGGAGCGAGTTTATTTCCATGTAGAGCTAATTTGGAGGTGATACAGCACAGGGTGGAAAAGGCAGTGGGTTGTCAGTCCATTTCCTCCTTTCCTGGAAACATCACTGCTGGGCACAAGTAAATCCATGCAAATTGGAAAGGAGGCATTTTATCTTCTCTCCTAGTTCTCTGCTCACTTCTTCTCTCTGCAAGTGTTCAGGTATTGCCCTGCTAGAAAACACATGCTGACCAAAAACAGTGTTATCAGAGATGGGACTTTATTTTTGTGGTTTTCCCAGTGCTGGGCTGAGGGGAACTGTCTTATTTGGAACAGTTTATTTTGCCTAAAACAGCAAATAAGCCCTACAAACTCAATTACTGTTGCACACACAACTGCACCCATACTGAGGCATGTGCCTGCCTGAGCAAGATGCCCCCCTAACCACTGCAGGCAAGTGAACTTCTAGCATAGGCAAACCCTTAAATTGGATTGTCTGATCCATGAAATACTAGTGCTCTGTCTAAAATTCCTCTTGAAAACCTTAAAGCCCTGTACAAGTTTCATCAGGGTCTTAACAGTGTGGTGGCAGTGGATTAGTTCTTAAACCATAGTTAAGGTTTCCTGACTTTTCTGAGAATCTAAGGGTTTTTTTCCTATATTCATGCTGTCCTGTCAGTAAGTGAACCTTTAGAGCATGGATATTCCTTTTCCCATGAAAATGTAATGGAAATAGGATGTTTAAACCAAAGTTCACACTTCTAAATTTCTTGTGTGTAGTTGGGCAGCTTATGGCTCAGTGTACTCTTCCTTCCTCCCTTGAGCTTCCTCCTCCTCTTTCCATGCTGCTGACTTGAATTTGCATGTCCTGTTATATATGTGGGACTAAACAGAGGGACAAAGTGGCTAATTAAGATATTTAAATAAATTTTCTTAGTCTGAGGACTGTTTGATTGCTGCCTGATGTCAGGCAGGACTGATTATGCCATGTGGTGCTGCATCCATTTCTTTGAGCAGTCACTGTTCTGCCAGCACCTCTGGAATACAGCTCAAGATCCTGCTTTAGCTCATTAAGATGTTTCTACATGCATCTAGTCAAGAAAGTGTTGTGGAAAAGCAACTATTTTTTATACCTTTCCCAGCAGTTGGGGATTTTTGTTGCTTTGACTTTTGGCATGAAGAAGCACTATTGTCAGAGCAGCAGGGAAAGGGAGGATTTGTGTTTGAGACTCTTATCTCAAGATAAACTCAATCCAAAGGACTAAACCAGGGTGTCCTACTCATACTGCTTTGTCTTCCAGTGATGTCTCATCTTCCAATGCTGAAATTCATGGTAAGAAAAGAGGCTGAGGTGGCAAATGCTACAAGGTTGGGAACAAATTCAAACTAGAATACTTGCAGTACATAGTGTCACAGAGATCTCATTTTAGCACACAAAATCAGGCAAATACTAAGGATTAGGACCTGACTCAGCCTCATCTCCCTTGTAATCCTCCAAATCTTCAAGTTTTTAGGCCTTTCATTTATCTGTAAGCAGCCTGCCTCTGTGGCCAGGCTGGTTGATGTAGGTCACTGCACAGCACTGGACTTTAGTGTGTCCTGGGGTCTGGACATGTCCCTGCTGCCATGTCTGAGCTCCCCAGACAGTGTGGGCAGGAAATGCCACCCTGCCAGCCCTGGGGAGCTGCTCAGGAAGTGGAAACTCTTGCAGCAGATGTGGAGCTTGGGATATGAATGGAGCAAAGCTGGCTGGCATGGCTGTGGCTTCTTTGCTGCTGCTGGCCACCACCTGCTCCTGCAGCACCTGACAGACCATCAGTCCCTGACCCTTCCTCTCTGTCGTCATGTGTGCATCACCACCTATTTATATCATCACTGCTGTAATCCTAGAGCTGTCATTTTGTACATCCCACGTGACTGGTGTCACTAGTGCAGGAATGTGGGCATAGCTGGAAGCTCTGCCTGGCATTTTTGTGAGCAGCAGCCCATTTTAATGTGCTGTTCACTCCTTTCCCAGCCAAGGGGATGAAGCTTTGGGAATTCTTGTGCTGGAGAAGTGCAAGGTGGGAATGACATTTCCTCTGTGCATGAGAAGCAGTGGTGTATTCCCCACTGACTCGCTGCAAATATTTTTCTTCACATACTGAACTTGCTTTTTGAGTCAGTAGGTTTTTTTTTAATGACACACGAGTTGTGCAGTGGGTTGATTCTGGGATTTTCACTTACAGCCCAAATTTTTGTGCACCAGGGCAAGAGCCCTAGACCTTGTTCTGTTGTCCTCAGTAGCAGAGGCTGAGTTTGGCCTTGGGTGTGATAGGACAGGACAAAGTAATGATATTTCTGTATCACAGATCTTGTTCTTGTGACCCTGTATGTACAGCTGTGTAAGTTTGGTCTGACTGGGCCATTTCTCCAGTTATTCCTCATGATCACACAGATTTAAGATTCAAACAGGGGTTTTCCTATGACCTCCAAAAAATTGAGCACCAAGGTCATCAGACACATCTGCCTCTGACTACCAGTGCTTAAGGCAGTTATTTCAGGCTGCCTGGATCACACCATGATGGTATGCACAGATACATGGAGGGGAACCTTTCCCATCCATAGGAACCAGGCACCTGGCTTCTCACTGAGGCATGTGACAGCCTGTGGAATACCAGAATCACCAGGGCAAGTTTCCAAATTTAATTATTTAATCCAAACTGCAAGACAAACACTTTATTTGTGGGTGGCTGAGAGCCTCCCCTCCCTGTGGCCACTGCAGCAGCAGGGCTTGTGCATCACTACATGGCACCAGTGTGGGAGGATCAGGGTGCAGATATTCATCAGCAAGACCCTGACAGTGGAGCTGCTCAGAGGGCAATGCTGTTACCCACAGCAGAGGGCAGAACTTTGCTGTGTAACCTCCTGGCATCCCATCAGTCCCCACTGATGCTCTCCCCAGGCTTGTTGAGCCTTTCTGTCCGTCTGTCTGTCTTCACTGCAGTGCCTGTGGCTGCTGCTCTTTGTCCCGCTCCTGATGCTGGCTGTGGAGCAGCACATTCCCAATCCCATGGACAGGCACACACTGCTTTGAGAGCTCAGCTCAGGTGCTGCCTCCAAAGCCCAGTTTTAATTCTTTACATCTGAGCGTGGCAGTCACCTCAGTGCCCTCAGACTGTCTCTGGGCAGTGATGGTGGGACTCAGCCTCACCTGAAGGGAGCTGCCTCTTCTGGGAGGAATTCCCTGCTGGGGAGATGGGGGCACATCTTGTTAGTGAAAGCAGAGGTGGGATATTGGTGCTGCCAGGCTGAGAGCTGAGGGGTTGGCACCTGAGAGAGAGGTTTCTGCAGATGGTGCTTGGGGAAGGCTGAGCTTGGGTTTCCTCTCTGCAAACACTCATTGGTGATTTTTTGGTCGTGACTGTTGTTGCTGTGCAGTTTCCAGGAGATGAAAGCCTTCTAGTTTATGATCTCTGTAGATAAGCTCGAGTTTTCCATTTTGCCAGAGAACAAAGGATTAGCAGAAGTGGCCAGGTGTTACCAGAACATAAAAAGGCAGGGGCTGGAGTTTGGAGTTTGCACATAGGCTGCTTTTATTATTTCACCTCTAAAAGGGATGCCGTGGAGGTTACACCTGTAGGTTACCCTCTCCCATCTGCATTTTCTAATATATTTTTAATATATTTTGGCAAACTTGAGAAGGGAGACAGAGCAACATCTGTCAGTGAGGTGCTGCTCCAATGTGCCCCAGGCCAAGGCTGTCAGAAAGAACCTAAAAAGAGGAAACTAAGGTCCCACTTTACAACAAAGCCCTGCAAGGAGGTTATAAATTCCTTTTTAGCAAGGATCTCAGGGGAGAGGAGAAGGGAGGAGGAACCATGGCAGTTGGTGATCTTTACCCAAGTGTAAATTTGTAGATGTTTCCTTTCTCATGTTTTTCTGAGTTATAAAACCATCAATACTTTTTCCATTTCTAAGTGATGTTTATTCCCTGTCATATCTCCTCAGACAATGCTTGGCTGGTCTTGCTAAGCCATTCTGTTAATGGGGTGTCTCTGAATATATCTGCCTGAATACATTATTCTACTTGTGAATTCCTATTTTATTTAGTTCCTATTTTTCTTCCTTGTGCCATAAAGAAAATACGGAGGAAAAATACCAATTTATCAGTAAATCAGGCTTTTGATACAAATTTTAAATCACCCTTGAACTGATTCTTGTAATGAGATACCAAGTAATTTCCTCCAAAAGAACCAAGCTGATTCCTGATCTGTCTGTTCTGATGCTCTTCTAGCTACAAAACCAGAGCAGCCACTTTGGGGAGCCTGGAGCTCACAGGTGGGAGCAAAATTGGGCATTTGTGGTGCATATTTTACAGCATCAGTTATTGTAAGAGACTCAGTGTTTCTGTACCTGCTGATTTGGCTCAATGTATGCCCATCAAAACCAGAACAAGTATATTTTTATTGATATTCTTTGGAAATCCATGTTATTCCTTTGTGTTATAGCTGTGTCAGCAGGGCTTTACTCTTTAATATGAACTGGGCTCGCTGAGTGTGTGTTTAGCACCTGCAGTTTTGCAGGTCTGTGGTCATAATTTAACATTTGGTGTTGCCCTGAGCTAGTCCATTTGTGAAGGGGCTGTAATAAATTTGCTGGTGCAGTTGTCATAGCTTTAAATTAAAATAAACACAAATGCCATATTCAAATTGATCTTTTCAGCTTTAAAAAAATAATGATTTATTTTCATTTTTCTTTGTTTCTTTGGCTTTCAGTACATTTTTGTACTCCAGCTGGGGCTGCAGCAGGCAAAATACCACAGGAAGAGTCTTATTATTCTTATACAGTGAAGTCCAATGCAGCAGTGCCTACAAACTTGAGCAGAGATGAGAGCTCCACTGTACTGCCTTGCCTCCTTTTTGTGTGGCTTGCTCCCACTTTTGACTCCACAAAGAAAAAAATAAATGTTATTTTAGGTCTATGGAAAAGTGAAATTCTGCTGAATTTTTGAAGCTGTGGCTGAGTCTGTTACAGCAGTTGGGTCTCCAGAGCTATTTTTGCTTATAGTGAGAGTTCCTGACGTGCTCTTTGTCTGCTTCAAAGTTTGAAAAGAACTTTGTGACCTGCCAGGGAATTCTGAGTGTGATCCATGTTCCTGCTGTTGTGGAGGTTTGGCAGATGAATTCAGGCAGTTCCCTTGTCTGCAGAAATCACTTCTGCTGTGAGCAAAACGTGGGACCCCAAGGTTCATATAATGAGGAAGAGAAGCAGAGAAATGAGTTGCCTGTGCACAAAGGCAGAAGGAGAAAAGTCCTTTTTGGCAAGATGAAGTGTGAGGTAAGGCATGGGGTTTATGGGGCAAAGAGGGTGATGAAAAGACTTGCTGGCAGGCTGCAGTCAGGGTTGCTGACATCAAGGGCTGAGGGAAGTTTCCTGCCTGAGCAGAGGTCCTGTGACAGCTTCCCTCACATCCTGGCTGTGGGCTTGACCAGCTGGCAGCATTAGGGATGCACATTTCCCCTGCATCTTCAGTGCTGCCAGGCTGGTGTCACCTGCTCTGTGAACTGTGAGATGCTGATACAAGCTGGATAACACTAATGCTTTGCATTAATTTGGCCTCTTGGAGAAATCAATCCATCACACTAATTGAGTGCAGTGCTTTGGTGCCAGGTGGCTGTCTTGAGTCCAGAAAGTTGGATCACATATGGTCTGCACTGACTTCTAATAAAGAAAAGAATTAGTGCTGAACTCTCTATTATTTTTTTCCACATGCAGAAGTTTAAGATAATATGCTGAGCCACATCTTCTCTGATGTGCATCCTTTGCAGTGGTTTGAATCTGGGATGGAGATTTAGGCTGTCTTACATTGTCCACATCTCAAATGAAAAGTTACATTTGTGCCAGCTGCCAGCACTAATTACTTGCCCTGATTTCTTTGTCCACTGAACAGCTGAAACAAAGACATCTATGCAGATCTTTGTGCATCAGCTTCATCCTCTGTGGTGGAAGGAGCACTTGGGACAGAAAGAGGAACCTTGAGCTTGGACATTGTTAACAGTGGTTTTGAGCAGCCAGTCTCTGGGGCTGAGGCCTCCCAGTGAATTGCACTGTGCTCCCACAATGGCAGTAGGAAGGGGATAATCTGAGTTGTCTTTCTGCCACTTAAACAGCTTTTTGACAGTCCTTCAAAATTCCTGGTAATTACTTCTTGTCTCTTAAAAAGTTCTTATTAGGGAAAAAAAGTTTTGAGATTATTTTTTACCGTTTTATAGGAAAATTTATTTTAAATTAAATAAGATATGGAAAAGTTTGCCCAACTTGTAGCCTGGTTTTCATGCACTTTATTATCAGTTGTGGTGTCTGACTCCAGTGTGGCAGTGGCTGGGAGCAAAAGGAGGCTGCTCCAGCATCATGTGCAGGTGGTGACAGAAGTGTTTGGATCCCTGGAACCTCTTCACTGTTTTACAGAGATACTGCCTGTTATGTATGACTTCCATACCTTCCCCTGTGCAATGAAAGTTGAGCCTATATATAAATAACAGTGTGGGTCAGCTCTGAATGCATGGGAAAGTCACTTGGAGGAATCCTCTTTGTTGTGAATAACAGACCCCAAGCCAGCCATGCCTTGGTGTGTGAAAAGAACTCAGGCAGTTGCAAGCAGCTTGATGTATTTGAAAGATGAATCACCCCTTGTGTTATTTGACCATCAGCATTTGAAACCTGACAGAAGAGTGTTGGAGCTGATTGCTTGGTCACAGCAGTTCCTGAGTAAATAAAAGCTAGGAATGTAATTTGTCTCTGCAAAGTAAAACATTTGATTAGAGGGGAATGACAAAGAAAAGAGCTTCTAAGCACAGTGGCTGCAGCCAGAATCCACTTCAAGGCTTTCATGCTGATATGTCTAAATTACTGGGTTGAGCATCTTGGACTGGGATCCAGGTTGTTGTTGTTGTTTTTCTGCTTTGTTTGTGACCATCTAGCTCACCCTGTATATGTTTGTGCAAAATTACTAATGCTTCTTTTTTCCCAAAGGCTGTTTGGGGCCTTGCTGGGGTTCTGTATTGCCTGTCAGAATCAGTATCTGCAAACCTGTGACTCTATGCCATCAATACAAACTTGGTCACCAGGAGGAGCACACCTTGTGTGTGCTGTCACATTTCTGTGGCTGCACAAGAGCTTCTCCATGGTGGAAAATCCATGAGCCAAAATATTGAGCAAATATAAAGCAAAGAGTACACTTGGGTTGTATAAACTGAATGTCTGTCTCTTCAAATTCCTGTACTGAGCAGGGCTGGGATTTTGAATGCTGTGGTTTGGTGTGATGTTAACTCCTCCTTGAATTGCCTCTTGCCCCATCTCATAGTGGGGGAAGTGAAACCCTGCTCTCTCCTGTCTGCTGTGTTACTTGGCAGGAAGAGAGATTTCTTATTTTGTCCAATTGCTTTCTTAATCCATCTAAAATTTGGCACTCGTTACTTGCCAGTGTGTTCCCCAACTTCAGAATTAATTGGGGCAAAAAGGTATTTTCTTCCATTTGTTCAATCTCTTTGGAAATACAGTAATATTATATATACAGTAAATATTAGAATTGGCTGAATTGTTCCATGTGAGCTACCTGCAAGCAGCAGCTGACTCATCCCTGCTTGATTACTTGGTTTTTGGTCTTTTGTAATGCATTTCCAGATGTATACCTGGTGTTTCTGTTTATGGGAAGGCATCACTTTGGTTGGCACCATGAGGGGGTGACAGGCTGTGTGATCACAGTAGGTGGAGGTCATCCCCAAAGCATCACTTCAGCAGATGAAAACATCTGACAATTGTCTTTGCTGGTCTCTCCTTCTGAATAACTTCTTTGATAAAGGAATAAAGATGAGAAAAGCACAGATTTGTAGATCTGAGATTAAATTCAACAGATTCACTCAAATTCTGCTTCTGCTAACTGAGGGCACTGCTTTTCCAGGGATTATGTAAAGGCAGTTGTTCTAGAGAGAGAACAACACACTTGAAAACAATCAAGTCCATTATTTTGTAGCTTCTGTTGCATTGTATTTATGTTCCAGCATCCTTGACCTGGATGGATAATGCTGGGCATTGCCTGCAAGTGGCTATTTTAACTCCACTTGCTCTCTTACCTTTTATCTTTTTAACAGAAGTAACAGAAGTGGAATGGAACCACGGAAATGAGAGTCTGGAAATATTTATTACAGCTGTCCTCTCAGGGTTGAATGCAAGATGAGTTTCAACAGTGCTCAGGGCCCATCCACTCCAGTAAATGACTGGTGTGCTGAGGCTCTCTAGGGGAGCTGGGGCTGCAGAATGATATATTGTGATTGACAAAGTGTATTTGTCCTGGCTTTCTCCTGGGAGCTGAAGAAAGGGATTACTCATTTCAGTAGTCAATGTGCAGAAGAAAATGAATGCTAACTTACAGCTGTCATTTTAAACTATTTGAAATTAGTTTAATGCTCATGGGTGCCAGATTGTCTGACCTGAAGAGTGTCCTTCTCCATCGTGCAGCTGCTGATGTTCCTCTCTGTGGTCCTTCAGTGGGCATCCCAGGGCAAAGTCAAACTTTGCATTTCTTCAGATTTATTCTGGCATTGACACCAAACTTCCAGCAAAGGCTGCAGTTAAGCCATGGTAGGACTGGCACACAGGGCTGTGGCAGGAGCCTTTCATAGGCATTTTTACATAAATCCATTAATAGCCATAGGATGATCATGATCCCTGATGATCAGGTTCTGAAATCTGAAACTCTCCATCTTCTGTGATTTTTCTGAGGCTCTGAGAGTCTTCGAGCTGTCTTTTCCCCTCATATTATATGTACTCATAATTGTTTGTCAAGGGACACATTCTTGCTCCAATTGCAGATTATTTGCTCTTTTACATTGAGGTTACACCAGATACTTCACACAGTGAATGGCTGAAGTTAATTGTTGAATCCCAGAGCTGTCTAATTGGAGAAACTTCAGCCAGCTTATTTCACAGTGCTCATGCATCACTTCAGAGGTTTCTATCTCTTGTCATTGATTTAAATCCATGAGTGAGTGCCAATTTATCCTAAAGGGTTTAACAAGTATATTTGCTGCCTTTTTAGAAGAATATTTCTAGCAATGACATTGCAGGTTCTATATTGCATTTTTGGCTCAAGAAAATAAAATAGACTGTTGCAAGTCTTGAATGCTCATCAAATTCATTGCAGCTCTGTCTTTCCTAGCTAAGAAAATAATTTAACTTTCAACTTACCCACATAGAAGGTCTGTGATTTGATGTTTTTGCATCTTTTTCTAAAGTCTTAGTTTTATCTCTGAGGAGATTAAATGATAAAAATAAATACATCTCCTTTTCTCAGCAGTGCAAAACCATCAGCTTAGCTTTATTGAAGAATTTTTGTGCTACCAATAAAATTTCATGGTCAAAGTCAGCTTTTAGAGCACGAGATCAGGAGTGATGAAGCACAATGTGCACACTCCAGGGCGAGATTGCAGTTGCTGCCATTCCACCTGAAAGGACTTCATGGATCTCTGGTGTGTAAAATAATTTTGGTATTGTATCACAGACAGAGTCATCTTCAGGGAGGAATGAGAGTATATTGTTTCTGACATCTTTTTTTTTCTGACAGTTTTACACTTTGACATTTCGCTATCCCAACTTGTTTTCCTACTCACTGACCCAAAATATCATAATGGTCTGGTTCAAAAGCTCCAACTAGCCTCAAATTTTGTGCTCTGTTGAGCCTTCATTTCAGTTTAGTTTACTGAATTGTCAAGTATCTACCTATGAACGTTGGAGAGAGATGGAAAGACACCTTTAGAATTCTGATGATTGAGAAACCATGATGGGGGCAGAAGGCAGGATGAAATACTGCTGCCACTGCACTATTCATGAAAAAATTAAACTCAACGTTTTGACCTTGAAATCTTCTTTTTTCTTAAATTTCTTTTTCTTTTTTTCTCTTCTTCCTGCATTTAGAGTTGGGTATACAGACTACAGTCAAGGAGCCATTAATGGGATTTGAGGAACTGGATAAAGCTGTCTTTCCCAGGCAAAAAAATTGGCATAATTTTGGAGTTGTCAGTTTTACTGAGTTCTAGGGTCACCCCTGAACTTGGAGAGGTGGGCACAGCTCTGTCCAGCCAACATGTTGCCCCTTGAAGGAGAAGTGTGAAGGTCAGAGTAGTCAGTCTTGCATGGCATAACTGGCTCTACAGACAATAGGACTGAAATGTCTTTCTGTCATGGTCTTCTGGTTGTTTTAATAGACTTCCTACAAAAATGAGTTCTAGGTTCAAGCAGAGACCTGCAGTAGTAGAGATACTGAAAAATGATGCTTGTCCATTGCATTTTTTCTCCTAGAATTCATCAGCATGAGATGCTGTTGCATTTAAAATCCCTTCAGAGAACAGTAAATATATTTTGAACCATATCCTTTGAGACCACAGATACAAGTAAAAGAGGTGTAGAGTGGGACCACCCTGCTACCCCCAGGGCTGCAACATGGCCCCTTGGAAAGAGCAAAAATGAAACTTCTGGCTTAGAGAGATGTTGGAATTTGTGATGGAAGCACACGGTATAAAGGATGTTAGATAAATGAACACTTTATCATACACCTGTACCTCACTGCCCTTATGCACTGTATGTCCTGACTAATTAATTTATTATTTTTTCCAATCAGATGCAGGCACTGCAGCCCAGTAATGTGATGCTCTGTCATGGTCAGCCATTTGAGCTCAGAGCAGCAGTCCCAGCCAGCTGCAGAGTTTGTGTAGGCAGCCACCCTCCTGGAAGGCAGGCTAAGGAAAGCACAGGAGCACACACCCACTGGATGGGGCGTGTGTCAATCACAGTCAGCATCTCTATTTTTGTCCTCCCGATGAGGCACCGTTTATCTGCAAGTGCTGTGGAGCAGCACAGGGAGTGGAGCTCCCTCTCTTGCAGGTGGGTGGTGGGTGAGCTCTGAGAGGGAGCTCCCCCTGCCCACCATGGGCAGGGTCAGGGATGGGAGACACGGAGGCAGCCAGCCAGGAATCCTTGCACCGGTGGGAGGGAGCTCTTCTCGCCTCTCTGCTCTGCTCTGCTGCTGGCAGGGAAATGTGCTTTCAAAGCACAACTTACAAAAGAGGAGCAAGAAAACAAGATGCAAATTAGAGGAGAAATAAACTTCAGAAGAGTTTTCTTTGTGATTATGACTCAGTTGTTCAGAGGCAGACAGCATAGCTTTGGAAGCATCAAAGGCACTCACCATATCCTTTAATGAATTCCTTTATTTCAGTTTTCTTTGGACATACAGGGAGGCCATGGATTTGCATGGCACCAGAGCTGCTTGCCCAGACACTTGCCTGTTGTTGTAACTTAGGCAAATAAAATTCAGAAATCTTCTTGCTGCTTTCTACACTCTGCTGGGTATCAGTACCTTATGGTCACTTCTATCTCGGTGGATCTGATGAGATGCAGTCAGTGTTTGTGCCCACAGGTACAGTACAACCTTACAGTACACTGCTCTGATTTTCACTCTCAAAATACAAACATGGGCCCTCAGTTACACCCCTATCCCAGTGTTGTTGGATTCTGCTGGGAGCCAGGGTAAAAGCAGCTTTGGGTTTCTCAGGCTGCTCAAGGACAATGAAATAATAACAATGATAAAACACGTGCTGGAGAAATGATGTTTTGCAGAAAGCAGTTTTCAAAGAGGTGTTTCCTTCTTGAACTAATAAGCCTTTTCTATTCTGTTTTGCATGAACTATCCCCTATATAACTGTAGTGTTTCTTTAAATAAATCTCTCTTGCTTCTCCATTACATGAAGAACTTTGTTGCATTATCCTTTCCACCGCTATAGCCAAAATGCAACATCCCAGGAGCAAGCAATTATTAGTTTTGGCCAACAAAAATTCCCTCTGATTCTTTCAGCTTATTACACAGGATAAAGGAATTGCTGAATGTCTCCTCCCACACAGAGTTGATAGCTCTGGGGTTTTTTCCAAAGTAATGCAGGTGTCCATTGTTTGTTGTTCCTGAGCAATCTTTCAGCTCTTGACGTACTAGAAAGTGCTTTGCCAGGTCACTGGGGGCCAGGACATTGCATAGAAGGAAAGATGCTCATCATGCATCAGCTTTGCCAGAGCTTTTCCTTTCAGTGTTCTGTCATTAACATGTGGACAGACTTGTGTCTGAAGCTGCTCCCAGGCCATTCCAACCTGTGAAATGCTAAAGCTGAAAAGAAAACTCCTGAAGCAAGTTCTACCAGGTGAACTTTTCCTGAGCTGCCTCCTGGAGCTCATGTGGGAGGAACAAATAGTGCAAATGCATCTCTTGTCTGCCACAAGTGCAAACCTGGAGTCCTGGTCACACAGCAGCTGCATCACTGTATGCAGTTTATCTTTATTTGTCGCTTGAAGGAGGCTGTTGAGAAAATTGAGGCTTTTTCAGGTTATTCCTACAAAGACATTTGAACCAACCTGTCAGCAATCTGTGTGGCACTATAAATATAGCCAGCACAGGAGGTAGGAGGGAAAGAAATGCTTATATTTGTCTTTCCTTCTTACTCTGCCAAAGGCTAAGTCAAAGCACCTATAAAAAGGGTCTTTAGAGCTATGTTTTGAAATAAACTAATTCTGGTGGCCTTTATACCTTATGTTTTCTAGAATCACACCTGTCTTGTAGTCAGGGCTGTGGAACCTGCTGAGAGAAAGTCAATATCCTTTGGGCAGTCTTTTCCTTTTGGAAATC
This sequence comes from Oenanthe melanoleuca, assembly GCF_029582105.1. Lineage (NCBI taxonomy): Eukaryota > Metazoa > Chordata > Aves > Passeriformes > Muscicapidae > Oenanthe > Oenanthe melanoleuca. The sequence continues at coordinate 11,728,037 of NC_079344.1, forward strand.
TCTGGTGCCCAGCACTTTTGTCAGATGTTGCACTGGCTTAAAAATAGATCAATATATTCAGTGCTCTTATTTCATTATGCCCAAACCAAGGGAAAAACCAAACCTGTAATTCTTAGTGGTTGCTGTCAGAGTCCTGTGGCAGCCTGCCAGCATCATGGCTTGTTGGTTACTGTGGACAAATGAAAAACTGGAGGAATTCCACTGACTCACAAAAAACCCATTTTATTTGGGTGGTTCCTGCATCTTTCTTGGCCCTGAGGCTTTGCTGCCCTCATTCCAGAAACCAGTCTAGCTCTTGAACATGCATTGGTCTGAAAGATCTTAGCCTGGCTTTGGAGATTGGGATGTTAGAGCACAAAAAGGCAGATTTCCTTGTGCAGGGATGGGCAAGTGGCAGGGCTGGGAGCAGCAGCTCCATTGCTGGATCCATTCTGTATCTGCTGGGTCACATTCCCTTCCCTTTCTCCCTGCCCAGCAGGGCAGATTGGGCTTCCCTTGCTCCTGAGGAATAACAGCTCTGATGCTGTGCATTAACATCAAGTTTATCAGGGATGCTGGCAGAGCAACAGAAGAAGGCAGGAATTGGGAGAATCATTTCATTTAATCCTGCTCATGCCAGTCTGATTGAGCTGAGGTCCTTCCACAGCAGAATCACCCCAGTGTCACCCACTGATCACTCTCTGTGCTTTCCACAAATACCCAGTGCTGTGTTAGTGACTCTGCCCTGCAGACCTGCTGTCAGATGAGCCAGCTTTGTACATGCTTTCAAGCACTAGATGTGTGTATTTTAAATGTTAGCTGTGTATTTTGGTGGCATAACAGCTGGAGACCATTATAGTGTGACAACACTGCTCTCCTGCACCTCGTAGGAAATTCAGTTTGGTCGACCTACATTTATCACATTTATCCCAGTCTCCACACAAACCTGCCCTGTAATCTCTCTCTTCTGTTGTTGCAAATCTGAAGCACTGAATCAGGAAACAGAGGCTGGCCAAAATTGTTAAATAAGCAGAGGCTGTGTTGTTTGGAGACTGCTGCTGTGTTTCCTTGCTCACATGGTCCTGGAATGTGTCTCCTGGTAGGGGGAAGGGAGCATTTGTGAATGTAGCTCTCAGAATGAGTCATTATGGTAAATATTTTATTTTATTTTTTTTTTAATTTGTGAGTTAGGATTTCATGTTTCTGAAATAATAAATTAAGAAAAATCCTGATATAGCAGCTGGTACTTGCTGAGAGATCTGATACATGTGTGATATGTGAGCAAGGTAAAAAGCATCCTTTTAGGGAGGACTATTTTTAGACATTACAAATCCTACCTCTTCCATGCACTGTCCTATTTTTAACCAGGAGTGCTTCCAAGCTGCCAGCCCTGCTCCCAGCTGTGATCTACAGGAGCCTTCTGTACAACATCACTTTGTTAAGAGCTTGTTGCCTGTTATGGAACACGAACGTTGTGGTAATTGCTCTGTGTTAGCCACTGAAAAAAATGGCTACACATTAGTTTCATCTTTCTTTTAATATCCCTTAGTACAGATCTTGGAGGAGGTGTCCAACCTGTGAGCAGTGAGCAGATTTGGATGAGCAGGTAGTTAGCACAGAGCAGCTTGGCAGGAGCTGTGAGGTGTTTGCAGAGGAGCAGAAAGGAGCAGATGCTGCACAGCCCTGCCCTGCCTCTTCCCTGCCTTCAAGAGCTTTCAGCCTCAGAGCAGCCCTGACACTTCTGCTTTTTAGGCCCAGGAAGGAGCATCCCACAGAGTCTGAGGGCAAGTTTTTGATAAGCAACGAAGGGTGGGACAGGACAGGAGGAGTTGCAGTGACAAGTGATGCAAGTTCCTTGACTTGGCAAAGGAAGGGAGGCAGAGACTGGCAAAACCCACGCAGGCTGTAGAAATATTTCTGACTAAAAGGGGAGCTTTTTGTACATCATGGCTCCTTTTTACACATGCAAGAGCACACAATGATGCACATTTTTGCAGACAGATGTTGCATGCTGAGAATTGGGTCAGAAGAGGTTGCATCTGTAATGAATGTATGATTAGTAATTACCCCAAATTGAGCCTGTGTGAAGAACTTGCTGATTTCCCACAGCTCCCTATCTGCTGGGTGCTATTGAACCCCACTTGTAAGCTCTTGGAAGTCTGGCTAACACTGCAAGGGTGATGTAATGAGCATCTTTGTAGTGTTGGGTCTGAAGAGATGGGATGAGCACAGAGCAGGGTGTGGTACAGGGGCAGGTGAACAGGCTGTGTAAGAGCTGTGTGTCAGAGGGAGGTGGAGAAGAATGAAAGGAGTTTTGCTAAAAGCAGGAGAGGGGGGATGTAAGATAATGATCTTCTAAAGGCAGCTGTTAAATTTGCACTCCTTCAAGTGTGGCAAGAGCTGCCCCATCTGTCCATGATGCCTCATCCATGTTGATGCTGTTCTGTTCTTCCTGATGTGTTTGATGCCCCTCCTGCAGCTGGATCTCTCCCTCTTGTCCTCCCTGCCCTTTCTCTTGGGTTTGCACAGATAAATTGCATCCACCCTTTTCTGGAGGCAAGGTGGGAGATCCACCCCAACATGGATGAATTTCTCAAATCTGATTGCACTTTTAGGTCCTCTCTGTGAAATCGTCCTCAAGAGAAGTTCTCTGAGGATAAAATGGGTGTAAAAAAACTTTCAAATGGCATAGTAGGAAAAGAAAAAAGAGTGTTTCTGGGAGTGATAATGCCAAAGTGTTATGCTTTTTTCTGCTCCATTCACTTCTGCTTCTCCATTGCAGCACGGCCTGGGAATACAATATGCTGCTCTGTGATGGCAGAGGCTGTTCTGCAGTTTCCATCACATTCAGAAATAGGAGGAACAAGATGTACCATGAAGAAGATTATTTTTGTGAGACTTCAATCCAGCTTTGCAATTCCAAGTGCTTCAAATCTACGTCTGATCTTTGGCATGTTTGCATATATCAAACAAGCCTCGAGGCTCTGCCTGTTGCTGGCTGTGCAGTCTTGCACTCACTTTCCCACTTTCTTGTTCTAAAGGTCTTTTGCTCCTGACTTCCACCAGGAAGTTTGGTTTGGCAGTGTCCACTTAAGCTGGTATATAGGGTGGCCTTTGACATCCTCCTCTGGAGGGACTGTGGCACTTTTTTCAGAGCTGGAAGGCTGAGTGTGGAGCCTGTGGGAAGATTCAGGCAGTGCCAGAAGGTGGTTTGTGTTTCAGGTGGACTGATTTGCCTCTGAGCCTGTTTCCTGGTCCTTGGAGGATGGAGTATCTAGGGATATATCATTTACATGTCTAAACAGGGGGGATGCTGGTGAGAGGTAACAGGTATTTGACCATTCTTGGGTTAATTTTACCAGGGGATTCAAAGCTCAAAGTTCTGTTCAGCAGCAGTAATTATAGACGTGCTGTGGAGCTCTTTGTTTTCAAATTCTCCAAGAATGAGGTTCCTGTATGTGGTGTCACCCCTCAGGAGCTGTGGCTGTTGTCCTTTGCATGCAACTCCCACATTAGTGATATATTTCAGTGACATCTCAGCAGAGATGCATGTTGAGGAAGGGGAAGGTGGCCTCTTCTGTTTGGTTGTGAATTATCTGCCTTTAATGTAGTTCAGGCACACAAAGCTTTATTTTTAGATGCTGATTTCTTTTTGTAATTGGATATAATGGCTGAAATAGCTCCTCAATGACCCAGTTCTCATCAGGAGTGACACTGACACCAAAAGAAATGTTCTGATCCTCCTTTGTGTTTCTCTGTTCCTTTTTCTAACAGTCTGGGCTGAACAGACATGAGAATGTTGTCCAAAAGCTGCAGTGCAGGAGCTGGAGCTCTTCTCCTAAGCTGCTGCTGCTGTGCCAGGCCAAGGCAAGAGCAGAGCCTTGACCCAGCCTTGGCAGCCCAAGTGCATGGTCATTGTCACCATCATCATCATCCTCATCAGAGATGGCCCTTTAGTGCTGCCCTCCAAGCAAAGCATTGTTTCTCCTGCCCATTTGCATTGTGTTAATACTCTCCTTAATTAAAGTGTTGCCAAACTCATGACTCAAAGATGAAGTCTAAGAAGGAGCTTGTCAGCCCTAATGTTTTCTGACTCTGTCTGGTGACCTAATCCATAAGTAGGAACCTGGCCTCCTTGGTTATAAAACATTGCAAATAATGATGCCAGCAGCTAAGCTTTATCAGCCTCCTCTTCTTAAAAAAGATTTGTTGTATAATGGCGTGTCAGGTGTTCTTTTGCTGTGATTTAAGGGTCTGGGGCTGCTCGTTGATTTAAATATTTTCCAAGAGCATTATAAACCTGGATTTTGGGTCAAATTTCTGGCTTGGAAACCTTAATGGTTCAGTAACTCACAGGCTCTTTTTAATAAAAGCCCTCAGGAGAAGAGACGTGCCAGGGTGCAGTGAAATATGTGCTCTGTTCACAAAGACGGCAGCAGCTGCATCAGATGATTAATATTTTGTACATCCTGACACTGAAATGTGGGCTTTGGCTGAAGGATCCAGGTATTGTTGTGTCACAACCATATTTTATTGCATTTTAAGCTACAGCCACTGAAACGGCACCGTTGCTTCCACATGATAAATAATGGAAATAAAAGCTGATTAAATAACAGCCCTCCAAGAGGGGAGAAGCTGCTAGGAGCTGGTTTGCTTTGTCTTGGCCTTCTTTTTTCCTGAGGTAGTTTATAGTGTATGGTAAAATGTTCCCTGGGAACTGAATTATGTAACTTTTAGCAGTGTTAATGTGTGATGAAATTAACACTCAGCCATTCAATTAGCGCTGCACTATTACTTACACTGATAGACACAGACATATTAATGGCATATGCATTGATAAGGGGTGACCAAAGAAAATACTGCCATTGTCAGCAGTAGGAATTGCTGGGTGGATGTGCAGAAGGGTCAAGATAATATAGAATAAAATCCTTGTGGTGCTGCTGCATTCCCTTCCTGCCAGGGGACCTGCTCCATGTTCACAGTTCTGCCAGCAGAATGAACCTTGGATGGGAACTTTCTGTGTTGCTGAGTAACTTCAGCAACTACTGAGTTCTTCTGTTTGGTTGGTTTGTTTTTTTTTCTCCTTTTATTTTTTAAAAAGGAGGGGTCAAACCCATCATCAATCCAGTGGTTCATCTCTAAAGGCTCCACTGCTCAGACTTCAGAGAAAGCACAGGGAGAGCTCAGCATTTGTATCAGAGAAAGCAGGAGCTGAACAGGTAAAGAGAAATTTTTGATTCAGCAGGATAAGTGGGAGGAGAACCTCAAATTTCCTGTTCCTCTGCAAATTTCTGTGTAAGTCAGGAAAGAATGAGATCTCTGGTAAATACACATGGGATAGCTTGACCCTGATATTTGGTTCCCTAGAACACACAAGGGTTTAAGGACAGTTTGAGTTAAGTAACCTTTGCAGATTTTTTTCATTTAACATTAAATTCTAATACAAATTTGCTCATGTCTTCAAGTTCCATCTTCCCGAGGACAAAGAACAAATTGTCCTTCAGCAGTTAAGTACAAAATCCCAACACCACAGCCATCTGAAACTCCATCCCAAAGGTCTTGTACAAACTAATATGCTCCCAGTGGCTGGGTGGTTATTCTGGCTGAAATCACAAGTGCCTGGCAGATGGAGCAGCTCTGAAACAGCTTTAAAAAACATACCAGCAGCACTAGGAGATAAACAAAAGGTAGGCTCCCTCCAAACTCCCCATTGCATGTGTTGTGTTTGCATAGCTCCCACCAGCAGTTTGTGTTAGCAGATTTATGGAGCTGCCTTAGATTTATGGCAGGGAAACAGAGCTGGAAGCCCCAGAGGGCAGCATCAGTTCCTGCCCCTGGGCAAAGTCCTGCCCTTGTCAGCAAGCCCTGACCAGGTGCTGGGTGCAGAGGGCTCATGTGGGGCCAGCTGCAGTTTGTGACCTTCCAGCAGGAGCTGGGTGTGCTGCTGCCCAAACCCTGCTGGGTTCCTGGGTTACATGGGGTGCATCCCAAAGGGAGGATTTGTTCCTGCCAGGATTGCAGTGCTTCTCTTGCAGCCTCACCTGCCCATCATCCTTAAAGCATTGTAGGAAAAGTCTGTGGTTTTGCTGAGGTTTTTTTTTCCCCTTTTACTTTATTTTGAAAGTATTGTAAAAGAAGAAGAAGGACAGAGGTGAGTTAGCTTAATGTCCAAAGTGCTGGCTTTCATCCTCTCTGATCTGTTGTGAGAAGTGGTGTTATCTTTATCTGTTGATTATTGGGCTGGTCCCAAATCAGAACTTTACATTATTATGGTTTATATATTTATTTGATATCCATCACCTCAGGTTAAGTATTTTAACCCATGCAGTGCATGGATGTTCAGCACAGTGCTTTTCTCACCAGTGCAGCACCAAGTGCCCACCACATAAACCAAACACTGGGAAACCAGTCACCAGCAGCTCAGACACCTTCCCCATGTGCATTGATCCCCTCTCTGTTTGAGGGTTAAAAAACACCTTTCAGGCTTTGCAGGAGGTGTCCACCTGATGTCCTGTTAAATGTTGGCTCTGCAGTGCTGGGGGTGGATCAAGCAGCATTACAGCTGATTGTGTCCCCTTGCACTGTGTTGGTTTTAGTGCTCACAGCTTTGCCAGCTCTCAGAGCTTGACCCGAGGTTTTCCATGCAGAGCATCTACCTTAGGGTGAGATTTTAGGAAGAAATTCAATTTTCAGTGCAAACAACTGTGGCTCAGTGTTTTTGGCTGGACACATGTTATTTTACCATGTTCAAATAGAAATATAATCCTTACAGTTGTCATGTACTCCCAAGCCTTGCAGTCTGGAGGGAGAGAGTTTTGCCTTAGAAGAGCATTATTGAATCACTTAAGTGCTGAACTTTACAGTCCAAAAGAATTTATTTTGTGATGAACCTCTGAAATATTTTATATTTTATATGTTTGGTGAGAGTCTGAGTAATGCATTTTCTCCAGAAGCTTCATCTGTGATGGGCATGCACATGCCATGGCTGCAGTAGCTAATGCAGAGGTTTCTTGTTCTTTGTCTTTCCACTCATTTCTCAATGGCTTAGGGACCAGGACCTGAGTCAAAACCCCATTCATCTCCTCCTACAATTCCTTTAGTTTTCAGTCTGCATTTCAACCTGAAAAAAACTTTTCTTTCAAGTCTTCTTCGTGGTAGGATCAACTCCTTTGAGTGCTGACTTTTGAACCCAAACTGGTCTTGTTTAATACCAGGTTTGCCTGACATAACCTAGTTCTGACTAAGCTACATGGGTTTTTTTTTGTTGCTAGGAACAGAGAAAGGTGAATTTATTTGGGTTTTTCCTGGTAGAATAATGAACTGTAAGCTGACATGTTTGTCTGGACATTGTCTCTGCCATACTGTATTTTTTCTTCCAGTACCACCCTGGCATGATGCCCATGTAATTAAGTCAAAACGAGTAAGCAACACGTGCTTTGACTGTGCCATGTGCTCCCTATTGTATGTGCTACAATGGAGCTCCTCAGAACATGTGGGTTAATTAACATCTTTTAGGGACCTGAATAATAGATAATGGTGCACAGGGCTTTTAACGTGTTGGGCTCTAATCAGTTTATTAGAAGACAGATGAAGACAACACAGCAGGGCTGTATTATTCTTGCCTCTAGCCTTGGAAATTAAATTGCAAAGCATTTATTTGAAATTAACCACGTGTGATCTGTTTAAAAATGTACTAGGACCCGTTTTGTTCAGGTCTATACTTTTCTTGTTTGTTTGTTTTCCCTGGTTCTGGGGAGGGGGGGAGACAACCATGTTCAGCCCTTCCAGCACAGTGTAGCACTCACCAGTATTGCTTTTGAAAAGTCCCCTTTAGCTTAATTAACAATCCAGTCTGTACCCAGGCAGCATTAATTAATCACTTGCAAATGGCAGTTTTGAAGATGGCACTGGTGACTACTGTTAGCAATCTGCAATCAGCTTTTCTGCCCACACAACAGGGATGGCCCAGAGGAGCTGTGGTAAGCAGCAGGCTTTTTGCTCTTTTTCTTTTAGTAATGTCAGAGGTGAAACCTCCTGCTTTGTTCTGTACTTACAGATCTCTGTCTCCACAGGGCAGAATCCAGTGGTGGAAAGGACAGGCTCTGATGGTTTGACACTCTTGCATGCTGATGAGTGAATCTCCTTTGCCTTTTTCTCTGCTACCTTGCAGCATCCTCTACACAAACCAGAGGGCTGTGACACTGCCTGCTCTCCCACATCTGTGGAGCATTTCTCAGCCAGATGGAGATACCTGAGCACTGACCCCCCCATCACCTGTCATTTCAGGACAGAGGCTGCTCTGCAATGTGACAGGTAGCTGAACTGCCTTTAAACTTTCCTGATGCAAGCCAGACTCACAAGCAGAGAATCAGGTTTTACTTTCATCACTTGGGTTGCTTTGCAGATCAGTTCTCTGACCCTTGGCAGGCTGCAGGTGCAGGGATACAAGTGCTGGCAGGCTGGCAGCCAGCTGGAGTGACAGTGCTCTGGTCAAAACTGTCACAGCCCTGTCTGTGGTGGCAATCCTCAACTTGTGCCTTTGTCACCCCACCACTGAGATGCCTTGCAGAACCTGTGAAGTATGTGGTGGTACCCAATGTGTCCTCATTTACTGTGGCAGCACTGAACATAAATCTTTATACTCTGTAGGATAAGAAGGAAAAGTGCTTTTCCTGCAGTTCTTTGAAGGGCTTTACTAGCTGACAGTCCATTTTTAGGCCTCTTTCTGTTGGTACAGAGCCTCTGTGGATGCCCCTCTCTCCTTCACCCTGCTGACACCTTAGACAGTGAACTCAAAGCTTCTGCTCAGAACCCTGGTGCTTGCTGGCTTTATCAGATTGCAGCAGCCTCCAATCTTGAAGGGCTTTAATGGGTTGAGTGGAAACAGCAGCTTTCATCCAGGGGGGAGAGAGAAAAGCATGGCTGAAGGGTAAGGGTGTGATGGGGGCAGATGGACCCTCATCTTGGCTGCTGCTTTCATGTCCTTGTAGAAGTAGAGGGAAGATACAGCACAGCAGCTTCCCCACAGGAAGGTAAAGATGACAGTAGGATGGTACCCAGCACAAAGTGTGAGATGTTTGGTGATGGAGTGCTGGGAAGACCCAAAAATCTTGGCTTGTATTGTCTCCTCTGCTGTTGGCCATCAGTGGAAAGCAGTAAAGGTATTTTGTTCTCAGTTTGCTCATTCTTCAGAGGGAAGAAAAGCAATATTTTGACCTTTTTTTCCCCAGAATAATCTGAGATAAAGGACTATGGAATGTGCAGTCCCTGAAATGAGTGTTATTACTGAGCTGAGGGCACAGAGATGAGACCTTTCTAGCCTCTACTGTGTCAGCTGCAGTTTATTTCTTTGGCTGGTATTTAGGAGATGCTGACCCTTGATCCCAGCAGGCAGAGTTGCTCCTCTGATCCATCCCTAAACCAAAATGAGCCAGGTGACTGAGCATATGAGCAGGTCTTTGCTAATCTGGCTCCTCTTGACTGGAAGGAGGTAGGATGCCTTTGCACTGATGGCTCGGGCAGCTGTCCTGGCTGCCAGCAAAAGACATAATGAGAAGGAAAAAAGAGGTCATGGCTGCACTTGAGAGGGAATATCTATCTGTGGCTGAAGTCTCAAAGCAACATTCATTACTCTAACATTTGTAGGGCAGAGCTGGTGGTGTAGGGATGGAGAACCACCCACCAAACTGTTCTTAAACAATCCAGAGGGTTTAAATGCAACTCATCCACTGTAAATTCAGCTCCAGCTAGCTGCAAGCAGAATGTGATGGAACTGTCTGCTCTCTTCTTTATTCATGCCAGCAGGAATTTTTCTTGCAATGACAGGTAAAGGGAGGGGAATTTGCATTGCCTCTGCCCACAAAGATTACATGGAGCCAACAGGCAGCACAGAGTCACTTTTCAGAAATGACAGTGCCCTGTTCACATATATTAACTTCTTTTTCCTTCTGCCTCTGGATTATTCAAGAGCCAGACAGTATGCTGCCTAAATACCAATAGTGAGTAATGAGGATTAAGTGTTACCTCTAATTCCATCGTTATGAATATTTCAGAACTTCCTGTTCAGGCTTAACTGCTATTTTGGTGCAAAAAAGGCAAGTCTTGGGAATTTAACTGCTGCTGGCCATGACATCACAGCACTGTGATTTGGGTCTGGTGTGACACATATTCCAGAGAGCTAAGCTCAGTCAAGCCTCTTATGCAGATGTGTCTGAGAACCTCTGTGGAGAGAGAAGCACTTGTTAGTGAAAGGGGTAGATTTCAAGTGTGTAGCAAATGTGATTTTTCTGACTGCTCCTGCTATTTTTTTTTTTTTCTCCCCAGTTTGCTTTCTGAGCAATAAAATTCAGCCCCTAAGCCAGCATATGAGTTAGGGAGAAGTTTGGAAACCTCTGGCTTGGTTCCAGTTCAGGACCAGTCACTTGTAAAACCTGGGATCAGGCAGAGAGGTGCAGGTACTTTTCTGGCAAGGGAAAGAATTGAGATGTGGTCTCCTGGAGGCAGATGGAGAAGTACTCTAATACCTGGGCTAATAATAGAAAAGTGGCCTCTTCATCCTTTGGCAGGTTACAAAAAGAGTAGTCCTCATTTGGAGTTCTTTCTGGAAGTGCTGAGCGAGCAGCATCCAGGAGGTTTGGAAGTGGAGTTGCTCAGTCTGGAGAGTTTTTAGGTCTCATAATCACCCATGACAAAAGCTGTGAGAACAGTGAAACAAAAGCAAGCTCCTCCATGCAAAGGGATGGACTTTCTGTGCCCATCTCAGGGGCAGGTGAGATCTGTACATGTTGTATCTGGGATGTGCAGCATGGCTCTCATCAAGCTCCTTTTCCCCCTTTCAAACATATTAAAACCTCTCCAACTCCAGCCCTTCTGTGCAAGCCCAGAGTTAGTTCAAATGCCAGTGTTAATGGGCTATAAAGGTTTGTGGAATGGCTTGTCTCCTCTGTGTACCAAGAGGTGACCTGGTTTCCTCCACATCATCTTTTCTTGCTGTGACAGGACCACAGGCACTTTCCTCTGCGAGCTGTGGAGGAGGAGGAGTGGCACAAAGTGGTGGTTTGGGGGACAGGGCTCTGCTCACTGCCTGCCTTGGCCAGATGGGGAGGTTGCAGCACTTTTCTTGTCCAGAAGTGTGTAGAATGCAGGATCAGTGCTAGAGAGCACTCAAAAGGCTGGATTAAACACACTGTTTGCAGCAGTGCCTGTGCAGTGTTGTCACTTCAGGGTGGATGAAGGGTCCTTTATAAACAGCATCATCTGTGTCTCCAGAAGGGTTTTCAAATTTCAGATTGTGTCAGTCACCACCTTTTTGTATTACAGCTGCTACTGAAAGGAGTAGTGGTTCTCACATGCAACATCAAATACATTTTTTCCCTATCTTCGTTTTCTCCCCTTGCTCACTTGTTCAGTATTAAAAATGAGCATGAGTGCTCAGTCCTGCAAAGTAAAATTGTACATCTGGACACCTGAAAACAATCCCCTGGCAAAAGCCAGGAAGAGCAGTCCTACATTGACCGTGGTGATAAAGTAGATGTGACCCAACAGCTTTGCCATAATACTGCAGAGCAGTGATACACTTACTGAAGTCATGAACTAGATGGATTCTAACCTCTTTAGACTATGAAAATTGCATCTTTCCTAACTGTCCTTGGTGGCATGCACTTCAATTACCATTCTGAATGGTTACTGTCCTCTATTAGTATTTTGAGCTTAATGGTCATTTAGTGTCAAAGAAAAATTTTATCTTTCCTAAGTGGAGAGGTGTAATAATTTGCCTGAAGGCTTCAGTTAGTCACTGGAGATGAAAACACTCTTATGACTTCTGTACCCAGGTAATTTCCTTTAAACAAATGCCCTGCTAGTGTCTTGTGCATAGTCTTGCCAAGATGCAGTGATTAGAACTTTCTGCTACAACCTCCACATCAAAGGATGTTCATAAAGGTCACAAACAGATTAGAAACCCCCTTGTGATCCTTGCACCTTGCTGCTGGGAGAACAAAACACATCAGGTTTGCAGAGGGAACCTTGCAGGGTGATTGCTGGGTTGTGTCTGCTGAGCACTTCTCACTGTGGCAAGTGTTTTGTAAGGTAAATTTGCTCAAATTGAAGTGTTTTGCATCAAATTTATCCAAATATTCAACAGAAGATTGTCAGCATTGTGTATTTGGGTGGAGACAAAAGACCTCTTTATATAATATGTAGTACTGAGATGAAACAAACACTAGGTAGTTATTTTTCCTCTCTATCAACACATAATGTTTCAATAATTTCATTGAAGTGTCTTGAGAATGTTTCTTTTGGCAAAATAAATCACAAGGGCTGATGATTTGTCTCGACATTGGATTAAAGGAATTATTTTCACAGGGATGGAAAAATCTTTTCTTTTTGCTGTGCTACTTTGCCAAACCTTCCACAGAACAATCTAAGCCTCCAAAGCTGTGAGTGGTGGTGTGCTTTCCTTCCCTTGGCAACTCCTTGTACACTGAGGAACTTGCAAGGTGTCTGTAGATGTTTATCTGCTTATTAAATCATGGATTTGATCAGGTAAATGAAAAAAGAAGAATTAACTTTAAATGCTTTTAGAGTTGAGAAAAGGAGCAAAGCCTGGATAATGTGAAAAACTAAATCCCCTTTTCCTCCCCACGGTTCAGGTTGCACTGGCAGGGGCAGAGCAGGGAGCATTCTGGCAGATATGTGCCTGCTTTGCAAAGCAGAAATCTTCACAGTAAATGCAGAGTGCCTTCTGTCTGCTCTGGATCTTTATATAGTGCTGGCTTTATTACTAAAAACCTCTGGGAGACAATAAAAAAATAGAGTGAAAGTGAAGGTGGAATGTTCCCCTGAGATGGTCATTCCATTGGTGGGGCTTTATTGCAAAACTAAGTTAGTAGTTTTCCTGTATCCCCTGCAAGATGCAGGTCTGGTGGCACACAGCAGAGTTTCACATTAATTTTTATCAAGATCCTGAGAGCAGCTTTATTGAGATCTGCTCAGAGGGAAGCTGCAAACCAGCCCTGGCAGCCTGCAGCTGCAGCCTGGGAGGCTGGGAGGGATGCCATGGAAAGCCTGGCTGGAGAAATCCTGGTGGCTTTGAAGGAGTGAGAGATCTGTCAAGGAGCTTGATATGCCCTGGACAATATATACTCATGACCAGGTCTGCAGAGAAGTCTGCCATTTAAGTGGGTCTAAATCAGGATAAATGGGAATTTTTCTTGAGTTTTAGTTGCTATGCAGGACACCAGCAATTGTTGGTTGTATTTCCTTTAAAATTTGGTACCTGTGAAGAATAGAAATTCCTGTTGAGTTGTGATTACTCACTTTGGGACTGCTGCTTTGAGAAGGTGCCAGGCACCTGTGTCCTTTGTGCCTGTGATGTGTGCCAAGCCCTTGACTTGTTTCTGTGCTCGATGAGTGAAAATAAAATTAAGACTTGATTATTAAAAGGAGAAGGACAGACATTTCAATGGGTGACTGCACAAACCAGGAGAAGGGATCCATCACAGCAGATTTTAAAGTATCTAATGTGGAATCTGGGCATTTCTGGATACCAGCTTGAGACAGAAGAGGTGGAAGATGAGGATCCTCATTCCCTAAAGCCCTGGGAATGTCCTTGGTCCTATGCCTTAGCCTCTTGGTGCCTCAATCCTCTGTCCCCTGTGGTTTAATGAAGAAAATACCTGAAGTGTGTGATATGCAGTGACAGGAGCCTCTTACTTCCCTTCAACAAGAAACAGTGTGACTTGTCCTCATGCAAGGCTTGATCCCCATGTGCCACTGAACCATCATTTCTCTTTTTGGAAACAAGGAGATGGTAAAATTAGAAGGTAGAAATTAAGAGGTGGAGGTAATTAGATGTTTTCTTCTGACTGAAAGACCAGTTTTCCTGCCAGGGTGAACTTGTTACATCCTACCAACCCACAGATAAACTTCTTTGCTTTGATATCTCTCTATGATACTCCATAATAAGCATCTACAATACCTATAAATACAGACAACATTTGTGGCCAGGCTGTTGCTACTTGGGAGCTAGCACAGAGCTATTCCAGGATGACATATTCATGTCAGCCATAAGAATTCAGTGTGTTTGAGACCCCTGCTCTCTGTCAAATATGAATGAGCCCATGAAGCTGGTGTTTGTTGGGTGGAGGCAGTCAGAAAGTGTCCATACATCTGAGAAACCCAATGCTTTCAAGCCTCCCATTCCCCAGAGTCAGCTAAAAAGCAAGAAGAAAAGGGGATCCTGGTATTTGTTGGGTGAAAAAGACCCCAGATTTTTACAAGGAGTTTTGTTTCTATCTTTAGGTATCATTAGCATTGGGTTACTTATATCATATCACAGCTGCTCAATCCCAGCTGATGTGGGAGCAGAGGGGACAAAGCAAGTCCTCACTTAAAAACCAGTCCCCACTCCTGTACCATTTACAAAATCTCAATGGTTTCTCTACAACCCTCCAAATTTCTGTCTTTGTTGCTTGTGGTATTTCCCTGTTCTCCTTTCAAGCCTCCCTCTCCCTGGAGCCAGCCTGGTAACATAACCAGAAAGGGTGGTTCTTGCAGTGGCTTTCCACAGCACATTAATAACTAATCAAGGCTGGAATCGTAGCAGGTGGTTAAAAAGGGCCTGTTGGTCATCGTTTCGAGCTCTGGCAGGAAGCCTGCCCTGGAAAATGTAATTACTGTCCAAAAGAATGCGACAAACTCTGCCAAAAATAATGAAAGTGGATCATGGTCCAGAGCCACACCAGCTGAAACATGTGGCAGTTTGTGGGGGCTGGCCAAGCACGGCTCTGCCTCCCTCTGCGGGCAGGGAACGGGGCAAGCTCTGAAACTTTCCACAGAGGGTTTTGAGAGCAAAGTGTCTGACAGATCAGGGGTTCTGTTAACTCTTCAGGGTTTTTTTATTTGGCTCCGAGTCACTCACTCTGAGAATTTGTCCCATAGAAGTGATGGTGTTTTTTCGATCCATTTTGAATTTCTGGGGAGAATTTTCAGCATCCTGTCCTTTTTTTTTCCCCTCCCCTCCCAAAAATTAAAGTAAGGATAAGCAGCCACAGTCTCATAAAGCCTCCTGGCCTCATCCACTGCATTTTTCCAGTGGTGCACTGATCCATCAAAGGCTTTTTGACCAATTCCCCATACCAGGACTTTGCAGTAGAGATGAACCTTGTGAAATGATAAGAGGCAGCTTTATTTGCTGGTTTGGAAATTGCTGTTTCCAGCTTCCTGTCCCAGACTGTCTAGGTTTCCTCCCTGTAGCAGTTTTTTTAGCTGGATTATTTTAAAAGTATGAGTATTTTAACTTGGATTGCTTCACAGAACTGGGCTTGGAAATGGCAGCACTGGCAGTTCAGCTGGCAGGATGTGCAGCATATGGATGCTAGCAAGTTCTGTAAACCTCTGAGTCCAGCTCAGATCCAGCCAGAATAGCATGGTTGTTGGAAACTAGTTTTATTTTCTGAGCAGTGCATTTACCTATGCAGTCCTAAGGGGTTAACATCTTCCAGGAGGTGATTGCTGGAAGAGGGGTAATAAACAGTCAGAGAAATGAGAGAGCTGACATATATATTCATTAATAGAGCCACACTGGAGATGAGCAGCAGTGACAGCACCAAAATGACTCTTAGAAATACTATTCAAAGTGATTTGCAGTTACTTGGTTGGTTGCAACTCCATTTTTGTCTAACCAGGATGAAGGGACGCTTGCAAAAAGAAGCCACTTGAAGCCAAAAATTCAGGAATTAAGAAGCTTGAATTTATTTAATTTTGTTGTTTTTTTTTTTTTTAACCAAGCCAACAAATGCAAGGAAAAAAAAGGAGAACAAATCCACACCTTCATGCTTTTGAAAACATAAAGCCCATCAAAAAGTAGCAAATTTAGAGGTGGACATCTCTGTGGAAAAGTGGAAATTGGGTATTTATCATTAAAGCCATTACTCCCAGAAGAGTGACCTTGCAGAGTCACACTAGCTCCTGAAAGGTCATTGAGGAGGAGTAATATGAAGAATTTTGAATAATCTGTTTCAGTAGTAAGAGGTCTTCATGGACCTTCCTACGTTCATCCTACTTGGACAGCTAGGGTTGCTTCCCTAAGGGAAGAGCAGCCTCCCACTGAACACCCTTAACTGGGCTATTCTGATGTGATTGATTTTAGATGGGATATTCAGCTGCTTTTAATTCATTTCTCAACTGAAAAGGCAATTCCAGGTCTACTGTGGGAGAACTGCTGTCCTCTCCCAGAGCCTCCATCCAGCCCCTGTCCTGGAGGGCTGGAAAAGGGCTTTGTTTCATTTTTTAGCTGTGGCTGTGGATGCTTAATTAAGGGAGACAAGCCCATAATGATAGCAGCAGCTGTTCTGTCCCCTGGGCAGAAAGAGACTCTTCAGGGACAGGGTCCTCCTTGGCACAAAAGAAAAGCAGCACTGAAGAGGCTGGCAGCTCCCCACGGCTTCTGACTTTGCAAGAAGCCTCAGGAAAACACCCATGGGCCTGTAGTTTTGGCAAGAGGAGGGAGGGCTGTGCACAAGGGATGAAATGCTGAGCACAGTCCTCTGAATCCAGTGTGCAGGGATTGTGCTGACAGTGCAAGCAACTGCTAAACAATTATGTTGGAAGTAATCTTAGATTGGGGGATTATCCTGCATCCAGCCAGGCTCCCCATCCCCCAGAGCAGACTGGCATCTGGCATCCCTCAGATTCCCCACATGGGG
Organism: Oenanthe melanoleuca; assembly: GCF_029582105.1. Taxonomy (NCBI): domain Eukaryota; kingdom Metazoa; phylum Chordata; class Aves; order Passeriformes; family Muscicapidae; genus Oenanthe; species Oenanthe melanoleuca. Next base: position 11,744,722 of record NC_079344.1, read on the forward strand.
AAATTCAGGGGGATGTTTGCTGGGGGAGGTCAGACTGGATCACCCCCATTGCCTGCCCTGGAAGGTTTTGTGGTGGCATGGTGCTGTCCCACCCATAAATAATATATATTTAGACTTCCCAAATTTCTCTTGCTGAGAAGTTTACCTAGAGCTTGTTAAGAAGCAGCATTGCCATGAAACAAAGCACAGCTGGAGCCCCACAGTGATACCCACAGATGCTGTGGGGATGCTCCTGCCACTGTCAGAGGAAGCAAGTGCCTGCCAAGGGCTGAGCAGTGAGGTACCTCAAAGGGAGAGGTGGCTGGGAAGGAGGTGTGAGATACCTGTGTCAGGCCAAGCCTGGCAGGTCCCAGGCCAGCACCCTGAATGTCTGTAAGATCAAATATTTACCTGCTCACAGAAGCAAATGGTGGATTTGATCCAAAGCCAGTTAAGGTTTTGTGCCTTACTCGGTGCAAGAGTTCCCCTAAACCTCAGTGAGATTTGGGTCAGGGCAAAGAATGACTATTGTCAAGAGCAAATGCTTTTTTCTGATGGCTTTTGCAATATGAGGAAGCAGAACAACACAAGTTTTGTTTTCAATTTCCTTTCCTTCCTGACAGCTCAGCCATTACCAGAGTAGATTTAATCTACTGAGCAGAGGGAAGCCAGGCTTTCCTAAATGCTGGGTACAGATAACTCTTATCAGCACTGGCTTCCCAGCAGCCTGTCTGACGTCATTGGTGATTCCCAGGCCTCTCCTTGCCTCAGAAATTTAGGATTTACCCAGTGCCAGCTGCCTGTGAGTCATCCTCCACCGTGCAGCGTAGTCTGTACCTGCACAGCAGCCAAGCAAAGATTTGGAGACACATCTCAAAAAACTCTGTGAATACTGCTCTTGCTAAAAGTGAAAGTTTTGCTGATGGCTTTTGGAGGGCAGTTCTTAGGGAGCTGTTGCTTCTTGGACACTTTTCTTCCTGCTTTCCTTCACAGATGAACAAACCATAGATTGCATTGCTCTTTAATTGTTCTGAGTTTTTCCTTTTGAGAATACATGAAACAAAAGGAGAGAAACAAATTAGAATTGCTTATGTTCCCAGGAGCCATCAGCTGAGCTGGAAGCAGGGGAGCAGGGGTGGTGTGGGGTAGTGGGAGGGTTTCCTTGGCACAGAAATGCCTGAACAGCAGGAATATGAACTTTTCACCCAGTGTTCAGAGCATCACGTTCTGTAGCAGGTGCTGTGTTTGGTGTGAGGATTGCTCATGTATGTGTGTGTAACAGCTTGATCAGCTGGGAGCAGAGCAGGATTTGGGGAGCTGGGAGCTGTTGGGGTATCCAGCAGCATACCTGACCTGACTGGGTGAGTCTGTGTCATCCAACCCTGGAAAATCCTTTCTCTGAATGATGCCAAGAGGAAAGGTCTTAAAATAACAGCACAAGAAAGAAATGGCAAATTCTTTTAGAGGCACAAAAAAGACTGGAAATGGCAGCAGTGGCCCTCTTCTGCAGCAAGGTGAGAAGTGGGAAGGAGCAGTGGGGAACTTTGCAGGGAAGAGTTTCTCAAATGATGAGACAGACATATAGGAGGTCCAGCAGGGAGGATAGAGCTGAACTTTTCTTCCTGACTCATCATTGCTTAGAAAAGCAGCAAGCTGCCTGTATTGACACAAAACCTCAGTTAGAAATAATCTCATTTAAGGTATGTGGGATGGGAAGGGATACCCCCAAAGTTAGAGAGAGAGGGAGGCACAGTTCTGACAGCTCTTTGCTCAAAAGAAGGTGTTGTGTCTGTTCTGAACTCAGTACACAGCTGAAAATAAATAAATAAAAAGGGAAGGTGGTGTTGCACCAACCTCCAAATGCCAAAATTCACATTTTACAGACTGTGAGAATCATATGTGTGAATAGCTCATTGTACTCTCAGTTGCATGAGCTGTTGGGGGGTTTTATTCCAGTGTATTTTAGAGTGTAAGGAGGTACTGACTTGTGCAGAATTCAAGTGATAGAGGTTAAAATGTGTGAGAGCTTCAAAAGGGTCTCATGTCTGTTGAGCAAACACTGGCTGTGCTTGCAGGTGGGGTGGACAGCTCGTCCAAGCAGAGGAGAGAGGGCTGGGAAGAATTTTGTGCAGATCTTTAATGTATCCCTACATTCCTCTGTAGGATCAAAACCACCCAGTATTAAAGGGGACATCAACCAGCAAACTCAGAGCAGAGTTGCAGTCCTGTAGAGAGAAAGAAAAGTGCCCTAAAAGTATATTTCCATACAGCTGGCTCAATTCCTGGGCAATATCACAAGGAAATCTGCCTGTCTGTAGCTACAGAGGCATCGTGGATTGGGTGAAACAGGTGTTTGTGTTTAACAGCTGGGGGGAGATGAGCACAGCTCCAAGGCGTGTGCTTCAGCCCTTCCAAAACTGTGCTTGGCATTGGAGCATGTGGCATGTTTTTTTCTTCCAAATTCTCTTTGGTGGCTGCCTCCCAAGGTAATTAGCACAAGGGAAAAACTGCTTGCAAGGTGGAAATTGCTGTTGGAAGCCCATGGCTGGGGCTGGTGTGTTTGCAGCGTGGGTTGGAGTGTGGAATGCGTGGCTCGTGTGTCAGGGTGGAAACAGCCTGCCCTGGATTTGCTATAGATAGGAACGTGCTGGTACCCACTTCTTCAACTGAGCTGACTCCTTCTGATGTGATAACAAGCAAGTTTCAGGGACAGGAATGTCAGCCAGCAGGATAGGTGGAACAAGTGGCTTGTCCTTATTTTTCAGAGATTGTTCAGCATCAGCTTTTTGTGATGCACCTGACTGGACAGGATATGGGTTCATACTTTGTTCCTTTGTTTCCTTTTTGCAGAAAATGGCAGAAAAATTGACTATTGAGCTTCTTTTTCTGGACTTCTCCTAACTCAGCCTGAGTCTCTAATCTCTTGCAATGCTTGTCCAACTACCTGCAAAACCTTTGCAGAAGGAGACAAATCTTTTGTGAGGATTAAGCAGTATGCCTATCTTAAGAGATGCAGGTTTATAGAAACAGCCAGCGTGAAGATGAGCATTTTGGAAGAGGGTGGAGACAGCATCCTGCAGGGAGATGCACTAAATCACCATGTGGTGTGTGTGTTTTCAAAGGCAGTGTCTGAGCAGGGTGCTTGCATGCACTGATGTGATTCTGCACGCTGTTTGTGTGTAGAGTGTGTGTAAATATTAAGAGACAGGGCATCAGAGTGATTGCAGCTTAAGCAGGAAAACACTGCTACAACAATGCCTCTGCATTCATAATCCTCTGTGAGTGTTCACTGCTTTGGTTAAATATGCAGAGACTGATGGAGATTGCCAGTGGATTAGCTCTCGTGTGGCTGGTGCCAGGGATTGATTAGCATAAGCAAATTTCTTCTCCAGCTTCCATCAGTAAGGAGGGAGGTGCAGCAAGAGGTCCCTCCACTGCCTGGGAGGGACTGGGATGGTAGGGAGGAGAGCTGGAGTGGGGAGCAGCTTGTTCTCAGTGTTAACTGGTGTGACCAAATTAATCCCAACACTTCTGGAGTGAGCACATCCCATAGTTTACCTTGCAGAGCTCACAAATCAGCTGCTTTAATTTTTGTTTTGCTTGCAAACAAGGTTTTGAGAGTTGTGGAGTGTCTCTCATGGTGATTTGTTTTTCTGCCACCTTTTTGGTGATCCTGTTTCAGCAGCTGGATAAAGGAGGAACTTAAAAGCCAGTAAACATAGGGTTGGGTTTTTGTTGATTTGGGGTTATATTTTGTTTGGGGGTGGGGAGGGTTTGGCAGAGGGGTAGGGGGGTTATTGGTTTTGTTTGGCTTGGATTTCCATTGTTTCTGTGCTCATCAGAAGGCACAAACCAGCTAATGAATGTGTTCAGAGCTGCTGCAAATGCACCTAGTCATCATGGAAAATTTGGGGCTGAATGCTAAGCTTGTGCTCCTAATGCAAAAGTCCAGTCCCCTTCCGTGCCACTCTGCAAACATTCCGTGTGTGCACCAGGATCCCCTGGGACTGTCAGCTGTTGGTATAACACTGATCCTTTCACATGTAGCCTTGATAGTGCTGGGGACAGGGATTTGCTGATAAAACAAACCTAAGGCTTGGTAGTAATTGAAAATGCAGGGTGGTTCACCAGGCAGAGTGCCTGCTTATAGAAAACAGATTTCATCTCTAAGCCAGCAGACATTTCCTTAGAGAAATCCCGAATTCTGATGGAAATCAATATTTAAAGGGGCCCTGATAGTCTGGGGAGAAGCCTCCATGTAAGGTACTTTCAAGTCCAGGCAACCCCTTCAGGGATTAACATCTGAATGTTAAATACAGGCTGAAACAAAAACTGTCCTGGAGTAGTGGAATAGTCTTTTCCAGCAGGCAGGAGGAAGGCACTGCCACAGGCTCTCTCCAGCCTTGGAGGAATCAGAAGTTTGTTGTATCTGTGGCATGGGTGCATGTTTTTATTGCCTGTTGTAAGTAAGTAAATGAAACTCCCCAGCCAGCTTTAGCTGCAGTTATTAAGTCTTATTAAACATGGGGGTAAATAAGTCATTCTGCAGCATTTGCATACAGTGGTGAGTAGCTTGCCTTAAAAACCCAAATCTTCATGGAGCAAGAGTGGATTTTACAGGCTGCTGAAACTGATTTGGTATATTGATAGAAAAGCTTGATCAGAGAAAAGGGGAGGATAGGAGATGTCCAAGGCTGTCTGATTTCAAACTCTGTAATAATTTCTTTCACTGGCTGAAAGAACTAAGCTTTCCCATCACAAGTGGTTGCATGGAAATGGGAGAAGTCGGATTCAATCCAGTGCTTTTGCTCTGCAGTCTATCTGGAGCTGCTCTGCTGGCCCAAAAGCAGCTGCAAGTCTGTCAGTGAGAAATAGGATGTCTTGGGACAGCACTGTCAGATCCTTCTCCAGGTGTTGTGTTGCACACACAGATGCAGTGAGCTGTAACAGTGGAATCAAGGAGGAGAGCTCAGAACTAAAACCCAGTTTGTTCTAACACATTTGGTGTTCCTGGTTGTAAAGCACTGCATAGTATTTGTGCATCTTGCAACACACCACAAGGAGGGACTAGCTTTTGTTAAAAGGTAGAAAAGTGACAGGATGCAGTGAACGGTCCATGAGAAGGGGATGGCTGAGCAGGGATTTCAGCCTCTCACTGCCTTGGGACTGCCAGGACATCCATCCCTGTCTTTGGTGTCACTCCAGCAACCCTAAAGAGGTGTCTGAGGGGTCTGCTGGTCTTGAGCTCCTGAAGGCAAAACTAATAAATAATGTGTGGGCTAGTGCACAGATGGGATGAACCCCCAACCTCTTCACTCCTCCCCACCTCATGCCAGTACAGGGCTGGAGCTGCTTTGATCCCGATCAGAACAAAGACTAAACATTAAAGTGAATTATCCCAAAGTTGTTCCTCATTAATCAACAGCTGCAGGCACTTGGAAACATCTGTCCAGCCTGTTTGAACATTCCCTTCACTTCAGTGGCTGCACTGAGGCAGAACAAATCAAAACACGCCGCTGGTCCAACACCAGCTCTCCACCTTTCCTGCAGCCTGTGGGAGTGAGCAGGAGCCATAAGGGAGCAGGAGGTGGTGATGGGCTGTGCAGACAGGGAACTGAGTGGCAGGAAAAATGATGTCCTTCCATGGCAAATGAGCAGGGCTGGGAATGAGAGACCAAGGGCTGAGCAGGATTGCAGGCATCCCTCCACTGCTGTGGGCACGGGCAGCTCCTGAGAGGCTGGGCAGTGCTGGGGGACTGGTGGAAAGAAGCCATCTGGGTAGGAAACAGCCTCCCTCTGCCCTTACTGTGTGTTTTTGAGATTGCATCACCTGATAGAAGCAGAGCACTGAGGTGTGAGTTTGGAGCCTTTATCCCAAGTCCTTGAGAGTCACTGCCTGGTGTGCAGGAGGATGCAGCATCCCCAGTCTGTTCCAGGATGCCTTTGGCTGCCACAGGCTGTGCTGGGCTGGTGTCTCTTTAAGGGCAGGTCCCAGAGCCCATGAATTACAATATTCCAGTAATCCCTTTGCATTGGCCTGCCCAGCCCTCCACGCAGCAGGAAATGTGGGACAAGCAGGGTTTTGAGATTATCTCGTGCTCTGCAAAGCCAGTTCCCTTTGTGCTTTTAGAAAGAGCTTGCTCCTGCACAGGCAGGGGGCTGAGGTGACATTCCTGGCCAGATGCTGTCCCATGACCACAGCAGCACTCCCAGGACAATGGCAGGTGGGGTCTGTGCTGTGCCCTCCCCCACACACCCCAAAACTGTGGTTTGGGATGGTCACTGAACCACCCAGGTGCTGACAGAGATCACATTTAGCTCCCTGATCCCTTCCTCCTCAGGGATGCAGTTACTTGATGCAAAGACAACATTTTGTAATTTCCCACACCTTCCAAACTGATCAGCTTTTTGCCCACCAAAGATGTCCCTTGGGATGGTGCAAGGGGGAGGAGATATTTCTCTGAACGTGCTCTGCTGAAGGTGTGCTGCTCCTTAGGATCACCATGAATAATCCCCTACACTCCTGAATTTCATGGAAATGCCAAGGCAGGAGCAAGCTGGCTCCAGGGCACCAGCAGACACCAGTGTCACCTCCGTGGGTAAATCAGGCAGTATCCTGATACACCAGGGGTTTGCTGTGGTTGGGAAGTGCTGTGTGAGTCTCTGCTGATGGTTCCTGCTCTGAGAGCCAGCCCTCTGTGGGAGATGCTGCTTTTCCTCCTCCTGCCTCACCTACCCAGCTCACCTTTGCCTGGCATATATTGGCAGCTCTCCAAAAGAAATGTCTTCATCTCCTGGTGAGGCTGAGGCTTTGAAGGGAAATGGTTTGGTGTTCTTCAGCTGCCCACACCTTTTTCCTCAGCCCATGACTGTGCTGAACCTGCTCTTGTTCCTCAGAGAGCTGTACCTGGGGTGCCTCTCACTGCACCTTGGTGAGACTGGCAAACCTTGCAGTGTGTCCTTCAGTGCCTTATTTCCAGCCAGGAGAGCTTCTCCTGGGAGTTACTGTCCCCAGTTCATTCGTTACAGGGATTGAGTTGATGCTTCACCTGTTTTACCCTGCAAACAACACAGGTTTGCTCATGTTTCAGGATCCTGTTGCTACTGGAAAGCAACTTGAAACACCAAGGGACAGCTCTTTATTACTGAAATACTGACAGTATCCTTATCCCTTTATCCCTGTCCTGGCAATTTAGTTTCTGTGCACTTTGCATGACTCAGAGCTTCTCTGTGGTACCTGCTGCTGCTCCTTCCCTTTGCTCTAATGGAAAACTGCATTATCAGTCTTGGGCCTTACTAGTGATAAAGTCTCATCACAAAATGTCAGATCTAATACTCACCTCTGTCCCAATCCTTTCCTCAGCTCTGGGAAAATGTTATTTGACAGGACAAAGTAGGATTTGGCAAATTGTTCTATTTGAAAAGATGAGGAGGAAAATGGTTCTGATTTCTCAGTGCAGCCCATTTTGCTGCTTTTTTTTTTTTTTTTTTCCTGCTTTTTTTGGGAGGCAGGGAGACTGATTAAGGGAGTAGAGCAGGTAAACTGAAAATTATTAGCTGTTTTCAAACTAAGGTGTAATTGTGCTCTAAAAGGACACAGGCTGAAAGGAGGTGTTGGAGAGTACCAAACAAAGTGTTTGAATTGTCCCAAGACAGAGTTGCCTTTTTTTTTTTTTTTTAATACACTTCTCTGAAGTATTTCTAAGAACTGCCATAATTTAGTAGGAATTTAAAAAAATAACTCTGAGATTAAAAACAGAATTGAATTTCAGTACCTTTACTGATCAGTGGTTTTATTGGCATCAGTGGGAGTTTCCCAAGAGCCTGATGGAGCCAGGATAAGACCTTGGATCTGTTTGCTCCTGGTATTTAGAGTTTCTCTCTAAAAGTTAGAGGGAAACCTGGGAAAAGACCAAGCAAGTGGTATTAAAGTTAGCTATAAATTTAGCACTTTTTAATTGTTAGCAGCAACCCCAGCACTGGGAAAAGAGCTTTGCAGGGCCTCCTTCTCTACTAAGCAGCAGCTTTGTGGTTGCATGGTGAGGTGGGTGATGTGGAAAGTGTTCTCCTAATAGCAAGGGTGGTGGCAGTTGTGCAGGATTTCTCAAAAGAGGAAGGATGTCTTAAGCTAATTCAAACTTGCCTAATTTCCCCTTGTGTCCTCAATTCCACATAAATGTTCAACCACAGGCTCTATCCCAATTGCTTAATTGGCCTATTTTTTGTGCCCACAGCATGCTCCATTGATCCTTGAGCGTGGTCCTGCTCTGTACAGATCCTGGACTATCCATTGTGACAGCCCATGCCTTGGGTTTTTCCACAATCTGCTTGATTTGTGAATTAAAGTGTAAAATACTATTATTGCAACCCTAGGATTTTGTTGGAGTCTCAGAAAAAGATAAATAAAGGGCATGGGGGTGAACCAGTTGTTTTCTTGATTTTAGAACAAACTACAGAAAAAGAGAAAACACAATTAACATGGGGTTTTTTTAAAGCTAGCCTAGAGGTGAATAATAATTTAATGGCTTTTGTAAGATGTTAGGTGTTTGAGTGGATGCTCTATCCCACATTGCCCTCTAGTGAGGACATGCAGAGCAAATCGTGCTTTCCTGCAGCCACCAGAATATGAAATGTGGTATTTTAATAACTGAGGACAGGGCTTGGCTCTGCCATAGTGGTTTTGAGATGCAATAGTGTGAGGAGGGCAGTGCCTGCACTTTCTCAATATTTGCCTTTTTCTGAGATAGTTCTCTCTGCCAGCATCTCCCTGCTGCTGCTGGATCACCAGCCACAGGTCCCTGCTCTCTTCTGCTTTTGGAAAAGGGGAAATATTTCCTGTTTGCTTTTGGTGAAGGATGATCTTTTTCCATGTTTTTTGTCTTGCACTTTGCTCCATGAAACTAACACCAGTTCTGTGAATTTCCCTGTACACACATGGTCAGTAAACTCAATGGTTTGGAGATCATCACAGGACAAACTTCCATCCCTCCTCAACCCAGCCCTGCTGCAACCAAAGGTGTTGCCTAGTGGGTAGAACTGGCTGGCCCTTGTTCTTCTGCCTGAGTAGCAATTTGTCTTTGCTGCAGCTGATCTGGGGCCCAGCCTGTCCTTATGTGCTTGACCATGTTTTCATACAAATTCAGAATTAATGTTCCATTTTCAAATGTATTTGAATGCTGTATCATTCATCATGGGAGTAGCCATGGCAGTCTCTGCTAAATGCTGTCTCCTTCAAGTCTGTGCCTGAAAACTTCACAGTTATAGAGCAGTTTGTCCTAAAACCTGTGATTCTCTGCGTGCAGACAGGGCAGGGGCACAGCCTGAGTGTGTGTTTGGCAGATCCTGGGTGCTGGCAGTGCCCTGTGCCAGTGCCACCCTCCATGGGCTGTAGGACCCCAGCAGCACCATTGGGCAGGATGCCACCCAGCCTGCTCCACATGGCATGGGGGCTGAATGCCAAACACTGATGCCATCTAGTGACCAAAAAACAATGTGAGATGGATATTTTATAAAATCCTGATGGAAACTGTATAGCCACAAGTGGGGCTGGGAAGGACAAGAGATGGGGCTGAGGTGTGCTGGGGGAAGAAATCCCTTTTTTCTGCTTTCCCAGCCTGTCTCTTCCCTCATTTCACACCCCATGAAATGCTTCTGCAGGTAACCAGGGATGCTCTCTGTGAGGCTTTATAGATCCCCAGAGGAGCAAGGCACAGACTTCCTAAGCAGCTCTGTTGCTCAAGGAGCACAAATTCCCCAGTGTACAGCTGGATCAAGGAGCCCAAACACCCCAGGACAAGGAGACAGCAGGAGAGGAGATGGCTGGTCAGCTTGTGACAGGGGACACACAGGGAGAGACCCTGGGGATTATTTTGAGCTGGCAGCACGGGCTGTGACACAGTGCTGCAGCTTTGGCAGAGGCTGGGCAGGGGCTGGCAGCTCCTGCTGCTGCCCTGGCAGCAGTGACCCCTCCCTGCAGCTCGTACAGCCTGCCACTTCTGGTCCTGCCTCCTCCTTCACTTGTCCCTCGTGCTGCTGTAGGTGAGAGCTGTGAAGGCTCCACTGCCCCAGGTTTGTGTGTGAGCAGCTGGCTGCAGCCATCTCTGCTTCATCCCTGGTTATTAATCCCAGTGCCTACAACCTGGAGGAATTAGTTTGCACCCTGATTTTTAAAAATGAAGGTGCAGTTGCTTCTGACCATACCAGTTTATTCTGCTTGGCAGGTGTGGTTTGCCTTGCCTGGGGATGGCGGTCTGAGAATTCTTTTGCAGCTCTGATAATTTCTCCAGCTCTTGAGAAATGCACAGAGAGGGAATTTGGGAATTAAAAAGATTCCGGATAAGGAACGTGAGGGCTGAGATAGCTGTGATGAAGTGCATTATAAATGCACTGAGATGCCAGGCAACACCCCCAGAGAGAGGAGGAGAGTGAGCAAAGCACCCAGATGCAAAAAAGCTCCTTCATGGGCCATCTCTGGAGTGCAGGGACACCAAGAGTGGTGCTGGCACATCCCTGCTGAGGTGCCCCTCACAGGCACATGGGTCCATCAGCAATTCCTTGCCCCAGAGAGAACAGGCAGGCTCTTGCTCTGCTCCACGCTGCTCAGACTGGCCCTGCTCCCTTCAGAAAGCCATTTACAAGGGTCCTTGGGGGACTTCTTGTTGTTTTTTCCCAAATAATGTTGTTATCTCAAATGTGAAAGTACGTAATGTGTCCTTATTGTCTAATTTACAAATGTTTTGTGTTATCTTTGCTGCTTCTTTTTCTGGATTATCCTTGTGTCCTCCCGCCTTTCTGCCCTGGATAATTGAGAGCTGGCGCTGTGCCTGTAGCATTCCTGTTTCAGGGCCAAAATGGGAGAGAAAATAAATGCTTCTAAATACTGTATTGAAACAAATAAGTAATTTACTCGTAATAGCTCTTCTCCTGCCATTCCACTGGCAATTTCATGCAGGTTTTGCAGAAAGAGCAAGCAGTTGTGAGAGGCTGGAAGAGCCACACAGCGTGAAAATTAGGTGTCTGATGGGGAGAAGGGCTTCACAGATTTGGAAAATGCTCCTACTTCTGTAAAGGGACTTTATCCAGTAGTCTGTGACAGCACTTGCTTAAAATCTTTGCTGTCCCTAATGTCTGAAAATTCTGTCTACCAGGACTTTAGCTGGAGGTGGCAAAGACAAGTTGCCTGTAGAAGGCAGGTCAGCTTTACCTGGTGCTGTTGAGTAAGACATCTTTTAGAGCAGCCAGCCGACCAAAACACAGCATATGTCCACACTGTCTTCTCAGCTCAATAGAAATCCTTCAGCATTATCACACCTCCATCTGTTCATTTTCCTGAAGAGATATGGAAAAGCAAAACACATTTAAGGTGCTCTTTTGCCTGGAGCACTCAACACAGAGACTGTCCCTATCTATTTGGCATCACTAAGGTAATACCATCTTACAGCAGACAAGCAGAACAACTGCAATGAATAACCAGAGCCTGGTACTAATCTTCTCTTTTCTCTCTCCTTGTAGGGATCCTGTTTACGATGCTGGTATTTGGACCAGCCTGTGGATTTATCTTGGGCTCCTTCTGTACCAAAATCTATGTGGATGCTGTCTTCATTGACACAAGTAAGGAGAACTGGGTTTGGTTTCAAAAGAAATAAGCTAAATTTTTATCATCAGGACAAAAATGCTGATGCTCACAAGCAGGAAACTGTCATTCTATCTTCAGTGCCTCTTGCATGTATGAGTGTAACTTTTAGAAGAGTTTTAAAAGGCTTTCAAAAGGTTTCAACTATGTTCTCATAAATAACAGATTTGTAATGGTTAAAATTTCTTCCTTTCTGTGCTTTCTGCTATGAGATGGGTTTCATCCCAGGTCTTCAAGGACGCCTTGAAGTAGGACTGTGGCATTGTCATGCTGGGGGAGCTGTGTCCAGAGCACGGGGTGAAATCTGGGGTGTGTGGGAGCCATCCAGGTTCTGGTGGAGGCACACCAGCACCTTCACCACGACCTTGCTTGGATGGGCAGCATCAGTCCCACGGAGTTCTTGCCTTTCTCCAAAGCTTTAAATAATTATTGCTCACCTTGACTTCACTCGGGTTAAAGCAGATTGTTTGCCAGCTGTCTTTTTGTTCATTTAGACTAAATTCTGCTTTTATTGTTGCCTGCACTGTGTGTTCTCAGCCATGAGAGGGCAACATGTACCAGGCTGTTCTCTGCTGCTCCCCAGCCCTCTGGCTGCACACAGCTAACCTGATTCTTTCCCCTCAGTTGTTCAGGTGCTTTTTCCACAGTTCTCAGCTCCACTGGGTCCCACAGACCCTTATGCAGGGTGTGTTTCAGCCCTTGGATGTTGCAGATGCGTTGTCACAGAATGCATTTGGGTGGAGTTGAACCTCGCAGGATTCAGAACAGAATTGTGCAGATCTGCTAAAGTGTTACTGCCTTTTTTTGATCTCACAAGCACATGACAGCTGAAGAAATGTAAATAATATCAAATGAGAAAGAAGTATCTTTTGGGCTGGCTGAGACATTTGGCTGCAGTTTGGTCAAAACACCACCTGGCCCCTTTTCATTCCTTGGCTTTACCAAAGCCTTGTTTGGCAGAGAAGCTGTTTGAAACCTGTTAGATATTTGACCATTTAGTATAATTTACACTAAAATATGAATGTAGGGAAGAAAATATTTTATCTCCCAGTAGGTGAAGCTGTGGAACTCCTCACCATAAGGTGCTAAAAATCTCCAAATGGATTTTAAAGCAATTGGACAAGTTTATATATGAAAAAAATGAACATGACACCAAATCCTGCTTAGAAAGCCCCCTAGCCACAAGAATAATATATGCTGATTTTATTCTTGTAGGCTTTCTGGGCAGCTGCAGCTGCTTACCATCAAAGGCAAGACGCTGACCTAGCTAAAAAGTTAATTTGGTGTCTTCTGGCCATTTTTAACATAAGACATTGCTCAGTATTTACAGCTCAAAAAGCCCCAGACAAATACTGAGCCACAGAGAGCTGTAGAATGTTACTGCTGAGGAGGCTGGAAGGGCTGTGGCTCAGGCACTTTACAGGGAGGGTGCAGTGCTCCCAGGTCCAGCTGCCTTTGGCCACGGTCAGTCGCTGGCATGCAAAAGCTGGGGCACACATGGCCTGTGTTTATTTTTGTATGGGAAAGAGTTTGCACTTTGCAGCTGGCTCTGCCCTGCAGCTCGAGGCAGCACAAGGAGAGCAAGCTCCAGTGGGTTGAGCCCTGTCCTGCTGCCTGTTTTGGGCAGGGCGTGCTGCTGCACTGCCCACCACCCAGCTGCTATTTTAGGAAGGGACCATGAAGAAGACTCTGATCTGCCTGACTCTTCATACTGTTGTGTTCCCAAGAATCTGAAAAAAATGCTCTTCAGGCAGGAGGAAATGACAGCAGAAGAATCCAGTCCCTCCACAACACTATTTTTCAAACTTTATCTGTATTTGAGAGCTACGTGCTATTTTCCCTAAGGAGAAAAGAGTTTCCTTCTGTCTCTGCTTGAGAGACAGCTTGATTGCCTCACTTGAGACAGATTTTTCAGAGTGGCAGTAACCAGACAGTCACCATGAACAGAGGATCTTGTTATTCCAGCCATGTGGACCAGGTCTCCCCCAGGAATCAGCTCCAGCACTGGGCACCCCTGTGGCTGTGGCAGCAACATGAAAACAGCTTTTCCTCTCCTGCTGTTTATTTGTATTTCCCCACACTGATTCCAGACCCTTCTTAGGCCTTACCTCTGCTGAGTGATGGCCTACAGGATACTCTAGCCTTTTATTTTGTTTTCCTTCCTTTTCTGATTATATCTGTACTTTCCTGAGCCCATTTGATGCTGTGGGTGGGTTTCTTTTCCAATATTTAGGACCGTTTCTCCCTCCACACAGTCAGAGGTGCCCCTAAAGCCCAAATGCCAGTCTCTCTTTTGCTGAAAAGGGCTGTGAATTCAGAGCAGAGGGAGCATTGAGCTCCTGGGAGAACAGGGTGGTGAGCAGGTCTGTGCCAGACAGTGTGTCAGGTGAGTGGGGTGCACTGGGACAGGGATGCCCAAATCCTCAGTGCCAGGGCAGGGACACTGGTACACAGCAGCTTCCCAGAACTGGCAGAGCCAAAAACACTTGGGAGAAGCTCTGATTACAGGGTGTGGCAGAAGCTGGGTGTACCATTTAGATAGAGGAGGTGATGGGAGCTGTCCTAAGGATCTCTTGGATATGGAGGACACTGTGCACTGGGGGCTCACACTCTACAGCTGTGGGGTGCACTGGGGGCTCCCACCTCGTGTCTTGTGCCACTCACCACCCATCAAAGGCCAATAACCTCCCAACAACCTGAAACACTAATCTTAGGACATTAGGATTTTAGTTACCTTGCTGAAAATAATTAAAAGTTAGAAGGGAGTAGTTATCTGAAACTTAAATAATTGATTGTCTGTCATTTTATGTTTGCTCAGCTGTGCTTACAATGGGAAAAGACAAAACTAGAGAGCAGATCCAAAGGAATGTGGACAATGCAACCAGAAACCTATTCTTTGGAAAACTAGACTATCCCCAGGAATCATTTGTATTGTCATTGACAGAAAAGGTCAAGAGTTTAGAGTGAGGAAGACTCACCTTACTTCCTCCTTTTAAGACCCCTCCCCATGAAAACGACCCCAGACTTAATTTAAGAAGTCAATCAATGCTTAATAGCTATTCAAGCTAATTACCATAGGAAGTGGGGCATGGGAGGGGCTGTTATTGTGAATATGTATTTGTTTGAAGCTTTGTCAATAAATAGACTTTGTGATCAACTGTGATTTTGCAGTATTAGAGGATTACCTCTAATGAATAAACACACACTTTCTAACTTTAAACTGTTAGAGAGTCTTTTTGTCCATCACAGCTGAGTGTTGGTATTAGACCAATACTCTTATTTTGGTAAATCAAACCACCTTGCTGTCACTGCCTTTGGGGTCTCTTTATGCCTGAGATCCCTCTCAGCAGGACATTTGGTGGTTTAGAGTCCGTGTTCTTCCCAGCCCGAGAGCCAAACAAAAGGCAGATGCTGTTTTCTGAGGTTTCCAGGGTTGTTTATTCTTTCTTATCTAAGGAATTTTTTCTCCAAGTTACAGAGGTCTATCTAGCACGCTGGTCAAGGCACACACTGCTCTGCCAGAGGGCAGGTCTTATCTTTTATATTATAAATTACGTACTTAATATTTACAATTACTTTCCAATACATGACCCTTACATTGCCCTGTCCAGTTTTCCCTCTCACCAATCCAAAAGTGCCATTCTGGCTCAGAAAATGGATGACAAGAAGAAGAAGAGACATCCCATGTCCAAAATCCTCCATCTTAGCTCTAAAATTCTTATTATAAACAATACTGTAAATTCACTTTTCTACCTCTGGATGTGTTTAAGAAAAGGCTGGACATGGTGCTATAGTCTAGACTCTGAGTTGAGGTGTTAGGACATAGGTTGGACTCGATGATCTTAGAAGTCTCTTCCAACCTCATTATTCTGTGATTCTGTGATAATCTAATTTACACTCTGCTTATTTTTTGTGACTTGTAAGGCCTTTGAGCCGCCTGCCCGGGGGGTCTGGAGGCACCCAGGGAATCCAGGGGAGCACCTGGCCTCCCACACCTGGCAGTGGGCTCGTCCACCCCGCTGCCTTCCCCTCCCCACGGGCGGCTCTGACTGTGTCTGCTCTCCCCGCAGGTAAGCTGGACATAACCCCGGACGACCCTCGCTGGATCGGGGCCTGGTGGGGAGGCTTCCTGCTCTGCGGTGCCTTACTCTTCTTCTCGTCGCTGCCCATGTTCGGCTTCCCGCAGGCGCTGCCGCCGCGGCCGGAGCGCGCCGGGGAGAGCGAGCAGGCCATGCTGCCTGAGCGCCCCAAGCCCAGCAACGGCGTGCTGCGGCACCCCCTGGATGGGGACAGCACCTCCTCCTGCTTCCAGCAGCTCAGAGGTGAGACTCCCCGTGCTGGGGCCCAGCTCGTCCTGCGGCCTGCCGCAGCCTGCGGGGTCTCCTTAGAGCTGAGACCGCCCCAGGAGCGCGTAAAGGGGTCTGGAATGTGGGTTTCTTCCTTTGGAGACACTGGAGGAGGCTGTTCTCAGAGGTTTCAAGGGTGTTTATTGTTTCTTAAAAGTTCTTTGTCCAGCTAACAGCGATCTGTTCAGACAGACATCCAGGGCGCAATCTGCCTGGCAGAGGCAGGTCTTATCTTTTATACTCTAAATTACATACCTAATATTTACAATTAATTTCCAATACACTGCTATTTTGTTACACTTTGTCCCCATCCAATCAAGGGATGCCAGGGTGGCACTCCAACATGGATGGCATGAAGAAGAAGGAGGAAGAAGCATACCACGCCCCAAATCCTCCATCTTAGCTAAAACTCTCAAATATAAACATTTCTAAAAATCTATCTTTTCTACATTTTAACAGTCTAATTTATATTTTACTTATTTTTGTGGCTTGTATTTCTTCCCTCAATGTTGATAGATTTTTCCAGGGGCACAAATCCAGCCCATGAGACATCTGGGTCTCATTGCAGGGTCTTTGACCCCCTCAGGGGGGTCTCAAGGTCTCCAGGGAAGCCAGGAGAACACCCTGGACTCCCACCCTGTCCCACCAGAAGTCACCCAAGAAATCAGTAACCTGATGTTCCAGCTTCTCGTTAATTATCTCTGGCGTTGTCCAGGTCCAAAAGAGAGACATTGGTTTCTTTGTGACTTGAAAGCATTGGGTTTTTCTTTTAAGCTTCAGAAATGCATGATAGTCCTAAGGAGTTGCTAAAAAAATGAAGGGGAGCACAGCTGCCAGAGCAGTTTGACAACTTCTTTTTAGTGTACTGTTCTGCTCCCTTCTGCCTCTCAAAATAGAGAGAAGCCAGCAAGGGCACTTAAATCAGGAGCTCCCAACACCTGAGTTTCAGCTTAGTGCATCCCAGATACAAAGCAATGAGTGCTGGGCATCACCACAGCTCTTAAACTGAAATGGGAAGAGGGAGACACCAGCCCAGAATAGCAGCAAAATGGCAGGACAGAGCATGATTTGTAGCAAATTAGAGAGAAAGCCTCACGTCATGTCCTGCAGTGATGAAAATGGAGGTGTCTTTAATTAAAGTCAGCTGAGGATCCAACATTTCATGATGGGTGTGAGCAGATATCCTTTCTCTAGGCTGTACTGGAAAATCCTTCATCTGAGAGGGTGTTTCTGTAGCACTGGTGGCTGCTTCCCACTCCCTGTTGCTGTGGTAGAGCGGGTTTCATTACTGCCTGATGCATTTAGATAAATGAGGACAAAATCACTTACTCCCTGTGCAGTCACCTTAATTGGGAGTTGAATGAAATGCAGGTGGGAAGGGAAAAGAGACTTTGGGGAAAAAAATGTTGTCTAAATAGATAAAAATGCCTTGAATAGTAGATGTGGTTTTTCATTAAGGGGAGGTCAAAGATGTGAAATTTAGACTTGATGAGGAAATTCAGAGGAAAGGAAAATGGAAAAATTTTTTTAAACTCAGTCAGTAAAATGAATTTCTCTATCCTTTCATCCTTGTTGCAAGGATTTTCTCTTGAATAGCTTTTCCCATTGTATGTCCATATGGATAGTTCTGTGGCTGTTGTTGTGCACACATCACAGTGTCTGCTTCTGGCCACTGAGCTTTTGGAGTGGGCACTGGAAAAGTTTGCAGGTTTTCATATAGAAAAATGAAAGAATGTGATGTATCCCTGCTGCATGGAGGGGCAGCAGTTCAGCCTGAGGATGGTGCTGAGCATCTTGCACACAGGGAGGCCATGGGGGGTTCACTGAGCATCTGTTGCTCATTGAAGTAGAGAAATTAAACTGCCACATCCATATGCTTCAAGTATTGATTACATCAGGAGGCACCACAGGCCTCCACGTTAGCCCTGTCACTGCAGGACCCCATTTCGGATCAGTCAGTATTCCAGGAGCCTCTTTGCAGATGGACTTTGAAATACAATTTACGTCACATCTCATAAGACAAGGAATGACCTTTTTAGTTATTCCTTTGAGGCTGTCACATGCAACACGGTGTTGGTAGCTGACATCTCCTTTCAAGTCCCTTGCCACTGTTGTCACAGTCAGAAAGTGGGAACAGTCAGAAGTGAGGCAAACCTCATCATTCCTGATGAGCAGTGTTACAGGTGATGGTTTCATCTTCCTGTGGGCATACATTGCTTTGGTAGCAGCTGGAATATCTGTATGCATTAATCTGTGTCAGTCCCTGGTCTCCTTAATCCATTTGTTGATTCTCCTTTGGAGAAAGTTAAGACTGTTTAGGCTTTTTCCTGGGATAAAAAAGCTCTTAATTATATACAGAGGTTAAAAATATGGATGTGCATGCATAGTCATGTCTTCTGTCCTTATATGACCTTGGATTTTGCACAAATTTGTGAAGCTGAACAGAATCCATGGAATCATAAAATGGCATGAGTTGGAACTGACCTTAAAGATCATCTAGCTCCAACCCCCTGCCATGACAGGGACACCTTTCACTAGACCAGCTTGTTCAGAGCTCCATCCATTCTAGCCCTGAACACTTCCAGGGATGGGACAACCACAGCTTTTCTGGGCTGCAGCAGAGGATTTGTCTGTGCAGGGGGCTGGGACTGGAGGTGGGCTTTGTATGGCCATAACTGTGACTCATTTTTAGTAAGTGTTGTCTCTGCAGCTTGTTCCTGCTGTAAGTCCATGTCTGCATGGAGGTGTGGGTTGTCTATCTCTTGTGCAGGTGTGGGGGGAAGAGCTGATCCTCTGGATTGCTTATGCAAACATCCTCTGTATCAACAGCATGTCCTTAGAGGATGAACTGCATCTCCTTTTTGGCAACTGAAGGAGCTTCATTATTTTTTCTTACATTTTTTTCCAAGCCTTGCAGTGACTGCCACAAGAGAAAGGACATGGTAGGGCAGTGTCAGCTGGGGACATGCTCTGAGCTGGGTCATGGCTGTCAGCTAGAGACAGGGCATGGCTGGCACGTGGGAGGATGCTCCAGACACCACCAGATCTGCTGAAAGTCAGTGAGATGGAGGGCTGGCTGAGATTCCTTGGCTTTCTCTAGCCTTAGCACGCAAAAAAGCCAGGATTAATATAAAAGGAACATGCTCAAAGTATTGATCTTTTACATCTCTGTCAAAGTCTAAGCAGGAGGGAGGGCCCAGCTTTTGGGAAGCCCTGGCATCTCTTCCTGTGGGGTATTTTCATGCCAGGAAAGAAGCAGTCTTAAGAGGAGCTCTAAACTTGAAATGGAAGTGGTGCCTTTGAACAGCACGAGGTGAAGAGGCAATCAAAGGCACTGGAGGCAGCAGGGGCTCTGCACAGGGGCATGGCAGCTCAGGCAGGAAAGCTTTGGGACAGTCCTGGGAGCTGCTTCCAGGGGCTAAACTGGCACGTGAATGCTGCACCACTTTGCCTGATTAGTATTTCAGTTCAGCAAAGCAGATCCATTTGGGAGCACAGAGAAGTGAAGGATTAACAGCAGTGGAAGTCTGAATAAATGCTGCCATTGCTCTTTGCTCCTGCCTGGCAGGGTTGTTCCAGCCCTGTGCTCTCCCTGTGATCTGTGAGAGCACTTCAGGCATGGGCTGGGTAGTCCCTGCTCTTCTTGGGGGCACAGCTTTGCTTTCCTACCTCTGCACTGCCTTGGGGACCCCTCTGCTCCTCGGGGCCAGGGAAGATGCTCGGCTGTGTCAGCTCAAGTCTGTGCAGCATCTGCCCTCTCACTCGCTGCCTCTGACACACCACCTGCTCTGGAAAGAGTTCATTAAAACCCTTCTCTTTTTTCCACACAGAAATGTCACATGTATTGAATTGAGCGGCCAGTTCTGATGAAATTTGATTTCAGAATGCTTCCTGGGCGTGATCTTTAACACCCCTCTGAAACATTCTGCCCTAAATGCATTCTGTTTTGCAATGATTTAAACCAGAAATTCGTTACGTTCTGCCGCTCTGTCTAGCAAGAGAGATTAAAACCCTAAAAGGATTGAAATTGATATGGAATCCTCCAGGTTTGGAAAGAGAAGCTCATTCACAAGGAATTAAAAGAAAACTCGCTGTGGAATTGAATGAATTTTAGAACTGCAAATTCCCTAGATTTGGAAACATTTTGGTTTCTTTCCAGGTTAATTTTCAAGAGTGTAGGAGAGCTGGGACATACAGCTGACAGCTGCCTTGTCTTCTCTTCCTGCTCGGTGTGCCAATCTGCTGAGTACTTGGGGAGGGAGCCACTCTCAGTCTGGGATTTCTCTCCCAAAAAGTGCTCTCTGGAGCACTAGTGCCAGGCTAAAAGCTCCCAGCTGTGCAGGGAGGGCCTGGACCGTGGGGAGCCTGTAATCCTCCGTGGGAGTTCATAGGATTGGGCAGGATTAAAGGCTAACAAGAGTAGTTTTTAACTCCTGACTTCTCATCACTGATTGTGACAACCTTTTGGCGAGGGCTCCAGCTAGATCTTCATTCACAGCTGCACTGGTGAGGTTTTGGCCCAGATTTAGACTTTAATGCTTTTTTGGATTTGGATCTTGTCCCCCTGCAAACACCTTGCTGAGAAATCCAATTTTTAGGTGAGAAGGTGGTGATCACAAAAGGCATCAGGTCCCGTCAGTCTTTTGAGTTTTCCTGTTTCATGAGGGTACAGATATTGTTGTCAGGTTTTTCTTGGCTGTTTCCAAGTCAGCATCTTCTTGTCAGAACCATTAAAAAATTCAGAAAGGCCTTCAGCCTGCACACATCAGGGCCAAAGCTGAGCAGCAGCTGAAGGCACACAGAGCCTGTCTCCAAAAAATGCTTTTCCATGACTTCTGTGTCACAGGTGAGGAGGTTTATGTTCTCCTCTCAAGTAGAGCAAAGGTGGTTGCTGCAGGGAAGATGATGGACTAGAAGGACTTGCTTTCCATGCTTGAGTATGTTACTGCTGTGTCAAGCTTCCATCTTTTCAGGAAAGCTTTTTTATTTATGTGTCATCCTTTCTCCTCATATCCTTTATGATAGTTTTGCCAAGGCTTCATGGAACTTCAGCATACTAAACTCACCTGAGATATCTTCAGCACCTCTTGCCTTACTCCATATTCTCTTTTACAGGAGCTACATCTTTCCAGAATGTGTTTTATTCTTGCTGCCTGTGCTGTTTTCTTCATCCCTTTTTCCTCAAGCCAGGTGGAGATTTTGCCTTTTGTTTTCTCTTCAGACCTGAGGCTTGCTGCAGACACAGGTAGTAGAAAGTCGTATTTTGGTTCAGTACTACATTTTGCCTTTCCCTCACCACACTGTCCTAGGTGGACTGGGCTGTAAACCTCCCTCTAATTTATTACTTAGCTTTCTGTGTTCTTCATCTTTACTGCAAATTGAAAACATGTCTCTGTAGGGTGCTCCAACCAGAAACAGGGGCCTTGGTGATTGTAATGTTCCAAACAATTCATTTCAAGCACCAACGTGATGATTATAGTTTGTCGTTTCTGGAGAGTAGTTAAACCTCGTGTAATGAGGTTGCCAATTATCCCCGGTGCTCCCCGATGTGCAGTGACAAATCAGAGCTACTTGGTGTACATAAGTGTGTGCATTTGTCAGGCCCCTGGCTGTCACCCACAGAGCCCCACGGAGGGAGGCAGGGAGGGGGTTCTGATTCTTGCTGCAGTGTGGAAAGGTGGGAAGTCAGGGCTTGGTGAGGGGTGTGGGAGAGCTTCGAGACACCCACCCAGCTCCTCCCAGCCTGTGGATGGTCCTGTGGCCAGCACTGCCCATGGATGAAGAGTTGGGATTAAAGTGCTTCAGCAGTGAGAGGAGGTGTTGTGTTGTCAGTTTGCCAGGGCAGTGGGATTTGTTTTTGTGCCGCCGTTTCTGGAGCGCGTCGGGCGCATCAGGATGAGGATGGGGAATGGGCTCATCCTTCTGGGAGGGGGAGCTGAGTCTGTCTGTGCCCTGTGATGCAGCTTGAGCACTCTCCAAGTAGATTTTTGAGACTCTTTGGACTCCAAAAGACTTTCTCCACTTTGCACATGGGCTTCAGTTGAGATTTACAGCTGCAAAGGGCTGCTGCAAAGTGTTCAGGCAACCTTTGGGCTTGTAAGGTGCAGAGTAACATTTCCCATGACTTCTGCTGAGTTGGCTGCAGTGGAGAAGCACCATCCATAGCTGTTGTGTTCCCCAGGGCTTCACTGTCCCCCATCAGGCATTTCTATTCCCACTCCATACCCAGCACCATATGCTAGGCAGCTGAAAGCCTGTTGCTCTAGTCCATGGAGAGATTTTTAAACTTCACTGCTGACTTTTTACCTTTTTCCCAGAGGTATTTCACCCCAAGAACTGAGACAGATAAGGCAGCAGCCGGTGTCAAATGATTGATCTTAACAAATGGCAGTAGCAAGATGAAAGGATATTCAATTCTATAGGGAACCTCCTGTCATTTCCCTTAGAAGATGAAAGAGAATGAGCTGGCCCTGGCTGAGGAGATGCTTGAGACACTGCTTGAGTTGTGTGTGCACTCTGCACTGGGTTTTGTGTCGCCTGCCTGTGGTACAGAGTCCTGTTGTAGTAGACAGTGATCAAACATGCAGCAGAGGACAGGATCTGTCCCAGAAAACTCACAGGAAAGAGTGGCAATGATTGTGGAATCACAGAATCACAGAAAGACTGGGGTCAGAAGGGACCTTAAAGATCATCTTTTTGCAGACACCTCTCCATGGACAGGGACACCTTCCACTAGACCAGGTTGTTCAAAGCCCTGTTCAGCCTGGTCTTGAACACTTCCAGGGGCATCCACTGCTGGTGGGGCTGGGCAACCTGTTCCAGTGTCTCACACCCTCACAGTAAAGAATTTCTTCCTTATATCCAATGTAATCCCTCCCTCTTTCAGCTTAAAGCCACTACTCGTCCTGTCACTACACACCCTTGTCAAAAATCCCTCTCCAGCTCTCCTGTAGCCCATTTAGGAGATGAAGTGCTGTGACTTGGAGCCTGCACTGCCAGACAAGGCACTCATTAGGGGTTCCTCTCTTGTGTGAGATGCTGCAATAACTCTGCAAATTTTTTGTTGTCCACCCCAAGCACAGAAGATGGATTTTGACCTTGGTAGTGCGTGATGGTTGGGTGCCAACTTCAGAAATAAATGTCCATGATCTTTAACTCCCTCCTGCAAAAGGCAGGCTGTCATCACTATTGTTGGGTGGATGAAGTCAGAGCTAGACCTTAGTGTCTTTGGATTTAAATTGGCACAAAGCTACATCTCAAGGAATCCATTAATCTTGAGCAAGCTGAACTCTCGAGGCACAACAGTCATTAATACCTTAAATATGGCTTTTCAAGCTCAGTACTGCCAAGTCCACCTTTGCATTTTCTATAGTTTTCCTGGCAAGAAGGGGAAATTCTGTAGGTGGCCACCAAAGAACTGAAGGAAGCAGCAGGTGGTTTCTGAAATTTATCCGTGTCTGAATTCCCCCATCCCCATTCCTCCCACACAGTATTTTTTTCCTCTTTTTTCTTTTTCCACCACCACTGCTAAAAATTGCTATGCCTCTTGCACCTTAATTATGTTCAGTAAATCTTCAGGAAGCAGGAATTTTATACAGCTTGGAAAAACGTTTCTGATCTAAAGAGATCAGAAACTGTGGAGTGGCCTCTTCCATAAAGATTAAATCAGATCTAATTATTACCCCTTTTTCCACTGTCCCCGAGAAAGAACCAAGGGCACCCAAGCAAAGCCTTGACAAACAGCTGTGCATTCTCTGCTGTGGCCAGTGCAAAAAAATCCCTGAGGGAGAACATAAGCCAGCACCAGAGAAACATCATCTGCCAGCCCTTGGTACACCACAGGAAATGTGGGGGATGGATTTTCAAAATGCAAATAGGGGTCCATTGAGGCTTCACTACACTACATCAAGGTAATTTTCAAACTTAATGATTTTCACATTTAATTCAGGGAGAAATTAGTCATCAGGTATTGAGACAAAGCAAGGCTCTCTTCTGTGCTGGGATGCTCTCCTCTTCAAGCTGTGTTATCTCAACAATAATTAAAACGTTCACTGGAGTAGAAAACGTGAGATCTGATTCATTAGCCAGATTTCCCTTTGTAGGGTAACTCATATTTGCTTATGGGAAACTGAGATGGGCTTGGAGGAGAGAGGACTCTGGACACTGATGATTTGGGAGGGGAGAGCCAAGGGATCATGAAACCAGAGGCACATGTGTGTGTGCCACACAGTGAACAGCTCAGCACATCCTCTTCCACCCTCTTAAGGATGGGAGGGTCTACATGGAAGGTGTGGGGTGGCTGGAGAAGCTTTATGTTGTGGGAACACACAGACTGGCAAGCCTGTCCCAGGCAGGGGAGCCCTTGTGCCGTGGGTATCCATGGGCCAGGCTAAGCCAGGGAGATTCAGCTTGCTGAAAACACCCACATGAGCTGCAAGAAGGTTAACCTCAGTGAGTGAGCCAGTTTGGAACAGGGAAATGAAGCAAATCTGGATGGCAGGAGAAAGAAAAGCCAGATGTGAGCTGGGTTAGTTTGTGTCTGAAGGCTTGCAGGAATTTATGCTGATGGTACCCCTTGGCTGGCTCATCTTTGTTCTTGGGGAGCAGGTACAGAAAGGAGAAGGGGAAGAAAGAGCACACCAGATTTTAATTGACTTCCCTGTGGGGGAAACAAAAAGCAATATTGGATATTTTTCCCATTCTTCCAATTTTCAAAATCATCTGTAAGAGTAAACAATCATAGATTATTTCTTTTTGCACCCTCTTGGTTCTGGAGTCTTTAGGTGTCACTGTTTGGGTGTTTTCACTTTGTTCTTGTGTTCCCACCTTTCAAGCAGCTTGTCTGTGCAGAGCAGGAAATCGCTCCTGATGTGAAGTTTACCCTTAAGAGAAGAAAGCACCTCAAGTAAAGTCTACACCAAAACCCCTCTCCCTTTGTGCTCTGCTGCAGTGATCCCCAAAGTGACCAAGCACCTGCTGTCCAACCCCGTGTTCACCTGCATCATCCTGGCAGCCTGCATGGAGATCGCGGTGGTGGCCGGCTTCGCTGCCTTCCTGGGCAAGTACCTGGAGCAGCAGTTCAACCTCACCACCTCCTCTGCCAACCAGCTCCTGGGTGAGTAGCTGGGACACCACACCTCCAGCACACACAGGTGCTGAAAAGCATTCAGCTGCTGCCAGCCTCGCTGGTTAGGCTGCCCAAAAAGTGACTTTTCTGACATGTGGAAATGTGTCAGTGGGTGAGAGGGCTGGGCTTCAGCTGTGCCATGGCTGCAGGGCTCAGAGCAGACCTGCAGCATCCTGTCTGCTCGAGTGTGCTCTCCACTTGTTTGCAGCAGAAATGGCCCATCTGATTGCCTGAGACTCTCCAAGTGAGAGTGTGGCCCATTGAACTGCTGATCTCATGGCTCTGGTGCCCCACAGCTCTGCAGCCCATCTCAGTCTGGGTTAGGAAGCCCTTTTTCTCCTGTTATTAGGAAGCCCTTTTTCTCCTGTTAGTTACTGCTTTCCCCTTGGCCTGGAAATGACAAGGTTGCAATGAGCAGTTCAGGTACCTGAGTTAGTGCAGCTTGGTTGTCTTTCAAATGTCCCTTCTCTCTGACCATTGCATGCTGCTGTGATTTCACGTTCTGCATTTCTCAGTGTTCATTTGTTCCCTGTCAGGACACTGATGGCAGAATATTCATTTATTTTCTGCTGCTGCTCATCCCAGGCAGGCCCAGCCATTTGTTTATGACAGCCCTTCTCTCAGCAGCACCCAATTAAGATATCTGCAAGTTGATCTTGGATGATCTGTGACCCCAGCTCGCCAGATGGGCAGCTGGCAGTGATCTGTCAAAAACTGGGACATGCAAAAAGGGGTGGATCTTCATATCATAACAAGGAGTTTGCAAGCTGCTCTTCTGACAGTTCTTTATTTCCCTATTAATACTCATTGATATCTGCTGTTTTTGGCCTGATTTTCCAAAAGAAACAATCCCCTGCAGTCAGCCTTGCCTCCCCCAGCAACCCAGGAATTTGCTAGTAAATTTTAATACAATTTGACAGAAGGCCAGAGGCCTCAAAGTTGTTAGGCTGTTCCATCTTTCCTGAAAATTAAAGGCTTGGCAAAGGAAAGGAACTTCACTGTTGACCCAGTGGGAGTAGGGGAAAAGCTGTTTGGTGGGAGCTGGCTGGGCAGTCAGCATGTGAGTACAGCTGGGTGGCCAGCAAAGAGGGGATCACCCATGAGCCAGAACAGAGCACATCCTGCTCCTGCCTGACAGTGGGAAAGGAGGCTTGGATATCTCTGTGTTTCTCACAGCAACTTGTTTAAACAAAGTTCTAATCAGATTTCTCACGTGGCGTTTAAGGGAGTCTAGAAATGTCAGAACTGGGATTCTCTTCTAAGCACAGCTCAGGCAGGTGAGATCTGGAGTGTAACTGGCAGGAAAGAGATAGAAGTGATCCCAAACAAGCATAGTGTGGTAATTTCTGTCTGTGCTGGAAAGGGAGTCATTTCTGGCAGTGATTTTGCATTTCACAGTAAAAGAAAACTCTTTTAGGGAGATTTCATATTTTCAGGTGCTGCTCCTGCCTAATCTCTGAAGATCAGATTTCTGTGAGTCACACCAGCAGGACTCATCCAAAGCCTGCAAACACCTCAGAAAATTCTTTTTTTTTGCTGCTGCTTAGGTCAGGCTGGGCCAAGCTCAGCAAGTCTGGCATCCCCTCCAGCATGGATGAGAACTGGCAGAAGATCCTGGCTCCTCCATGCAAGGCAGCATGCCTGTTTGCATCTGTTTGTTTTTTGGGCAGCCCCAGCTTGGTGCTCCTCCAGCAGCTGGGCATTGCAAGGTTTCTCATGCCAGTGCACAGACCTGGCTGCTGGAGAGTTCAGCCCTGTCACATTGTGTAGCTCACTGGGCCTTGCTCGTGCCTCTTGCTAACTGGTTTTTCCTCTTGCAGGGATGACAGCAATCCCATGTGCATGTCTGGGCATATTCCTGGGTGGCCTGTTGGTGAAGAAGCTGAGCCTGTCTGCCCTGGGAGCCATCAGGATGGCCATGCTGGTGAACCTGGTGTCCACAGCTTGCTACGTGTCCTTCCTGTTCCTGGGGTGTGACACAGGACCTGTGGCAGGGGTTACTGTTCCCTATGGAAACAAGTGAGTCCACAGAGAGTTTCAGGGAGCTTCACCAACATAAATCCATGTTAGTGTCCTCAACAGGCAGTGCTGGCCTTCAGACAGCCATAGAGCAAGCACAGAGAAGGCAGTGTTGTATGGACTCTTGGTCTGGGATGTTTCCATGCCACTCATCAATGAGAGAGCTGAGTACCTAAAATATGAAATTCAGTCAAACTGAATCAAAAGGTGCCAGTCCTGTTGTATTGGGTCTGGTTTGTCCTGGCATGTTCTGCTTTGTACATTGACTTAAGTGCCTGAGGGGAATTTGTAGAACCAGGTGTTAGATGCCTGGAAATACAGATATGGTGAAGAAAGAGAGTGTTTGTGGCTGCAGGCCCATTTTAATGTGAGAAGTGAGGCCCATGTAACCCTGTTATGTCCTGCACTCACAGGACTTGGAGACAGTTATTTGGTATTTTCTTCCTGAGTGCTCCAGTATGCAGTGGCAACTCTTTAGATGACAAAATCAGCCTGTCAGCTCCTTACAGTGTTGCAGAAAAACACAGAGCAATCTCCACAGCAATTCTTTCTGTTTCCTTGAGGCTTCTTGTTGAGGTTGCAGGGCAGCCCAAGCCTTGCATTAGATTCTCTTTAGCAGGGAGATAGTGGCCATGGCATTTCAGTCTCCAAGGAGAGGCTGTAGCCTGAATTTCTTAGAGCTGGAACACAGCTAGCCTTGCAAAAAAGCCTCCACTGCTTTTTTGTAATGTGTTTGCCTTATCTGTCCCCCTCAAAAGCACCTTTGGAGGCAACAATTGGAAAAGCTGGCTTATATCACATTGTCCATTAATTTCTTTCTCTCTTTGTCTTACAGCTCAACTCCAACCTCATCTCTGGACCCATATTCCCCCTGCAATAACAACTGTGAATGCCAAACTGATTCCTTCACTCCAGTGTGTGGGGCAGACGGGGTCACATACTTATCTGCCTGCTTTGCTGGCTGCAGCAGCACGGTGAGTGAGCCTTCCTGGGGACTCTCACCTGCAGGAACAGTTCTGGGAGCTCAGTGATTGAGGTTCCTGTGTGTCTGGTAGCAGCAGTGGCTGCACCCCCAAAAGCTGACCAAAAGGTCGCCCACAGAGCAGGATGGGATCTCACAACCTCCTGCCCTGGTCTTCTCCTCAGGAATGCGATGGGAGATCTGCACAGGTGTCCAGTGGCAGGACACATCCTCTGCAGGAGATTCCTAGCCCAGAAGGAGCCAGCTGAGGAACCAGCTTCTCTTTTATCCTGCTGCTCCTCATCTCACCTCTTCTCCATCTGCCCATGTGTGCCCTGCCCAGCCCTTTTAGTCTTTTTCCTCTTGCTCCTTCCCTGAATCTGGTTCCTAGACAGCTGTGAGCAGATCCTGGTTTTATTCACCCTTGTTTAAGATTTCCTTTAACTGCTCTTGCTTCTCTCTCTTTCCTTGCTTTTCTCTGAGGCAGCAGCAAGAGCAGTTGTCAGGGGAGCAGAGATTCCATCCAAAGATACTCTGCATTTTTCGGTGCTCTCTAAGAGGTTTTTTTTCCTTAGAAAACTCTTAAAGACCAAACGATCTCTATATAGATGTGGGGAATTTTTAACAGTATCTTAAAAGCCAGCTTTTTCATTTTTTGCTGCTGAAATGTTAATGTCTTCTGGGTTATGCTGAAAATGAGTGCCTGCTGCTCCTGTGGGTGGGGACTGGTGGGATTCCTGCATCCTTGCTCGCTGCCTGGGCTGTGTGGAGTCTGGGAGGTCAGCCTGGTCACAGGGGCTGTTTGTGCCTACAGGGACATCAGTGCTCACCACATGCAATTATCCCTCCATGGCTTCATCCTTCCTCCTTGAGGAGATACCAAACCTCCCTTCCTGCCCCACAGACAAAGCACATGTGAGTGCTGCTGAGCAGGCACTGCTGGCAGTGCAGCCTCCCCACCCAGATCACCTGTGAGCTTGTCCTGCTTAAACATCTCCTCCATTCCCTCTCCAGCCTCAGAGATGCAGGCATCCCTTTGAAACACCACAGTTTTGAGCTTTCAGCAGCCCTACAAGGATCTACATTAATGTGTGACACGTGAAGTTGTTACCTCCTGCTCTCTTCTTCCTCCTCCTCCCAGTAATTCAACCCCTGAGATGGCAGCAGGATGATTTTCACAGGAAACCAGCTTGTTTCAGGCACACAGAATTGTGTCTCACCAAGCCTTCAGCAAGTGTACAGCTGGTATTGGTCTGTGGCTGGAGCATGGGAGTGATCTCCTTGCAGTGCAGGGCAAAGCCCTGGCTCCTCTGGAAGGAGTGTGGTAATGAAAATTCAGCTCTGCCCCTTCAGTCTGCAGCTGCCTGACCTTGTGCTCTGCAAGAGCAAACCTCTCAGCAAAAAACTCACTCTGCCTCATGCTCTCTTTTACTTATTCTTTCTTATTTTGCCTTTTTGTTGTCATCCTTGGGGTTCTTCTCATCTCTTTGTTTTGTGGGGGTTTTTTGCAGTAACATTTTGAACACAAATGGGTGAAGCAGTAGCATCCGCTGGAAAGGGCATTATCAAGAATTATGGACCAGTTTGGCCATGCAATGGCCTTGAGGCAAAGCCAAATTGCCAAACCAAGTTTTAAACCCATAATCCAGGTAATGACCTGTCTGGAGGGTCTTGTGAATGTTACGTGCTTGTGATGAGCCAAGGGTTGCTTTTTACTGGGACATAAAATTCTCTGAATGCTTTATTTAACTTTACTACATTTTACGTTTCTGACTGCTTCTCTTCACTTTTCCTCTGTGAACAATTTCTAAAAGCAGTGTGTAGCTCAGATATTTTTTTTCTTTTTCATTCCTTCTCTCTAACTGAGCTGATTCCAGAGGTGTACTTGTCCAAAAAGCCACAGGAGTATCAGTGCTGGTAGACAGAGCTCTGGCACCCCAAGAACTTTTCTTTCAAGCCATTCCTGGGAGTGACCCTTGCATACCAGATGTTTTTTTGTTTGATGCCATTGAGTCTCTCAGCATTTTGGCTGGAGACACATGAATTCCAGGCTGGAGTTACTGTGCTGGCACCTCACAGCTTTGCATTGAAGTACCAGTCAGAGCCATGGCTTAAAAAATGAGTAATTAAAACAGTGGGTAATTTGCATGGATAATCACACCACAGTCAGGTTGCTGTTAAAGGTGTAAACTCTGCATCTGTGTAGCCTCACAGGCACACATAAATCTGGGTGTGCAGAAGGTTCTGATAACAAGTGGTTGAATGCAGTGGGGTTGCAGACAAGGGATCTATAGAAGTTTGGCACAGGTAGCAAAAAATTGCCTCTCCACAGGACAAAGTTATAACTCCATCTTTGATGTTCCGTTGTTTGATGTCTGTGAGTTGCATACTGTGTCAGTAATAAAAGATCAAAGATCTCCCAGGTAAGGATGAGGTGCAGTGCTAAGCAAGCTGAGGCAGTTGGTGCAAACCACTCACACTGCTTTGAGCCAGCACCTTGAAGCAAAGTGGTGGGAAAAGCAGATTGAGGGACAAATTTTCAGGCAGGGAAGGTAAGATCTGCCTTGTGCTTTGTAAAAAAATCACACCAGTGTGAGGACAGTCTGCCCCACCACTGCCTGAAACAGGTGCTTTCTGTCCCTTGATGAGAGCCCATGGGAAATAAACACCCAATTCTGCATGTTTGCTGTGATGGGAATTTTGTCCAAGGTTTAGTCAGTGCAGGTATATACTTTTCCAGACTTACATGGGTTTTGATCCCCAGGGCCTTGCCCAGGCTGATGGCTAGCAATGCACTGCAGTAAGAGCCAGGAACTACCAATTCCTGTTGTCTGTGGAAATACCAGCTCAGTGGTGCTAATTGTTACCATTCTGGAGCCTTCAGGTGTCAGCTTCTAACTCACAGCACAGGAATTTGTTATGTTAATTATTGCTTGCCAGCAGAAAGGCACCTGCATGTCTGCTCCAGCTCTCCTGGAGTTCTGCACCACAGTCTCTCTTGCCCTTTGTGCACTCAGTTGGAAAAAAATGATATGACTCCTGTGCAGAAGAAAGAGATTGGTGTCAGAAAGGTTGGAGTAGTATCCCTGCTGATCTTTGGGGGAAGTGAACCAGAAAGTGTGCTTTCATATGGTCCTAAGGGGACCCCTTTTCCAGAAAAGCAAAGGAATTTCTGCTTGCACATGGTAGAGAGGAAGGGGAGGAGATTCAGCTGCTTTTAAATATGTTCTATTTTATGACGTTACTCCTCATACAAACATGTGACCTGCAAACCCAGCGGGCTTGTGAAGACAAGCCATGAATCATTAATGACTGTTTCTTTCTGTGTTCATTAAGGGATTTCTTGGTAGTATTGTGTGCCTTAATTGCACCGACATCCCCACTCAGAAATTCAGGAGGGAGAGTTGGAAAAATAAGGAAAAAAAGAGTAAATCCTTAAATCTGTGACTGGCAAACAAAGATGCTTTTCACATCCTGTGCTTGCTGGAGAGATCAAAGCAAAATGCAGTCATTCCACCCTCCTTCTGATCACATATTGATAAAGTTTATCTTGCTTGACTTGAGCTTTTAGCTCAACACAAATCCCTCTGAACCAGATGTCATTTATTAGCCCTGGAGTGCACTTGAGTCT
This sequence comes from Oenanthe melanoleuca, assembly GCF_029582105.1. Classification (NCBI taxonomy): domain Eukaryota; kingdom Metazoa; phylum Chordata; class Aves; order Passeriformes; family Muscicapidae; genus Oenanthe; species Oenanthe melanoleuca. The sequence continues at coordinate 11,776,417 of NC_079344.1, forward strand.
GCAGTGTCTGTGCTGTGGTAGTTCAGCTCTGGGTGAGCTGCAGCACCCATCATGGGTGGCTCCTTCCCAGGGTTTGAGGTGCTGGAGGCTGGCCCCAAACCTGCAGCCAAGAGCAGGGCTGCAGATTTACCTGCATTTTATGTGCTTCAGTTTAATTGCAACAGCCAAGAGGATGGAGGTAAATAAGAAAGTAATTAGAACCGTAATGGGGGGATTTTCCTTGTCACAGAGACACAGATTGTTTCTTTATTCTCCTCCAAAGAGGTAGGACTGGGTAATAATTTTGTCACGGTGACATTTATGGGAGAGACTTGAAAGGAGCAGAAGAAAAGAAACAAGCCAAGGGACAGCTTTCCCTTGCTGGCAACATGAGTCAGCCCTGACGCTCCTGAAATTCCTTCCAAACCCCCCTCCAAGAAGCACTTAGGAGTTATTTAATTGACCATTAGAGGATTAGGAGTTGCTGCTGACAAGCCCTGTTACAGGTGGGGATCACAGCTCCCCCTCCTCCTGACTCCTTGTGTTTCTCTGCAGAACCTCAGTGGCTGCTCGTGCCTCACCTCGGTCCCTGCCGAAAACGCCACCGTGGTTCCTGGCAAATGCCCCAGCCCTGGGTGTGAAGAGGCCTTCCTGACATTCCTGTGTGTGATGTGTGTCTGCAGCATGATCGGGGCCATGGCACAGACACCCTCAGTCATCATCCTCATCAGGTGGGCTTAGTCACCATCCTCACCAGGGGGGGATTTATTCACTGTCCTCATCAGGTAGGGCTGCTCCTCACATGGGGTCAGGGCAGGAGGGACCCTAGGGCACAGTGGGGAGCTGAGGGTCCCACACAGCTCCTGGCCTCTGCCTTTTGCACAGAACTCACCAGACTTGTGACTTCCAGCTGAACCTCCATTCAAGCCATTTTCTCCCTAAGCCACTTCTTTTCACTTGGTAGTGCCTGGTTTATCCATGGCATGGCCCCAGTTCTGGCTGGAGCTGCCAGAGAGAGAAAGGAACTGCTTGAGCTCTCCTTTGGTAAAGTGAGGGAGTGAGGGAGAACTGGGCCCCCAAATGGACAAGATTCCTGCAGGGATGTTGCAGGGAATGGTGGCAGGGCTTGTTCTTCTGGGGATAATATGGAAATAAAGATGTGCAGTTTCCAATCCACGTAGTAAGGAAGCTACAGCTGCATCAGAAGAGGGGCAGAATTGTCACCCCATGTTCTCAGCACATAATGGCTTAGAGAGAGGTTTAGGGTCACCTTTTGAGATAGTCTGGAGACTGCAGAAACCACAGAAAAATGAAAAGCTGAATACCTCCCTGACTGGAGTTTATCTTCTCTCACCCTGGACCAAGTCCAGGAACTTGGAAGTCTGAAGGACATGTCTGAGTTAAACCAATGTGAATAGGTGGGCAAAAGTAGCTTATTCAAATAACTGACCTTGTGTTATTTCCAGACATGTGGAACACTTCACCTTATGATATACATATATATATCTAAGCCCACATTTATCCAGAATTACTTAGCTGTCCAAGCTGTCACTTACTGAGAATAATAACCAGAGGCATAAATAGCAGATCCATTCTGCTGCCTGGAAAATTCCAATAAAATTCAATCAATAAGGTCTGTATTTGAAGCACACTCTTGAGTGGATTTTGGACAGAACAGCTCTGTGAGGGCATGTCTCCCTGCAGGATACAAAATGAGATATTCCACTTACTAGTTCATTTCTCTCTTTGCATCTCCGGTAGCTAAAGGGAAATCAAATTCCTCATGATAAATATTGTGACAAAAGCAATTTGAAGTTTGAAGAGTTCTTTGTTCAAGGAAGCTGCCAGCACCTATAGGATCCTGCATGGAGACATCTTTGTGTTGCCTTCAAATGAGATAAGCCCAGCACCAGCCAGGAAGAAGAATACCAGGGAATAAAAAAAGCAAAGGGAAGATTAAACATACTCAGTTCAGAGCTCTAGGAAATAAACAATTCACACATCCAGATTTGTAACTTCACTCAGAATCACTGATAGCTACCAAATGTACAGCAGAGAGCTCTGAGCCAGATACCACCTTGTGCTCTCTGGCACCTGCTATTTCCATTGCTTAGAGAAAGTTGTGGCATATCAATGTGTCCTTGGTGTCCAGTGACAAGTGACACTGACAGCTCCCATGGTTATTTAAAAATGGACTCAGTGCTTACAAATTGAATGTCCTGTCTAAGCAAGTCATTTGGTCACTGCTGTAGTCAGTGAGAAAAAGAGATGTCTCCAAGTGGCAGTTTTTACTCCAGCCTAAGGTATGAGGATTGACTTTGGTCTTACATATAGAAAAGTGGATGGAAGGACACTACCACCAATTAAAAGCCCACTGTGAATATTCCATGTGATAATCTATTTTTTCCATTATTAAAATAAACTTTTAATGCTCTGTTTCCTTCATTTCCCACCCAAGTGTAGATTCCTATTTGAGGATTCCAAGCCATTAACCATTGGAACATTTTTTCCAAGGTCATATAATTCCTGGCATAAAGGCTTTATATAAAAAAAAGTGGGAGTCTGAAAACTGCTGAAATTCATCCCGAGGTCACAGGCTTCATGCAGAAGTCATGGTGTGGTGTTACATGGCCCATGAATGTGTGAGAGGAGGGCAGGTGATCAGAAGGGTCTTCTCCTAATTTAAAAGCTCCCACTGGTTCTGTTTTATGAGTTTTGGCTGATGCCCCTCCAGTGTATTTATACAGAGAACCATCTCTGCCATGAGTGGTTTTTTAAAGCACCTTTGAAGGATAACTCTCAATGCAACAGTAGTTGTATTCATAGCAGAAAATTCTGCAAACACTGTCTTCCCAAGATAAAAAAAGTGGCATGCTTAAGTGCATGAAAACTAGTGTTGAGCACTTCCTCACTGAATCACCAGGCTGACTGAACCTCTTGGTGCACCATCCTCCCTCCCTCTCTTGTTCCCAGTAGTCTGGGGAGTTTCAGAACCAAAAGTTTTCTCTCCCTCCAGTTCTCAACATCTGGAGCCTTGAAAACCTCATAGAGAGCTTGTAAACAATGATTTAATGAGATGGGAATTCCATTTTTCCCCATCCAATGACAACATTAGCTGTTGTTATTAATGACTTGGCTAATTCCTGAACTTATCACCAATGCAATTACTTTTGGGGCTGTAGGCAGTTCAGGGGAAGGCAGAAGAAAAGCCCCATTAATGACTTTTTGCAGAGGTGCTGGTGGCATCCTGGCTGACAGCACAGCATGGCCTCAGGGTGTGTTAATCAAAGCAGAACAACAGGAATCGATCTCTCTCTCTCCCCCTCTCCTCCCTGCAGAACCGTGAGCCCTGAACTCAAGTCCTACGCTCTGGGGGTGCTGTTCCTGCTGCTCCGGTTGCTAGGTAGGTACAAAAGTTGTGTGTCCTTCCCTCCCAGCCTTTCCCTCGTGGAACACTCCATTTTTAACATGCTAAAGTTGATGTCTACTCCCTGTAGTGCTGTGTTTGTCACGAGTGGGGTCTGGCTGGGGTGCAAGCCCTCTCCACGAGGGGTGTCACATCAGGGCTCCTCAAGGCACTTCTCCTGCCACTTCTGTTGTGCTAATGGAAGAAAATGCAGTGTTGCATGAGAAATTACTGTTTTTCCCATGGTTCCACACAACCAGTTTCTCTTCTGTAGCTGTTATTAATGTGTCAGCAGCTTGCAGAATTACTGCTGTATTGCATATAGCTGAAATAGAGGGATATGGATTTTCATCCTCCTTTGAGGGACAGGACCTGTGTTACCTGGTGGGTTTGCCCCTTCCTTTGGGTGTCTGGGGAAGGAAACCAGGAAAATGAGACAAGCTCAGTCCTTGTTTCCTCCTGTGGGTTAATATTCCATTAAAATGCACATGGTTTCTCCTCTGGACTAGTATGTGCTTCTCATGTGTGAATTAAATGGAACACACCAGGCTGCTGCTTGTTTCTGGGTGTTTTTCTCCCCTCTGGAAGAGGTGGCTCCTATTTTAAAGCTCTTTTATTTCAGCTCATTAGTCTCAGTGATTCAGGGTAAAATCCTCTTATCCATTATTGTGTGGGTCCATCTCATGCCCAGGATTTCTGTATGTTGTGGGAGTGGAATTTTGCTTTTTTTAGCAGGGCACAGGGAGCACCTTCCCTGCATAGTCCCCCTTTGACCCAAAGGAATGAGCTGGAGACTAAAGTGTCATCTCTTAGGCTACAGCAAGACACTGGGAAGTACAGGACTGAAAATCCAGCAATACCAGACATTGCTTTGAATAAGTGACCTCATTTTTTTACTTAATTTTTTAACACCTCATTCTCCATAAGCTGAACAGGAAATGGTGCTCCCAAACCAGTTAAAATAAAGCAAATTAGATGTCCATTGGTTTTAGTGAACTAACTGCAGTCCTACAAAAAATTCCATCAAGTTAACTTACCCAGAGCTCAGGTAACTAACTCAAAGGGAATTTGGGATGACCTGGGTCAGCTCTGGTTCAAGCCTTGCAGACACAGCATTTTCTTTAGCTGCTGGTGCTGCTCATGGGTTTTGGCCTGGCTTCAGCTGTGACTGGCTGAATGTGTCAGCAGGCAAGTGTGCAAGGAGGATGGCTGTGGGGTGTTGTTTCCAAACTTAGGGGGAGGGATTTTTAGCTTTTCTTTTTTCCTTTCAAAAGAGAGAAGCCTCCTGAGAAAGCAGCATCCTGAATTCCTCTAAAACCAAGCTCAGACATGTATGCTTAAGTTGAGCAGATTTCTTTTTTTTCATTCCAGTAAAGAAGCCATAGTGAGAATTTAAACTCAAATCCTTATATGTTGCTCTGTCACTAAGGGATTCCCATGAAATCAGACAATACATCCTGAAGCATATCAGCAGTGTAGCTGGAATGCACAGAAAATGAAGAAAAAGATACTTTTCCATGTGAGCCAGGGTATCCAAATTGTGCCTCTATCAACCTGAGGTTTGAGAATAGCTCTACTGATTTATTCTAAAAGCTTTTCAGTTCACCTTTAAGCTTTGACTTAAGAAGACAGTGATAATAGCTGCTTCTTGAACCAAGGGAGAGAATTAAATGCAAGAGGTATGAGACCCGAAGGTGCAGTCCTACCTAATAGATTTCAGTAAGACAGAAGCACCTTTTTTATGCAGCCCTACAGTTTCTGCTGTGAAATACATATATAGAGCAGAAATTTTTGCAACACTTTGCAGTAAGAGCTAGAACATGATTGACTCTCTTTAATATTCACTGTAATAACATGAAACATGACTGAATTCTCCTGGTATCCTTCTGCATATATTATTTCAATTCATAGGAATTCTGCTGTGAGAGGACAGCCTAACAATGTCTTCATATAAGAGCATTACTGCAGTTTCCCAGAGAAGAGAATAAGCAGTGCCATTGGAGGCAAAGGTTCAGAATGGAATTGCCTGGAATGGCAAAGAATTTCAGACCTTTAAGATCCTGGATCCTTTCTGGGTGCTGTTCACCATGCATCCCAGAAGAGCCTCTGCTTAACAGGGCACTTCCTTACATTTTTTTTCCTCCAAGCTCATGTTGTTTGCCTCTTATTCTAACATGACAAAACCCCACAGTGTTTTTCTGTCAGGAGGAGTTCCTGTTGTGACCCCTCAGCTCCTTGTCTCAGGGGTTCTGAGCACCAGCTTGCTTCTGCCAGTCTCTTGTCCTCTCCTCTGCTGGAAACAACCTGAAATACTCACTGGTTGCTAAAGGTTTTTCCACATGCATTCACATGAGAGTAGCTTTGGAGTTCAAGGGAAACAGGTTCTTCCTCAAGTCTTATAAGAAGCACTTTCCAGGCCAAATTATTGTGGACACCAGGCAGGCCAGCTGAGTCCAGCAGGTGGGGATGGCAGCTCCCTCTGAAGCTCAGCCTGCACATCTCCAAAGCTTTGTGTCAACATCTCTCAGCATGTTAACAAGTAGGGACTCACACCTCAAAATTATGATCCAAATGTGGTTTTCTGTTATTCCAGAAAGAATGTGGCTTCTCAGTCACTGCCACATCTGGGTGTTGCCCCTGAGGTGCCATCCAGCAGCACTGGGCACACAAACTGCAGGCAGCAGCACAGCCTCTTGCTTGTTTGTGGCAGGAGACCAGCTGAATTTTTAAAATCCAGGTTGAGTGTGTGGTTGTTCACAGGTTTCAACTAAAAAAGCTTCTTTTAACTTAGAGGCAGATCCAGCCCAGCCTGGATTTTCCATTTATTGAAACCTACAAAGAGCTGGTGCTGATACTTTTTTCCAGAATGTAGGCATGTTTTTAGATATGATGACTGGAACTAGTATTTCTAACAAACAGATTGTCTTGCATTTTTATCATCTGGTTTTATTTACTACATTTGTGCTACTAAATGATTGGTTAAAATGAGTACCAAAAGCCCATATAGCCTTTTTTAATTCCTGCATTTATCAACATATAAGGAAGATCAAACAAAATCTGCAGAGCTCCAGTCATCAACAAAACAAAATAAAGAGATCTCAGTTACCACAGGGAACAGTGAAGACAACCAATTTATTTGTAGTCTTAGGATACATGTCATGAATGTCACTACTTTGCTCGTGACAAGCTGAAGGAAGGTATCTTTTTTAAGCCTGGAAATCCAGGTTAATGATGAAACTGGATCCAAGATTAAACACTTTCCTGTCTAAAAACTGCAGTGCTTGTGTCTGCTTTCACAGGTATTTATAGAGTCTCAGGCATCACAGCACCTACGGATGCATTGATACTGTCAGGGGGTGTTGTGCCTGCCTGCTGTTGGATTTTAGGTGCAATGCTCTCCTTTGCTCACTGTCTTAACCCACAGCAGTGACTTTATCATCAGAGTTTTTTTCAGGGTTTATCTGCTTCTAGCCTCTGCCCATTAATACAGCAGAAGGTAGAGAAATGGTTGCATTATGTAGAATGTTCACATTTTCTTCCCCGTGCTGCACAGTGCATGTGTTCTGGCTGGGGAGTGCAGAGCTGGAACGTGGATGTCCTAATCACTGTCAGGCTAATGGGAAATGGGGGTTGCTGCAGTGTCCCTGTAGGATGGGGGAAAGTAGAGAAGAAAAACATTTCCTTTATTAGTTAAATGAGATTGGAGTGATTACTGTGCTTTAAGATTGCAGCTCTGCTGCAAACTATGATTGAGAAACACTCATTGGTAGTTAGCTGCAGTGGCTGTGGGAGAATCCTGCTGTGATATTTCATTTAATGGCACTTCCAAATTTTCACTTCTTTTCAGATGGCATCTTTGACATCTTTTAGAGGCTATTGTGTCTTTTCCTCAGATCCAGAGAAACCCTTTTGCTGTGTCAGGATCTCATGCCAAGGCTGATTTTAGGTGCTGAACTGGAATGCTATGAGATCCTTCAGGTGAACACCCTAAAGTGCAGAACTGCCAGTTTCTAGAGACTGAGCTGCAAGGCTGTCCTCCTCCTCTTTCATTCACCCCTCTACTTAGTCTCATTAGGCAAATAAGAAACTTAATAAAAGCCACTCAAACTTGAATAAAATCCTTGCTGCATGTTGATATCAGCAGGAATCTCTTCCGTAGATGTTAAGTCCAAGCTAAAAGCTCATCCACAAACTTCATTCAGGTTAATTTAGAACTTGAAAAATTAGAATCACAGGCTGCAGCTGGGACTATTAACCTTGACAAAGTACCCTCTTTCCACTCACTGCAGTCACGTCCTCTCTCTTTATCACAGGGATGATAAAAGCACGATTTGTCTCTCTTATTTTGGCAGGTTTTATCCCACCTCCGCTGATCTTCGGGGCCGGGATTGACTCCACGTGTCTGTTCTGGAGCACGTTCTGTGGCGAGCAAGGAGCCTGTGCACTGTATGACAACGTGGTCTACAGATACCTGTATGTCAGCATTGCTATTGCCCTCAAGTCCTTTGCATTCATCCTCTACACAACCACCTGGCAGTGCTTGAGGAAAAACTATAAAAGATACATCAAGAACCACGAAGGTGGTCTCAGCACTAGTGAGTTTTTTGCCTCTACTCTCACCCTAGACAATCTGGGGCGGGACTCAGTGCCCCAAAACCAACCACATAGGACAAAATTTATCTATAACCTTGAAGATCATGAGTGGTGTGAAAATATGGAGTCTGTTTTATAGTGACTGTGGAGCTGTGAACTATATTAATAATACAAGGGTCCTTTTTAATAAAAACAAGGGGAGAGCACGAGTGGAAGAAGAAGCGACTGCGAAACAGCAACGGCAACACAGGAAACTTTTGTCTTTTTCTCGAAGTCAGACCCAGCCAGGATTCTTGAGAACAGCATCTTTTAATGGGATCACTTGTGACATCCTGCGGGGTGATGGAGAAGGGGGGAGCCCTTGTGGCTGGGTACCAGCCCCTTTGGTGACAGTACGAGCTTCCAAGGAGGGAATCTGCAGAGGTTCACCCACCGGGGAGTTCGGCACAGGCTCGGGCACGGGTAGAGAAAGCAAGCTGATAACACAGGGTGATAACAGCAGGGTGATAACAGCCAGGTGATAACAGCAATAGGTTTGTCCCAGCTGGGATGGGGCGTGTGGAGCCCTGCAGGGCTGGCCAGGCTGGTGAGCTCCAGCCTGCTGCCATGGCAGAGAGGGAGCGGTGCTGGAGTCCCTCCGCCAGTCACACTCTGTCACCAGCCACGAGTCCACAATAAATACCTTGAAAGCTGCTGGAAACCTTCCCGGTGGCAAGCAGTGCTGTCAGGGGTATCCAAGTCCTTCCAGCCCAGGCTTATTCACAGATTGCAGCTTCGTGGCTGTCTGTGAATAACTGTGCTCAGATCTCAAACCCAGTAGAGTTCAAGACATTTGCTCACACTTGCCAAACGTGCTGTCATTTTTAAAGGGGGATGAGTTTCAAATCCTTATCTGTGTAGTCCTCTAATAAGATGTTTTTTTGAAATTATTTTCAAATCTATGTTAACCCTTAAATCGCTGACACTTTTCCATGAGGAGGATTTATTTATGCCAGTTTGGGTAAAGGATCCTGTTTAATTCACCCAAACATGATGTGACTCAAGGGGTTTGTTTAATCCTCTGCATTTTTTATCCATACGCCTTCATTCTAATATGCTACCAAGCCAATGAAGACACATAATATGTTTTTAAAAAAGAGAATGAATGCACTGTGTCTCTATAAAAACAATTGTCTGTTGGAGAATTATAGATAATATGATGATTTACATAATATAGTTTTTTCATATTCTATGTGACTCAGTGAATACATATATATGTGGAGAGGCTGTTTATGTTCTCTCCAGTTTTTAAAGATATATATATATATAATTTGCAATCTAGAAATTGTGTGGTGGATGTTTTCTTTAAAGTGTGTGTGTGTGTGTGTGCGTGTGTGTGCGTGTGTGTACAAGATGAGAGAAATACTGACCTTAATCCTTCAACTCTCACAATTGGTATTTTATTTTTCACCTGAGAAAATCCACTGACTTTCAGTGGGAAGCCATGTGAGGAAGATGGAATAATCTCTCCTGGTTGCCACATTTTGTTTGTGCATGAGGGAATAGTGTTCCTCTGGAAGGTTGGGTCCTGGGAGCAGAGGCTGGCCAGCATTGAGCAACTCCAACTTCCATTCAGCTCCCCACAAAGCTTCCATGCAGGAGCAGATTTGGCTTGGCTCTTGCAGTGCAGTCTCACCTAAACCTGCAAAAACCGTGGGGAAACTTTCATCTGATTACAAGAAGCGTGGGGGTCAGGCTTATTTTGTATGCATATTTTTGTTTTCCAAAACATTCCTGCTGAGAAGCAATGCAAATTGGCAGCATTTGATGAGTTTTTCCCCAGGAACCAGACTTGTTTCCGATGGACTAAATGTCAGAAGGGCTTTAAGGGTTAGCATCATAATTAAAAGTTCCTTTTTTGTGTGAATTTCGAAGCTGTTGTGAACTTGAGGATGCTTAGAGGAGTAACCTGGCACGTTGAGCCAAATGCTGGATGTCACTTCCATGCAGGTGGCAGAGGGGCAGCTCTTCCCCAGGTCCTTGTCCATTGCTGCAGTGGACACCCCAGAGCTGGCACAATTACAGAGGTCTGGTAACTTGTCACTCATGTTCAGCACCTTTTTAGCAGACTTTGCTCTTATCCAGACTTTACAACATGGGTGTGGGGTGTCAAACTGCTCCCACTTGACTGACTTTACATGTGTGTTTGCAACTTGTGCACAGAATTACATGTTCAGCAACAGTAAGGGCAGAAAAAAAGGGTGTATCAAATAAACTCCATTGTGCCAAATACTCAACAGATATTGTAACTGCAAGTAATTAATTGTTTGGTTTCAGCCATGTTAAGAATTACTCAATTGATGAAGGAGTTTAAGGAAAAAAAAATTAAGCTATGCAGTGCCCTTGTTACATTGGGTAAATGATGCTTTTTAGACCATTACATTGGTTTAGTATATCCTGTCTGCTAAAATAGAGGTACTGCATCCATAAAACAATTAATTCAAAAAAGGCACAGGGTGCATAACTGTCTCATCAAATATATATAATTGTCAAGCATAAGCCTTTGAAATCATTCTGTACAGTTCTCTTCATTCTGCAGATTTATTGCTTAGACTGCTGTCTTTCCAAATGTTAGCTCATAATTTTTATACTATACACACACTTTCAGACTCGAACACAAATGTCACAGAATAGAACCTTTCTAAAAGCCTGATTGCTTGAAATTTCATAACCCCTTTCACAGCTCCATGATTTTCCCCTCTGAAAGACCAAGGTGAAGGAGAATAGCATGCTGATTGATATGATGTAAAACAAACTCCCAGTGTTCATGAGCTGTGGTTTGTTGGTGCAGTCAAAAGTCCCCCTTGACCGGAGTTATGGAAACAGGATTCCTGGGCACATAACATTTTCATCTTTGTTTTTCTTTACTCTTTTCATTTGATCTCTTCTCTTAGTATGTGTGGGAGATGCAGTTGAATGGGGTTACTTACATTATTTTAAAGCTGTAACTTGAAAATTCTACATGATTGTTATTTTTTTTTTTGAAAATGGAACTTTTGAAAAGCTTTTCCCCCATCCCCCTCTTATTTTTTTCTTTTTTTTTTTTTTCCTAGGGTTAGGTCTGATGCCTGCATTGTGAAGGGCTTTGCTGTCAGTGCTATGGTACAGATTTAAAAACAGAGCTTTAGTTTAAAGAAAACACAAACCAAACCCTTCGTCCACACCAGCAGGCATTTTGCTTTTTTTTTCTGATTTCAGAACCACAAGCCATTTTTGCCTGCAACCCAATTTTTGTTACAGAATAACAAATAAAGAGCATCAGACATCCTCCTTATTCCCAAACTGCATTATGGGCCTTCACTTGTCAGCACTTCACCTCCATCCTGCAACTGCCTTAACCATGCAGGAAACTTAAAAAAACAAGGATGGAGTTAGAAAAATGCCCATTCCCAGGAACAGAAACAAGGGCATGGTCTGAGCTGTGTGACCCAGATCCAATGGTGGAAACTGTTTCTTCATATTCAGTTGAAATTCAGGGGCCTCAGTCTCAGCAGAAATGTTCTTTTGGCATTTCCAAGCACTGTGTTCCCCACTTGGCTGTCTGCTAAGGAATGGGGTGTTTGGAAAAACAAACTACTTGAGATTCTGCATTCTCTCTGGGATTGACCAGTTGCCTTGCATGAGTTCAGGTTGGAGTTTCCTTTTCCTTGCACAGATCCCACTTTGGGATAGTCCCAGTGGAATCAAAAGGGGACTCCAATCTAAAATTGGTGCAGATGACACTGGAATCGTTTTCTTTGCATCCATGTTAATAAGGTGATGCATTTCCAGAAACTTCTTGTAATACATATAGAAATCATCAATTTTTCTGACTTTGCCCAGCACATCTTGGATGTAGAGTGGGACTGAAAAGTCCATCACTTGAATTATCACTTGAATATCACAAGCCTTCCACTCTTGGCAGCTCAGCTAACAGGAACCTCCCTTTGCCATTCCCCTCTGAGATGCACTAAACTCCTCAGTGCTGCTGCTGTTAATTGTGCTTGGGTCTCACCTTGCTCAGAAGGTGAGAAGGGAAAGATGCAGAGAGGAATTAGCTTCCATTATCTGACTTAGCTATGCTTCAAAATGCTTCCAAATTGAACTGATGGTCTGCAGACATTTGGAAAGTGATTGGAGTATTTCCAAATGGCTGAGATGCATTGACTTCTTTTTCCTTGCAAAAAAAAATTAAGGGAGTGAATGTGATTTGGACCCCCTCCTATGCCCATCAGAGATTTGTGTTCATCACATTGCAGTGGAGGCAATGTGCTTAAAGTTCACCTTTGTGTCTCAGACAAACTCACATTTTTTATCACTAAATGAGGTCCTGGGACAGAGAAAGGCAACTCCATCTCACAACCAGCAGTTTCACTCCACAGCCAGCCCACAGCAGCCCGAAGCCTACCAGCACTGTGAAGCTTTAGCCCCCAAGTCAGCCACAGCTGTTGCTGCCATGTGAGAGTTTGTCACAGCTGGGTGTGTTTGGCTTGGTATTTTCTTCAGACTTTGACATTCTTGGTGTGATGTTTGCTTTATTCTTGGCAGGTGGTGTGGGGAATTGTCAGTATAAAAGACACATGCAAATGCTTCACTGGACTGATGTGATAACAGCTTTGTTTTTTTATTCACAAGGGTTTCCAGACTTACTCCTGCTCTGCCTTTAAATGCAGCTGTGCTCATCTATCCCCCTAATTTCATGTGAACTGTGTTTGCAGACAGGAGCAGGTTTGTTGTTGTTCTCTCTCAAGATCTGATTAATATGTGCAAAGCTCACCAGCTTCCTGTGCACAGGGCAGAGCACCCCTGATTACAAGCAATAATCCTGACCTGCTCTCATTTGCAATAGGGGTTCTGGCTTGTTTTACCTGAATCTGGGTTCACCTCTCCCAGCATCCCACACTGTGCTGTGACTCACCTCTTTTGTTGGCAGCCAAGATATAATTGGTGGGAATATAGCAGCAGTTTATTAAGATGGGAACCTTTGGTGTGAGCCAGATTCTGATGGTTGAGACTGATCTGAGGAGAAAAGGACAGTGCAACTGAGCCACTCTGAAGGGATTATCCACCCTTCTGTGCTCCTGGATAGCCCTACCTCCACCAGACCCATAGTTTGTGGGTGTTTTCTTCCAAACTGCCCATCAGCTTCCTTTCTCTGGCCACAGTTCTTCCTTCCCCTGATGGCAAAGCACAGCTTGGCTATACCAAGGTATCCAGAGTTACTGAGAGGTGTTCAAATGTGCCTGGGATGCCAGCAGGTCTCACTTAGTTTTACATATGTTTAAAATGTTATGGTTTGTTCTTCTTATATCCCCTAAATCTATAACTGCTAGGCTGCAAATGATGTTTTCTATCATTCCATTGACATTTCTAGCCAATCTAAGTCTTAATACAATTGCTTTGTTGAAAAATGGCCTTTCAGCAGTTCTTAGACATGAGGTACTTCTTTATTAACTACTGATGGCAAGTAAAATCTTGGGCCATTGTCTGTTCCCTGAATTCAGGGCAGCAGAAGGAAGCTGTGCCTGCCCAGAAGCAATACTGATGTTTCCTGGGCCAGAGTGTGAACATGGACTGCTTTTCTTTCAGCTTCAGTCTTGCCTTGGCTGCTTGGCTCTGAGCATCTCTTGGTGCCAAATGGACACAGGAAATTCAGGAGAAGCTTTGTGGACAGAGAAATCCATTTGTAGTTTTTTTGTTGTTTTGCTTGTTAAACTTTGCTTCAATCTGTATTTTTTAGATGGAGTGACCCCAGGGATGGGGTCTTTGGGATGGAATGAGTTTGTGATGTTTCCCCCACTTTATTCAGATTAAGTGTGGCAGAGCAGGATGTCCAACCCTGAGAAAGAAGAGATTTGTCATACCCTGAACAGTTTGTAGTGCTAGACTTGTTTTACACAAAGTTGATGTCTGCATATGGCAGAAAGCAATAAGAAACTTGTCAGCTACAACTCAGCAAATAATTTATAGCAACTTCATATATGAATTTTCCCATTTATTTCTTCCTTGCAAATTGCTGAGAAAACCAAGAAACTTGTAAAACTCACAGGCCATGTTTCTGCTCCCTGAGTTCCCTGGGCTGGAATTTCCTCACCAGTAAAAATATTTAGTTCAAAAGTACGTGATTAGGAATTGAGTAAGAGGATCCTTGCTCAGTGCCAGTGGGCTGAGCACTGCTGGACACGCAGTGCTCCAGGACAGCCAAAGTGCTGCCTTCCAACTCAGTCCACTTTCCAGGAATATTCTCTGACAGATCCTTGAAATTCTCAGCCTCTCCTAGTGTTAAAGCACTCATTTGAGTAATTACTGAGAGCAAACACCAGAAGGGTACGAGCCTAGACAAAACCAAATTGGTACTGAGGTGAAGCAGGCGGTGCAGGTTTTATTTGCGATGTTTGTGCAGCTCTTGGATCAGAAGCAGAAACCTCTCGGGCATCAAGAGAGTTGCATGTGGCCTAACATATCTTAGTTCTTCCCAAGTGAATTGCCCATGGGTGGGACAGTGAAAGGCATCTTTCCCTGCCAGGGATATCTGAGCCCCAAAACCCGTGTGCTCGTGCAGCAGGGCATCACACAAACGCCGGTGCATTTACCCCTGGGTGCAAACAGTGCAGTTCTTGGTGCCTCACAACTCTAACTGTGAACTTGAAAGGAAGAAACAGCCCCTGTTCTTCACCTGTGACACTTCCTGCCCTGTCAGAGGAGGAGGATGATCCCTCCTGGAGACTCACAGCCGTTTTCCCAAGGTCTCACTGCAGCAGGACCAAGCGGTGCTCTGTGATCACAGGTGGCCTCTTCCCCTGGGCTTAGCTCAGCTACAGCCCCACGTTGCCTTCACAGTGTTCTGGTGCAAAGCATGGTGAAGAGGCTGCACATGACTGCCCCTGACAAGTGCTAAGGGCTGCCAGTGGTCTGTGACCACCAAAGTTTTGGAGTCTCCACATTAGGTCATGAAAGCAGCTTCCCTCACCTGCTTTGGGGAAGGAGCCATCCCAGAGCAGGTTCAGAGGGAAACTGGAGCAGCACTGGGACTGCTCAACAGGAAGCTCTTGGTGCCACATCTGTAGGGAGGAGGGGGTGGGGTGGAGCAGGGGAAGAGCTGTGACATTTTAAAACCCATAGTGCCTACCACTGCAAATGGAACGCTGTATTGTATTATATTATACGTGACTACCATGTAAATAAAGTACAATAAATGTGGTGTTCGTTAGGATTTTGATACAAGTCAAATGCAGTCTGCAGAAATGTTTTTTTTCCCTGCTGTATGTACTTATATCACATTCCAGGCACGGGGACTGTTGGAGTGGTGTGAGCTAGCAATGCATAAATGGCATTAGATGGGGCGTGCTTGCAGTCAGGCTATTTTAAAATTCCCTTTGCCCCGTGCAGGTGAGACACGAGCACCATCTGAAATCAGGGGGAGGTGGTGGGGCAGTTTACACAGGCAGGAGGAGAGCAGCTCTTGGTGTGGTCAATGAGCAGGAGAGACTGCCCAGCCAGTCCTCGTGGTGGAGCAGCAGCGAGGTCTCAGTGGCTGGTCTCTCTTTGCTTGTTTTCCTGCTGCAGAGGTCAACAGCAGCACATGCTCTGCCTGTGTAACCTGGT
Source organism: Oenanthe melanoleuca (assembly GCF_029582105.1). Lineage (NCBI taxonomy): Eukaryota > Metazoa > Chordata > Aves > Passeriformes > Muscicapidae > Oenanthe > Oenanthe melanoleuca. The sequence goes on from NC_079344.1 coordinate 11,792,018, forward strand.
TATTCCCCACCCCTGACAGCCCTTAGTGGCAGCTACATATGAGCAAACTCAAGAGCTTCAGATTCAAAGCAGGTTGGGAAAGAAGTTCTGTTCCTGACCAGCTGGCTCCTCTGTCTCTGGCACAGATTGAGGGGCTTGGGGTTCTGACTAGTAAGAATATTAGGAACCTACTTTGTTCCTTCATCCACTCCCTTATCCATCCTTCTCTTTCTCCATAGAGTAAATGAAAAGAATACATTTTCAGGAGGCAGGCCTGCCATGTCTCCATGCCCTCCAAATCCTGATGCATCTCTTAACTGGGTTGTTGGTGGGAGTTTCTCCAGGCTTCAGAAGCTCAGGACTTCTCTGACAAGTGTTTGCAGCTGGTGTGTGGATGTGATCCTCCATCAGTGCACAGAAGGTGCTTCCACACTGATTATTGCCTTGCTAGAGGACAAGACCACCCCAAGTTTTGTCATACCTGTGGCTTGAAACTCACCTGCAGAGCTCTGTGCAGGGTCCACTGGAGGAGTATTGACCTGTCTCTGTACCGGACCAGTCCGTGGTGTTTGTCCCTCAGACCATCGCTGTCCTTCACAGTCACCTGGCCAGAGCAGCATTTGTAGGTTGTGGAGAGGGTCCTTCCTGCTCAGAACATCTCCACAAATAGTCTGGAGCACTGTGTGGGATGAGCCAAGTGCCACTGCCCTTCTCGGGCTGGGGGCTCTCCTGCAGTGCCCAAGGAAAAGTGGTCCTCAGAAAAGTCTTTGAACTGTGCTGGTAACTTGACTGCTGGTAATTTTTCAGATGTTTAGCAGTACTTCCAAAATAAGCCAAAACCTGGTTTGGAAAAGGAAACGTATCACTGTACAATTGACTTTAAAAATAAATTAAAAAAAAAAAGAGAAGCCACATGCTCAATATGAGTACTGTGTTCTGTATTTTTGCAGCTTATATTTTCCAGATGAGCAGTTTAGAAATATGTGATGTGAAATACATACTGTAAGTTTGCTGTAAATGATATTAAAAACACTATTTTCATTCTTGTCCTGTCTCACTGGATGATCTCTTTGGTTCTCCCAGGTTGGCTGGGCTGGTGCTCTGGCTGTTCCAGAAAGTTGTCAGCCTCAGTAAGAACAGGATTGAGAGTTCAGGTCGGAGATTCTGATGGTGATGTTGAAAGTTTGCTAGAAATGACAGTGGGGGTGTGCATGTGCAGTCCCTTCAGAGGGGAGGTCCAGTGAAGCAGTGCCTATGGCAGAGAAGATAAGGCAGATTTTGGGGAAAGACAAAATTAAGTTTGATGAATGGAGAGAGGAAAGAGAGAACAAGGGCATCCTAAATTCTTGTAGAACAGAGGAACTTGAACACCTGGAAGTCACTAAAATGAGGAGGAGCTCAGAGGGAACATGATTTGAGCAGGAAAATGCTGGATGTGTCTGTAGTGATGAATGCCTCACACTCTTTGTGTCAGTTCAGCTGTGGAGGAAAAAAAAACCAGAGCTTTTAGCTGAAATAGCAGCAGCTGAGTGAAGTGGCTGAGCCCTGCCATGCACCCTGAGCCCCTGCAGCTGCAGAAGCTGCTCCATCCCCATCAGTGCTCCTGCTGCCCTGGGATCAGGCCCAGAGGGTGACACACTCCTGAGCATTCAGTGACACACACTTCCTCTTGTTCCAGCTGCTGTCCTGGCCAGAATAAAATTAATCACTTCTTTGACCCATTAGTTTTAAATGCTTCAAGTTGATGTATCAAAGGGAAGTTTTCTCCTGAGCTTCTACAAAACGATGCTAAATGAGGCAATTGCATTCCAACTGAGTTGAATATTCACTTATTCCTCGTTTGTTCCATTTTTTATCCTTCCCTGTTCCAATTCCCTCTTCTGAAAGGCAGTGAGCAAAACAAAGATTAAAAGTCAGAAAATTAAAAAAAAAAAGAAAACAATTTTGTTGCACACGAGTTGAATCCAACCACTGTTGCTTTGAATTCACTTTCCAACAACAGAAGCTTTGGAGAATAGTTCAGGAGGAATGAGGGAGGAAGGCTGGGGAAAAAAAATGTTTTGTTAAATGTTGACAGCAAATAATTTTTTTATTTCTTTCACTTCATTGCTTTTCCTCAGCCCAGCTCCTGGTAGTGTTGAGGTCTGTGCAAGCTCCCTCTGAAGGCATCATTCCTGCTTGCTCCCCTGGCCACTGCTGGCAGGTCCCCACTGTCCCCCACAGTGGGTGAACACACCAGCACACATCACACCCAGCATTTCAGCATTTCTTTAGCCACCCTAGACCTTTCATTTTTGCTGCTACCTCTGACAGAATCTGGTTAATTGGGTATTTACCGAGCTGAATTCTGTTGTGGATGCAGACTATTAACCTTTATTTCACCTAGAAGATATTGCAGCAGGTAAAGGTAATGTTTTGAGACTGGGAGGTTAATGTGTCAGTGCTCAGCCCTCCCTAATTAGTAACAGGGCCTGTGTGTGGCTGTGCTGTGAGCCCTGCTTTGATTAGAAAGGATTCAGAGTTGGGTCACATCAACAGCATCAGTTTACCTGCCCTCTCAGCCTTCTCTGATCCTTCTCCTCCTTGGTGTTCCAGGACCTTGATGGGTGCCCACCCCAGGGAGCCTGTGATGCTGGAAGCCTTCCTACCCTATAAAGTCCTCCTGAGCTGGGTCTAAGGCCAGCCTGAGCTGGGTCCAAGGCCAGCCTGAGCTGGGTCTAAGGCCATCCTGAGCTGGGTCCAAGGCCAGCCTGAGCTGGGTCTAAGGCCATCCTGAGCTGGGTCCAAGGCCAGCCTGAGCTGGGTCTAAGGCCATCCTGAGCTGGGTCTAAGGCCATCCTGAGCTGGGTCCAAGGCCAGCCTGAGCTGGGTCTAAGGCCAGCCTGAGCTGGGTCCAAGGCAGTGACTGGTGATGAATCTGGGAGCTCCCAGTGGAGAAGGCTGTGGTGTTCCAGGCAATGTGCTCTGCAGGTCTGAGCTCTGCACCAGCTTTGCTCAGCTCCTGAAGCTGCAGGTGATCTGTGTGCTCCTGAGCTGGCTGAGTGGCCTGGAGGGGCTGTGAGGGTTTGGGAGAAGCTGTTTTGGTTTTGTGTTGGGGCTCCCTGTGTGGCAGCAGCCCAGGGTTGTGTGTGTGTGACTGCAGAGAGCAGCCCAGTGGTCCAGAGTGGAGAATGTTGGAAGGATAAAACACATCATTAGAGTTGTGACTCTGTACCACAAACCCTCTCTGAAGAGCCTTTCTCAGCCAGGCAGAGAGGAGGGACAGATCCCATGTCCATGGCAGAGCACAGTTAGTTGTTTATCCCTTGTTTCTTTATTCCTGCCACTCCTGTGACAAATAGGTGTGCTTCCACACAAATGCCTTTGGCTCTGCAGGCAAAATGCAAAACCCAAGTGCTGCATACAGCCAGTCAGAATATTCCCAGTGAGGGGAAAAATGTAATTTCCTCTAAATTATGACTTTTTGTGGGAATATCTCCGTTCCAGTGCTATTTCATTCAAACAAAAGCTGATGAGCTCGCAGTATCTCGTTGAAATTGAAGTATTTAGAGTTTTCTTTGGGAAACTGGAGCTTGAATTTTCTCAGCATATAAAACAAATCGGACTATTTGGGCTTTTATGAAATGAAATGTTTTGATTGCCTTCAGGCAATATTTTCTGCTTAACGCTACACTTCTGTGGAAATTCTGAAATTCAGTGTTTTGTTCTATTTTGAGACACAAGCGCACATAAACCTTCTGGAATTTTCACAGATGCCTCTTGCCAATCCAGACCCCACCAGAAAAATGCTTGGAGTGCCTGGTGGGACATGGGAGCAGGCACAGCTGCTGTGAGGAATGCAGAGCACAGAGTCACTGCTCTGGCCAGGCAGTGTGAGGATGAATCCTACTTCTAAGCAATTAAAGGTTTATCCATTGCTCAGTTTCCTTTCTCCATTGATCCAGCCTTTGAGAGGATAACTAATGTATTTAAAAATCAAAGATAATGGTGCATTTTTTTTTTTCCTGCTAACTTGAGGCCAGCACTGGTTTTAAAATTGGCTTTGTGTCTGCTTTTTTGCCAGTTTTCCCTGGCAGGGGGAGATGCTTGAGCAGGGCTCATCCTCAGACTGGGAGCAGCACGTTCAGGGGCTGAGCTGCTCCTGTCCCACTGCCTTCAGCACAGGCTGCAGAGCCCCAGCCTGTGAATTTTGGAATGCAGACTTCTCAGTAGGAGACTCCTCATCTTGGGAGTGAAAAAAATCCATGAAGGGCAGCTGCAGAAATAGGGTGTTTTTACTGGCCTTGTAGGTGGGGAAGAGCTGCTTGAGGAGAGCAAGGTGCAGCTCAGGGGAGTTTGCTCCCTGCCTGAGGTCCATGGGGCTGGCTGGCAGGAACATTGAGCAGGGACCTTGCTGGCTGCCACACTGCTTTTCTGCAGAGCCTCTCCTCCACCTCTCATGCTGTTTAGTCCATTAGTTACCTCGCTGGCCTTAAATAAAGGAATTTGAGGTTTTCATTAAAAGCCTTGAGCCTGGAAGCTGATGCTCAGCAGAGGGCCCATTTTCACCTTTAGGAGATGGCCAGAAAGAATAAAAATGGTCTCATTATACAGCAAGTTAGGAAAATTTCTGCTGAGAGGTGGGAGAGCAAAGGGGATGGAAATTTTTATCTTATTCTCAGGAGTCAGGATGGCAGTGAGGAGTGAATGTGCCCCAAAGGCTGCAGGGTGGCCTGTGAGCAGAGGTCCTCAGGCTGCTGCCAGCAGATGAGGACAGAAATTCAGCAAGCAGAAATCCAGGAGTCTAAGAAATGCCTGGGATGGAGTGGGGCTTCATCCTGATTTTCTGTCTTAGAGATGGTTTCTGGAATTAAACTTACCTCTCCTCATATGCAGGAGGAAAGGGACTGCTGAGCCAATAATATGAATGATTGATATGAGGATGCTTTTGTGGCAGCCCTTAGAGCATGCTGAATGCTACCCTCCCCCTAAGATTAATTTGGAATGCTTTCACCTGAAATCTTGGAGATCATTTCCTGCAAGCCTTGGGTGTATCCAAAGCCTCTTCTCCATTCAGGACATGTACTAATTCCCCACTGAAATCAGCACTCATCCAGTGCTAACACCCACACAACTTCCAAATGTGTCTGGAAAGGAGCAGAGCAGCTTGAGAAGCAAGCTTTCTGTATGAAGCCAGGATGTAGCCCAGCCCTTGTTGAAATGACAAAAAGGTGTTTGACTTATTTTATCTTATTCCAATATTGTGGAAACATGCTGCTGGGCACAAATGCCTCTGGAGATGCAGAAGAGGATGCTGAGCTGCAAACCAAAACCTGCTCAGCACAAGAACACTCTTTGTAGCTAAAGATAAGGTTTTAGGGGGCTCTCTTTGCCTTTGTGTTAGTTCTAATCTGTTTCACTGCAGGTCATAAAGCCTGGTGTGCTGCGTTTTTCAAGTACCATTAGTTTATGGGCCTGTTAACAGAAAGGATTTTGTTGGTCCTTCATGGTCTGAATCTCATTGAACTGGAGATCCCTTGGTGTAATTTTGATGGCAGAGGAGAATCAGGTTAATAACATTTAGGATCATCTTTCAGAAAATATTATTTGAGCTGGTTCCCTTTTCCCTGCCCCCTTTCCCTGCTCTCTTACTGCCATTACTGTGTTAGCTGCCTGGTATCCCTGTAGATGTATTTATGTGGTCATGGCTTGGGGTAAAGCTTTAGGAACCTTCTGGGGGCTGTGCTCAGAAGGTGAAGGAGCCTGCAAGAAGCATGTTTGTTTGTTTTTGCATGTGCATCTATTCAAAGCTGCAGATGGGAGTGCGAGGGTGTTTAAAAGCCAAGGAGAAAAAACAAGTTAGACTTTTTAAAGCATTGTTAGAGCACAGCAGGCCCAGTGATAGCAGAGATGTGAGACAATAAAAGGGTGAATCAGTTAATTAGGATGTTTGCTGAATATACTGCTGCAGTCAAAACTCTTCTGCTGGCAGTGCTGCCTTCCAGTGTGAACAGAGGAGCTGGGAGACCTGGAGAGGACAAGTGTGTTGTGTGGGTTGGAAATAGAGCTGTGTGCTTCATCAAGGGCAGGAAAAAATATCCAGAGGAAAGTCTTCAGCAAAGAGTGTAGCTTCCAGAAGGGCTGAAGTTTGTAAGTAGCTGTTGATCCTCATAATACTTTCTGTCTTGGACTTTTCATAATGCTTCTGCTGCTGCTGAAGGAGCCTTTTGATGGTTAAAACTCTGAGACTGCCTGGCCTGGCATCATTCACCTTTCAGTTCCTTTCCAGTTTTCTAGTTCAGTGCAAACAAAGCTGCAATGCACCAAGAAGAAATGTTTTGGGTTATTTCTGGGGAAAGCAGTCTTAGAACCTACTGCCTGCTTTCCTTCATCTCCTTTCTCACAGGAGGGAGCAGAGACCTTGCTGATTTCAGTAAGACAGGTCTCTTACAAGGTAACAGCCTTACAGCAGCCTGTGTTTTGATGGGACATTCTTAAGATCTAATGCACAGACACCCGAGACCTTTCCTTTCTTTAGAGAGGTGAAAATGAGGCTTTGCCTTCTGGAAGCTCTGTATAACTAAACAACCTATTGACTTGTCTGCTGCAAGGTGTCTGCTTCCTCAGGATGTATTAAACATGACAGACACTCCTCTGGTGCCAGGCAGTGCAGCACTAACCAGGTCTGTGCACTGCCTCTGCTGCAGGATGCTCTCCCCAGTGACCAAACTGACACCAAGGAGCAGGGGGACACTGCAGCTACACACACTAGGTAAATAGGTCAAAAATAAATGCTTTGGAGAACAGAGTAAATGACTTTGCTCTCATCCATGCTCCCTCACACACCACCAGCTCATCAATATCTTCCTCTCTGTGACAACCCTGAGAAAAACAAGACAATTGAGGGGTAAAAGAGGTTGTTGAAACAAGGATGCCAAGTGCCTTTCTGAAGTACCTCTCGTTCATTATTGGTCTGCTGGGATTTTTTTGGAAACGCTTTATAGAGCAACACGTTAAAAAAAAAAAAAAAAAAATTAAAAAAAAAAAAGAGAAGAGAAGATAAGATAAGATAAGAAATGAAGCCAAGAAAAAAGACCACAGTGAAATCCTGAGCAGCTCAGCTGGGTGTGAGGGTGCTGTGTTTTTAAGAGCTGCTGGGCTTTGGCAGACAGGTCTCCATCCCACCCTGCACCACCAAAGAAGTTCCTCTTCAGCTTAATCAACTTTATCTTTTCCTTTTTCTTATTTAATGGGCTGTGTTACAAACGCTGCAACAAGTCCAGACAGGTGGCCATTTCATAGTTACAGTAAATAATTTACATGGCAAATTCAGACCTGTCCCTTGGTCCTGTATTATTCATGAATGAACAGGCTTGTTTTTTATGACAATGTTCCTTATTCAAACATAGTCTGTGATGTATCTCAGCCCTCGAGTTCATTTCCCTGGCACCTGGCTGTTTGCCAGCCTTTTGTTGCTATTTTCTGGTTTGCAAAATGTATTACCTAGATTGTATTTCCTCAATTCACTCTCTGAGGGACTGAAACTTTTATACACCACAAAGATCTCTTTGTAGTGAAACCTCACTCAAATGAATATTTCTGAGCTTTTTCCCTGGTACAATTGGTCTTGCACACAAAAATACCATTTGTATGAAGATTCGTGGCAAAGGGCAGGAATGTCCCCAAGGAAAACACTCAAGCATCATTTGTATAAATCCTCACAAACACTTCACTGTTGTTTGCTCATTTTGGCTTGTGCAGATCTCACCCATGGGGTTTACAGATGTGAGGGTTTGGCTCCCTGGTGACCTCTGGGCCACCTGTTGTCTCTGAGCATCTCTAATCCTATTCATTTTCTTGGAGGTGGAGAGGACAAAGCTGCAGTTCCCCAGCTGCTCACTGAATTTCTGAGGTGAAGATCTTGGGAAGACACACACTGTGGCTGTCACCTCTCAGTCCTTACACACTTCCACTCAGCCTTGTTCCCTTAGACCTTCTCTCTTCACCCATAAAATGGAATAACAACAATTCCTTTTGCTCAGATACCCTTCCCTTTCCCTGTCAGCTCACCCTGCAAATGCTACAAGACACAGATCCAGGGTCATCTTTACACCCATTTGTACAAATGAACCCAACAGTGACAAATAAATACTAAATATCCTGTGACACCAGGCAATGTGAGAGCACTGAAACACAAAGCCAGCATTTTGTATTAATTTATATACTGCAGAAATATCTTATATAGGGGGATAATTGACCCTTGTTGCTCATACCCAGCTGATTTGCTGCCTCCATGCTTGATTGAGTAATTGATGGTGCTTTCTGTTTGCATCCATCCCCTGAAATAAAGTGTGTATAAAAATAAATTATATCTGCTCCATCCCCTGAAAATAAGCCCATTGTAAATTAGTGAGAAATTAAAGATAACGTTATCTATTTCTTCTTCTGGGAATGTGTGGTCACAGCCTTGAAAAAGTTAAAATTCAAGTGAGAAAACTGGCCAAGCATGTTATTAATGCCCTCTATGTCTTGAGAAAAGCATTGATTAATTTGCTACCATGATCCCTTTGGATGAAAAGGGTCATGGGTTATTTACAAACAAGTGTTATTTCTCCAGCTGTCATTATTCAAAATTGTGATGGGGGAAGCTCTTTATTTTCTTTACATTTCTTTCTGTATTTGAGGAGGCTCCAATTTGTTGGATCTCTGCTTTTGATACAGAATTCCTTTAAAAGCCAGAGGATACACCAAGCCCTCTCAGGAGGAGATGAGACTGCTGATCTAATTAGGAAAGGATTGGAGCATTGCAGTCTCCTCAGATGACTTCACTAGAAATTGTGGGAGCAGAGATGCTTTTAAAATTCAGTCTGTGCATCCTTTATGTGTCTCTGGTCCACAGACCTCCAAGGAAGCCCCAGGACACCACAGATAGTGGCAGAATCAGCACAGGAATAGCAGAATTTATGGTTTCTGAAGATAGTTTTGGTTTTCACATGAGACCAAAGCAAGTGCCTTGATCATTTAACATCATGAGCTATCCTCTGCCATTTCTGACAAGTGCCAGGTGCTAATTCTGCCTTAAAATGTCCTGCAGTGGAATCTGAATATTTTATCTCTGTGTACATTCTTCTTTATGCTTTTGGGCAGTGAAGTTACTTTGGTTACATTGGTGGCAAGTTTTTTCTTTTCCCCCATGGAGCTACTCCCCAAGAATGACCCCCAAGAAGAAATTTGGGATTGTAATGTTTGGATTCTTGGAGGAAGCATTTTCTGAGAATCTCAGGTGCAAAAGTCAGGGCATCCTACCCATTTAGATATTCTGCAGATCAGGCCAGCCATGCTGAGCTCAGCAGCACTCTCCCTTTGGGCCATGAGGCATGGGATGGATAACAAGGATAATGCAAGTCAGGAGTGAAGGGTATCAGTGGGGACTTGGAGAATCAGGTCTGGAGCAAAACTAAGATGTGATGATAGAGGGTTTCTTGGATCTTGGAGTTGAATGAATGAAGCAAATCATTTTGCTTTGAGTTAGTGAATGATCAGAGCTCCTGCAGTGCTGCAGGAGAGGGGAGAGGGGCACCCCAGGATGATGGCAGGGACAGCCAGAGGGGGCTGCTAGGGGCCAAGTACATCTGCAAGCTGTGCCAAGGGGCTGGCTGTGCACACAGCTTCACACATCCCAGCCTCTGCTATTCCTGCCTTCACAAACAGCATCCAAGCAGCAAGATCAGCAGGAAGGTGTGTTTGCCCAGGGCCAAATTCAGCTCTGCTCTCATCACCAGCAGTAAGGACTGCCTGCCGAATTCACACCCAGCTGTTTATCCACAAATCCAGTGCTCCCGTGGATTCAGCACAGGAAATCACAGCCCAGCGCTCTGCTCAAGCAGCTTGTACTTTCTGCTGCTGCTCTGCTAACCAGATTAGGTTCCCCTGCTGCCTTATTCATTTTGCACTCATTAAATCTAAATTTAGAAATGAAGGCAACTCTTCTCCCCTCTGGGAAAGGTAGTAGGGAGAGTCCTTGTTGCAACAAGGCGTGAGGAGGAAAAAATAGCATCTAGATTTTCTCTCCTGTGAGATGGGAACGTAAATGTTTCTGCTGAGACAGAGGAAGAAACTTGTGCCTGTTTCCCTTCTACACAGAGCACGTGTTGGACTCTGAGCCTGAAGAAATTTGTGCAAATTGTTGCAAGCATGCAGCAAAAGGTTTATTTTACCCAAATCACAGGCATGTAGTCGTGGCAGGAGATGTTATTTACTCTGGCCAGATCTAGAGGAGTTGTAGCTTGCTGCTGAGTTTGGACTTTGGGCTTATCTCCAGCACTACCCTGGCAGATGGGCAGTAGCTCCCAGATTTCAGCTAAGGAGGCAAATGCAAAGATATTTCTCCCTCTCAGTGACCTTTAATAATCAATGATGTCAGCTTTTTATGAAAAAAAGTAATTGTGGAGTAAAATCTGCCTTCGGGTTCTTAGGAGCAAGAAGTGGAGGGCAAGAGGCCAAAGGGGGCTGAGCTCCTCCAATGCCCATCCCAACTGGGCACCCCTCCAGATGTGCATTTACTCACAACACAGCTGGAGTGAGGAGGAAGAGCTCAGGTCTTCTGGGCAGTCAAATCCCTTCACAACAGCAGGGAACCTCCAAAGGAGTTCAGAAATCTGTGTGAATAGATAAATCTGAGCCCCAGTGTAACTGACCATGATGAATGTGGAGAGAAACCATCTGGGCCATCTCTGCACGTGCTGAGCTTGGACTGGGCAGAGCTGGAGTCAGTTCTGACAGCTCTCCAATATCGTTAGCTCAATGTGCAGTGCCAGCCAAAAAAACCTTGCAAAATATCAGGGAGGCCATTGAAAATGAGAGTTGTTTTGTCTCCATATAAAATCTTGGGATATCCCCATTCTGGGGGTGGGATGCCCCTGGTTTGGGGCAGCTGTGCCTTGCAGATCTGGACAGCTGCTGAGTGCTGCTTTCACATGGAAAATTGAGAAAAGGATGGGTTAACTCTGGCTTTGAGAGAGAGGGCAGCCAAGCCTGAGCTGGTGGCACAGCTCACAGCATTCACAGGGGCTCTGACCAGCAGACATGAGCCGTCACTAGCTGTTAAACCCACAAGGTGGAAGAAGCTTGTCAAAAGACAGGCTCTGTCTCTGCATCTGTACGAGATGCTGGCTGCATGTTGGGAAGCACTGCTCCCTTCCCCAGAGGTACAGACTGAGCTCCAGACCCTCTGCCACCCTCTGTGTGATGCAGTTGTGCCGTGCAGGATTGCAGCTAACATCTTTCAGGAGTAAAAGTGATGTGTTTGACCATCATGTGGGAAAAAAATCCCCAGTGAGAAGGATGGTCAGCACTTGATTAATGAAGTATTCCCCTGTGGAAGGATCTGTGCACAGCTTTCTGCTGGGGACCCTGGCAATGCCAGGCATGGGATCAGCACCTCTTCCAGAGCTGAGAAATAAAAATCCAGCACACCAACAGAGCCAGCTTCACTGATAAATGCCAAGGGAAACTGCATTTACCAGCACAGCTTGTTAGGCAGCAAAAGTTAGAGCAAGAAGAAGAGTGGGTGACACTGGGTGAAGAGCATCTCAAGGTTTTAATAATTTCCAGTTTGTTTCATGGCTGTGGTGAGGAGGCTTGTGCAGACCATCTTGTTTAACTAATTTCAGCTCAGCCTGAAGTATAGCAGCAGATTCAAACCAAAGGCAGCAGCTGGGACCCCTGAGCCTTGTGCTTGTCCCATCTCCCAGCACACCATGGCTTTTGGCCACGTGCTGGTCAAGGCTCCAGTTCACCCTCACAGAGAGGCAGAAAGTTTCCATGGCTCAGGAGCTGGGTCACAGCAGGATGGGAATCCCTGGCTTTGCTCTTGATGGCTGGAGAAGCAGCAGCTTCCACCCACCTGGTTTGGATCTGCTGCTGCACCTTGCTTTCAGCAGCCTGAAATTTCCTTTGTGCCATAAAATTCCTCCTCCTGGTTCATTTCCACTTGGTTGGCACTGGGCTGCACGATGGGCTGAGAGTGCCAATGCAATTCCTTTAGGGGGAAAAAAAAAAATCTGCTTTGACTTTCAGGCAGAGATAGTGATTTTATTTCTAGAAAATAGAGCTGTAAATCCAGCTGATGCCAAACAAACACTATGCAATGTCTGTATTGAGGTGGGGTAGGGGGGTTCTATCAGAAAAGGGTGATATTTGTCACTCACCTGTCTGAGTGCTGAAAATCCTCTTGTCTTTATGTACTGACTGCTTGATTTTCACCCTGCCTGCATCCTGCCCTCACTTTTTGCTCAGGTGAATTCTGATCTTAAGACTGCAAAGCTCAGTAGAAAAACATTTCCTTTTCAGCTCAGCACATAAGTTTGTAGCAAGGATGAGCTGTGGGCAAAATTGCCAAACAGGCAAATAAAGGAAGGTACTTGGGGTGTTTTGTGGCCTCAATAGAGCAAAAAAGAGAAAGATTAAAAATCTTATTTTTAACTGTCCATCTATCTGACAGACCACTGGATGGGAACATTGGAAACCTGATGGATAAAATAGGCAAGGCAGGAGTAGCAGGCTGCTAAATTACATAAAGTGAGGACACAAATTGCAGGCACAGAAAAAAAAAGGAAGGACAGCTCAAAAATTGTAGCTGAAGTATCCATTTCTAGAGCAGTACTTGTGGTGCTAGGAAACAGATACATCATTTGGGTCTGAAGGAGATGGACTATTTATTTAGCTTGAAGATTGCCCCCAGCAATTGTGAATCGAAGGTTATCTAATGCCTTTGCCATGGGCTCTAAGTGTCTGGACAGTTAGCATATGCAAGGGAATTACTCACAGATAAGCATCCAGTAATTTATACAGAGCATTCCAGATAGAAACCTCTCCCATATCAATTTCTGCCTGCTCTGTAAACTGCTCCCATTTATCAAGCTGGATAAATCCACAGGCAGGCTGTGAGGGGTGCTCAGACCTGTGTATGCTTTATCAGTTAATACTCACTGAGGTCCCTTTGACATGATTGGAGTAAATCTTTCTCTCCTTTTCTTTGGTTATGACCAGTCTATAATCTTCCAAGCTAAACACCATTCCCATGAATGAAGAATAATACTGAGAAATAGGGGGGAAAAATAATATGTAGAGAGAATGCATTTCATCTCACTTTGGAGGTAATGAAGCAGTTTAGTGTGACATGTCATTTAAAACCAGGCTTTTCTTTTTTATAGATTCCATATCCCCGAAGAAGTGACTGACAGATCAGTGCACAACATATTTTTCCCAAGGGGAAAAAAAATTGAGGTTGACACAAAGGGGAGGCAACCGAGTCGTGATGATCTTCAGGAAGACAAAAGGATGAGTCTTTCTCCATCAGGTAAATAACACAGACCTGAAGTTATGCAAATTAAGCTCAAAGCTTCAAAACCAGAGTTTGTAGGATCAGGGTGTGGCTGTGGTACCTGTGTCCTTCAGCTGCCACCTCTGAGAAGTTCCCTGACCAGCTCTGCCATGGAGGCAGCCCCAGAAATGAGCCCTGAGCAGTAAAATCACAAATTCACAGAGTGGGTAAGGCTGGAAGGGACTTGGAGGTCACCTGGTCCAACCTCCCTGCTCAAGAAGGATCCCTTGAGCACTTTACTCAGGATTGTGTCCACACAGCTTTTGAGTATCACCAAGGAAGGAGATCCAGGCTCCATTTGCCCTTTCCTTGGGCTTTTCTGGCCACCTGCCCTGCTGCTGTTTGCCAGAAAATTCCTGCTCTGTGCTGTTTTCCCTGTGCCGTGGCTGCCACAGGAGTATCAGCTGAGGGAGCATCTGAGGTTTGCTTTGGCTGGGAAGATCTGCTGAGGCTGGGAGAGTGCTGAGGACTGGATGGATCCAGCAGCTGCATTTTGTGCTGGCTGCCAGCAGCTCACTCCAGGCTACCCAAAAGGAGAGCACAGCTGTTTGCTCCAACCAGACAGATGTTTCTCTCCCCTCGAGTGTGAGTGAGGACTGTGGAGCACATCACGGATGAGACACACCTTTGTTATACAAGAAAGGAGCTATCACCATGATCCCAGATGTGAGAGATGTTGCCACATACTTGGACAGAGTCCATATACAGCTCTTAAAAAAAAAAAAAAAGAAAAAAAGAGGTGTATAATGAGTGCTGGCACGCGTGCACTCGAGGCCATCTGTTAATGTGATCTGGTGCCAATTTGTGGAGCTAGGAACCAGTCTCTGCAGGTCATGGGTGCCAAGAAGAGATGGGCTTAGAAAAAGGCACTTGCAGGATGTGCTAATGGCCAGTGTTTATCAGAAAAATCTTGCTAGCAATGAATGCCATCAAAGGAGACAGTGCTGCTCTTTGGAGTCCAGCAGCCCAGACAGGTGGAGTGTTCCTGCCATGTCCTGATGGCTCTGCCCCTGCTGTGAAAACAGGAAAGTTCTAAACCTTTGTAAACACAGCAAGAAGTGAACTTCTAACCAACCTACTCTGTAAGTTGTTTCATATTTATCCCTCTGCTGCATGACTAGGTGCACAGGGGGAGGTTGGAGAGGAATTGATGTACATGTGAGCATCCTTGGGAGAAGGAACACAGATTACAAGATGTATGGACAGCCATTTCCCCTGTGGCAAGCACAAAACCACCCCAGCCTGTTCATCAGCCATGCCTGGAGCCTCACTTGAAGGACACCCTGAGAGCAGGAGCCTTCCTTCCCCTGCTAATTTCCAAATGACTGGACCTCACCTCAGGGGACAGCCAAATATGGATAAATGAGCCAAGGTTACAGCCACCAGACAGCTTTTAAAAAACAGTGGATTGTTGATAAAAAGGGCCTTAAGCAAATCAGATTTATTTTCTAATCAGTGCCTGGTAATGTCATCATCATACATTTGCATAAGCAGGATGTTTTATGCATTGTTTTCCTTTGAGCAGGTACCTTCTCATTTGTGTGCACTTGCTGATGTGCTCTCTTCACCTGCCACAGGCTTCCCCAAAGCTACTGTCTGTGAATGCTGCTTAGATAATAATTAGGAATATTCCCCCTCTCTGCATCCTTTTCCCAACAAAGACTTGAAAAACACAACATGATTTTTATATAATTTTCTTTTTTTCAGTTTTCTCTCTCTTTGTTCAGGTAGCGGCTGCATGGAGGGCAGGTGCCTTTTGTCAAAAGACAAGGAGTCTTCTTCTCCTTAGGAAATGTTTATGTGCCTTCCACAGCAGCAAATTGAGAAAACAGATTACCTCTCAGAAAGCCATCTGTTTCAGCACCATGTGAGCTCTCAGGTTGGTTCTTGTGTTTTATGAGACATTTGAATCCTCCTGTGATCTCTCCCTTTCACCTGTCTGCCTGTTACAAAAATCGTTCTGAAGGCTCAGCACACCCATTCAGACATGTCAGTGCCTGATTTCCAAATGCTGCTTTAGGATTGTGTTGTAAAAAGCCAAACCCTACCCAAAAGAACCCTTCCCATTGTGCTTTAACATGGATGAGCACAGACTAACAGGAGCTGGATGAGAAAATAAGAAGAGGTGGGAATTCGGGTGGTTTTCATTATTGTTTTATAGTAAACCAACCTTTCCCCACCCCCAAACCACAGATTGTGAGAAGAAATTCATTTCCATAAACAAAGCTGTGACTTTCCAATGACAATTTGAAATCTTGGGGGGATAGCTGATGTATTGTGTGGAAGGAAGAACTGTTTACTGAAAACAAAGGATTTTCCAGAGAAAGGCTTCAGCCTGACACAGCTGCCATGTGCTGTCTGTGTACCAATCACTAGCTGCAGACCTACAGCCTTTTTCTTGGTGTGCATTGTTGTTGGGAAATGAGGAGATTCTCCAAACTCTAGAGTGGTTCTTCTTACAGTCCTCTCTGAGTCTTGAAAAGTTCATCTTCTCCAATCATGCTTTCTCCCATTTGCTCATCCTCCTCTACTCATGTCAAAGCCACTTAGTCTCTCCTTAAAATCCAAGTGGGCATAAGACGGACCAATGCCAGAAAAGCACTCAAAAATACCCAATAAAAAGTCCTCCAAGCTTTAACACAATAAATTTTCTGCATAAAAATAGGGAGCACGTAAAGACTGTATGCTGGAAAGAGAGTTGTGACAAAGCACATAGAAATTACTATTAATTTAAACATGTTTATCTTTGGAGTCATTAGTTGATGCAAGGGATATGGTAATGGCATACAAAACTTTTCCCCACTGGATTATGGGTTATACTGTGATACAGAGAATTAGTGACTAAAATAATTAGCAGCCACTGTTTGGTGGCATAAGTGAAAAGGGATTAAGCTTGTGCATCCCTCTCCAAACAAGGCAGTGTCTCCATTGCCAGGGCCACCAGCACATTGAGCACTAATGGCATCTCCTCCTGAAGAGATACAGCATGTCTGCAGCAATTTCCTCTGTAGAAAAGTTGTTTAATTGGCAAATTTTCATCCTGGGACCCAACTGGGGCACTTTTCACTGCACAAGAGGCTCAGATGTAGTGCAGTGAGGAACAGCAGTGTGGGTGGAGGAGACATGGAGGGGTTTTATGATCTGGGGTGGCCTGTCCTCCCAGGAGAGATGGACACTGTTCCTGTCTGTGGTGCACAACCCTGCCAAGCCCCATCACCACTCTGGGGCTCTTTCCCTTTGTGGCCTTGCTCCTCTCACATCACAGTGGCACTTTTTGCACACCCCACACTCCTTCCCTCCCTCCCAACATGAGAACTTTGCAGTTCACCTCCCTCCTGCCTGATCCAGCAGTGGCTGCCTAATGGGGCCATTATTTTCATCCCTAATTGAATTATTTCTTCCTCCCCCTCCCTCTTTTTTTTTTTTTTTTTTCCTCCAAAAGAAACATCCGTAAAATCAGCTCTTTAAAAAAGAAAAATAGATGATCTGCAGCATCCAGAGCAGAAGTGCCAGCACTGCTATTTTTAGCAGGGTCTCCCACAGCTCAGAGCCACAGCAGGGAGGTCCTGGGAGGTGACCCAGCACATCCCAGGGGTGGGCAGAGGCTGCTGGTGGCTTGGCAGGTGTAAGGACCAGTCAGGAGCAGCGTTTTTCTTTGGCTTCACATAGAGAATCCACGGAGCCTCTGCGGCCAGGGGCGATGCCAGCACTTGGATTAACCATGCTGGGTGGTGCCCACATGATCTCTGTTTTACAGGCAGGGAAACTGAGATGCAGGGAGATTAACTGACTTGCTCAGATGGGGTGAGACGAGAGAAAAATCCCAGAAGTGCAATTGTCTGTGCTGACTCTAATTGCCAGCACATACCTTCCTGTCTGGGAGAGGCACCCCCAGAACAAAGCACAGAGCCATGACTGAGGCTACCAGTGAGGCAGGAAAAGAGGTTCCTCTGTCTGTATCATGCCATAAGCTCTGGGACTGCCTGGTATCCTGAGCACTGTTTAAAGTATAGAATTAGCAAAAAAACCCCAGATTTATTTATTTATTCATTAGAACTAAGATCCTTGGAAACCATTCTGCCTCCCCCCACTGCCTGTCATCAGTCCCCTTTTCTTTCACTGTTGTCACACAGGGTATTATCCCTGTTACCTTCCCACTGATTTTACAGTTCCTGCTTTTCAGCCATCGTTTTTTAACTTAAAGCAAGCCACGAGTGGAGCGAGCAGCCCTCCCCCCATCCTGAGCCCGTGCTCTCCAGGCTGGATGCACTGCTGCATCCCTTCTGCCCCTCTGGAGCAGCTTCTGAGCCGTGTCAAGTTAATCTTGTGACTCAGTGTTTTGCCTCCTCCCAGGTAAAAGAGAGGAGGCATTGTTACAGTGGCAGCATCCCACTGAGCCAAAAGTAGCATGAAACCCTCTCTCCTTGTACAGGCAGCACAGCAGACTCCAGGTGTCCTTTTGGGAGAGACCATGAGCCAGCCAGCACTGCCCCTGCCACCCAGCCCTGTGTGCAGGGCAGGTTTTAGTGCTGCTTGGGCAGGATCAGGAGCTTTTGTCACCATTATCAAGCAAAGCCAATGACTGCAGTGCTGAGCATCTCAGCAGGCTTCAAACACCCCTCAGAACCCACGGGGTGTCCATGTTCACACTCCACTCAGGAGAGCTCTGTTCTCTGCTGAACTGGGGCACTAAGGAATGAGAGAGAGATTTTCTCTTCCCATCCAGCAGAAGGTCATGGAAGAGGCGAAACTGGACAGGAGTGCCCTGTCTGTAGCCATCACAAGTGATGGAGGGCAGTCCCTGGGTGCCCAGGGGAGAGCTGGAGTCACTGTGAGCTCCACAGAGGTTTGTCCCATCTGAAACCCCGAGTTCTGCTGTGCAAAATGGGTTTGGGGAGAGCTCTGTAGCTGCAGGGGCTGGGACGGCGCAGGAGTGTTGGTTTTCATTGTACACTGTTATAATGAATGAATAAATCAATACCAATTAAGGCAGATGGTTTATTGATTGACATCCCAAGGCAAACACTACATTTATTGCCAAGAGTAAAACACACTCCACCATATACCCCAATAACCACAGAGCCATAATTTGATACTATTAATGTATGACACAGTAAATCATGGCCCTTTGTCCTGCTCTGTCCAGCTCCATCCCAGCTGATACAAATACACAACACAAAACCTCCCAGATGATGTTTGTTTATCTGAACACAGCAGCTGAAACGCTGTGTGAAGCTCCTCAGGGACTTTCTGAGATGTTGAAACATTTCATTATATCTTTGATTATGATTCTTGAGTATAAAACTTTGTAGAGGAACTTCCTTTTCACCCTTGCCAACAATTCTCCCTCCTGCTTCTGCCAGCACTCTTCCTTTCTTTCCCTGTTTGTCAAATAGGATTTTGTCCTTATTCTCTTCAGCTTCCCTTTCCACTGGTTTCAGCTCTTGATTTTCAGCCATCATTTTGTTTGGACAATTCTCATCTCTGTGTCTCCATCTCCCCAGTTTCCCATTTTTTCACTTCAAACACTCCAATGTGTTGTTTTTGTGGTGTAGCCCCTAGTCTGTCCATCTGACACATCACACAGTGAATGCTGTCTTCTTTTTGTATTTTCTGCCCACCCTATTTCCTCACTGTCCATCCTACTTACCCTCATATATCCACTTGACAAGAAAATGGAATCTCAGCATGGATTTATTAATTGGAATTAGCCATTCATGTAAGCAAGCAGTTTTCAGCTCCAGATTACTCTGCAAGCATCTCTACCACTCTGTCATATTCTCTCCTTTTTGTCTGTTTGTCTGTTTGCTTACTTGTTTGTTTTAAAGTAGAGCAAGTCCTGGCATTTTAATTTTTTATCATTTACATTCTATTTAGTGCAACCTCCTTTTTCTACCTGCCAATACCCTTCACTTACCACAGAATTTTTTCCTAAAGACCATTCCTCAATCTATTCTTCCACTGTCCTGCATCTTTCTTGCAATCCTTCTCAGGATTTTTTTCTTCCTCCATGGACAATAGTTTTGTTGTGGTCCCACAGCAACTTGCAAAGGCTTTCTTAAATAAGGTGTCAGCAAAGAATAGATGTGGCATGTACATCAGTGAAACTCAGTTTTCCCTGCTCACCTTCTCCCCTCTCTGGGTATTCCAAACTCATCTGCCTCTGGCTATTTTTTGGTTTACTCTCTCAGGTCAGGGATCCTCCTTACAGTCCTATTTCAGCCATAAAAGTTTAGAATAAATGTCTGCAGCATTTCCCTGTAATTCCCTGAGCTGGCTCTTGCTCAAAGCCACAGTGAAGGAAAAAGAAAAAAAGCACATTTCATAAGATTAATGACAGATTTGATGTGCTCCAACAGCAAACACCACCTTGAAATTTAATTCCAGTCTTCATCCAGGGTATCCTTTCAAGTCTTGGTTGAACAACTCCAGCTGTGAATTTGACTCCTTCTTTCCAACTCAGACTGACTTTGGGGTACTTGTTACATTACCTTAGATCAAAATATCAAGTTATTTGTCCTATCCTTCTGTCCAAACATTGCTCAGGTTGTAAAACAGGTATTCTGAGAGTGTTCAAAAACTCTGTTGGAATAGAAATAGGGCATCACAGTAGAAAACCATTCAAACATGAACTCTCAGCACAAAGCTGTAGCTAAAGGGACTAATATGAGCCATGAATGAGTAAGAGAAGAGATTAAAAGAAGTGCAGAGATGCTACATATAAATGAAATGTCAGTGAGATGAGTTTGGTTCTTTCTTCAGTTTGGGCACCTAAAACTCAAAGAAAGATGCTGGGAAAATTGGAGAGAGTTCCTGGAATGATTTAAGACCTTGAAAACCTCCTTTATTGTGAGTGGCTTAAACCCTAATCTATGCAGTTTATCCAGCAGAATGCAAAGAGCTGGCTCAGTCACCATCTGCAGCCTTGCACTTGGGTTGGAGATTGCTCACATTTACGGCTCTTTAATCCCATCACTGTGGGAGCCGACCCTGGGTATGCTCAGACTGGCAATGTGCTGTGATACAGAGGCAGGAAAATAAGCCTTTCAACAGCAGACCTGCAGATGTGATGAAGTCTCAGTCATTTGAGGTGTCCAAGTCAAGACTTTGCATCTCTTTAGGTGCACAGGTAAAACTCCCAGGCATGCCTGTAGTGTAGATACTGCTGGAAGAGCTTCTGCTGTCTGCTTAACAAATGCTGTATAAATAAATTAGCAGAGTCATTGCTTCAGGCCCTAAAAATCTATTAATACTTTCAATTCCCGATTTTTTTCACCATCATGCCTCTTACAAACCACATGCCCGAAACTGCGGTCAGATCATGAGTTAATTATGCTTGAGTACAGCTCTGGATTGTACAACTGAGAAATCCAAGGCAGCAGAACTTAATTGGCTTTTCCAAGGGCATCCAGCAAATCATTGGCCAAGCCAGCCACTGAACCCAGGGGAGCTGGTGCTTTCTCCCTGCATCTCTCACCTCCAGCTGCTCAGAGCAGTGACAGCATCGTGCTGGAGGCCTTTAAGGCTGTGGTTTTGACTCAGCATTATCTGATCCTGTGTCAAGGGGAATATCTTGCTGCTGTGTCAATGGTAATTGATGAGCCTGGCTCCTGACACACATGTGCCCACCCCTGAACTCCCTTTTATCTGGATGGAGGAGAGAGGGTCACGCTCTGCCCCTTCCCCTCCATTTCAGCAGCTCCATGCACCTGCCATGCACTCTGCTTCTTCTTGACCATATAATTTGTTGTGTTTAAGATTGTTCAATCCATTTCCTCGATCTGCTCAGTCATCAAAGGTCAGACAGCCCTTGGTTTATCCATTAGAGGTGGCAGCAATTAGTTCCCCCATGCTGACTCTTAGTGAGAGCTGGGAGGGAGAGAGGTAACCTTGTCCCCAGACCTGCTGTGAGAGGATGGCACAAACCCCAATGCCTTTGAGCAGCTCCACAGTGATCACCCACCTTGGAGGAAAGGGATTTTTTCCCACAGTGCAAGCAGTGGAATGAACATCCCCCAAAGGCCCAGCTAAACATCTGCTTTGGATAAAAGCTGAAGGAAAAAACTGCAAGTTTGGCAAACACTGCTGCAGCCCAGGCAGGTGCCTGGGGGTTGCTTTGTGCAGAGACAGTGCTGGGAGCTCAGCTAGAGCATGTTGTGTCACCTCTGCCTGGCAAACCCAGCAAAGGAGAAATGTCAAAATGACAAAGCTGGAAAAGCTTCCACGAAGCCAAAAAGGTGCAGAAATTCAAGCTGTTGACAAAATGCTTGAAGGAGCCTGCTGGAACTGGAGCCCATGAGCAGGCCAAAACCTGGGCAAGGAAAACACTGGTCCCACCAACAGCACTTAGCCTGGTCTGGCCAGGGATGTCCCTCCCAGAGATTTGGGGATTTGTCTGGGGTGTGTTTCCAGAGTGATTATTACAGTGAGGGTCACATGTTGGCTCCTTTGACCCCTCTGGAGACCATTCCTCAACTTCCCTGCTGAGTGGTTAATTCTGCCAGTGAGCCCACACTTCTCACTGCCAAGCCCCTACCTGAAACTTCCATTTCTGCCCTTTATATTTTGTACTTTTTTCAATTAGATATGCATTGATTTGAAATTAGAGTTTTCCAGGAGGTTTAACCCAAAAGCATCAAGCTCTCCAGAGAGTCTCCATGGCTTGGTGGTGGGATGGATGCTATGAGAAAGGACAATATCAGTCATGCAGAAAGAATTGAGGTGAGTGATGAAATGTCCTGATCTGTGTTAGGTTGGTGATGCAAAGTTCCTGTCTGGCTTTAAGCTCTATTCCTCTGTGAATCTGCAAAATGGAGCAAGCAACCATCCCTTCCCCCGGGGATCTGGGAAGAATGAAGACTGTCAGGCAGTGGATGGTAAAGCAATCAGAGCTGCTCTAGGTATGTGAGATGGTTGGATTGACTGCCCTCGTGAAAGCAGCAGAATCTTTCTGTGCAGGACTGGTGATAAATTGAATGAGAAGGCTCATGCAGCCCATCTATTAACAGCTGGTCTCTGCAAGGGCTCCAGCAAACAAATGCTGTTGCAGGATGATCTCTTTTCACAGGAAAACAACTCATGTCTTTCTCTTTTTCCCCTCTTTACATCAAGAACCACCAAACAGCAAACACACCACCAGCTTTTTTAAAGTGGCTGTTTTTCAGAAACACTATAGGCTCACCTGTTAGCTCTCCACCTTGCTGGAAATGGGGTTAAATCTAGGAGGTGAAAAATAAAAAACAACCTGAGACTGCTCTGCATGTAGACCAGGATGGATGAGGAGAATCAGATGGCAAAACAGACGACATGTGGTAGCTCTCAGCTCTCCCATCCATCCTCTTTCTGAGCCAACCAATTCCCTCCAAACAACAAAAATACTGCTATTTTTGCCTCCCTGATTAGTTTGTTTCAGTAAATCCCACTTCACAGATAGACCCAGCTCACTTTAATTAGCTTTGGCACATTGACAAGGAGAGGAAAGAAAACACCACAGGACAGTGCTGTCTGGACACACATCGCCAAGCAGTGACAAAAATAAAACATTTTGCTACATAACAGCTAAGTGCTTCCTGACTGCCTGCTTTTATCCCTGTGAGCTTCTACCTAGCTGGTGAAATCAGTCTGACCAATCCAATTCTTTACCGAACAAAACCTGTTTTTCATCTCTTACTAGTAAAAGGTTCTAAGCCCAGCAAAATCAGTGCCCATTTGGAGTTGGTTTTATTTTGATTCTTTCCCCCCCCTCCCCCCCATATCTCATAATCTCTCCCATAGTTCCCACATCCCATAGTATATTTTATCTCCTGCCTGTTCAGGGCAATCTGGTCATTGCTAGGCAACATGTCATCATAAATATTTCATCAGCAGAGGAGTGTTCAGAGATGCAGCCAAAAATCTTTGTCAGGAGCTGCCTGCATGGTCTGCTTTGCTCACATTCCCTCAGGGGTGCAGCAGCACAGCCCAGCTCTGGATCCCACACAGAGAAGGGATGCCCAGGACCATGCAGGACAGCCAGCATCATGCCTTGACCCAGTTTTTACAGGCTGCCCTTCAGCAGGAGAAAGTTGCTGCACCCTGCCCTGTCCAACCTCCAGGGCTTTGGACTTAGTACTGTCCCTCAGAAACAGGTTTTGAAAATTTCTAGAAAATTTCGTGCATTTTAATGCATGGTGGGGAGAAATGGGGTGGGAAGACACAGGATGGGTGCTTGTAGATGAACACTGTTCCTGACCTTGCTGAAGGGGCACTTGGCATCTTCCAAAAAAGCAAAATACAAACCCTAACCAGATTTCAGTGCCATGGGCATGCTCATCCTTACTTCCAGGACCTCCAGAGCTGTCCATCCCAAAATAGCCACATTTCTCATAGCTCCCACTCCCTGTATCCTTTTGCTTGGAGAAGAATCCCACTGCAAGGTGTGAACTGAGGAACACCAGCAGATGAAGCTCTGGAGCCGACTGAGCAGCTCTTGCTGGGAAGTTCCAGCATTTTGTCAGTAAAGCCTTAGCTGTGTGAAGAGTTCTCCCTCGTGCAGTTGTCTGTCATGCTGTCATTTTTCACAGTTCCCTTATCTAAAATGAACCTGGCCTGCCTGCCTTTCCAAGGCTCTGTGGCTGATTATTGCTGCTGTAAGAACTACAGATTCAGTGTTAGCAGCCTGACATAGAAGTGGAACCATTCTACCTGGTGGGCTGCCTGTTTCTTAACCCTGCATTCAGGATGGGGATCCAGATTCCCTGGTGACCCCCAAAAGGCTTTGTGTTAGTTGGACAGAGCTGTCTGGGACTGTGGTAACTCTTTTCTAAAAGAAAGCACATGTGGAGCACTTCATGGCAGAATTTGCCTATAAGTGCTGAAAAATGTCGCACTAGGAGGGTGGCAAGGATCAGCCTGGGAGTGAGAATTACAGCATCATGGAGGGCACTACAATAAAACTGCAGCTGTTTTCTCCTACTGCTGAATTTTGCAAGCAGTAAAGGGACCCAGCTTGGGTCCCACTGGGCTATGACCCAGTGCCTTAGACAGCTATATCCTTTATAACATTTGTAAAGCAAAGTCTTGCTGTCCTAAAAATCAATCTCTCCATTCACACCAGCTGAGCAGCTTTAACTTCACCAGTCCTTTAAGTCATGATTTGGAGAAAGGCTTTGTGGCCATGGCATCCTGAAAGGTCTCAGCTCTTCTCCAGAGGAAAATGAGCTCCTTCCTCCCCCAGGAGTCTGGCATGGCCTGCCAGGACCTTTCCTCTGGCTGCTCTGCAGTGAAGCTCTGCCTCACTCCCTGCTCCACCTTCCAGGCACCAGCACATCCAAGACTTGCTCGATGCAGGGAAGAGCAATGGGAATTTGACAGATTAACTGAGCACTCTTCTGTCTAGACTCCCTGTCAAGCCAAATACAATCTTAAAACAAATGACCCACTGCAACAGGCTACTGCTCACGCCTGGATGTTAACAAGAGGAAAGACAAGAGCAGGGAGGTATTTTGAGTTTATCTACTGGCTTTCTTTAGCTCAGTGACGTGAACTTGTGGCTGTTTATGTAGATCTGATGGTGCAGAATTCTGCCTGCCAGAAGAGCAGCCTCATCACTTGGTAGGTGCTGTGCCTCCTGTGGGCGTGGGAAACCCATTACTCAGGCACCAGTGTTGTGCCTCTGATTGGAATGCTTTCATCACGTCTGCCTGCACATCATCCATCAGGGTTTTTATTTCTTTGCAAGCCAAGAAATAGGTGATGTTGGAAGAACCCCTCTGGAGATACTATTAGCTGAAAGAAGCAAGCAAGAAAAATATGAATACGTTACTAAGCAGGTAGGGAAGTAATGATTTCAGATCAAAACCTCGGTGTTTTGTAACTCTGTGATGTTTTTATTTTAAATGCTTTAAGAGAACTTTATTGCCAGATGAAAGTGACCAGCCCTGGAAAGGTTCTGATTCAAAGCCATGTTTTAAGTAAAAGATATGGAGACAGGAAATTCAACTTTTCCCAGTCTTTCCTAAGGAAAGTGCCAGTGTTAGCTACTGGGTGTCCCAGGCTAAATGGCACCAGGTGATCTCAATCTCAGAAGAGCCAGCTCCTTAGTGAGAGCATTTCACTCTTGCCCACAGTGAATACAATGAGACCTGAGGCTGTCCCAAGCTGTGACTCACCTGAACTACAGACACACAGTCCCCAAGCTTTTGATGTGCCAGAACATGCCCAGTGGACAGCCTGGGGCCAGCGTGGCAGCAGACAGGCTGGCAGGGCTCCTGCAGGCTGCTGAGGGATCCTGCTGAGGGATCCTGAACTGGCTCCAGCCACAGGAGCTGTAATGCCCTCCTGGTGAGCTGGCAGCTCCTCACCTCACCAAGGCTGCCAGGAGAGCAGTGAGATGTGCAGAGATGGCACAGACACATCTCGCCGTTCCCTGCAGTCCTGGAGGTGACAAAGGGGGTGTCAGGGCTCATCACCAAGAGATTAAAATTAAGCAAAGGTGCTAGAGGCACCAGAGTAGCCCTGTGGGTAGAAGCAATGCTGGGAAGTGCCAGGGAGCTCCAAGTGCCTGCAGCTCAGGTGCCAACAGTGCAGATGCTCCTGGCTCAGACAGCTCTGCAGAGTGCTGAGCTGTGCTGCCCAGACACAGCCACGGTGACAGCAGTAAAATGTCAGGGACCTGGGCAGCTGCAGGGCTGAGCCAGGCTCCTCTCAGTCTGCTGGCTGCAGCTGAGGGACAGGAGCAGGACCCTGAGTGAGGAGAGGCAGGCACTGCCACCCTGGCTGGGTCAGGACATGGATGGCACAGCTCCCATCCATCCTGGGAGAGCTCTGCTGGTAGCAGGTGACCTTTAGGAGTCCTGGTAATCCATTAGGCTATGGGGGGACTCGGGATTAATTGCTATCAGGCAAGAAGGTGCTCCTTGTCCAGCATCAGTCAAAGGCATATTTGATTATCTGATTAGTTTCCAAAATTTTGTCAAAAAGGATATCTGGAGATCCTGACCTTCCCTGGAAAGGACAAATCCATGAACAGAACTTTATTTTATATAAGGATATAAAAATGGCTGTACTCATCAACTGGTTTCTGTCTCATTGTGAAGAGCAGCAGAAGCTTTTTGTATCAGAAGAGAGGAAACATGTCTCTGTGTCCTTTCACCTTCAGGCTGTAGTACTGTATGCACTTCTTCAGGCAATGTTTAAGTCCTTCTTT
The DNA here is from genome assembly GCF_029582105.1 of Oenanthe melanoleuca. Lineage (NCBI taxonomy): Eukaryota > Metazoa > Chordata > Aves > Passeriformes > Muscicapidae > Oenanthe > Oenanthe melanoleuca. Next base: position 11,818,546 of record NC_079344.1, read on the forward strand.
TTAATGACTCTTGACAGGGTTTTCTGGCCATGAATATTTTCAGCCCCCACGCTATCCTGTGGCAGTATATTTCAGTTTAACTATGTGTGCAAAATGCTCATTTGCTTGACTCTGCAATTTCAGAGTTTCACATAATGATCCCTTGTTCTTCTGCTGCAAGAACAGCAAATAATTGTTTCCTACTCACCTTCCCTCTGGCACACGTTGCTGCAATTCCAGTTCTCCCCAGATTTTTCAGTGTAGCTGTGCTGTCATGTGGGCAGGTTGATTTAGCTGTGCTTAATCTACCTAGTGCAGGTCCCAGTGAGCTGTGACAGGGCAGGGATGTGGATGCTGCCATGGGTCAATAGGCTGTGAGTAGTTTGTCAATAGTTTGTGCCACTTGCACAGCTCTCTATTCCATGGGACCCCCACTGCTGCTGTTTCACCTGCTGGGGACACTAAATCTGGCACAGATGTGCCTCCCAAGATTACAGCCTATCTTAGATGGGACAGCATTCCAGTTCTAGGGGTCACCCTCTCAGTGGTGCTGTCTGGGCTGTGAATATCCATTAGTGTCACTAAGGGTGTGCTGAAGGCACAGCTGACATTTGAAGACTTGGGCTGGATATTGACTGCAAACAGCATCTCAACATGGGAATTGGATGCTTTGAAAACCCCTCATTTTCAGAAGTCCCTGACTCTGAGCTAACCTCCAGCTTACTTTAAAAATGAATCCAGCCTGGAAGGACTCTGCAAGCACACAGCCTATTGTTGCCAGCACTTTTCCTTCCTGTACAATACCAAGAAGAATTAAAGACCCTGGTAGGTTTTTTTCTGGCCCAAACAATCATGTATCATATGTAATACATAGAGCAGGATTGAATATCTGCTCGCCTGCTTTGGTATTGTTAGAAACACAGCTGAAGTCAACACCTAAATTTGCCACAGAGCAGAGCCAGCCTCAAAATACTCACAGCAATGTGTGTTATCACCCCTGGAATTAAATGCCTCCAGACAGTGAGGGCAATTCAGGGCTGAACCTATGCTGTGTCTCAGCTGGAGAAGCCAGTCATGAATCATCAGGGTTTAATGATGATGTGCTGTGCTGAGGATTATGCATGGATGCAGGAAGCAGCATCCAAATTCTCCACCAGAAACGAGCTGATTGCTTTCAATTTTTCATTCTTGGTTGTTTGTTTTTTCTCTTGAAACATGCAAATGAAGGGAGTTTTCCCCAGCCTCAGTTCAAAGCAAGGTTTTTGTGTTGGGACCTTGGTTATGACATTTGATTTGGGAGGGCAGCCTCACCTGATGCTAACTTTTTGTAAAGGCAAAATACAGACTTACAATGAGGTCACTATGCACTAAAATTTCTGTTTAACTTGTCACCTTTAATTAAATCATTCCATGTATTTGGAGGAATAGCCAGTTCCAGTACACTGTCTTTGAAGGGATTTTTTCCAAATACAAGACCATTAGACAAATGGTTTGATTTCATGCTAGCTGAGCTTATTCCTCAGAAGAAACAAACACAAGAGAGCTTTTTGTTTCTCCTAATAATGGGCATGGGCAGGCATTGGGAATGACGTGGTATCACTGGGCAAGGCAGTGAGGCAGGCACTCAGGAGAGGATGTTGGAGAAGGACAGGGTCTCAAATCATGTAGCACCTTTTTCCTTTGAACAGAGCAGAGAAATTGTGAGTGGAGAAGTGCCTGTTGTTTCTGTGGTTCATCTTGTTCTGTCTGGTCTGGATTCATCCTGGTTCAATCTCCAGTGGTTTTGTCCCTTCCTGTTGCAGGGTTATGCCCATTTCCATCAGGTATAACACTATTCCTTCATTGACTTCTCCCATTTGTCTCAGATTCATTTGATTTCATCTTAACCTGATAGTGATCATTTTTCTTCCTTTCTCTAAAGAAAAATCCAAACAGAACCATTTAGGAGCCCATACTGGCAGAGAAGATGGGATAAGGAGGGTGTTAAAGCCCTGGGATAACTGAGCTCAAAGCTAATATCAGGGGAGCAGGGAGATTATTCCTATGACCTTCTCTCAGGCCAGTTTTGTTTTGAGTACTTCCCAAATTCCTCTCAGCTGTGATGGGCGAGTCCCTTGTCACTCCTCACACATCAGCAGTGTTTACCAAGGACCAGTGTGGCTCAGACGACTGGCAGAAGGTCTTGGAGTAAAAGAGCTGCTCTCCATCACAGCAGCATCCTGGACAAGGGGTGGCATCCTCGATGCTGAGGTGAAAGCAAACAACACTGACTTCCACCAGGAGCAGAAAATCCTTATTTGTTACAAGAAAAGAAGAAAAAAACAAAACCTCTTTAGCCACATCAGTGAAGTGATGGCCAAGTGTTCTCTTTAATCCTCCTTAATCATGGTGTTGCTGATTAACATTTGAATAGAGCTTCTAATTAGAAAGAAGACACAGAGACAATCTCACCCTGCTGAGGAGGTGAATTCTCAGCTCCTACCACTCATTGCTGCATATGCTGCCCTGATTAGGGCTTGAATGGGACAATGATTAAAGAGGCCACTGCCACTGTGCAACCTCTCAGTAGCACAGCTACGTTCAAGGATTTATTTTCAGCTGAGACTTGAATAAATGTTTTGCAAATGTGAGCCACTCCTTCGGAATGGGAAGAGCTTTTAAACACTTCTGAAGCACTATTCCATCTTGTTCCTGGTTTTATCACACTGATCTCCGCCTCTGTAGAACATGCCCTGTTTGACCATAATGTGTTTCAATTAGGATTGTGCTTTAAGCATATGTATTTCACTTGTTCATCTCTTTCATTATTCAAAATGCAGCTGAAGCCTGGTGAAAACCTGGACAGTGTGCTATTGAAAAATCACTTCTGCTTTCTTGAGTGAAGTGTTTTTTTCAAGTTCTTCCATCCATTATAAAATTTATTTTGCTTATTAATTTGCATTAGGCCTAACCAAAGTCAGGGCTGCTGTGCTAGGAACTATTTGCATTCAAAGAAGATCATACTCATAGTCTCCTAGGAATTTTTGATGTCTGCTTCTGTCAATTACATCAATCCACTTAGAAAGACAGCTTTTCTATGCCTAACCACATTACAGAGCTGGGGAAGAAAATTATTACAATTGGCCTAAGTCTTGCTGGATATGGGTGTGCTGCACCTACTCACTGAGACTCCTGGTTACAGAGCACTGCCAGGTGAATTCCTGCTGCAACAGCTCAAGTCATCACAGCCCTGGCTGCTCTGCTGCCTCTGCCAAAGCTCAGCACCTCAGCCCTTCTGTAAAGGTCTGTCTCACACGTGGCAGTGCTGCCTTTGAAGGATGCCAGAGGTGCAGCTGAGATCCAGGTCCTTGTGCCCTTCTGAGGAGGGGGAAACACCCTAAACCACCACAGAAACATCCACAGAAACCCATCCTTCAGGTACATTCCCTTCCCAGACATGCTGACTTAGGAGGGTGGGAGACCTCCTGCAGCACAGTGCATTCATTGTGAGCTTATTCTTTCCTCTAGACATTAAGTTAGATAAAGAAGATGGAGAGTGTTTTGTGGCCTGCAGCATGTGGAATGGATCTTTTCTAGGCCCTTCTGCACTAAATTCCCTTTGTTGTCCTCATTTTTCCCAAAGAGAACTGCAAAATCATCCTTCTTTCAGAATTAAAGGCATTTTCATAAATGGGATCTGGACAATATTTTCCATCCAGGTACCCAAGATGAGGCATTGTGACAGAAGTGGACTCATTATGAGGAAGGCAGTGAGCTTTTGTATCTGGGAATCATTACCAGGCTGTGTGGAACAGAGGCAGGAACAGGTGAAAAGGGAGAGGCAAAGCTTGCAGGGTAAGATCAATGATCTGATTCAACTGTGGGGAAGAAGCAGAGAGATTTTACATAAAGCTATGGTGAAAAAACAATCTCAGAGAGATGCTTCACTTCAGAAAACCCTTTTCTGCAGGGCTGGGCCATAGTCACTTAAATATGCAAAAAGACCATTAGCCAGCTTTTTTATTATTATTATTATTAATTTTTGTCTCATCACAGAAGCAGAGACTGCTGTAGCACTCACCAGACCTGAGGCTCATGTGAGAGGGACACCCTGGTCCCTTGGTCTGGTTCATCACTTGGGGACACAGGATCTCCAGATGGCCTCAAGTGCCTGCAGCTGTCAGGGCAAAATGGAAAATATTTAAATTGACCTGACATTTATTGTCCCAAAGCAATAGGGACGAGAGGAGAGGAGAGGAGAGGAGAGGAGAGGAGAGGAGAGGAGAGGAGAGGAGAGGAGAGGAGAGGAGAGGAGAGGAGAGGAGAGGAGAGGAGAGGAGAGGAGAGGAGAGGAGAGGAGAGGAGAGGAGAGGAGAGGAGAGGAGAGGAGAGGAGAGGAGAGGAGAGGAGAGGAGAGGAGAGGAGAGGAGAGGAGAGGAGAGGAGAGGAGAGGAGAGGAGAGGAGAGGAGAGGAGAGGAGAGGAGAGGAGAGGAGATTCTGTTGAAAGACCCTTTCTGAAGGAAGAAGCAAAATGATGTGGCACCCTCCCACACTCAGAGCTGATCTGCAGGAGCTGGGTTCCCACCCTTCAGTAATGATCATCATATAAATGCAAAGACATCTCTGCTATTTAGCAGCTGTTTCCTGGATCTCAAGATAGTTAGTTCTTATGGGCTGGAGAGTGACAGTTCCTGTACAAGTACAGCAGACACACAAGTGAAAAGGCCTCTCCTCCATCCCCCTGTGTCCCCTGAGAGCTTCCCAGCTCTGCTGCCTGGGTTTGCCTTCCAGCTCTGGGGCTGCTCTTGCTCAGTGGCCAAGATGGAAACAGAGTTTAGAGACCACAACACTCTGGAAACACTCTGAGCCTTTGCAGAGCTGCTCTTGGGGAGGTAAATGCATCACAACCCCTCCCCAGAGAGGTCCCAATGTGATGAAGCCCCCCTGTGATGTGTGAGGGCAAGAGCTGCTGAGCCCTGTGCTCCATCCCTCACCTCTCTCAGTACACGTGGCTTTGGGAGCCCTGGTGCCCCTGCTTCAAAGTCAAAATTCTCAGTGATTTCTTTCCCCTTCTGCTAACTTTCTAACATCCCAGCTATTCTGGGATTATGCCCTGTCAGGACCAAGGGCTATTCTTGGACCACTCTGCTGCTCACACCCAGCAAGGGCAGCCTGCACTGACAGCTCCTGCTGTTCCAAGGCATTGAAAGGCAGGCAGGAATAATTTCCCAAGCCAAAGCAATGTGAGGAGTGCTGTGGCTCTCTCTGTTCAGATGGTGTAGCTCCAGAGAGAGGCAGCTCAGATACAGCAGCAAGGTAGGGAAAGTGAGTTTGGAGTTTAATGCCTCTGAAGGCAAAAAGCAGCAGCTGAAAAATTGATGTAGAAGTGAAAAGTTCTGTTTCCAACTAGAAATAAGGAGTTTTTCAGGCATGTGATGAGATGCTGTCTTAACTCTTCTGCACCCACTATGCATGCAAAGATGTTTTTAATGACAAACTTACTTCCAGCCCATGCTAACAAGGAACCAAATTACTGTCCACAGTAGCAGGAGGAGGTATGAAATAAATTGGTCAAGGGAAACCTTACTTTTAAAAGCCAAAAATAACATGGTATATAATGTAAAGTTCAAAGTTGAGCATTGAGGCTAGGGACTCCAGTGCAGTATAAATTCAGTGTCATAACAGAGTAAGAGTGAAGCAAATTGCTGCAAAATGCAGGACCTGGTAAGGAGCAGCAGGATATTGAAGACAAAGCTCACAAAGTGATTTTAACAGGTTTTGAAACCTGCTGCCATAGCTTGTTTTCAATTGCTGTGATTTTATTTGGGCTCGTTAGAGTGTCAGATGCTCGGGCTCTCTGTGGAGGTAAGGGGTGTATTCAGCTTATGCTGATGCTACAACCAAATCAACAATAACCTAATAAATGATAACTAATAAAAACCAAGGTTTAATTATGCAAAACCGTGAGCATGTTATGAGCAGACCAATCCTCCCAGGAGCAGAGGCAGCCAGAGGAAAGATGAAAGCAGAGGATGTGCAACTAGTGTTAAAAAGCTGCTTTGCTGCCATTTCCCTGAGCTCCTTGGGTCTGTGTGTGCCACGGTCAACTTGGCAAACTGCTCTGTACAAGACACTAAAAACACAACAAAATGCCTTCTAATGTCTGGATCAGGATTACAGGTACCCCAGAGAGAGAGCAAACGTGTGCACCTCAATACTAGGGAGCATTTCTGGTTAAATCCAAGTGCAGTGAGCTCTCTTGTCTCCAAGCTCCAGGCAGGCTGGATGCACAGAGGAGGTGTTTATTTTGCTGGAGACATGCTCCAGGACAGAGATGGGCAGGAGAGCCCACGCCTCCAAGTCCCAGCCATGGAAAGTGCCAGGTTATGGCATTTTGAAACACCCTGTTATAAAGGGGAAAGTGATTAGAGAAACCCCAGGAGGTGCTGCCAGTCATTAAAGATGGATCTAATGGCAGGAAAGGATGGAACTAACGTTATTGAGTCAGGTTTTTCTCCCTGAACCCACTGGGGCCATAGGCTGAGCTTTACAGGAGCACGAAGCAGCAGCTCTGGTTCTTGCTCCATGGCAGCCAGGCTGGCCAAGTGGTCCAGGCTGTCCCTGGGCTGGCTGCTTGGCTTCCATGTGGGAAGGTGACGTTTTTATTCCCCACCACTTTACCAGGGATGCTTTCAAACCTAATTAAGCTTAGCGTTATCATTGTTTTTATCACATTAAGATCCCACTTGGCTCTCAGCAGCACAGACCACAAAGTCAACACTGCATCTTTAAACAGAAACAACAGATTTTGGTTCAATTAAAAATTCATTAAAATGTAAATTACTTTGTAGGGTTTTTTCCTTCTAATGCCTGTTCAGTGTGACACTCTAATGGCACAAAGCATTAAGGGGAGGTTAACTGGCAGCACAGAGACAAATTGCTCTCCATATACTCACCTGCTTAAGTGATCTTGGAAAATAATTTAACCCTTTTCTCTCACCCACAGGGGCTTCTACCTTATCCCAATTTTGAGATGTTTGCTACAATCTTTCTTTGTCATAAAAACATCACAAAAGGACAAAATGGTTTGGGCTGGGAAGGGCCTTAAGGATCATCTCATTCCAGCCCCTCACCATGGTCAGGGACACCTTGCACTAAGCCAGGTTGCTCAAAGCCCTGTCCAACCTGGAGCTGTCACACTTTCTAATATCTAAACTGAATCACCTTTTCCTGCAGCTCTGCTTTCCCTTTTCCTCTGCAGCTCTTCTACAACTCTCAGGGAATTTTTTTCCCCAAGATGACCTATCCTAAAAGCCAATTGTTTCCTCCCAGACCCTGCTGGATGTGCCAGAATAAATTTCCTGGATGTTTCCCTTCCAGTGGCTGCACAAGGTATGATGATTTAACCACATACTTATTAAATCATTTGTTGCTTCTAATGCTCTATGAAACCACGTGTGAGCATTATTATTATTATTATCATTATTATTATTATATCTCTTATCATGGCAAACTCAGTCGCTAGTGCAAGTTCATTAGGTGTCGTTAATTGCTAACAACATATTCAGAACGTATGGTAAACGCAATTTAATTGAGAACTAATTAACTTGTTACAGTTATCTCATTACATGCCAATTAAACTTTTCAACATTCCTTTTCAGTAGATAAAGGAACAGTTAAAATCCCAGGGACCAACTTCCGAGCTGGGGTAAGGGGGGCAGCTCTGCTGCCTTCATCTGGAATGCAGTTACTTTGCATCTCGTGGTTTTTTGTAAGATTAAGGGAAGCCAAGGGAGTTCAGGTTAATTTGGTGTGTCTCTGAAGAGGCTGAGAACTTGAAAAAAAAAAGTCTCTGATGGAGATTTTGTGTTTCATGAGAGGAACTGAAGGACTCGGGTCAGGAATTTCTGCTCTGCGGCTGAATCAATCTGCGGTTTTTGGTAACCAAACTCCAGCTTTAACTCATCTCAAACTAGAGGGAGGAATAGTGACACACTGCACCAGATCCCTGCAAAGGCATCCTGGATCACAGGTCTGGACTGGCACCTTTGCAGGGCATCATTTCTCCCCAAACAAGCTGCAGCTGATGGCACATGGGAGCATCAGGGCAGCGTCACCGACTGCACCTGCCCCCACCAGCTCTGTGATCAAACCACATCTGCCCAGCTCGGGTTTCTGCCCTTTCTCTGCATGAAAGTGTCAAGCAAAAAAGGAAAGGGAAGTAATGGAGGGAAAAAGCAAGGCCATGTGAGCAAAAAGTGCTTCCCCCAAAGCCACAAAATAAGCAGCCAGGGAAAGCTGGGAACTATATTGCCTTTAATCTCTAAGATAAACAGGTTCAGTCATTTTAGATATTACAGTAACATCTGTGGCTTTGAAAAAAAATACAAAAATCAACCTGTAGCTGAGCCATTAGGTCCACAGTGTCACTGTAATGCTCGTTTCAAACCAAAATGAAAATCTTTGAAAGTGAGAAGATTTCAAGAGGTTCTTATTAAAGTGAGAGGTGACTATTCTGGCACTATTGATGTGAAGGAGAAAGTCACTGTGACAGGCTTGATGACTAATTTCTGGTTTATTCACTCACTGAAACAACTTGATGAGAAACTTGGAAAACATGTGAAGGGACAAGTGGGCAAGTGCACTGGCCAGCCACACAAGGCTCTGACCTCAGCAGCTTTCCCCACATAAAGGAGCTGCAGCTGTGTGGGGTGGGAGAAGAATTCCAAGAGTGCTACTGCCCTGGTACCTCACTGCCACTCACTGAGAGTCAGCTGAGATGAATCACAAGAGTTTGGGTTCAAAGCAGAGTTAGCAGGGACCAACACCTTTTATCAGGGTGCAGAATCATCTCCCTGTTGCAGGATCAGGGCGTTGGTTCCTCCACAGCGAGCAAACCATGCTCTGCTAGAGCAAGGATTTATGGAAAATTGTCAGGGAAATGAAGAAAGAGCAGGGAGGCAGAACGAGCTGCTTGCATCCTTCAAGTGAAGCAGAGGACTGCCTGTGAAGATGAACTTTAATTTAAACCACAGGGAAGAAGAGTGTTAATGCAACACCCACCTCATGCAGCTTTTCCAATATGGGCTATAATACAACAAAAGCAGCTGAAGAGGCTTTCCTCATAGAATCTTCTAACTAACGCTGTAAAGCCAGGAAAGCAGAATTCTTTCATGTCCTTCATTTGCTGAACCCAAACATTTACATGCATCTTCTATAACCACTGCTGTTTAAATAGAGAGCACTTCTCAAGTGGGAAGGGTGAGTGTGATGTAGTGTTATGGAGGCTATTAGTACACACCAGAAGCCTCAAGAATTCTCCAGCATTTCTATCCAGGATGTGCTAAGATGGCAATACTTGCATGGTGAATGTGTTTTTACTGTGTGTTTTTATGATGTTTTCATTATATGCTTTTATTATGTGGTTATAAGCTGCTAGAATGGAAACAGGAGCTATAAAGTTTGATTGATTGTTATATTCCCATACATAAACGGAGATTATTTTTTTCCACTAGAATCTATGAATGACAGACAAGTTTGATTGAGATGCAAGTCCAAGCATTAAGTCCACTCCTGGAGTAATCAAGTCCAGCTCCTCAAATTAAGTCAATGCTGATGGAATCATAGAATATGCTGAGTTGGGAGGAACCCACAGGGATCATCAAAGTCCTGGCCCTGCACAGGAAAAGTCCAGTGGTGCTTCTGAGTCTTCCCCAAGTCATCAGACCCTCAGCTTTACATAGCTGGAGAGGCAGCTGGGACACTGGGTGCTCTGTGTGTCCCCACAGATCCCCAGGAGCTCAGGCCACCAGGGTTCTGAAATCCCTGAGGCTGAAGCAGGAGCTAAATTCAGAAACCAAAGAGGGTGTCACAGGCTTTTGTGTAAGATCCTATTTCTGAATGAGGTTTAATTTAGACAACAGAGTCAGGAGCTCTAAAGTGACACTGTGCTCTCATTTAGGGCTTAATATTTTGTGATGTGCAAGGTCTGATGGATGCTGCCAAACACCTCCTGCTTCTCCTGCTCCCCATGCACAGCGCAGCCCCTGCTGTGCTGCTGCAGGTCCCACTGGTGACTGCACCAGCCCACTGCAGAAGGAAGTGAAGGAGAACCCCTTTGATAACTTCTATTCAGTGATGGGCTCTTCCCCAGGGCTGCAGGGCCCCAGCCCCAGGCAGCAGCAGTGAGTGCAGAGCAAATCTTTGTGCAGTCCCCTCGTGTGATGCTGCACTTTATTAACCTTCCAGAACAGGTATTTCTCAGGTGAACATTGCTCCTGGTTTCAGCTGGCACATTCTGCTTTTTTTCCTGCTGTACTGGAGGCCTATTCCCTGCAATGCTCCTCTTATTGTGAAATACCTCTCAGGCACCTCATCCCAGACACAGCCTTTTCTCTTACAGACCTGAGAGGGCTATCAGCACCCAAAATTCCCTGCAGAGGCTCTTGGAGCTGCTGCCAGCCCAAGAGTGAGGCATGGTGAGGTGAGAAACACCCTGGCTTTCAAGGAAGCAAACCCAAGAATCTCCCTGCAATTTATTTATAGGAAGAAACAAGGGAAAGCATTTGTGTTCCTCCAAATAAACCTCTCCCCTGGCTTGGCTCAAATAATTCAGAAACCTTGCAAGGAGTGGAAGCATTTCCCCATCCTCTGTAGATTTTGTGCTTTGTTCTCTTGCTCACTAAATATATGCCAGCACATATCCACCACTTACTGCAGCATGCAGGCTCATGATCTTTGCATGGCTTCTTCCCCTCTAGGACTGCCATAAATAAATCACTAGGTCAGGGAGGCTGGTACATGCCTGTGGTCTCTCTCTCCCCCACACTGGCTCTTTTCCCCTCTGTTTCCTCCTTCTGCTTCTCCTTCTCCTTTGCACAGAGCACTTCAACCTGCAGGGAGTGTTCCAGGAGCCCCCCTCCCACGGGTGTTGTGTGCTAGGTGTGATCTGGCAGCAGATCATTCATATTCCTCACCACACAGGACACTAATGATCCCACATAAGAGCAAAAATCACATTTTGGCACAAGCTGCCCTAAAGTTTTCCCTCCCAGGGAATGTGCTCGCTGAGCTGACAAATCAGATTCCCACCAAGGTGGGTTTTGAGCGTGTGGTGCTGCACAGCCAGGAGCAGGTGCTCAAAAATTCAATTTTGGAACCCAGAAGGGAAGGATGATCTTGAGAATATCCTGTCCAGGCTGCTCCTAATGTGACTGGGGTGCTTGCAGTTCCTTAAGAGTTTTTTTGGATCGACACAGGTGATTCTTTCTCTGTGTTGGCACCAAGAGGTGAGTTCTAGCCAAGAAGTTCTGTTCTTGCTTCACAGGAGGACCTAACCTGGGGGCCATGCTCTCCTTCTGGCTAAAGCTCTTCAGGAGAAATCCTTTTGCCCTACTTTACTCTTTCAAAATTCCCTTTATTTCAAAGCCTAAGCAATTCCCTCGGCAGCTCTGCCCACCACAAAGGACCTGAAGGATGAGAAATATTAGCAGAAAAAAAGAGAAGTGAAAAAAAAAAGCATTTATTATTGATGGGGGGCAGAACGACAGCCACCGTAGTTAGAGAAATCAAGTGCCTTTCTAGAGCTGAAATGAGGCTTCACATTAAAGGCCTTTTGCACAGCAGTTTTTTAGCTGTTAGCAAGAGGTGAAGAGAAGAAAAAGTTACATTCTTAATGCTACCCTTTTAGGTTTTGTCATCTTTGCTAAATGGAACATATTGTCAGATCTCGTGTTTTCCTGGCAGAAAAGTTCTCATTTGCAAAGGACCATGTGTGCATGTGAATTTTTTTTTTGTTCCTTTTCTTTTTTTGGTTGTTTTAATTGCTGTTGTAACCTGCACATTTTGCAAATATTTCAATCCAAATTTTCCAAAGCACCCTAAGAGGGCAAGGAAAAAGCAAGAGAGCCTTCCTGCAGGTTTTTTCAGGTGTGCTCATCACTAAGGTGATAGATTTTTGAGTGGTTAACAGTGCTGTCTTGGATGCCCAAAGGAGAGTTATAAAGATTTCTCCTCCTTTATCTATTCCTATATTGTCACCTCCAGCTCTCTCTTTGACTTCTCACAGGTTGGAACAATCTGAAATCTCAAATTATTCTTGCAAGAAACCCCCTCTCACACCTTGCAGTGCTGGTACACAGCTCGTTCCTTCATCCTACATGTGAGATTGTTCATCCAAACTAGGTAGATCTACCCCCTCAACATGGCTGTAGAGAGTAATTGGTTTTCTGTCAAGCATAGGACAAGACTAATCAAACCTGTCAGTCTGAAACAGGTCAAAACTAGAGTCAAACATGACCTGTGCTTCCAGGGCCATGAAATGCAGGAATACCATGCTGGAGGTGCTGCAGCAACAAGCCTGAAAGAAATGCCATGTCTCAGCAGCTTTAATCAGAGATAAAAGACAAAATTCTGAACTCGCTGAGGCCTCAGGTTGGCATCTGAACCCTGCATCTGCTTATCAGCCACTTCAAATCTACAATTACAAGTGAGAATTACATATCAGTTTGGCCTTACTTCAGGAGGATGTGCTGGTAAATTCAGAGCATTGCTGGTTGTGTGCAAGAAATGTGCATCCTTCATACACACTGAGAACACCCTTCTGTCACTGAAAACATGGCCTTGCTGGGTTAATTATTTCTCTGTAAGGTGGGGGGGAAAAGGGTGAAGCGTGTGGGTTAGGGCAGAAGCAGGGAACAGGGAGGAGTCTTGTGCCATTTCTGTCCATGACTATCAGCAAAAGGCTTCTTTGTTCCTCTGGTGACCGTGCAAGACAAACCCTGCAAGTACAGGTTTGAAGGAAAGGCTGGGACAGCTTGGACAGTGTGGAATTCCAGCGCTGGCAGTGACATTTGTGACATTTGGGCACCCACACCTCCTTGGCTGGGGAGCTTGACACAGGTCCATGGGGATGCAGCAATTGCCCACGTTCTGCAAAGCTGAAACACCTTTCTTCTCCTGCCTTCTGCCCTGGGCATCACAGTGGCTTCACAGATTGAGCAAAACACACCCAGGCTCTCAATACCCCTAAAAAAGAGGGGCCCCCATAATCTGTGTGTGCACAAACACCCGTGCACACACAGCACTGCCACCCAGTGGCTTGCTAACAAAGGAGGGGTGCAAACGTGGTTTAGGGTGGGCTTTTCTCCCCTAAATTCCATTAACATGGTGTGCAGATTTAATCCAAACACATTCCCAGCCCTGCCTTCCCAAGCTGGAGGTGCCTGGCTTGGCAGGCACACAGGGCCAGGCTGTAGCAGTGAGCCAGCTGTGCAGCTGCTGGTGGAAATATCAATTCCTTGGCATCAGGTTCAGGTAACAGGCAATTTGCAATTGTCACACATATTCTGCCTTTTCCCTTTTTCCTCCCTTTTCCGTTTTTTGTGTGTCTGTGGTTAATTGCAAGGGGGAGGACTGCAGACCTTATCTCTCCTGACTAGTGCTGGCAAAACTGAGAAATTGTTTTCATTACCAGGTGGAAGGCTTTTCACATGCAAATTATCGATATCATTGTGAATGTGGCATTTTTATTAATCCCAACCAGCTTATCTGACCAAAAAGAAAAGAAATATCATTCTTGTTTTATATCAAACATTTTGCTCTGACAACAGCGAGTCATATTTGATGAAATATTGCATGGATCACACCATTTTTACAATTTAGTGCAGGAGAGAAAGAAATAGAAAGGACTAATGGATGGGGTGGGGTTTGGGCATTTTTTGATGGATTTGAAGTTGGGATTTTTTGGTTTTGCTCTTTTTATCTTTAAGACACTTCTCCTAAATGCCAGTCAAGTGATGCAAGTTCACATAAGCATTTTAACTTCTTTTCTTCAACATCAAAGAAGCTGATCTGGTTTTGTAGATGTATTTTTATCTCTCTATTGTGTGAACTTCCTCTTCAGACACTGGGAAAATAAGGTCACGTTCCCTACTGAGTCCATCCTTTTCTATTGATTTTACTTTCTTAAAATCCTAATAGAGCTTGAAATTAATACAGTTTAATTTTCTTCTCCCTTTCTTATGAACCAACAAAGCTTTCTTATTGCTGCTACGCCAGTCTGGGTGCAAAAAAGATGACAGACTTGGCATCCTCCTCCTTCCAATGGCAAAAATCCTTGAAAAGAGAAAATCAGGAGGGTTTTGGCTCTTTATCCAAGGATGTAAAGGCTCTCCCTTCCTGTCTAGAAGATGAGGAACAGGGGATGCTTCTTTACCCATTTCCATAGGGGATGGAGCACAGAAAGTTGTGGACCCCTGTAATGTGGCAAAAATCAGATTCACTGACTTTAGGACAGGTCTAAATTCCTCTGCTTGGACTGCAACTCAGTGCTGTCTGCTGGTTTGAAAATAAAATAAAATAAAATAAAATAAAATAAAATAAAATAAAATAAAATAAAATAAAATAAAATAAAATAAAATAAAATAAAATAAAATAAAATAAAATAAAATAAAATAAAATAAAATAAAATAAATTATAAAAAGAGCTCTATTTATACTCCCCAGCCTGGGACCAACAACTTGTCCAGTGTCTGGGAGTTCCTCCAGGAGCCAGGTGAATCCACTTCATTAATGGACATTGCCACTTCAGGATCCAGCTGGAAAACATTTACCCAAGGGTGGATGAAGCCAGGTGAGGAGACTGGTGGCTCTAGAAGCTGCTGGGTTGTTACCAGCACACTCCATCCATGAGCAGAGCTGCTGGGCTGGTACTCTCCAATCCCTTGCTCAGCGTGGAGACCAGCAAGAGCATTCAGGAGAAGATGAAGGGCATCAAACCTACAGAATCAGCATCCTTCCTTCCTGCCTGTGAACCTAGAGGGGAGGAAAAGACACTCCATGGCTTTTGGGAGTCACCTCTCCTCCGTGGGAGGGCTTTGCTGGGGAAACCAGGGTGGTGTGTCAGCAGTGACACGATGGAACACGACAGCCCTGGGTAACTCAGGCTCCTGTGCCTGTTCCTCACATCACAGCAGAGCTCAGCTGTATAAAATGGGCTGTAAACTTTGCTCATTTTGGCTGGCAGGTACGATAAAGGTTATGTGTGCTTTACAGCATTATGAATTTGATGGAGGAATGTCCCCTGAGACCTCTTGCTGCACCAGGCCCTAGCATTTGCCACAGGGTAGCAGAGACCTCATGGGTCATCTTCCCTGCCCCTCCTCTGCTGTTCAGGAGTCACCACCCACTTCAATGATGCTTCTCACACAGATTAAAAGCTTTTTAAATATGTATTATTTTTGCACTCTCTGTGTATCTGTGCCTTTCATACCCACATCTTAAATTCATCACCTCTCTGCCAGTTGTTTGTAAATGTCCCCAGGTGTTTAACTCTTATTCTCTGAATCCTCTGAGCTATTGCCGGTGAGTGTGGCTATTACATATTCCTGATATTTCTCAAAGGTCAAAAGAAAATGTAAAAATGCCATTTCTTTTCTCTTCTCCTTACAAAGCAGAAAATGCAATATTGTTCTGGTGCGGTTACTTTAGCTGCAATGCTAACATTTTATATTTTTTTAAGTAGACCTTATTGTATTTACTGCAAATGTTCCAGATACAGAATTACTTCCTCAAATTATTAGGAACTAGAAGATATAATCAGCTTTTATTCTGTTTTAGAACATATTACTCTACCACAACAGTCTATTTGCGACAGTTTGCTCTCATCTTCCTGCAACCCATCTTACAAATGAGACATAAAATTGAGGCTGTGGATGCTTATGGACCCAATCCTGCAACATTTATGCACCTGTTTAAGCTGAATCATGTAAAGATTCATGGTGAATTGAATGTGCAGAATGACTAACACTTGAGGAACTATGGCAATTGCTCCAAAGCAGTCTGCAGTTCTTCAGGATAATGAGTAATGCATGAAACTGGTGCATTATCAGGGTGGATTATCTGCTCCTCCCCCAAATCTGGCCAGGACGCTGTAAGGGATGGACTTGGAGTGAATGCAGAGTAAACTGTCCTCTCTGTAGTCAGTATTATTATATTAATTTTCCCTTATCACTGCAGTGAGACTCCTGACTGTGCAGAATTTAGCCCTCAGCAGTGCAATGAGATCTCAAGGTTTTCGTCACAGAGTCACACTTGGTGGTGTTATACAGCTTTGTTAATTGATTACAAAATAATTCAGCAAGCTGCACTGTTCCTACATCTTCTATCCAGCTTGCTGCCTCCTCACCTCCAACCAGCTGCACTTCAAGGTCCTGGTCCCTGTGTCTGAAGCCCAATCTGCCAAAGAATGACCTTTTTTTCTGACCTATATCTTTCAGAGGAATAAAGCAACAGATGACACCAAGTAGAGAATTCACAGGACTCTTTGTGTGAGCCCCTAGCAATGGAGCTCTCCAGTGAAGGGCATCAAGCTTAACTCGGCTCACCCTGCAAGGAGGATTTTTTTTTTTTCAATTTCAGTTAATAGCAGCATTTCCATTGACTTACACAGGAGCAGAGCCAAATCTTTTAAGAAAAGCTACCCCTCAGCACAAGCAGCATCTCAGCAGATAGGATGCCCTTGCCCCTGAGACTCCTTGTCCAGGCAAACCAACTCCTGCTGTGCACTGAACGATTCCCCCCTCTTATCCCTCAGCCTCCACCGAGATTTCTGTTCTTGCACATTGACACTGTGATTGGCAACTGAAACACAAAGATCAGACAAAAGAGGCTGAGACACCACCTGGGATGGAGCTGAAAAAGATGCAGGAGCAGATATCTCCATCTGTATTCCTGAGGATGTGCAGGAGGAGAAGCCAGCTGCGGTGTGGTGCTCCCGAACCCCAGGGGACTGGTGCTGCGCCCGCTGCATCTCGGGAAGCCCCAGTGTCAGTCCCTGCACCTGCAAGGTCACCTCAAAGCCTGTTTCCTCATCCTCAGGCCAGTCACACTGCTGAGAAACTCCAGAACAGGGTGGGCAAAAGGAGTCTGAGATGAATAAAACAGGAGGAAAATTAGGCTTTCCTCAGATTTACGCATTAGGTGAATTATGGGGCTACTTACACCACCTAAAATCGCTTTCCCCCCAGGGTCCTGAATATGCTCTATTATGAAAGCTGTATACTGGAGTGTAAATTTGCCATATATACTACAGCATAATTGTACCAGACTCACCTGTGTTGTATTTTTTACCTATAAATGTAATGGTGATTTGTTTGTCTCCTCTTTCCGCAAGAGTTTCAGAATCCCCAGGAAAGCACATGGGCCATAACACGCTCCTTCCACCATTTAATCCAGATAAAGAGAAAAGTCTTGTGCTGAGTGTGCCTTCCCATACACAATGCTGGTGTTAGGCATCCCTGTACATATGGACAGCTTTATCCTGGTGCAAGGCACCTCAGCAGGAATCTCACAACACTGACAGTGTATCACACTGTACTTCTGAATTGATGCAAAAAGCCGTGCACAGAAGGGAAAATGGCAGCTTTCCAAGTGGCCCCAGTTAATAGCTCTGTTTTGCTTAATGGTGCCTCCCATTCAGACTAAAGATGCTGTTTTAAATATGTAAGCAATTAGTATCTCTCGCTCTCAACACATCTGTGCTGCTTCTCTCTGCTGCATTATAAATCTATCGTGTGCCTCTCCAGCTCGGCAGTGCATATATCACCAGACACTCTGATTTGCAGCAACTTTTTGGTCTGAAAGAGTTGTGCTGGATTTGGGGATGCTCTGCCAGGCTGGCCTTGCCTAAACCCTGACACAGCCAGCCTCTCCTCTCCAGGCCTGTCGCTGGACTAACAGATAACAGGGATATAGGGAAAGCACCTCTTGGTGGTTTTTTGGCAGTTCTTCGGTCCAGCCAGTACTTTTGTTTTTTTCCCAGCTTTCGCACACTTTCTGTGTAGAAACTGCGGTTTCTTCTCTCCATAACAAAACCCAAAGGTGCCTGTAGCCTGCAGGAGGATGTTTGCAGGGGTTGCAATGTGCTTGAGACGCAGCCAAGCATCTCCGAAGCAGAACACCTACCTTGCAGTTTCGTTCTTAAATAAATTCTGCCTGCACAAACTCCAACGGGATCTGGAGTCATGGCAGGACCGGTGCAGTTGACACTATTTATAGGAGTGTAAGGAATTGTTAAAATGGCATTGCTGCCAAAATAGCAATTGATAGTAATAGAACTGGGTGTGATGAGTTACTCAGGATTTTTTTTTTTTTTTGTTTGGTTTTTGTTTTGATTGGGGTTTTTCTGTTGGTTTTTTTTTTTTTTCCCTTTTCTTTTTGTTTTTATTTTTTGCTTTAACGGAGTGTTTTCCATGCATTTCTGTTCCTGCCCGTCCCTCGCAAGGCACGAGGAGGCACATCCACCGCCCCGCGCGCGGGAGTTCCCGTTGTGTGATTTTATCCCAGTTTTTTGTCCTTTGCGGGGAGAAGCCGCCCCGCCTGCGCGGTGCCCACACCCCCTCCCCGGCCAGGAGCGACCCCGCCGCAGCCGCACCGCGCGGTGGGCGCGGGGAGGAGGCGGCGAGCGGCGGGGGCTGGCGGGGCTACCCGGGGGTTCTCCGGGGCTCGCCGGGCGCTGCGGAGGAGCGACCCCCGCCCGCCCCCGGGACGCGCCGCAAACTTTATCGGCGGGGGGCGGCGGGGCCGAGCCCGCCCCTGCGCTCCCTCCCCGCGCCGGCGGGGCGGGCCGGGGGCGCCGAGGGGCGGAGCGGCCCCGCCGGGCGGCGGCGGCGGCGGCGCCGAGCCGGGACGCGGCGCCGGGTCCGCACCCCGCGGAGCGGCGCGGAGCGGCCCAGCCCGGCCCAGCCCCGGAGCCATGCCGCTGCCGTGCCGGGGCTGGACGCTGGCGCTGCTCACGCTGCTCGTCGGTTTCCTCATCTTCGCCGATATCTCGGAGATCGAGGAGGAGAGCGGGTAAATGCCCCGGCCCCGCGCGGGGGAACGGGCGCGGAGCGGAGCGGAGCGGGGCTGGGGGCCGGGGAGGCGGCGGCGGCGGAGGAGGGGGCGGGCGCCCGGACAGTTTCTTTGTCTCCGGCTCTCCCGGGTTTCGCCGTGCTCAAGTGGGAAGGAGCGCGCTGCGATCCCGCGCAGCTCCGCTGGCAGCCCGGGCGGGACCGGCCCGCAGCCCGGCAGGACATGGGATGGGGCACGGACAGGGATGGGCACGGACAGGGATGGGGCACGGACAGGGATGGGGCACGGACAGGGATGGGGCACGGACAGGGATGGGCACGGACAGGGATAGGGCACAGACAGGGATAGGGCACAGACAGGGATGGGGCACGGACAGCGATGGGGCACGGACAGGGATAGGGCACGGACAGGGATGGGGCACGGACAAGGATGGGCACGGACAGGGATGGGGCACGGACAGCGATGGGGCACGGACAGGGATAGGGCACAGACAGGGATGGGGCACGGACAGCGATGGGGCACGGACAGGGATGGGCACGGACAGGGATGGGGCACGGACAGCGATGGGGCACGGACAGGGATGGGCACGGACAGGGATGGGCACGGACAGGGATAGGGCACGGACAGGGATGGGGCACGGACAAGGATGGGCACGGACAGGGATGGGCACGGACAGCGATGGGGCACGGACAGGGATGGGCACGGACAGGGATGGGCACGGACAGAGATGGAGCACGGGGCCGGGCAGGGCTGCGGGAGCTGGTTCCTCTCCCGCTAGAGACGCGGCGGTACCGGTCCAAGTAGGGGTGCTGGAGCAGGAACCGGTCCCTTCAGGGATGCTGGGATTCCTGTCCGGATAGGGATGCTGGAGAGGTACCGCCCCGTTACAGACACTGAGGTGGCAGTCCGGGTGGGGATGCTGGAGCAGGTGCCGCCCCGTTACAGACACTGAGGTTCTGGTCCGGATAGGGATGCTGGAGCAGGTACCACTCCCTGTACAGACACTGAGGTGCTGGTCCCGGGCAGAGATGCTGGAGCAGGTTCTGGTCCCGTTAGAGATGTGGAGGTCTTTTCAGAGAGGCCGAGGTACCAGTCCAGGGATGCTGTATCAGGTACAGGTCTGGGTGAGGATGCTGGAGTGGGTACCAGTCTGATTAGAAATGTTGGAGCAGATGCTGGTCTGGAGAGAGGGATTTTGGCATGGGCAGTGCTCAGGTGCTGATGGATGGTCTGTAAGTGGGATGTTGGTGTGAGTGGTCTGCTGGACAGGGATGCTGGGGCAGGTTTCAGCCCAGGGGGCTTAGGTGTCACTGCTGGTCCCAATGGGTGTGGTGGAGATGGGAGTGATGGATAACAGACCAGTCTGCAGGTGGATAAGGGACCAGTCTGTGGGATAGGAGAGACTGAGCAGGGATCAGTTGGGTGGGGTGATGGAGCAGAGAGCTTAACCCACTGGTGTGGGGTTTAAGAGCCTTAACCCACTGTGGGATGCGTTAGGGGCTTCATGATCAGCCCTTACTGGTCACTGTCATGGTTGGTGTTTACCAGCAGGTGCCATGTATGGCAGGGGCTAAAGCAGCTCCACAGTCTGAGGAGCAACACCCTTCCCACCCCATAAACCCCATCTCTGAGGTCAGCTTGGAAATTTAGGGGATGAGAGGAACAAATGCAGAGAGGACAGTTTGCATTAACTTGGGGAACTTGCTACAACAATGTGGAAAACCAAATAATTTTAAAAATGAGGTGTGTATTCAGGGCACCCAAATGACACAAAGGTCTTTCTGTTTGGGACCAGCTGGCTTTGTCCACAGTGTTACACCAAAACAAACACCTTTATGAGACAATAAATGAAATGCAGTAATGTTTGTTTATTGTTTCATTGTTATGTTATGCTGGGTGCCACAGGCAAGAAGTGCTTAAAGGTCAGTAGCTTTGAGCAGAAACCTCCAGCACCAGGCTGTGGGTTACCAGGGTAAATGAATTGTTGCTCTGCAATGAGCTGGCACTGTCTATATAATAATAAAGGAAATTAAAATCTTCTGAAGCATCCTCCCCATTGGACAGGCTGCTCTGCTCCCCTTGCTTTCTTCCCATCTCCTTTTCCGGCTTCTTTCTTCTCTCTCCTCCCCTATCTGCTAGATCTACCCACTAGAACTTGCTGTGCCCTTATTGAAAATCTATTCTGTTTTGTTCCTTACTTGTCCTGTTTTTCACCCTGGTTCATTAGGGATTCCCAGTATTGTGTCTTTTTTCTCCTCTCTTTTCTGTACATTGTATGGAAATTGGCTGTTTGCTGGCTGCTTATCTCCAAACCCTGGCATCTGAGTTTGTTGCTGTAGTTCCTCCAAGGAAGTACTGCCAAGCGGTGCGGCGGCAGGGACGGCAGCAGGGTCAGAGAGTTCTGTAGAACAGCGAGCAGCTTGTTCCACACAGCATCAGAAATGGTAGTGCAGGAGGGAGCCGGCAGGGGAGGGGAGCACCCTGCACCCAGGGGGTGAAGGAGGATGCTGTGTCACCTGTGATACACCTGGTCACCAAACCTTTCACAGATCAGTGCCCACATCAGCTGTGCTTCCCATACGGGGAGAAGCAGAGCAAAAGTGGGACCCTGCTGTATTAATTATGTATTATTCAATCATGAAGTCGGGCAAACTGAACCTTTCTCTTCCTTTGTTCTCTCTCACCCACTTTTCTCCATTGTATCTCTGGAGTGGTTTGGGTTTGATGAGCTCCTGTATCCCAAACACAGCAAGGGACCAAACACTGCTCACCTTGCACAGAAGCCTGGCACACAACAGGCACTTCATCCCTGTGTGCTGCCATGGTGCCAGGAATGGTGAGCACGGTGCTCTGACCTGGCTGAAATGTATTGCTGTGGTGACATGGAAAAGCAGAGTGCCTGGTCTGCAGCAGGTTGGGGGATTTTAGAGGGTTTTCAGCTCTGGGAGCCACATCATAGCATTTTTTGTTAACAGGTCCTGTAGGTAAAGGGAGCTGTGTGACAGCAAAAGTGCACAGCAGTGTAGAGACCCTTCCAAAGTTTTCCAGGAGCTCTCTTTGTGTCCAGAAGAGAGCAGCTCCTCTCCGTGAGAGGTTTGGGAGATGCTGTGTATTTGTGCAGCTTTCCCCCACATCAGGAATATTTGACTGCTGTATTGTGTGGCTTATCCTCCTTCACACCCCCAGACCACCCTGGTTTGGTCAGTGCAGCGGGGAAGGAGGGAACTGCCCAGCTGTCCCCTGGCAGGCTCGTGGCACTGGGGGGGCTGGGAAACACAGGCAGGTGCAACTCTTTTCTTCTTTTTCCTTGGCATCAAAACACTCTCTAATTATTGTGAGGAGCGAACAGCTTGCCCACTTTTACACGTACCCTGCCCCCTGCCTGTGATTTGGATTGTCTTTGGGAAAAACGTGCCTCATGCAGGTGGGAGTAGGGGGGAGCAGATTTCTCTCACCTACAAACACTGAGAAATTACAGAAAGATAATGCAAAACATTCATTAGGTAAAAAGTAAGAGAAATTATAATGCTACTGGCAAAAGGACAAAAACCCCAAACCCGTGCTGTTTCTTTGGGCAGTAAGTTCCCCACATCACAGGTGAAGAGAGGTAGGAGCCGAGAGCAGCTGGAGCTTCTCTGCCTGCCAGAGGCTTCTGAGAAAGATGTTTGTGCCTTAAGCAGTCCCATCTCACTCCTCTAGACATCCTTATACCACCTCCCACAGCCAGGAGATGCTGAAACAAAGAGGTGTTGGGGCAAGGATGGAAATCGAGCAGCTTCTCTCTCATGATGCTGCGTCGCTCTTACTTAGCCCATTCCTCCCACCCTGCAGCCACCCCTGTGCGTGGGTTTTCCCCCTGCTACATCATACAGACATACATGTCTGGATGTGTCACCTATGGGTGTGTGGCTTGGGTTGGTGGGATGCAGGTGGGATGCTGGTGGGATGCTAGTGGGATGTTGGTGAGATGCAGGTGGGATGCAGGCAGGGTGCTGCTGGGATGCAGGTAGGCTGCTGATGGGATGCTGGCAGGATTCAGGTGGGATGCAGGCAGGATTTGGGTGGGATGCAGGTGAGATGTTGGTGGGATGCAGGCAGGATTCAGGTGGGATGCAGGCAGGATTCAGGTGGGATGCTGGCAGGATTCAGATGGGATTCAGGTGAGATGTTGGTGGGATGCAGGCAGGATTCAGGTGGGATGCAGGCAGGATTCAGGTGGGATGCAGGTGAGATGTTGGTGGGATGCAGGCAGGATTCAGGTGGGATGCTGGCAGGATTCAGGTGGGATGCAGGTGAGATGTTGGTGGGATGCAGGCAGGATTCAGGTGGGATGCAGGTGAGATGTTGGTGGGATGCAGGCAGGATTCAGATGGGATGCCGGCAGGCAGGGACACGCTCGTCCCCTCGCCGGCGTGTGCTGCTCCGTGAAGTATTGCTGTGGTGAGTGGTCTTGGCACTTTGTTCCGAGCAGCCAGCTGGTTCCGGGCTGCTGAACTTTTCCTGCAGCCCGGTGGCGCCTGTGTTTGCATGCAGCGCTCCCGTTCTTTGTTTGGCTGGCAGGAAACAAAAGACGCGCTCCCGGCCGCCTTGGGGAGCGCTGTGCCTTCGCTGCGTTCCTGCATCCCGGGGCAGCGGACGGACCTGGCCCCGCACAGCCGAACAAAGGGCTGGCATCGAGCGGGGCGATCACTGCCGGTGATGAGGAGGAAAATTGCGCTCCGGTTCGAGGGGACTCTCTTTGTCACTCCGCGCCCGCCGTTGCAGTTCTGCAGGGGTCCGGCTGCGTCCTGGTTGTCTGTAGAGGGAGCTGGTGACCTGCTGCCTCCAGGTGACTTCTGGAATTAGCGTCTGAGCCATCTTAGGGAGCACTTGACACTCGGTAATGGGTTGGTCTTTTCCTCTTAGCCAGACCACATGCCTTTCCATCCTGATTACAAGAGGAATTCTATTCTGCTGGCTCCAAGTGACGAATAGGAGTCTCTGGTATTGCTGGCCTGCCTGCCTGGGAGCTTGTCACTAAATTGCCACTTTTTCCTCATGTGCCCTTCCCTAATGCCTGCCTTTGAGAGGCTCGGGAGGAGAGATTTTGTGTCCTTTATGGAGGCTGCTGCACTTGCTATGAGCGGTCTGGAGTCATAATGCTCCTTGTCAAGGTTGGTCCATGGGGTATAAATGTCCTGCTTATATCTGCCAGGCTGTGATTTACTGCACCCAGCCCAGAGTCAGTCTAAGTCTTGCTCTCCACCAGAAAGTTTTGCTGGAGAAAGTGCTGCATTCTACCAACAAGTGCTTTTGTGTGCTCTCACAGTGGGTGTGCACAAGCCCACAATTACCCAGGTTGGGCTGGAGGAGGAACAGCTCTCTGCAGGACAGGAGCCCACAGACATCCTGGAAGTGTTCGTGTAAATGGAGCCAGAGGAGACCTTTGTACTCCTTGGGTATGGCAGGGCTCTAATGAAAGCCCCATAACACATCAGGCTGGAAAATAAAAGCAATGTTGGAGCACTGATTTGAGTAAGAAAATACTCAGGGTAGGCTTTGATTGCAGCTCTTCTGACAATAAGCTGAGCAGCTGATTTCAGGGTGGCTGCAGAGCTCCCTCTCCTCCCCAGGAAGCATCCCTCACCTCCTGCAGCCCTGCAGGGCAGGGCAGGCTGCCATAAAAACCAATCCAAACCTCTGTGCTCCTGCCTGGAGCAGCTGGTGGAGGTGAATGTCCACAGCTTGTTTCCTTAAGCTGAGCTCTGAGGCAGTGGTGGGAGCAGTGGTGCCTGGAGGGAGGGCTGGGAGCAGCAGGATGGAGAGCACTCAGAGACCCCCAAGCAGCCAGTGGGACAGAAAAAAGAAAAAGCCTGTGCTAAGGGATTTTCAGTAGTAGGTCAGTTGAAAAGTTACTCCACAGTTCAGTACTGGTTGTCAGCAGCTTGCAAGACCCCCAAGGAGGAAATTTCTGACCTTGCTGGTGAGGAGAGCTGTGGTAGGAGGATGCACATCAGCAGCCAGCCCTTCTTGGATGCACTATGGCTGTACCAGGCCAGTTCAGTGAGCAGTGAAGACAACAAAGCAGTTCCCAGAAGTGCTTCAAGTTTCCTTTTTGTGTCCCACCTCTAACCCTGCAAGTGCAGAATTCCAGATGGGAAGGCAAAGGAAACCTTTCTGTCCCAGCAGAGAGCAGGAGCTGCGAGTGTTGGCTCATTTAGCAAAGGCTTGTTGAGCAGCTAAACGGCGAGTTAAGTGATTCAGCCTCCCCTGGGACCAGGGCCAGCAGTGACACAGCAGCCCTTGCTGCTGCCACAGCCCCTCCCAGCCTTTCCTGGGCATCACCACTCCTCCCAGCCCTCCCCAGGCATCCCCAGCCTTCCCCAGGCATCACCAGCCCCCCCAGCCTTCCCCAGGCATCACCAGCCCCCCCAGCCTTCCCCAGGCATCCCCAGCCTTCCCCAGGCATCACCAGCCTTCCCCAGGCATCCCCAGCCTTCCCCAGGCATCACCAGCCCCCCCAGCCTTCCCCAGGCATCCCCAGCCTTCCCCAGGCATCACCACTCCTCCCAGCCCTCCCCAGGCATCCCCAGCCTTCCCCAGGCATCACCAGCCCCCCCCAGCCTTCCCCAGGCATCACAAGCCCCCCCAGCCTTCCCCAGGTATCACCAGCCCTCTCAGCCCTCCCCAGGCATCCCCAGCCTTCCCCAGGCATCCCCAGCCTTCCCCAGCCCTCCCCAGCCTTCCCCAGGTTTCACCACTCCTCCCAGCCCCCCCAGCCTTCCCCAGGCATCACCAGCCAGCCAAGACATCACCAGCCCTTCCCCAGGCACAGATGAACTCGAGGGGTTGGTTTTCTCTCCCTTGGCAGATGGGCTTTTGATCTTCCAGGAAAAGCATTTAACAGGAGCACCTTTATCTTTCCTTGGGCTTTCAGGCTGTCCTGATGATAAGAGAAGAGGAAATGGCCTCATCTAGCACCAGGGGATGTTTAGATTGGATAGTAGGAAAAAGTTCTTCTCTGAGAGGTCTGACAAGCATTGGCACAGGCTGCCCAGGGAAGTGGTGGAGTCATGATCCCTGGAGGTATTTAAAAGAGGTGTAGATGTGGCTCTTAGGAACGTGGTTTCATGCTGGACTTGGCAGTCTTGGGTTGGCTATTGGACTCAGTGATCTTAAAGGATTTTTTTTAATCTATATGATTCTGTGATTCTACAGATGTTTTGCTTTTTCATCCTTGAGAATAGCACTGCTTAAATTAATCAGGCATAGTTGCTGTAAAAATCAGTTGTACCAAACCAAAATTAGACTTCTTCCAATTTCCTCCCACATTTGTTTTCCCTGGGTCATCTTCAGCAGAAAGAAATAAGCCCAAGTACAACTTTAGACAATAATTATTTTGCTGTTTCTCTCCATCCCCAGTTGCCTCAGGAAACAAGGAAGTTCCCTGGCAAAGCAAATTCACTGGAGGTGCAGAGTTTGAGGGGTCCTTCAACAAACACCACTGCAGAGCAGGCAGGTGTCAGCTTCTCAGTCCCTTGCAGTGCAATAGGGAAAGAAAGAAAAAAGGAAAAGGAAAAAAGGAAAAGGAAAAAAGGAGAGTATCTTTACAGCTCCTTTTTCTTCACGTTTCCACTGTAAATCCTGTCTTGGCTGGCAGCAGCCTTGATGGTGGTGGCAGCCTTGGGAGATGCATCTTCATCAACAGCAGCAGAGTTGGCTCTGACTGGGAAGTGAAAGGACTGATCCAGGGAAATGGGCACAGCACTGCTGAAACCTGCCAGAGCAGTGGCAGTGGTGTGGGCTGAGAGCTCTTCCCAAACTAAAGTCTGAATACTTGCTATTGCAGATCAGGTCCTTGTTTTTGCATGCAGAAATCCCCTGGGAATACCCCAAACACAAACCCCAACCCAGGCTTGCCTTCGTGCTGAGCACATTGTCCCTCCCCATGCAGTGCTCTCCACAGGCAGGGCTACTTTGAAAAGTACATTTTGTCACAGTTTTGGAGTGCTCTCTCAAGGCATCCTCAGCCAAACAGCATCCCAGGTATCACCCATGTGTCTGGCAGCTCTGAATCCAGGGATGGTTCTTACAGCCATATGTATGTATTCCTTCAGGAATATCACTCAGCTCCCAGCCAGCAGCTGCAGCTGGGCCATGTTTCCCCTGCAAAGGGGAAGCATCATCATGAGGCATGTCCAGCACCTTTTCTGACACCCAGAGGCACACTCAGCTGGCAGCCAGCAGCTGCTCAGTGGGTAATTGAACTTCTTACCACTGCCTGGATTTCCTGGTGTAGCTTTGTGGGGAGGGGAGGAGAGAGGAGGTCGAGCTCTGAAACCACCATGGACTTTTCAGCATTTGGCAGCTCAACATTGTGATCTGGGATCCACATCCCTGTGAAGGTCCTGGGATGGCTGCTTTGCTGGTTGTGGGGTGCAGCTCTCACCCAAACACTCCCAGCCCTCTGTGTGTGGGCACCAGAAGTTATTTTGAGGATGCTCATAGAGCAGAGCTGCCCCAGGAGGGTGCCTCTGCCCAGGAGACATCCTCAGCTTCCACATCAGCAGTGGAAGAAGAATCCACATGAGACCCTCAGCATTCCAGTGTGCTGCACAGAGCACTGGGAAGAGGAGAGAGGGGTGTGGGAGGATGAGCCCACACAGCCCCACATGATAACATTCCATTTGTCACATTCCCAGGGTGTGTGGCACCCAGGGTTACTGGGATTTCTGGCCTCTGGGACAAGGATGCTCAGGGTGCCAGGTTCTGCTGCAAGCCTGATGCTCTGCTGTTTGTGCTCCCTGAGAGCTCTGCTCTGTTAGCAGGAAAAATGATCTCAGGACAAATGTGTAGTGTAGACGTGTTTTGTAAGCAGTGAGGCTTTTGTCTCAGCTGCTTTCTACATCTTCCCTGGACTTTTGGGGTTTTTACCTTCTCCCTTCCAGAAGGGAAAGAAGAGAAAGAAAATAAATTATACAAACATATACAAGATACACAAACACACACCCTGCCCAGTCCCAAGCTCCTCACTGGATCCTTTTTGCCTGCTGCTGTCTGTTTCTTTGCTGGCTGTTTCATTAACACAGCCAGAGAAAAAGAGCTGATGCCAGGAATAATGTTTTAAACATGAAGGAGGGCATAAGGTCCTGCCAGTAGGCAGGATGGGGAGAGAAGTGTCTGACATTTGAGCCCTGTGAGTATTTTGTCTTTAGAGCAGTGCTAGAACAGGAGCATCTTGAGGTGATTGGGTCAGGCCATGCTGACATGATGGCAAATGCAGGAGGGTGTGAGAGCTGACACTCCACAGGTGTGAGACACTTTCCTGGCTCAGGAAAAGCTCATACTGGGTTGGGCCCAGACCCAAGGCAGGGACAGGGATTTGGTCACCCCAGTGCAGTGGTCCCCAGCAGTGTGCTGGTGACAGGCTGCCACAGCATCTCTCCCACTGCCTCGTGTCCATTTGTTGTCAGAGCTGCACAGTTGCTGCTGATTTGTCACTGGTTTTGTCTCAGAAACGTTTCAGACTAATTGGCACGTTCCTTATTAAGCAATAGATGCCTGCTCTGCAAACTCTTCACTCCATGGTGTCCTCAGCAGACCCTTGCAGTGATCACACACCGTGACTCACAGCCAGACAGAGCTGTCAGGGTCAAACCCTGCTCACAGTTACTCAGGAGCTGATGTGGAGCCACTGTCACCTCCTGGCAGGCAGGATGAGCCTTCCCATCCCCCTGTGGTCCCTGTAAGGAGCCTGCAGGATGGGTGATATGGAGCTGGGATTGGGGTGTGGGAAGAGGTGACCAAATTAACAAGGCTGCTCTGTGTGGGACTGGCAGATCTGCAGTTCCCATGGCCAGTGCCATGAGCAGCATTGGTGCCCCACTGGTGCTTGCTGGAAGATGCTGCACTGCCAGCCTGGCTGCTCCTCCTGTGCCAGAGCTGCACTGGGACCCCAGCTGGGCCAGGTCATCTTTCTGAAATAATATGGACACACTTTCCCAAATGCAATTGTATGACTTCATAGAATTAAGCTTGGAACACTAAAAGTACCACCTGATATTTAGGAAGTTTTTGACACTTGGGCTGCCAAGCTGTGACAATATAATCAAGTGAGATTTTTTTAAACACACTAAAGTGCAATTTCGAGCATCTCATCAAGATGTATTGCAGGATCTTCTGTCCTAGCAGACAACTGCTTCAGAAATGTCCTCCCAGTTAATCCCCTGCTTGCCTGGGGAGTGTGGGTACCACAGCTACCACCCAGCAACCACCAGTTCTCTTCATCACAGTCTCCTCCACATCCCAGGGTGAGAGAGCCTCCAAAACAGCTGGTGAAATGTCACAGGAATGTCCTGATGGGTCTGATGTCCCAGCTTCCCCCAGTTATGAGGTGGGATGCAGGAAGCTGGGATGCTGCTGGAGCCTGGAAGAGCAGCATTCCTGGAGGGGAGGCAGTGCCAGCAGAGTGCACAGTGGAGTGTTTGGGTGCAGGATCTCAAGGTTCAGAAATGCATCTCTGATCCCACCTCTTCTCATCTAGCTTTGGCTTTTGTTTCTGCTTTGCAAATTGATTTATGTGTGGGGCTAGCCAGCCCTTCCTCTTCGAATTTATCTCTCCTGGGACAGCAGAGCATTTGATGGATATGGGTGGATTTTGCCCTAAACTCCACAGTAACCACTTGAGTATCTGGTCAGAAGCCCACAAAGGGACTTATCAATGAATATGTCATTTTTCCATATTTTCAGCCATACTCTGATGTGCTGATGGGAAACCATGACACAATCTCCAAGGAGTCCAGGCTGGATTCTGTGCTCAGTTTCTTCTCACTTTTGGCTCCTGGGATGCCTTTGCTTGTCCATCCTGCAGGGTTGGGCTGGACAGGTTGGCATTTGGAAGCCAATTATTTCTCTTTCATGGACAACTTGAAAATGTGACAGTTTTTCCCCAAAAGCCCTGGAGTGCTGCTCTCAACACAAACCCTGAATTTCAGGGGAAGGAAGGGTTGAATACTGTATCCTGATCCACATTTCACAGCACTGTGAGCATCAGCAGGAGCAAATCTTTAAAGTTTGGGAGGAGGAGGGCCATCTATATCCTTCATTTCCAGTGGCTGGGCAGTTCCCCAGAGCTGTTAGTTACAGTGACTGGGTCTGTGGCCACAACACAGGAACCTGCAGAGGGGCTGTGAACATCCCACTCCACACTTGGCTGCCTTGGGGAAAGCCCCTGGGGTGGAGGACAGTGATAGTGGGTGGGTGGTCTCTAGCCAAGCCTGGCATCATGTGCTCTTCAGATAGAAAACAGCAGTTCTGGTCTTGAGGAAAACATCAGAGCAGCCCTGAAAAAGCAAAGTAAATATAGGTGGTGATTTATTATTTTTTAGAAATAGATACAGAATGAGCACAGTCTGCAGGCATCTCAGGAGATTGTTGCCAGCCTCTGCTTTTTGGGCCAGTGAAACCCTCACAGATTAATTCCCGTGGTTCTCTGAGCCCTCTCACCCAGCAAGAGCCTTACCCACTCTCAGCAAGTAAAGAGCAGCATTTTCAAGAGGACAGGTCTGCTGGAAGCTCACAGTGCCTGCTCCTGGCTTGTGGAACTCATTTTTTGCTATTAAGGGCCAAGCCACTTCATCCCCAGTGTCCCAGCTGTAAAACAAGGATCATAAAATGCACCTAACATAAAAGCAGGTTGTGAAAACCTAATTAGTAGATGTTAGTCTTTTGAACCCCTCAGGTAAAAACTGTGGCACTCTGAACTCTCTTCCTGGGGAATTCAGGTGGATGAATTCAGTTTAATAATCCCCCAAGGGACTATAATCTTAACTTTTGTGTGGAGGAGGGAGAAGAGGAGGACTTGGGTTCCCCAAGGTCAGGAGGAGGCTGAGGTTTTGTTCCACCAGGAATGAGCTTCACAAATGTGGTTAAATGCAGGAGGGTTGGAACGAGACGATCTTAAGGATCCTTTTCAACCCAGATCATTCTGTGAGCTGTGAAATGGGTGGTTGGATGTGGCTGAAACTTCCAGTTCCTGTTTCTCATGCCCACTTCCCATGTGCATCCCCTGCCACAAATGCTGGGGGGAAGCAGGACCTGGGGGGGTGGGCATTGTAAAATACCCATGGAAAACACATTTTCTAGTTTGTGAGCCTGGGAATGTGGACATGTAAAGTGTGCTCATAGAGATCTGCTCACCCAAGGAGGCTCTGTGACCTACTTGTTCAGTCAAAGCAGCTTTGATTTCACGTGTCAAAGTGGCTCCAAGCGAGACCAAACTCACCTAGCAACAATTAAGAGAAGCATTTAAAAAGCAGGAAACTATGAAAAAAGAAGCAAAAACCCTAAACAGGCCCATTCACAGGCACTGAATAGAAGAGTCTTTGCATACCTGATTTGTCACAAATTATTCATCCAAGAAAATTTGGACCTGAACCATAAGACAATTTTTCTTTTATATCCTCTGATATATGAATCAGTGTCACTTTACATCTGAGCACAGAACGTTTTGACCTATATAATATCTTAGTGGCAATGCAGCTTGAAAATCTCAGTGAAAATGAGAAAAGATGGCATAAGTCAGTAAGATGGCATTAGCACATATAGATGCAACTTATCACTGGAAAACATCCCAACAGAAGCCCAAAGAAAAATGTTTTGTAAATAATAGGATTAGGAGTCAGGTTGGTGCTTTGTGGAGCTGGCTGTACAATGAAACTGATAACAACTAGATTAATAAGGCAATTCAGTCCAAACACAGTGTAGCACTAGAAAGCTTTTCAAAATCAATGCTATCTGTGCTATTTTAATCGAGGTTGGTCTTTGCCTTTTGAAGCAAAGAGATTTGAAACTCCAGGTTGGGAAAGTTTAATAAAATGGACTGGGGTTTTTTGTTTGTCTGTGGTTTTTTTTAACATCTGCTTCTTAATTAGTACCCTCCATTTCTAAATGTTTTCCTCTTCCCAGGTGGGGAAGTGAAGGCAGTCAGGAGTACTGGCTTGCCTGTGTTGGTAATGAAGTATGGCAGATTTTGGAAAATGCTGTGCTTGGCTCAGTTTCTGGTGTTTTCAGCAGCTGGATTGTCTGGCTGGGACTCACCAGTGGTCTGAGCTGGGCAGGATGGCTGGACAGGGCCATCCTACAGCACACATTGCCTTCCACTGTACAGAGGGAGATTACAGGGAAAACATCCTGAAGTTGTAGCATGGCACACCAAGCACCAAAAGACTGACAGCTTTGGGCATTTTAAGATCCACTAAACCAGCTCAGACCTTCAGCCAAGTATCATGTCCCAGCTTTTGGCAGTCTCTCTGTCTTGCCAGCCTCTCAGGTGTCCAGGAGAGCATCGTGTCTGCTGGTGGCCAGCACAGCAGTGATCCCAGTGCCATGGGAAGAGGGTTAGCAGAGCCTTGCTCTCCTCCACTGTAAGCTGCCCTGTTCATTTATGACTCATGTGTTCATTTGTGCCTCTGTCTGCATTGCAATATTTGTGCTTTTCACAGTGTGTGAGGGGGAGAGAGTAACCCCTGAACCCCTGACATTGTCATTTAAGGGGCTCTCAGCTGGCAGCCAGTCCCCTTCCCCACCAGGCTGCACACAGGCAGAGGTGCTCTCAACTTGTCTTCCTCACATCCAGCATCTCCAGCCCCAACACCTGCCTTGGCTCCAGGAGGAGACTCAGACCTGTTGCTGGGGGCAGGTAGAGCCAGGCTGGGTAAATGCATTTGAATAATATGTTGTGATGCTCTGAATCCTTCCTGCTGCAGCCACAAAACACGCATGAGGTAGGAACTAACACCTAGGGAATAATCTCTACTTCCTAATTTACCTTTTTTCCTTTCACACATGAGCCAGCATGTATTCAAGGAAAAAAAAAATTCTTTCTCTAAGCTTTGTCTGTTCTGCAGCAAGTGTGAAGGAGTGTGAATCCCATTTGGAAGGCTCCTTCAGAGATGTCTCTGAGCAGGTGCGTGGTTTGCACACTAATCCAGTCTGCTCCCACACCCCACCGTGAACCCCATTAATGTGGAGGCTTGTTAAATGCCACTAGGCTCCAGGAATGAGGCAGTCCTGCTGTTCCCCTGATGCACCAAAAAATGAAACAGCTCTCAGGTCTGTCAAAGGACAGAGGAGAGCGCCGGGGCAGGAATCGCTCTGACTCCGCCGTGGATGGTCTCTGGCAGGAGGGAGGAAAGGGAAAACCATCCTGGCATTTCCAAGGGTTTGATGTTATGTGGTGCTGAGGGCTGTGCTCAGCCTAATGAGGGGATTTGTGTTGCATCCTGCAAGTCTGAAAATCCTTTTTAATGGCACCAAACACACTCTCTCGTGCTTTTTCTCTTTCATTTTTGTCTAATGCATTGGGGATTTTTTTGAGAACTGGTAGAAATACATTCTCTTGAGATACACTTTCATTAAGGTATATATTTCTGGGTAGCAATATTTCTGCTGGAAGAGAATTTGGTTCTCTCTGTGAGTATGCTCATTGGGATATCTGTGCAATGGGGACAACAAAACAGAGCAATGAGTACGTGGTGGTTAAAATGTGTCTGAATGGGAGCCCAGCTCTCCTGAGCATCACAAGGTGGGTGACTTGTTCTTTGCAACCCCTTTTGAAAACAACAGGCTAAAGCAAGAAGGAGCTCTGCAGCCAGCTAGATGCAGACCAATACTTGTATGTATTTAAGTGAGGATTCACAGCTCCTGTGAATGGTGTGGCTTTCTGGAGGGACTTGGTCCAACCTCTTCTTGAATATAGCATCACAGAGGTGCTGGAACCTTTGGCTGTTCATTCCCACAGGTCTTGGTCAGACTGGTCTGCCATCTGTCCTTGTGTGGTGCTGTCAGGCCAGGGGAGTGACACTGCTCTCACTTCAGGTCTCAGCTCCAGTGGGTGAATGGCTGTGGTGAGCTGGCCTTGCAGCTTCAGCCAAGTTACACCAAAGGTGGGGAGAAGGGGCTTGAAGGCACTCACAGGGTTGGAGTGGGCAGGAATGGAGCTCTGGGTCTGGCCTGGGTCCCTGGGAGCTGGGAGAAGGTGCACTGTGAGTATGAAAGGTGCACTGTGAGTATGAGGTCTCCACAAGTCAAGGAGGCTGGTCATTCAATCTGAATAAAATAGAAATATTGAATGTTCTCAGTTAAAAGCCCAGGTGAGAACAGGGAATCCTGTCCAGATCATTCAGTCCCTACCTGAAGAGGACAGGAAAAGTCCACTGGCAGCCTGGAGATGGAGGAGAGCTTCTCTGTGCACTGCTAACACCTGGCTGAAGAGAGCTGGAGATGTGTTCAGTGCAGCTGTGGGGCTCACACTGCTGCAGCAGCGACACCAGGTGTGAGTGGTGGCTGGTTTGATCACACAGGTATTGTTGATTGGGGTGGCTCCAGGTGTTCTTTGCCAGAATGGTTTCACAGTCACAGCAAGGCAGCAGTGATGAGGGGTGAGAAGCCCTTCCAGAGGCATCAGGACATCTCCCCTCTGCATGGGGTGGGACAGGGCAGCGTGGCAGTGTCTCAGAGTCCTTCAGAGCAGGATCTCCTGACTGTTGAACAATGCTTGGCAGAAAGGAGCTGGATTTATAAATAATGCATTTCCTTTGTCTTGCAGGAGTTCTGGAGGCAGAGGTACAATCAGATCAGCTGTGAACAGCTTACATAGCAAATCTAATAGGTTTGTAAATTAGATTTTGTGTTCATTTGTTTTTGCTGTAAGGCAGCTATTAATCTGCTTCTCCTCTTCGCTGGATAGTGCTGTTCTTATTTAGCAAATGTATCTGTTCCTTTTCACTTCTGCTTTGCATTTTCTTAATCATTTCTCCCCCTCCTTCTTCCAGCTCAGTGCAATAATCATTTGCAAATAACCAAGGATCTGGAAGTTGTGGTGATTGAGACAATGGGAAAGAGTTACTTATTGTGAAAATAAGTCAGTGATAGAGTTGCTATTTTCCATAGGTTTAAGTGCTATTAGAGGAGGGATCACTGTGTTTGGGACCAGAACTCCAGTTTTATTGCAGTGCACTCCAGTAACATCCCTCTGTGGCAGAGTCATTCCCTGGCACCCCAGCCCCATTCAGTGTCTCTGGGTTATTTTTACAATGATTCCCTGCCAGCCCAGCATTGCCAAGTGGCACATTTGAAAAGCCTAGTGATGGCAAGGAAGAGTGACATCATCATTCTGTGATGATGTCAGCACCCGTGACCAAAACACAGAAAATGGACAAAACCAAAAAAAAACATAGTTATTCCCAGGATTGCTTTACCCTACTTCCATTATGATTTTTGACACCTTCTAGGTAAGGTTTCCAAGACATGAGTGATGCAGCAAAATGCAAGAAACAAACAAATCCAACAGACTGGCAGCCTCTGGAGAGGTACTGTATACACACACATCAGGACACTGGCAGCCAGCATTTATAAACACATTTCCTTGCCTTTTTGAAGCATTATGCAGTGTGAGCCACAGTGTGTCCTGGGGAGCTCTTTCCCTGGGCTGGAGATATGTCTTTCTCAGGAGCTGGATGTTTAAGGACTCCATGAGCCTGAGCCACCACCTCTGACCCATCTCTCACTCTGCTGCCTCCTTGGGGTTTACATGCTTTATATAACTGCATTTATTTACAAAGCATTTCCCAGCTGGAAAAAGCCCTTTGCAGTGGAGAGGGAGATTCCCTTTAGCTGATAGTGAGTGCTTTGGCTGTGTGTTTTTCAGTGTGCTCTGAAGTGTGAAGGCTTTTTTGGGTCTGCAGATACACATGCAGCTTCTTGATGAGATGCTTGGCTTTTCTTTTTGGAGGGCTGGAACCAAATATTTGGAGGCTCCTTCAATTCATGCAGGTTGATTTAAATGTCACAGAAGTGCTGGGGCTGATTTGCTGCTTTGAGCAGGGATTAAACACTGGGGTCTCCCAGTGATCTCCAGCATCTGGCTGCTGCTCATTTCTTGGTCTGGAACAGGTGATGTGGGTGCTGAAATCCTTGTGCTCAATTCTAAGCAGGGAAAAAGTTTCCAGTGAAACTGCCCCTCTTTAGTACAGGATGCTCACAACCAGTCTCACAAGCAGCACCCAGCAGCTCAGCTGAATTAATTTCTCCTTTGGGTGAAAAGAGGGTTGTTCTTCTCTGGTGAGGATTTTAGTCTTCTCAAGGAGCTGAGCTGGCTCCACTTTGGGATGTTCATGTGTAACCACAAGGCAACAGGGCAGCCACCTTGGCTAGGAAGTTTCTTAGTGAATTTTGGGGGCTTTGTGGTGTCTTGTCTGTGCCCATCTGCCAGCCTGTCACTGTGTGTTTTTGTGCATGCCTTCCTGCAGCTCAGTGTGCAGTGGTGTGTTTCCTGTGGAGCTGTGCCTGCCTGTCAGTCTGTGTTCCTGGAAGTGAGTGGGTATTTAAGGACCTCTGTCTGTCTGCTTGAGTGTAGCAGAACATGAGCAGGCTTTCACTTCTTGTTTAGCTAATAACTACAATTTTGCTTTTCTGATGGAGTTTGAATTCCAGCAGCCAGAGCTGAAGTCTGTGATTAGAAGTGCCATTGGGATGCTAACAGATTCTGAATCCCTCTCCCTGACTTTCTTTTCTCTAGAGCTGAAGTAGTAATAAATGACTCCTCATCTCCAGCTGTTGTTGACAGAAGTAATGAAAGCATTAAGCACAACATTAAACCAGCCTCATCCAAATGGAGACACAACCAGACACTCTCTTTGAAGATCAGGTACTGGTAATTACCTATAGGACAAGAGACAGATTTGGTCCTCTCCAGTGCAAGCTGGCAAATTGTATCATCTAAAGAAGTCAAGGAAGAAATAAAAAGACTTATCTCCTGCTGAGCTAGGCTTCATATCTATAAGTGATTGCTTAGAAATGAATTCCCAGCTGAGCCAGCTGGCCTGGAAACGACAAAACAAAGAGCACTTGAGCCCCTGTTTCTCAGGCCAGGTGGAAGTTGGTGGGTCACAGAGGGAAGGAGACCTTCTTACCTGGGTAAACTCAGAGGTTTGCCACCTCACTAGTGGTGGGCTGACTGTGGTAGCCTGCCCCAGGCAGTGAGGGGAGAGGGAGCAGGCACTGAGATGGAAATACCACTTTGTAGCTGTGCCTGGAGAGCGTGGCCAGCTGGACTGGCCAGAGAGTGAGGGCTGCCAGGGGGTGCCTCTGTACCTCACCTGATAAGGCTGTTTCCTCCCTGTGCTCAGGAAACAGATCCTGAAGTTCCTGGATGCAGAGAAGGACATCTCAGTGCTGAAGGGGACGCTGAAGCCGGGGGACATCATCCACTACGTGTTCGACAGGGACAGCACCATGAACGTCTCGCAGAACCTGTACGAGCTGCTGCCCCGCACCTCTCCCCTCAAGGGCAAGCAGTTCCCCACCTGTGCCATCGTGGGCAACTCGGGGGTGCTGCTCAGCAGTGGCTGTGGCCCTGAGATCGATGCTCACAGCTTTGTCATAAGGTAGGGGCTGCTCCCCGTGCACCAGGGTCCCAGGGCTGTGGGGCAGGGCAGGGGGATGAGACCCTGGGCAGCTGGGGCAGCACAGCCTCACAGCCCCAGCTGCACACACAGAGCTCACCCATGCAAAGGTCCTGCTGAAAACATTCCCCTCTTC
The DNA here is from genome assembly GCF_029582105.1 of Oenanthe melanoleuca. NCBI lineage: Eukaryota > Metazoa > Chordata > Aves > Passeriformes > Muscicapidae > Oenanthe > Oenanthe melanoleuca. The sequence goes on from NC_079344.1 coordinate 11,855,935, forward strand.
TCCAGGTGCTCCCCAGTTCTTGCAAGTGCACCTTGTCACCTTAACCCCCCTCAACACCCTCTTCTCTCTTGCAAACAAACCTCTCACAAACCCCAAATCACTTCTGCCCTCGAGCACAGGGTGCAGCACACGATGCCCTGGCACCACACTTGTGCATGCCCAGGTGTGACACTCCCCTGTGTCCCCTCTGTCCCCCGTGCCATTGTCCCTGCAGCAGCACGTCCTGAGCCCCCTGGGACACACCAGATTCACTGCTGGAGGTGTCTGAAGTGGAGAGGAGGAGCTCCTGCCCTCCCAGCCCGAAGCCCCAGTTAGCTGAGAGGCTGTGGAATCCACAGATGATTTATGTCCATGCAGACATTTGTTTTCTGGTGAGTCTATTACGAGGACAGCCCAATCCATCAGCAGCTCACAGAGGCGGTGCTGGCGTGACGTGGGGATGAGGATAATGTCACCTCTGTCCCCCTCTCAAACCCTGCTGCTCCAGCTGCCTGGCTGCTGGCAGCTCCAGCCTGTCCACAGGGGATGGAGCATTATCCTTAACTGCAGCACAAGTGAGCAGAGGGGAAAACTGCTTATTGTGGTTCTGGCAAAGTTTAGTGAGGGGCATTCATGTCAGGCAGCAGAATTGCAGGAGAAAAGCTTTTCTGGATGTGAGGATGGGGATTTTGAGCAACTTCTCCCCTGCCATGTGCTAGTGCAGGTCTGGCACAGCACAGACCACACTTCCCACTGTAGGTTGTGTCAGCCACTGCTGGAACCTGCATCTTCCTGAGGAAGCCTTTTCAGCAGGGTTGGCAGAGACCAGTGACTGGGTCTGTGTCCAGGATACAGGTCCAATGTTTATTTTTACTGAATTCACTCCTGTGATGAGTCAATCAAAGGGCCCCCATGCCAGTAGCTGGATATTCTTTCCACCATTCCCTTAGTTTCCCCATAAAACAGTAACAATAGCTGATTGTTGAGGCAGATGGTTAGGGTGCATTTCCTGCTCATTAAATGCTGTAACCTCACTGTCAAACACCACAGCAGAGCACTCTGTGCAAACACATGGGTACCCTCTGGTTTTTAGGATGCTGGGGGAGCATCTCTCTGCATCCCCCCATCATCTGGTTCCCACTGCCATTTCCACTGTGCCATGTGCAGGGCACAGTCACAGATTCCCCCCCTCAAGGAGCTGTAGGAAACCACTCTACAACAAGGGTGATTTGTTGGCAGTTTGTCCCACATGCTGGTGTGACACAGGGCTCAAGGTACATGGCCTGTACCCACATGTACAATCTGAGAGGAGGCACCAATGAACACTACAGAAAAAGGTGTTTTTTGAGGGTCACAGCCTCCAGACAGCCAGGCCCTGTGGACACCATGTCCTGGCATCCCCTCCTGCTAGTGTCAGTATCACCAGTGGTGCCACCAGGTCTGCTGTTTGCAGAGACAGGATAATGTTACTCCAGCAGGGCTGGGATTAAGAGACAAATGCTCTCCTTGAGTAGAAAAGGCTGTTTTGTCTAAAATCTGCCATGGGAGCTTTGTTGCTGACGTTATTTGTGGGCTACACAGAAGAGCCACCACTCCCTTAAACCATGAGACACCACAGTTGTGGGTGACATTAGCCTTGTCCCAGAGGGACATGTGTGCACGTGCCATCATGCAGAGGTGGCTCATCACCAGTAATTTATTGCAGAGGGTCATTCTCTCTCCTCTCCATCCCAAAAGTGCGGGCGGATGGGCACATTGTCCCCAGCCCTGGTGACACCCTCACTGTGCCTGCCACTGCCCTCTCCCAGTCCACTGAGCAGGGCTGCTGGGTGTTTCTCCTTGCAGGTGCAACCTGGCCCCTGTGCAGGAGTACTCCCAGGACGTGGGCATGAAGACAGACCTGGTGACCATGAACCCCTCGGTGATCCAGCGCGCCTTCGAGGACCTGGTGAACGAGACGTGGCGGGAGAAGCTGCTGCAGCGCCTGCACAGCCTCAACGGCAGCATCCTCTGGATCCCAGCCTTCATGGCCAAGGGGGGCAAGGAGAGAGTGGAGTGGGTGAACGAGCTCATCCTGAAGCACCACATCAACGTCAGGACTGCCTACCCCTCGCTGCGCCTGCTGCACGCCGTGCGAGGGTGAGAGCCTCTGCTGGGCTCCTGGCTGCAGGAAAACACACCTTGCTTCCTTCTGACAGCTGGGATGGGGTGCTGGATGGGCCTAGATAAGAGCTGGAGATCACCTTAAACAGGGGCTCCCCACTGTGCTCTTTGAGGGCTTTTAGCAATATCCAAACCTCCAGTGCTCTCCTGGGTGTCACCATAACTCCCAAGAGGTTAGGGCTTTCCTTGGAGAAACTGTGTGCACTGAGCTAGCAATGAGATTTGTCACCTTGTGCTTCAGTAGCAACAGGGGAGATACAGGTTGGATATTAGGAAAAAGGTTTTCATGGAAAGAGTGACAGAGCACTGGAATGGTCTGCCCAGGGAGGTGCTGGAGTCACCATCCCTGGATGTGTTTAAAAACAGACTGGAGGTGGCACTTGGTGCCATGGTCTAGTTGAGGTGTTAGGGCATGGGTTGGGCTTGATGATCTCAAAGGTCTCTTCCAACCCAGTCATTCTGTGAATTCTGTGAACTACAAATCTGGCACAGCTCCTCCAGTGACAGGGCAGTGACATGGTCTGGTCCTGCTGATCAGATACACAGATGTGACTGGCTTTACTATGAGGGAAGGAAAAGGTCTTTCTGTTCTCTGCTTGCCTCTTCAGGTGTACAGGAGACACAGTTGTGGTGGGGACAAGGAGGTTATAAAAGAAAGAGAGCCCCAGGGGTGAGATTTTCATATAAATGACTTGGGAATGGGGTAGGCTCTTGATTTTGTGTTATATTTCTCTAGGAAGATCATGATTCCTTAAGCATTTAAGGAGTTCAGGCAGACAGTGACTCTTGCTGGGATGACTTATGGCAGTAGTTGTCCTGTGATCCTGACTAGACCCCATTAATCTCACAGGATGGGAATTTCCTTGTGTAGCTGGTGCTCCCACTTCTAAACCCCAGCATTAATGTTCTTGATTTCCCTGAGCACTTCTCCTGCACACCTCTGAGTCTGGGCTCTGCAGGTCAGTTGGTCCCTGCTGGGTGTTTCCTGTCCCAGCTCAGGCTGTGTGTCAGTGCTGGGGGTGGGCAGGGGACAGATTTTGGGGTCATCTCTGCCAGGAGCAAGCTCAAGGAGGGTCTCCAGGGCAGCCTGGGGGGCTGGGAGGAGTGGAGTGGTGCCATGTGCCTCACAGGCAGCAATAATGAGCAAGCACCACATCTGCCCCAAGTGCCTGTGCTGGAGGCTTCTCTGGGCCAGAGAGACATCTCACAGAAAACACTGGCTTTGAGGAAAAGAAAGGGAAGGAAATGATACCACAACTCACAGAAGAGGAAGAGAGGAAGGAAAAAAAAATCCCACAACCCAAATTCAGAGCTATTTCTAGCTATAATTGACTTACTTTCATCTGTCAAAATAGAATTAAGCTCCTGTAATAAGCCCTCTAAATCAACAGGCTGCTAATCCTGTGCTGGCAACCACCCCTGGTGCCAGAAACTTCCCATAGGAAGCTTTGCAGAGGAGTTGGCAAGGGTTAGGCATCACTTTCCTGTGGGAGAGGAGGATGCCTGCACAAGCTCAGCTGCTGAGCTTATCTTCCAGCTCACAGCATCTTCCTGGCCTCCCTGTGCACAGCCCTGGGCTCCAGCTGGGCTGGCTGTCCCTGTGGCTGCAGGACCTGCTGGCTGCAGAGGGCAGGGATTTTGGGAAAGCCCAGGGAGCAGTGCACCCACTCTCCCCCATGGCTGGGAGCTGTGTCTTCCTTTTGCACATGTTTTAGTGTAACCATGGACTTCACTGGGGTTTTGTGCAGGGAAGGTGGGTTTGGGCTTCTCAGAACCTCCTGGGGCTCAGAGGGATGGAGCCACTCAGGCCAGCAGGCATGTGGAGGGAGCTGGGGGTGGACATGGCAGCAGCACATGGCTGGACAGCTTGCTGGTGGCAAACTCCAAGGTCCTGGCTGGAAATAGAGCCAGGACCTCGATGCTGTGCCTTGGGCTGGTCACTGTGCTGGGGCAGTGGAGAAGGTGGCTCCTGGCAGCAGAGAGGCTGCACTAATTCAATTATAACCACAGAGGCCAGTGCTAATCCTCATCAGGGACTGCCCTCTGAGCCAAGGGAGCTGCTGCCTGACCTGCCCTCCTGCTCTCACACTTATCAGCAGGAAAACAAGGATGCCTACAGATTAGCAATTAATCTAATGAGAGCTGCAGCCCCTTCAGAAAGCCAGAACTGATGGGAGCACTTCAACACTGACCCATTGTGCTGTGGCCTGGCCCAGGAGCTCACAGAGGGGTCACCCAGGGCTGGGGGGCAAAGGGCTGTGCAGGTGTGGGGGAAGGCTGGAGTCTGTATTAACCCTTTCTTTGGTACAGCCTCCTCAGCTTTGGACTTGGGTGGATTTGAGAGTGACTCAGGCAGAATTGAATGAGCTGGGCACAGCTGATGCTCTTGTGCTGTGTAGGAAGTCTCTCAGGCACCAGTAGATTAGTCTTGACCATCTGCTCAGGGTAATGGATATGATGTGGTTTGGGGTGAAGGAGTCCTTCCTCAGCTCAAACTGACCAGAATCACTTGGAGTTTGTAGGACTTTGTTCATCTTCTGTGTCACTGTCCAATTCCTGTGGTCATCCCATCCTTCTGCTTGTGAGGGGTATGGTCACCAGCAGCATCCTCTGTCTCTCCAGCTCTCTCTGTGCTGGTTCACAGCACTGTGCTTTTGTTTGACACATCTGAGATTTGTGAAACAAATACATTTTGTGGCATGTGGAGTGCAGCAGATAGTGAATAATCCACAAAGCCCCACAGCTCATCCCTCTCTGCTGCAGGGGGATGCTGGTGCAGAGAGGTCCCATCTTCTCCCTTTTTGGATAAAACTACCTTTTATCATCTATCCTGAGTTGATCTGGAAGTCACAAAGAAATGAGAAATGGGGTAGGTTTTTCAGACAACAACCTCTTTATATTTTTCTTTCCCCAAGGAGTAGCACTTTCTACAAAGGCTGACATCTCAGCCAACTTCAATTTGACCACAAAAGTGTTGCCTTTTCTTTCTCCCACTACCAGCAAACACATTTGTGAGCCCTTGACTCCTCCTTGAACCACAGTATTTATTGTCCTGCTCTGCTTTCCCTCAAACCAAAACACATTTCAGTGGCAATTGAGCATTTTTCCTATAATTTTCAGTGTATTTTGGGGCATTTATAGAGGGTGCATTGCTGAGATAAGTAAAAAGCATTTAGTTTTGTTGTCCTTAACAGCATCACCTTTCTAGCTGTGAGGGTGCTTTAAATGTTTGCTGATAGCTTTTTGTGTTGCTTGGATAATCTGTGCAGCAGGATGGAGTCTTTTCTCACACAGTTCAGCTCACACCAGGAGGGGAGAGAGCCTTCAGCATTCCAGTGGAGGAGCTCAGAAGGAAGCCAGGTCGCCCCCAGGGCTGAAGAAGGGGCAGTTTGGTGGCAGGGAGCCAGCTCCTGGGGACAGTGCTGTGTGCTTCAGGGGCTGGGTGTGTGCCTTGCTGTGCAGCAGTTCCATGGAATGTCCCCTGAGGAATTCCTCTGCTCCTCACCTGGCTGGGGAGCAAGCAAGCCCCTTATAAGTTGCCTGTTAGTGTCTCCAAAAAGCCTTGTAATCCCTATTGCCAAGCAGCTTTTGTTAGAGAAATAACAGGAAATGCAGGAGGAGAGGGAAAATAATTGTGTCTGGAGGTTTGTCTGCCACTCCTTGCAGCAAATTCAGGGACACATTTCACTTTGTCTGATCTGCTCTAGCATTTCTCACTGTGTCCATCACAAGGGTCTCTTGGCAGTAACCAATTCCAGTCCCATAAGATTTTGTTAAGGGCTTCTTGAGAGGAAAAGAAAAATTAAAAATCAATAAACCTTCCAGCTGCTTGGCTTGGTCTCCTGTTAGGTTTGACACCCAAGCAGCTGTGACTGCTGGCTCTTCAGGACAGACATCACCTTGCCCAGGCTGCCACAGGCACTCAGAACTGCAGCTGACAGGCACAGGGTGCATTCATCCTTGCCTTGGAGTCTGCCTGTCCTCACACCTCACCCTCTGTCTCAAGATTGGTTCTGCTGTGTCAGGCCAGCATCACCCACTTGTGGGTTTTCTAAACCAGCTAATTCATGATTCCTCCCTTTTGGAGTTTCAGCCTTACAGGGACTCCTCTGAAATAAATTGTTTAAGGACTGTGGTCCTGAACTCAGGTAAGTAAAAAAGATGAACAAAGGGTGTAGGGAAAGAAAACAGCCATTCACAAGTGTGTGACTGGAGTGGGATGTGAGGGAGAGCTGTGAACACCCCATAAAGCCATGTGTGGTTAGATCAGTGGATGTCCTGTAAAAAAGCCTTTGTGTGAGCTGTTATCCCCACATCTTCTGCACTGAGGCACACTGAACCTGAGCTGTGGTGTGTCAGCACAGGGGACCCATTTGTTCCTGTTAATCTGGAAGATTTAGTCTTTTCTTTTTCAAAAGAAGTGAAGGGGCATAGAAAAGAAAGGTGAAAGAAATAAGGTTATTCTCAATTATTTTCCTTTTCCGTCTGTTTGGAAATGCTTTAACTTGAGGGTGTTGAGTATCATGTGTTTGAAAAGGCATCACAGAGCTCAAGATCTGAAGGAAAAGAGAGTTTTTTATCTGTGGCTCAGAGTTGGTTTGCTTGTGCCAAGTCTCCAAAATCAGAACTGGGTTGCATGGTTTGGATCCAGTCTAGACAAGGAGGCTGGCTTTGGTGTCTGGGCTTTGTCCAGCCTGTGGATAAAGCCCAGCTGACACTGGATGCAGTTTTTGGAGTCAGTGTTAGCATCTGGATGGGGACCTGCCTGTTCCTGCTTGTCCTGCACAGCTCTCATCACTGTACATGGCTCTTGGCTGTTCTGGTGGAGGTGACAGAGGAAACTCAACACCTGGACAGAAAAGGTCTGGAAGAAGCTGAATGGGGAGATATCAGCTGCTCTCTGGGCTCCAGCAGTTCATCTCCATCCACCCAGCTCTGGGATCTGTCCTGTCCCCTGCCAGCAGCAGCAGGTCCTGTCCCCCTGCACCAGTGTCAGTCAGGGCACTGCTCTGGTTATCTGAGCCTGGATCTCCTGGGTATTCCTGGGAGCAGGATGTGTGTGGCAGACTGATAATACACTGCTGCCAGTCAGGGACTAGCACCTCCACAACAGCTTGTGTTTATATCACACTTTATGAATTAGCTCTTTTGAAAGAGTCTGAAATTGCATTATTTCAGCTATTCTGATTTGTATCATGAAATAATGCAGCTGATACTGCTGAAATTTGATTTCTTCATTGACCTGTGTCTTTTATTCATTTCATCAGGGCAATGGATTTTCTGTTAATTTTATCCTGTGAGTTTAACCCTTACCTGGAGGGTACAAGTTATTTTAGGTTTTTCTCAGGCATGTCAGGAGGTGGTTGGTAGGCAGAGAGCAGTCCTTGGACACTGCCTGCAGGGAGGGATTTTGCACCCAGCATTCCAGCCCAGATCCAGGCTCTTCTCCCCAGATTCAGTGGTGCTGGGGGAGGATGAGCACTCTCAGTGTGGTGGGTACATGCTCCAGGTGTGCAGTGGAAGGCTGCCACCTTCCCTGGCTGGGGTGGCAGCTGTGGCTTCCTAGGGGCAGCTTCAGAGTGTTGCCTTCTGATTCCCACTGGGCTTCAGTTTCCAGTAGAGCATTCTCTTTCCCTGTGGCTGCAGAGCAGCCTCCTCACAAGAGGCACAAGGTGGTCAGGCACCTGGCAGCAGCTCTGCTTAGGAGACTTCTAATCATCCCCAGCTGAGGATTAGGAGATGAGCAACCAGAACCACCTCCCAGCTCTAGGATGAGACTCTCTGAGCTGCTCTCCTTAGTCTCAGTTCAAGAAGGTGTTGGGGCTTGTGTCTAGGCTGCCTCCTTACAAAGCATGGCCCTGAAGATCTGATGGCATTTTCCATCTGTCACTACCATGATCTGAAAGCAGAGCTGTCCCAGGCAGTTTTTCCCTGACAGCATCCTGGTTCCTGTTCTGAGCCACATCGTGCTCAGGCTCCTGCCTATCTCAGGAGCTGCATCCATGCCTGAGGGTTTATTTACAGACACAGCACCAGCTTCTGAAGGAGGTTCTCAGTGGGAGAACAGCTCTGAGAACAGAGGTATTGGGTTTCAGGACTGCTCTTTGCTCTTCTCTTTTAATTGCTGTCTCTCTCTGTAAAATGTTGCAGTTAATAGTTATGGTGATTGGTGTAGCCAATCCAAAAAATAATTACTGCCTGCTTCGAGATTATCTTTCCTCCTAATTAAAATCCAGGACCCTGCATATTAAAGGTGTGCTGTTGACACAGCATCCCATGTGCACCCAGACAACCTCATTTGGATTTACAGAATTAATTAGGTTTTATTTCCATCCCCAGCTGTTCTCTCCTGCACCAGGGTTGTGGCTGCTGTCTCAGCTGGACAGCAGTGGAGAGATAAGAGGAAGGTTTGCACAGCTCTGACACTCCCATCACCAACCAGACATTCAAAAGTATTTCCCAGACCTCACCAGAGGATTTCCCACCTTCACTGTGCAGGAAACAAGTTGGAGGAGCTGTGGCATGGCCTGTTTTATGGATTGGGCATGAGGTGTTGTGTTATGTCGTCCAGGTGGGTGGTTTGGGACAGCCTGGAGTCCATCACCCCCTCTCAAAGCTGCACTGGAATTTGTAATGCTGCATAAGTGAGGTTTTAGTAATACCCTGCCTGCAACATAGGGAAATACAGACAAAAGAGCCAGGTTTTACTTTTCATTATAAAAAAATTAATTGCCAGTGTTGCCTACCCCAGTATTATCAAGTGGGTGCTCACTAGCTGTATTTGGTGAGGTGGATACACTGGGTGTGGTAGGGCTGTTTTTGGGTGGTGGCTTGTGCACACTTGTTGGAATTGGTAAGGATTTTGTGTGTTCTGGCTTGCAGAGGACAGCATGTGTCTATAGGGTGCTTCAGTGGCTGACCCAGACATTATTTCATTGTTAATATGCATGAAACTGGTGGTCACATGAATGGCCTGTGCAGGAACCACTTCATCTTGCTGTCAGGGTCCTTGGATGTTCACAGAGTATTTACAGCCTCCCAGCAAAACACAAAAGGTAGTATTTTGGGAGGACAAAAAGGTCACCAGTATTTTTTCTGTGTACTCCAGCTGGTAAATTGATAGAAAGGAGAGTTTTAAGGCTAAAGCAGCTGCAGGACAAACCCAGACAGTCCTCCCTCAAAGCCAGCTGGTTAATATGGCTCGACAGTTCTTCCCAGGTGGCTTCCCTGCTGCATGAGGATACCCTAATTCACAGTGCTAAGTGGTTGTGATAATCTCCCATTTCCCTGTGCACACAGGGGGTCTAATGTGCTTACCCATAAACTCAAGGAGGCTGCTTTATGGCTACCTGTGGGAGCAGGTTCTGTGGCACTGCAGCGAGCTCTGCTACAGCACAGCCCTGTGGCTGGGCAGGCACAGAAAATGCTGATGCTGTGCCACTTAGATGATGCTGCTTTTCCCCAGTTTCTTGCTCCTTTTTCGTGCTGGATGCCAGCATGAGCCAGGCAAAGACCTCCTTCCCAAAACATCATATTCATCTTTGCTAAACCCCCTTGAAAACCCCTGCATGTGGCAACCCAAAAAACTGTCCCTGTGCCCTTCCTGCACATGCCAAGGCAGGCACTCTGCTTCCAGAATTTGATTCACCAGAAAAGTCAATTTTTTCTCTTATCTGGCTGAGAACAAGCAAGCACCTTTTGTGCCTTGGTTGCTAAATTGTAATGGCTTTCATGAAAAGCTAATTTGCAGGATTAAGGCTCAGCTGTCCCAAGGGTTCCTGCTGTCTGAGCACCAGACCCTCAGGAGCCCAGCAGAAAGTGGGAATGAGGAGTGAGACACTTCCTGGGGCTCCTCTGTGACTGCAGGACCCGGCTCAGGATCCCAAACATCTGCTGAGAGCACAAATGCCACGTGCTCTGCTCTGCTTCCTCCTGCCTTTTATCCAAGGTGCTGCCTCGAGCTCAGGCCCTTGGAAATACCTGTAAAAGATAGTCCAAGGGCTCAGACAGGCTGTGGCACAGCAGGATGTGCTGCCTCCACCAGCTCTGCCTGCTCTGGGGCAGTGCTGGCATCAGATGTGCTGGGGGAGGAGGGAGTGTGCCTGATGGGGGTATCTTCTACCTCCCCAAACCTTTTGCTTTCTGATTTTGCTCTTCTGACAGTGCTTTCCTGCTGAGCAAACCAGATAAGTTGCCTTTGCAATAAATATGGGGCACTGAGAACATCTTCTTACAGGATGTTGATGCTGCAATAACTTCTATCAGCAGCCCAAAATACCACAGCTGATACCATTTCTGCTGTTGCATCACTACATCCCTACATGCTTCCCCTGTTCTTTTTGCCATCCCTCATAAAAACTAACGTGCTTCCCAGCAGCAGGCACAGCTGACCTCCATATCTCACATTTTATATTGCACTGTGCCATATTGTGTGTCTGATGGGCTCATGCTGCCGAGTGTGGTGATGTATCTTGGTCCAGGATCACAGCAGCAGTCGCTGGGTGTAATGGGAACTCAGCAGTGCATTTGAGCTCTTTTCAGCCTGGTGACCCTTTGTTCCAAGGCAGATGTTTTTCCAGCCCTGTCGTGTTTGCTGTCAGAGTAAAATCTTCATTCATCAATGAAAGTCATCAGCATGTGTTTGACTGTCTGCTTCGAGGGCTTGTTGGAGTCTACTTGACATGTGGATGCTTTGGTCTGTGGTATTGATCTCCAGGGTTGATTGGAAGATAATTGTAGGCTGAAGTACCCAAGGCCACTGTTGCAAGCAATTTGTTTTTCATAAAGGATTGTCGAGGCATGAGATGCTTCAATGCCATGGCAACAAGTGTGATGTAGCCAGCAAGCAGAGAGCAGGAGGATGCAGTCCCTAGAGAGGCTTTTCTTGGCATGGAGAGCTCTGCTAGTCAGAATCCTCTCGCTTTGAATCAGCAATCCATCTCAGTCAGAGGCTGGAGAGAGGGAACGTGCTGGTGTGCTGGTGAATAACAGGCTGCACTGTCCCTTGCAGGTACTGGCTGACCAACAAGGTGCACATCAAGCGCCCCACCACCGGCCTGCTGATGTACACGCTGGCCACGCGCTTCTGCAACCAGATCTATCTCTACGGCTTCTGGCCCTTCCCCCTGGACCAGAACCAGCACCCGGTCAAGTACCACTACTACGACAGCCTCAAGTACGGCTACACCTCGCAGGCCAGCCCGCACACCATGCCCTTGGAGTTCAAAGCCTTAAAGACGCTGCACCAGCAGGGAGCCTTGAAGCTGACAGTGGGGGAGTGCGAGGGGGCCACGTAGGGAGGGAGCCTGGCCACGTTCCTGCAGAGCCACGGGAGGAAGGGGAGGGGAGCAGAGGACGAGGGGTGCCTGGCGGGGTTGGCGACACAAATATATCCACGTGGTACCTGTGTGTATTGACCTGAGTGTTATAACTGTTCCGTGTTCACCAGGGGAGGGGCAGGACAGCTGCTCCAGCGCCTCGCAGGACTGGCCTGGGCAAGGCCCCCCAGCCGTGGGGCTTGCTGGACTGGAAGGGAGTTTGCACCCCAGAGGTGTGGAGGGGTTTGGTGTGTTAGGTGATGGGTGACGTTTGTCGTGACTGGTCCGAGGTCGGTAGTTAGTCTGTGTGGCCAAGGCGCGTCCTTGGCCCCGTGCTCGTGGCGGGGAGGGAAGGGACGGGAGCGGGGTGGGCAGGGAAGGTTTGTTGGTGGCTCTCACAGCCCAGGTCCCGTGGCAGCGGGCAGGGAGCAGTGCCAGATCCATGCAGGCACAGAGTGCCAGGCTGGGCACAGCCTTCGGGGCAGGGGAAGCCTCTGGGGCTGCAGCTGGGTCTCCAGGAGCAGGCAGGGAGCAGAGCTAAGCTGATCCCAGTGACACTCACACGTGTGAGAGCCTCCAGAGAATGACAGCATCAGTGCTGGGCCAGGGGATGGTGAGGAGGGTGCTGAATGTGTATTCCTTCCTTTTCTGAGGAGCAGAGATGCTGGAACGTGGCAGGAAGGAGCTTTGCTGCCACAAACCAGCACCACTAGTATTGAGTAGGCTGACTGTGCCACAGAGACACCCAACATCTGTCAGGGCTCCTGAAAACCATAAGTATATCCACCTCTAATTCCCAACTGCTACCTGCTAAGCAGCCTGCCTTCCTTCCCTCTCCAAAAATTGCCAAAATATGGGTGATAGGCCTAGACCCAGCCAAGCAAAAAGACCACAAGACTTCAAGGAATTTTTTCAAGTCTAAATAATTTATTTTCAGTTTCTCCCCAAAGAACCAGTGCACAGTGCTGAATTCCTGGAGTCCCACTCTGACAGTCCTTTCAAGCCCTAATTATCTCTCACTCCCAACAGTTAAATAGGATGTCAGATGGATCGTGATGGGCTGCTTGCCTAGTGATAATCATCATAGAAATAATCTTTCCTTCTTTTTTTTTTTTTTTTTTCTGCCAGACAGAACCCAGAATATAAAGAATTTTTTATAACCACATTTGCTTTTCTCTAATTTTCGGGGGTTTTGAAGGAAGTAAGTAGATTGATCTGATGATTCTGTTTCATTTTCTGCCTCTGCAGCCTATTCTGTTTGTCTCCTAATTAGCACTCAGTGCCAGAATGCAGGTGAGTCCAGGGTTCAGCAAGGACTGTTTGGGTTTAATTTGTGGGAGAGTAAATAACACTGCACAGGCAGACCTCAGGCATGCACTTCACTGCTGCCTTGGCTGGGTATCATCACCTTTGGGCCTCCTCCTGCTGCAGTGTTTTTTAAGTTAAAAAGTGTACAGTTTGGGGCTGAAGTACTTGACATTGTCTCTGAGTGCTTCAAGTGGTAAAAAGAAGAGCTCACTTTCATGTTTTGGGTCGTAGAAGCTACTGTACCCATAGGAGCCTCCAGCCTGCTAATTAGTGTCAGATGAAGATGGCTAAGATTAAGGTATAAGCAACATTATAGTGGATAAATGTGGGCTAATCTGCCACTGAGGGGATGTTTCTTTCCAGCAACAGAAAATTATTTCTTTCATGTCTTTTTTTTTTTTTTTTTAAACCTGGTATCTTTTTTTTTTTTCTTTTGGCATATTATTTTTACTTGAAAAAGCTAAACCTGGCTGTGAACCTCAGCTTAAGCTGAGAAAGAAAGAGACAGAGAGTAGAACTGCAGGATAGAAGGCATCTGCAATCCCAGGCAGCTTCCCACGATCAGGAGTGGTTCTTAAAGCCAGATAATTCCCAGGTTTGTTCCCAGCACGAGGGAGGGACAGAGCAGGGCAGGAGCTGCAGGGACTGCTGAAACCAACTGTTGTATGGAGGGGCCTGGACCATGGTACTGATTGCTGTTAGCAAACCTTCTTTTTAAATAAAAATAGAGGAAATAAAATAAGTGTGCAGGGGTTTTATTTTTATTCTGTACTTTCATAGAATAGAAGGGCAGGAGGGGAGGCAAGACCACGAATTGCCATGTGATTACATGGAGCCCCTTTTGCTGGTGGAGGAGAGGGGAAGGCTGGGCTTTTTGTCCTCGTGGGGTGGATGTCAGTGCTGTGCCAGGGACACATCCAAAGCCAGCAGGATGTTCTCGCTGTGCCTGCAGAGATTACTGAGCTGAAGCTCCAGCAGCACAACAGGGGTGTGCCAGGGGGTGAAAAGGGGGTGGGAGAAGGGATTCTTTTTTTTTTTTTTTTTTTTTTTTTCTGGTGCCCTTGAAGCAGCTGCTGCATCAAAGCTCAGGCAAGTTATAAGCAAATTATTCAGGGAGATGAAATTGCTGGTGATGTTTCTATTCCCAGAATGGGTCCTGTTCCACCCCCGTTGTAAAAATGCATTAAACCATGAGCAAGACCCTGCAGCTATTGAAATCCCTGGCTGAGCTCCCATTTCACCTTGCTGCCATGCAGGCTGGTCTCTGCTGTGTTTATATGCACAAAAAACAACTAATAATTTCCCCTTGCTTTAGTGTTCTGTGTCAAGCCCTCTGGTCTGGTTCTCTGAGCAGCTCCTCTGGTTGGAAACACAATTTATCATCTCAGTTTCCAGCAAATAGCTGGGACCTGGCTCCACCAAGCCCTTGTGCTGTCCATGAGCAGCAGGAGCAGAGGTCCAGATCCACCTCCTGCAGCAGTGCTTGGGGTGGTGGATGATATTTGGGCTATTTTGGGGCAGCACAGCAGCTGCCAGATGCTGTGGGGACCTGGCTGCACCAAGCTGCTGCTTGATGGATTTCTTCATGCCCAGTTAAGGCTCCTCTGTCATCAAGAGTGGAACAAAGGAGAGGATTGATGCTGCTTAGGCAGAGATGCAGGTGCACAGTGTTGCACCACGGATGTGCTGCGGTTTTCTGCCCTGAATGGCAGCAGCAGCTCCCCTGGCTCTTCTCTCCCCCATCCCAGCACTCCCTCCAGCACTGGGGCTGGCCAGACTGGTGGTGCTGGTGGCTCTGGGGTGGGGAGCTCCCTCCCATGGGTGAGGCACATTTGTGCCACAAAGCCTCTGGATGATAAGAAGTGACCTAAACTTCAAAAATAGAGGCAAGCTTGAGTCTCCAGAGATTGGGGCTGTTGCCCAGCGTGGCTTTTTGGGGCAATGCTCTGGAAGATTTTCTGTGTTCTCACCATGTTCCCCTGGGGCATTTTCCAGGTACAACAGCTTGGGGATAAGGGCTGTGTGTTGCCTGCTCCCCACACCACAGTGAGAAGCCCAGCTGTCTTTTCATTTTATCCATGGTCTGCTGGGTTGCATCCCAGCCTTGAAGTCTGCCACAGCTTTGGCATATATATCTATAAATATATATATAGTGACATGGCTCTTGCTCTCCAGGGGGAGATCATGCCCATGTCTGGCCCTGACACCCAGCACATCTCTGGTCAAACTGCAGAGTCTGCAGGCTCCACTGCCACCATCCTTTCTCATTAACACTGCACTGCCTTGTTCAGAGCTGACTGGGGTGGTTTGAGTGGCAGCAGCTCCTCTGAGCTGCAGCACAGCATCCCCTGCCTGCTTCCCAGGGGCACCAGCTCCCTCCCAGCCCCACAGGACACGAGTGGAGTTTGTCTCCTTCCCCAAACTCTCCTCTAGCCAGGACTTACTGCAGGTCAATAACCAACCCTCTGCTTCAGTCACAGCCCAGATAATTAGTGAGCAAAGTGCAAATAGTCACTGTGATTCAAATTACCTTTTAATTTCTTCTCAAGCTGCCTGAGGGGTTTCTTTAGTCCTATGAAAAGCTTTTTTTTTCTTTTTTTTTTTTTTTTTTTGAGACACCAGTTTTGCAAACCAAAAAGACACAATATTTTGTATTCAAGGCATAATGAAAGTTGTTCACATTTTTCCATTGCGTTTTGGATACTTCTTGGGAATAACACTGAGCATTTCAGTCTCACTTAAATGATACAAATTATTTCAGCTGATCCCAAAACAAATACATTTTTAATTTTGTGCAAAATAGTCTCAAAAAGGTTGCACCATCTACAAATCATGACACAGATACTGTTGGGTTTTTTATCCACCACTCTTTTTCAAAATTTAAACAATCCAATTTCATGCTAGAGAGATTAAGGCTTAAAGCTTTGAGAGACCCAGAGGGGACAGCAGGGAAGTGGTTTGGTTTCCTCCAGAGTGCCCCACAATGTCAGGAGGTAAAACCAGGCACATAACCATGGTCTCCAATGCAATGCCTTGTCAAACCCTACATTTTTTCTTTTGGGTCCTTTGTTTATTTAATTTTTAGGTTTCTCACGTTTATGAATGGTTTACTAGCATGTATTTTCATCTCTGTTTGTTACTCCATCACCCTCAGCACCAGACAGCAGAATTTCATTTTGGGGTCCCTCTTTTAACCACATCAAATGCTTTCTAGCCTTCCTCTTCTTCACTACTACTTAATCTTATTTTTCTCTGTGAAAAGAACACCTCTGAGCTGGCAATTCTTGTCTGCAGCTGCTGTAGTGCTCGTGTTCTACATTGGGTCATCTTCTCACTGTGGTGCCACCAGCAGCAGGGAATGGGCTCCATGTCTTACCTGTGCCCCCCAGATGGCTGCACATCACCCAGCTAGGCAAGGAAATTACTGGGAAAGGCCTTGGACAGGGGCCTGAATGATAACCAAAACCATCATCATCCACCCAAGAGGATGGACTTCTCTCCCAGTGTGAGCAACATCAAGGCTCTCAGCAATAAGCTGCTTTTCCAGCTGGAATAACTCCTGTTTGATGAACTCCTGTTGATCAGAGCTAACCCAATGCACAAGCAAAGCTGGCACAGGCTGGTTCCCTTCACAGCCCAGCTGGAGACAGATGCATTTGGCTGCTTGACATCATCTCCAGCCAAATCCACCTGTGTCCCTACAAGAACCAGGATCAAAACTCACTGGCCCTTCCTGCTGTGATGCCCTCAGGACCTTGTGCATGAGCTGAGAACAAATGTGGAGTGGGAATATCTCCTGCTTGGTTAATGGAGGAATCTTCAGCCCCCTCCAGCCCCTAAAGAAGGCACAGGCAGGAGGAGCACAGACCCAGGGGTGGTCAGGGAGATGTCATCCTAGAGGAGATTCCAAACTCCCTGGAGGCTGCCCAGTGCAGGCACTGGATTTACTGCTCTCATGCTCAAAACAGGAGTGAGCAGCATCTGTTGATTGTATCCAGGAGCAAAGCACAGAGTTTGAGCATGGATTAGTTAAAAACACTGTCCTTGAACGCCAGAAAGCAGCTGGGACAAACCCATGGCTCTGCTGGAGGAACACTGCCAGCAATAAAAGCTAAGTCCCCTTGTGCAGAGATGGTGGCAGGCCATCTGACACTAATCCTGTGCCTCCAGCAAACAAAGCCTCCCAGGCATTGTGAAATCTCCTCACTATTTGCTGGCTTGGTTGCCTGGAGAAGCTGCTCCGTGTTGGGCTGATGGAGCACTCGGTGTTCCCACACAGCCCAGGCAGCAAAGGTTAAAGCACATCACAGCAGCTTAATGAGGTTTTTAACCAGTGCTCTGGAAAGCCTCACACGCTGCTTTCTAGAAAATGTTGCAATTTAGGCTTCAGCAGGAACCACAGAGCAAGGAAAATGTTATGCCTGGAGCATCAGTCTTGTAGTGTCTTGCTGCACCACTTCCAGATGAACTTAGCTCAGCTTGTGTCTGGAAATGACTTTGGGCTGGAGATTACTAGGAAGAGGAGAGGAGGCATGCTCTATTCCTGGACTGCACATTAGTGTTCCATATGGGTGCAGAGCCAAAGCATATGGACCTCCATCTGCTAGGCAGGCCTGGCCTGGCCCCACGGATGGTTTATAATGTGCGTAGATTCATCCAGATTTGGGATTCCTCCAAAGCAAGATGAGAGCCAATGACTCAAATATTGTGCAAAGCCATTGAAACTAATGGCACTAAACAACAATCATTTGTCTCCTGTTTGATTTTACTTGCTGTAAAATAATGAATTAGTTACGGGGGTGGGTGAGTATTGTGCTGTGGATGGAAGCTTTAAAGGAAACATGGTTAAAAGAAAGCAAAACAAGAATCATCCTAGTAATTTTGTGTCAGCCTCCTCCCATGTATTATTCCCCAGAAAGTAAGCTGTGTCCTTCAACTTCAATAACATGGCATTTATGCTCCATCTGTGATCAGATTTAAAGATGTTTGCAGGCATAATTCAGGCAACTTTCAATGACAAATCCAAGGAAGCTGGGGAAAGAACTTTTAAAGTTCTTCCATGACTAAAACAACTCTAGGGAAAATGAACTTTTGCTCCTACAAGCTCTTTATTAACCACAGCAGACTTGGATGTTTCCTGCTCTTTTAAAACAAATAATTAGCCCCCAAAGACTCCAAGTCTCAGCATGCTGTGCTGTTTCTTGCACTGGCGTGTGGTGGGACTTGTCCTGACCTTGCTGAAATCAAGAGACAGCACAGCAGCACCATGATTTTAGCCCCTTCTTCAGGTCACATTTCTGCTTTGAGAGATGGGCCTCAGAGGCTGGATTTGAGGCACCATGCTGGAAACATTTCTGCTGAATTTCCTGCAGAGCTGTGTGGGACACATGATTAAAGCCACAGGATGACCGCCAAGGGGATGGGCTATTGTGGCAGCCCCTGGGAGAGCTCATAGCAGTGAAAAAAAACCTCTCTCCACTAAATTAATTAATTGCCATGCATGTTAGCTCTGGGGTTTGGGGAAATTGCCGTGGCCTGATTTCCTTCAGCACTTTTATTCCTGGCTGGAGACCAGGGGAGTTGTTGAGGTTGCTGACTTAAGACACCATAACAAATGGCTGGAAGTGCCTGGGCAGGCTCTGTGATTTGTGACCTGCACGTCTCACCTGCCTCCAGCACGGCTTCACAGCACCTTTCCTCGGGTTTTATGGAAAGGGCAGATTTACAAGCACGCCAGCCTCCTCCTGGCCTTCCCAGGAGAGACCAGGAGGGCACAGATTTCTTGGCCAAACACCGTCTGAGAAGCCAGGCAGCTCTGAGCATCTCGTGGTTTATTTTTGGAAGAAGCAATTTTGGTAATTGCAAGCGTTAAATGAAAGGCAATTAGGGATGGAGGGAAGGTGTTGCATGTGTGTTGGAATAGGAGCCAGTTCCGAGGCAAAGGGCCTGTTAGAAACGTGGAGCCCTGGATGTGCCACGGGCCAAAGGGGGCAGGGAGGTGCTGGAGGGTTTTTATGGGTGTTTAATGTGAAACAGGGCATGGAAACACATCTGTGATGTGTCTTTTATGGTCTTCCCAAGGTTTTAATTAAAAACACAATAAAAGCACAACGAGAGGAAGCCAGGATGTTTTAACAATCATCTGTTATAAATTGTTTTATGGGGGGGAAGAAAATCAAAGAATTGTTAGTGTAAAAGGGTTTGGGATGCTGAGTTCACATGGAGAAATAAACCCTCTGGGAAAGGTTTTCCTGTCAGGAAGCACGTGCTGCACTGGCAATAAAGTGCAGGGGGGCTTCCATGCTGCTCTGGGGATCTGCCAGGTGGCTGCTTCCCCAGCAGGGACATCTGTCTGCCAGAAACATGAGAGGTTTGGGAGCAGGATCACACACCAGGAGGTGAGAGGAGGAGAATGCTGGATTTGGGCTGGGATGATCTTGGGATGGCTCAGAGGAGTTCCAGCTGGAGTTTCGGAGATGACAGAGCACGATGCATTTTGTGCTTGGTGACAGGAACACTAAAATAATTTTGTGCAGCACCTGTTGCCTCTAAGAGAGATGACAGCAGGGAAGCACTGGAACAGGATGGAAGGGAGTTAATGAGGCCCAGAGAGGTGGCTGCAGGCCATGCAGGCAGCATCCCCGGCTCTTTTAAGGGATTATGAGGGTTTGGCTTTGTCCATGGCCTCAGATAGGATCAGGGGTTTGCTGCCTACAGCTGGGGTGCCAGTCCAGCTGGAGAGGAATGCATCTGGATATGTCTGTGAGCTGGTCCCCTCCCTCAAGTCTCTGTGTTCATGTTCTCATTGGAGAAGGCAGCCCTGGACCAGCCACCACAACACTCCTGGGCTCTTTCTCCATCTCTTCCACTGGTGCCTTTAGACGGTTTTCTCCATGTGTTTCCCAGTTTTTTTGCTAGAAGAGAACAGCCATGCCCCCAGATGGTCCACACTGCTCCCACAGAAGCTTTCTGGATGGGTTTTCTCTCTGCCTTCCAGACAAATCCAATGGCTCCCAGCAGCCCCCAATGACCACAGTTCCCTGAGCTTGTAGTTTAAATGGAGATTAGCTTCTAAAATTTAACGAGGATCTCTGTGAAAACAGCGTCCCAAGGATAAAACAACAACCAAAAAAAAAAAGGAAGCCCATTGAATACCCATCCAATTAAGGCTTCCAACTGATCCTCATTAAACATCCGTTCCTGACATTTGACAGAGCGGTTTAGATTAGAACAGTGAAAAATCCCCTTGAAAAGGCAGACTGACATTTTGCAGAGGAGTGTTTTCATAGTAATACTAATGGCTTCAAACCCTCAGCTTATAACCTGGCATGATAAAAACAAAAAAAAAAACAAAAACCATTTGGCTTGGCAAAGGGGTAAGGAGCAGCCAGGCTGGCTGGCAGGGAAACTCCTGGTGACCAAACTCCTGGCTGCAGTGAATGCAGGCAACCCCTGTCTTGGCTCTCCATGTGCAGGGTCCTCAAAAGGCAGCATTTAATAAGATACAGAAGCTGTGGTTTTTTTGGCTGAGCTGAATATGAAATCGCCATGGCAACCTTTCTTCCCAGGTGATCTGAGTCAGGTAGCAACAGCAGGGATGAGTTAAAGGTCATCCCTGCAGAGGGAGATGGGCACTGATAAAGCACTTTAACAAGTCCCAGGGGAGGTGGCATTTAAAAGCCACTCCAAGGGCTCAGCCAGACCCGTGAAGGGAGAGAAATCCAAGAGCAGCAGTGGTTGGAAAGCTCCTGGCTGAGAAGGCAACAGCATCAGCAGTGCCCAGAGGTCACTCCCATGAAGGCACCCGACCCATGAAATGTGTGTCCAGCCTCAGGTCTCCAGGACCTGGAGAAAGTCTTGTTTAGCAGCTGGGGAAAACCTTTGCAAGAAAAGCTCCTGTTCTGGAGTGAAAATAACTCTGTGTGAGGGGTGAGACCTCACCCTCCAGCAGAGAAACAATAATTTCAAAAATCATCTAAGACTAATTGCAAACTGATTTTCACCAGGACTTGTGCTTCCAAAATACCTGAGGCTCTTTGAGAAGCATCCCCTCCCACCTCAGACAAAGGGCTCAGTGTGGTTTGTGACAATGAGCCAATGCTATTATCCTCACTGCACAGAGAAGGAAAACAGAGCCATGGAGGGGGTGCTGTCATCTCCACAGCCAAATCCAGGCATTTCAAAATGCAGCTTGGAGTCCAGTGATAGCAGCTGCTCTGTAGTTTGGCCAAATGCTGGCACACAACATTTTGGGCATTACAGGGTTGGAGTGGCTTGGTTTGAGTGACCCAGCACAGATCAGGCAGCAAAGTAGTGGCAGGGAGTGCTTCTGGATTAATACCTGTGGGAATCTTCCTGTATGCCATCTATTTTTAATTTTACTATGTTTTTTTCTGATTCTCAGGGTCTCCTTTCAAATATTCCCCCTGCAACCATGAGGGCTAGAAACTCACACCTTTTGTTGCATTAACGAAAGCCGAGCATCCCAAATAATCTCAGGTTCAAGAGCTGTGACTTCAAAAACCTCACAAATAGCATGCCCTGTAAAAAAAGTAGTTCAAGCCTACAGCATCCCTTTCCCCCATTCTTGCAAAGCTCAGCTTTTACCTGGAGCTCACAACCCACTCTCACCCACAGCTTATCTTCATCTCCTGCATGGCTGCAGCTCCGGGGTCAGGACTTCCACTGGGACTAATAGTCTGATAGGTGGGATGGAAACCAGAGGTCCAGGAGATCTTAAGGGCTTGTTCTTGCTGCTGTCCTGGTGGGAGCAGAGACCCTGACAGCCAGAGCCTCCCACAGCAGTTTTAAGCAAGACCCAAATGGAAACTTCTGCCCCACCCCACCCTGTGGTCTCTAAGCTGGATGCTCCCATTGCAACCTCTTCTGCTCACATCACACCACTGGATCTGTCCAAATCAACCTGCAGGAAAAATGTCTCCCTAGCCTTGTTTTGGAAGGAGAAGATGAATCACAGAATCACAGAATGACTGGGTTGGAAGAGACCTCCAAGATCATCGTGGCCAACTCACACTCTAACACCTCAATAAACCATGGCACCAAGTGCCACCTCCAGTCTGTTTTTAAACACATCCAGGGGTGGTGACTCCACCACCTTCCCAGGCAGATAATTCCAGTATTTTATCATTCTTTCCATGAAAAACTTTCTCCTAATATCCAACTTGTATCTCCCCTGGCACAGCTTGGTACTGTGTTTTCTGGTCAAGAACCAACCCCACCTGACTACAGCCACCTTTCAGGAGTTGTAGAGAGTGATAAGGTCACCCCTGAGTCTCCTTTTCTCCAGGCTGAACACTCCCAGCTCCCTCAGCTGTTCCTCACAGGGTTTGTGTTCCATGCCCCTCACCAGCCCTGCTGCCCTTCTCTGGACATGCTCAAGCATCTCAATGTCCTCCCTAAACTGAGGGGACAGAACTGGACACAGCACTCAGGGTGTGGCCTCACCAGTGCTGAGTCCAGGGGAAGAAAAGGTGGATCTGAAGTGAAGCCCAGAGAAAGGGCACTGTGGGACCATGGTGTGCAGGACACGTGGGAGCTCCAGCCCTGTCCTGATGCCAGGAGTTTGCTGGCTCCTGCTGAAACTTCTGCTGCTCTGACCAAAGCCACGTGCTTGCTGCTGGCCCCAGCCCTCCCCACTGCCAGCCCATCTGAACACAGCATTACACAACTGCTTTGTGCCCTTCCTCTGCTCAGAAACTGGGACAGAATAAACCATTCTGCTCTGCTCATGAGGAGGGTCACCCTGCACCTTGCTCAGCCTTTGGAGTTGCCATCAACTTGTCATCAGAGCTGCTCTAATTTGAACTAATGACTGGGGAGCTCATTGCTGATTACAGGGCACTGCCAGGCTCTGGCTGCCAGCACACAAAAATCCAACTGCCCCCACAAAGCCTGCTAGGATAATATTTCTTAGCATTGCCAAAATGGACTTCAGCAGTTTATTTTGACAGCTGTAGTTTTAATTATTTATGATTGAGTTTTACAGTGTGCTGGTAGAAGAACCACGAGGCATTTCATAAAGAAAAAAAACAAAGAAAGAATGAGCCTTGTAGACTTTGTCTCAGGGCTGTGATAAACCAGGAGGGAGAAGTGGGGAAAGGCTGTGCCAGAGGACTGAGACTGGGAATCTTCTACAGACCACATTTCTCTTTGGACATCTCAGTAATTATCATAAAGCTGAGTGAGGAGGCAGTTCAAAACTTTAAGACAGGGCACAAATCTGCAATTTTTTAGAGCACAGACTTGTTGCAGCAGGCAGTGGACCTGTGAGCAGGAAAATCCATGTGCTCCATCCCTTTGACAATTTGATCCCATCCCACCCACCAGGCAGAAGAGCATTTCCACTGCAGTGTCTCAGCATTTGCCTTTTGGGGAATGGAGACAAAAGCCACACATTTCAAAGATGAGAAAGTGACACAAATCACATAAGGAAGGGGGAATTTGAACTGACTGAAAAGGCTCCAGTTTGTTCAACATCCACCCACATGTTGGAGAAGAGCCCCACTGGCATCACACTTTGGATCCAACTCATCCTGGTGCTCCTCTCCTTCTCTGTGGGGCTGTGGGGTCCACAAGACATCTCACAGATTGGATAAACACACCTGAAAGGTGCAGGTTGGCTCCTCTTAATTTTTTCCCAGTCAAGAACATCTGCAAAATTCATATAATTCCCATGGAAAATTTCAGGCACGCAGAACTGAGGTTTCATCAGAAGTATACGTAATGGGAATTATTTCCCTGGTGGTGCTGGGCAGCCCTTAAAATGTGTGAACTTGAGGACATAACTCAGTATCTGCTGCAGCTCTTGATTTTCCAGAGAGAGGAACAGTAGCCCACCTTGTTAGAGCTCTTGGAGAGCATTAAATAAAAGCTCCCTGTTACCACTCACAAGGGAGTATTTGAGCTCTTGCCATTCTCCTTTCAGGCTGAATTTGCACCAAAAGTGGTGCTTGATGAACGTGAGCCCGTGGCAAAGGCTGTCCCAGAGATGCTGCAATCTCTCTTCAAGTGTTAGTCTGAGGGCACCCAGCACCCCAGAGATGATTTCAGAGGGGAGCATGAGATGAGCTGAGACATAGCACCCGCACATCAGAGGAGATAGATGGAAAAAATAAATGGGTTTCTCAGGCTGGGGGTCAGGCTAATCACCTGCAGGTTCTATTTGCTTGTGAGCTTCTGATACAGCAGCCAGGCTTGATTTTTGTGTTAAAAATAAAAGCAAGTTAGGACATCTGGAACTTTGAGGTGGGATTCAGGGAAATCCTGGCTCATGGCTTTCTGCCATGGTGTTCCTCACAGGAAGAGCAGGATGTGGCTGTGCCAGCCCCACACAGCACTGGCCAAATGCTGGCACACAACATTTTGGGCACTGGAGGGTTGGGGGGGCTGGGTTTGAGTGGGCCAGCAGAGAGGGGACACCCAGCACTGGGTGAGCCACACCACCAAACTCCACTAACTGGTTAAGGCATCCCTGAGCAGTGAGTGCTCCTCTCTGCTGCCCTGCACCTCCCATGGCCATTTCCATCAGGCTGAATCCCACCAGGTCGTTTCCATGGTCGTATCAAATTGATACAAATGACTGCAGAATATGCAGGGCAGAAAAGACTGAGCTCGGCTCTCGGCAGAGCGCTCTGCAAAGAGGATTAGCAGCTGTGGGGGATGATTATTATCATTAATGATGTCAGAAGGGAGGCAAGCAGAGAATTCAGTATTTAGTATTTTGACAGAAGCCACAGGGTCTGGATTTGCAGTCAAATTCTACAAAATGTTCCGCACCAAAGGCTTAAAAAACAAGTGAAATGTTTATTATAATAATAATTCTTCAGTTAACGTCGAGGCAGGTGAATAGGGGATCTAACACTTGATCCCCTGCTAAGGCTTTGGCAATTGCAAATGCTGAAAGGCACGATGACACCACACAGGTTGCACAGAGGTAGCAGCTCAAGTTGCTGGGGGCTCAGAAAGGGTTGCTAATTGCCCAAATCTGCTAGAACACTGTTTGTGCCCTGACCTCCACAGCCTGGAACCCAGTGTGCTCCAGCTCTCCAGCATCAAACACACCCCAGGAGGATGCATTTGGAGCAGGATAGCTCTGGCTCTCTTGTGATGCCATTACAACCTGAGCACACCTCTTCAGGGACTGTGATCCTCCTCTGAGCCTCACATTCCCTCAAAATGTGCTTTTTGCTGCAGCCCCAGCTCCTGAGTCCGAGTCCATGCTCATTTTTCACTTCCAAACCCCAAACTAGAAGACCTTGCAGGTGGCAGGGTGTGCAGAGAATGGAGAATGCAGAGAATTAGGAGGCAACATTATATAAAACACAATAAAGGACTAATGATTAAACAAACAAGCCTCATTTGGGATCTTTTCAAGCCCTTTCAAGCCAGTGTTTTGACTTTTGGAAGCCTGGGAGCCTGAGGAGTGGCAGAAGCAGCAGCAGGGCAGAAGACGGGCCTAGAAGGAATAGGTGGGAAGGAAACACAGAGCTGTGATTAGAGAGAGGAGCAGGATCAGCATTCCATGCTCCCTGGGGAGAGATCCTGGTTCACTTCTTTGTTGTGATAAAGACAAGCAGCTTGGCCTAGGGCAAGACTTTTAACTCTTCCCAAAGCAGCGAGACTTGCTTGTTGCTGAAAGGAGGAGATGGAAAACTCCACCAACACCCTGGGCTCCTCACCCATGTCTGCTCCAGGTGCTCACAGCACAAACACAGTACTGCCTTACAAACTGCAAACCTCAGTTTTCCCTGGAACAGGCCATGTCCCTCCTGTTCTGGGCCTCTGAGCAGGTTTCCCCCACGGCAGGGACAGCAGCAGCAGGACACTGTGGGGCTCAATGCCTGTGACTTCCTTCACTCTGCGGTTTCAAACCTGGGAAATGCAGCTCAGTGATGACCTACAGCTCCAAACAAGCCCCTTTGGCCAGTGTTGATGCTTTCCAGCCTCCAGCTGGATCTGGAGCACACACATGAGTGCCCTGCTTTGCCTGGGTGCCCAAGGAGGGGAGTCCTGGCTGTGCCCAAGCAGATGCTGCCCAGCCCATGCATGTCCTGCTGCAGAGGGGCCCTGCTGAGCCAACAGCAAGCTCAGGGCTCTGCAAAGCATCTCCTCACTCAGCACTAGCTGAACTTATGCCCTAACCTACTGTGCAGGAGAAGGATGGGCAATAAAAGGAATTTTAGCATTCCTGTGGTTTTTCTGTGTGTTGGATGGGGCTGGCAGGAG
This sequence comes from Oenanthe melanoleuca, assembly GCF_029582105.1. Classification (NCBI taxonomy): domain Eukaryota; kingdom Metazoa; phylum Chordata; class Aves; order Passeriformes; family Muscicapidae; genus Oenanthe; species Oenanthe melanoleuca. The sequence goes on from NC_079344.1 coordinate 11,881,947, forward strand.
CAAAGTGCACCCACACAGGGCAGCCCTGGCAGGGCCATGGGCAGGCAGCAGCTCCAGCAGTGACTGTGGAACCCCAGAATCACAGGGTGGTTTGGGCTGGGAAGGACCTTAAAGATCATCTCATTCCAACCCCTGCCATGGGCAGGGACACCTTCCACCACACCAGGTCACTCAGAGCCCCATCCAGCCTGCCTTGAGCACTTCCAGGCAAGGGACAGTCCTGTGCCAGAGCCTCAGCAGCCTCACAATATAGAATTTGTTCCTAATATCTAATCTAGAGCTTTTCTTTTACAGTTTGAAACTGTTCTCCCTTGTCCTATCAGTATCTGCTTCTGTAAAAGTCAGCTCTTTTTTAGAAGCCCCTGTTAGGTATGGAAAGTCACAATGAGGTCTCCATGGAGCCTTCTCTTCTCCAAGCTGAACAAGCCCAGCTCTCTCAACCTCTATTTGTAGGAGAGTTGCTCCAACCCTCAGATCATCTTTGTGCACCCAAAAATGTCCTGCCTTGGTTGCCACTGGCAGCACTTCTGCTGTTTCTTCACTGGAGACAAGTTTTTCACTCCAGGTTTCTTCTTTCTTCACATAGGTGAGGAAAAAAAAAACCCTGTTAGGTGCTTTTTGTGCATAAGGGATTCCTTCATATGCTTCATCTGTCTTTTATGAAAGTGCCACTTTCACTGATCCTTTCAGACCTTGTCACGATCCATCACATCACCCCTACACCTAGGATACCCAGAAAATGTGAGTCATACTGACTGGATTTTGTGCACAGAGAGAAAGGAAAAGCTCTCACATGCCATTACTTTCTGTAAGTTTGGGAGGATATTTTAAATGGTCCTTGGTTATTATTAGCAATTCCTTTCACAGGATAAAGATGAAAGACAAACTGGAAGGAGGTGGAATGGCATGAGAAAAGAGGGAAAGAAGAGGAAGAAGCAGCATCCTTGTATGCTCTGGAGACAAGGCAAGGAAAAAAAACATCATTTCTGGTGCCTACATGCCCTGGGGAAGGCTTGTGATAGCTCACAGCAGCCACACAGGTCACCTAGCTGTGCTTGGTGGTTTTTCAGTAACACAAAAACATCTGAAAGGGCAATGATGTTCACCCTGGGAATGTCTCCAAATCCTAGATAGCCTGGCATCAAGGATACAGCACAGCTTGAACAGCTGGGGGAACAGAAATAGCCCAAATTCTCTCCTGAGCTGTTTATTTCAAGACTGAGGTGCTTTGGACAAATGACTATTGATGCTTCTCTTCCTGCCTCCCACAGTTTTCTGAGGCTGCCCAGGGAGAGCCAGATCTGGCACTGCTTTCATGCTGTTGTTGGCTGCTGGAAAACAGGTCAGGCTTGGTTCAGGACCAGCACTGATCCCAAACCTGAGGGTCTGGCTCTGGCCAGTGCAGCCCCCAGAGCTTTCCCAGTGCCACACACCTCCCCAGCTCCTCCATCATGTCCTGTGCATGTTTGCATCCCATCCATCATGCACAAATGTAGGTCATTGCTAAGGCCATGTCCCAGCAAACTGTGAAACCTCAGCTTGGCATCTTGCCCTGAGTGCCAGAGGATTTTCTCACCTCCCATCACTCTGGGCTGCTGCCACACTGAGTTCTTCCTTCCCAGTGAGTCCCTGCAAGGGCCAGGAATCTCCTGCAGCAGCAATGGCAAATGCCCTGTGACAGGGTGGGCATTGCAGGCTGCCTCAGGCAGGAAAAGAGGGTGAGGTGTGACCAATTTCAGCATCTCACCTGAATATCTGTGGTGCAACCACCCATCCACCACCCCCACTGCCACCGAGACCCCTCCTAGGTGTGTCTCCCCTCTGTGCACTGGGGTGAAAGGAAAATCAGTTCATCTTGTACACAGAAGGCACTGAACTCTTGGAACTCCACATTTGGGTTGGTGGCAGTGGGAACAGGGTCCTTTTGGCTTTTTACTGCTGGGTGGGCAAAGTTAAAAACCCAAAACAATGAGTCCATGTGCTGAGAACAAAGTAAGGACTTGTTGGCTGGGAGCTGGCAGCACAGGAAATCCACCTTTGTTCCAGCTGCATTTTTGGGAGGAGCCCTTCCTCCTTCCCTCACTCGTGGTCAGATGTGCTGCACCAAAGCCCAGTGCAGGCTGAATGACACCCAGCTGTGACATCCTCTGGGTGCTTGGAGCACATTTCCAAACACCCCAGTGACCAGAGGCAGGCAGTGGAGTGTGATGGGGACAGAGCTGGAGCTGCCAAGCCGGATGATTCGATGTTCTGGCCGTGCTGCCCACGCATCACCAGGGCTGAGCTGACCTCCACACAGATCCTAACCAGAGCTTCAGGCCAGGCTGCTTCCCCTGCACCTTCTGCCTCCATCCCAGCAAGGCTCCTGAGCCAGCAGAATGAGTTCTGCTAAATGAAGGTAGCTCTGAGCAAGGGCTCTGACCCAGCAGTTCATGTTTTCTTTGGGAGGGTCACAGACATGATGTACAAAAGCAGCACCTAAACCACTGACTAACCCTACACCTGCTGAACACTCGATATTTGTGAGCTCTATATATTTCCTCTGTTTGCACACACTTTTATTAGCCCTTAATAGGCTGAAATTAAGTATTTTCAGGTCCTGCACAAAAACAAAATGCCAAAGGAAGCCTAAAATTCCACGTTCCTCGTGTCCTTCCTCAGATTTCACCTTTTTAGACAGCACATCAAAACAGGAACATAGTGGAGCTGCTATTACTGCTGATGCTTCTCACATCATTCGAGGTGCAGGGAGCAATTAGGTGGCATTAATGGCATGTTGCTACACTAGGATCTGCCAGGCTGAGGCTCCATTCACCTTCTCCCCTCTGCTTCTGTTCTGCTCCCCATCAGAAGGGAGGCACAGCTGGCTTGCCCTGCTCCTCTGAAAATCCTATCAAAGAAAACTCCAAACGCTCCCAGCTCCTTTCAGAAAAATAAAATAAAATGAGCAGAGGAAGCATTGCCTTTCAGAGGCTTTTGCCCCAGAGCAGCAGCAGCACCTTGATGCCTCTGGCACAGGGCAGCACAGCACAGCAGCTCCCTGTGACAGGAGCAGACCCACCCTGTGCCCTGCTGCCTGCTCTGCTGATGTAGAGCCTGGCAGGTCTCCTCAGTTCTCCTTCCCAGCTTTTATGAGCCAGACTCATTAATCTCCTCTCCCTTACCAAGGGAGACCTCACTACACACTCCCTGCTTGCCAGCTTTGGAGCAAAAACAGAACATGTGGTTCCCAGGCTGACCTGAGGCTGTGGGAGCTTTAGGTTCTGCAGCCCTCTGTGCGTGGTGGTGATGCCCTGGCTGACCTGTGAAGCCCTGGTTAAGGGATGGAGCTCTGAGAGGTCTTTCCTGTGGCTCAGGCTGCCCAGGCTGGCACAGCAGCAAGCCCAGCCTGATGGGAAGCCAGCCATGCAGTGATTCCAAACCCAGCCACGCAGTTAAACAGCTGAATAACCCTGCCCTGGCACTGGGGAAGGAAGTGCCATTCATTTCATGGCTGGAAGGAGCCAGGAGAAAGCATCTTCTAGGGGTAAGAAAAGCGCCACTGAGGTTGTTGGAGGATTTTGGATTGTGAAGTTTTGGATGCAGGGGTTCCAAAAATGAAATGTTTCCCCAGAAGCACAGCCATGGTGCCATGGGCCAAGCACTGGGGCAGCCTCAGCATCCTTGCACTTAAAGGGATGTGATTTGGTGAATCTGAGTAACCAAGAAACTTTCAGCCCAGTGCTATGTCTTTACACAAGCTGCCAGCTCTGTTTGGATCTGCAGCCTTGTGCCTTCTTCACCAGGCTTCCTCCTCCACCTGCACCTCATGGAGAGGGCCTGGGTGTGAGGAGCAGCTCTGGAAAGGACAGCACTTGGCAGCTTTTGGTCACCTGATGAGACTGGAGGGAGGAAGGGTCAGGACCAGAAAGTGATAAAGTGGAGCAATCACTGCAAGTGGAACAAGGTGTTTGGGAAGTGTTTTGTCAGCTAGGAGCTCGTGGAGACCAGCAGAGCTCCACAGCTGACCAGAGAGACCTCCAGGGGCTTCATAGAGACAGGTAAGGTGGAAAAAGTAGCTCAGAGGATTTGTTCTGAGTACACAGAAGGAGTTTTGGTTTTAAGTGAAATAATGCTGGTATCAGAAACTACATTTGTACATGTGCTTGTTTGCTCCTGGCACCCCTGTCTGAGCGGGTGATAATGCTCAGGGTGGAGAGGGGATGCCTGAGACATCCAGATCTGAGACTGGAAATGGCTGAGGGATCTGTGGCTTCCAGCAGTAGTGAGGTGACTGGTCACCTGTATCTGATCTTCAGGCTTGAACCCACCAAGGTGCACGTCAGGACTCTCCAAAATCCTCAGGCTTAAAGCGCCCGGAGGTGGCGTGGCCCAGGGCAGCAATGCCAGCTTGGAGAGAGAGCCCTGGCTGTAGTGAGCCTGTGATTTACATGGCTGAAGGGCTGTGCTGTGTTCTTGTGGGCTTAGAGCAAACAGAGCAGGAATTGACACATCCTGAGCGCTGTGTTCTGCATTTGACATCTCCGTGCGTGCACCTCGTGTGGTGTATTCATCCTCTCACAGGCTCCTGCCTGTTTGCTCTCACACTAATGAGATATTCTCACTCATTTCTTTGTTATGCCAGCTCTAATTTCCAGCTCTTTGACACGAGCAACCATTTTTCTCTAAAAGGCTGAGATCACATGGCAGGATTATAAATTTACTCCTGAAATGCACCATTAATAAATAATAAAGTGTTTATAAATATGCAAAATAGATTATTAGTCAATTCTATAAAATCTTGGCTACAGGAGCATAAAAGTGTGCCCTGCAGCTTGTATATCTATTATAAAAAAGAGGAAGGAACAAAAAAGAAATTCAGATTCCCTTTTTAACTTCCAAGCAGTAAATACTGAATAACTTATTTCTGATAGTGATTATGTTAAAAGCAAATCATTTGTTTCCTTGAACAGCAATGAACAATGCACTGCAAATATGTGATTTTAAAAATATTATGTATGAGCAGAGGGACAGAGTGTGTCCTTCATTTGAACAGCTTATTAAATAGAAGCTCTTCAGCAAGAGCCTTGCCCTGTCTGTGAGCATCCTGAACAGGACTATTCTTTAATTTAATTTTTACAAGCTTCAGGAGCGCTAGCAGCATGTAAATATTCTTGCCTCTTAACTAGAGGAGCTCAGATTGGAGCCTTGAATCATGGAATCACAGAGTGATTTGGATTGAAAGGGACCCCAAAGATCATCCAGGTCCATGCCCATTGAGTCAGACATGGAAATGGCAGCTCCTGAGGATCTCCTTGCTCTGGGTAGCCCCTGCCTTTCTAGCAAGACCCATCCCCATCAGCAGGTTGTTGCAGCAATGCTTTGCCCTTAGTCCAAAGTAAAGAGATTTATTTCTCCTTTGCCACAGCTTTGTCCACAAGGGCATTGTTAATCTGTTCCCCAGGTAACACACAGCAGATGGGGGTGGGAGTCAGGAAACTGGGAATTGGGTGGCAGAAATACCAGGGGAAGCTGGATGGCAAAAGGGGCAGGAAGGGAAGAAGGGCAGGAACCACTGCATTCACTGCTGAGCTCTGCAAGCATTGCTGCACCATCAGCAAGAGGAACTGGTCTGACCCAAAATAAAGCTATACACAGTAAAAGAAACAGGAGGCATTGCCTAAACAGACTGGGGCTTTTTTCTGTTTACCTGAGAATCATCTCAGTGCCACTGGGATCTGTGTTGTACGAGTCCTTATGCAAGGAGATGGAGACAACCAGGTAATTTCAGACACTGTCCAAAGGCACTGCTGAGATGACTCTGCTGACAGCCAGGCAAAAATGAAGTGGGGAAATGTCAAATATTCTTGACCTGAGCTTAAACCTTTATGAATTGAGGGCAGAGGGAGAGAAATGTGTCTGTAAAGAAGAGCTTCTCTTCAGATAAATATATTTGTATCAAGGCACAGACAGTCTGGAAATCCATGGAGGGGAAACAGCTGGGGGGAGGCAAAGGATTTGGCAGTGATGCTTCAAGGAATTGATGACAAAGAGTTTATTTTTGCTCAGCAGTAGTGCAGTGGTTATTCTGGGCTGGTATCAGAGCTGATGAGGACCAGCCACATCAACACAGGCCCCTTTAACAGACTTGTTCCCTGGCAAGAAATGCATATCTGAAACTCACAGCTGAGGATTCACTGTGAGCAAGGCCAGTGAGGCTGGAGGGGAGGTTGCCTTCTGTGATCCTGTAGCCCAGAGAGAGTCTCTTTCCAATCTGGATGCAAGAGAGAATTGTGCCACAGTTATTTCACTGGCATTTAGACTTGGCAGAGGAGTCCCCAAGGATGTTCTGTGCTGTTCAGCACAGGTCAGAGAAGATGTTTAAGCTGGCTCATCTGGCTTTTAAATTGTTGATAGGACAGAATAACAACATGCACATTGAATTAAATTATCTAGAAAGAACCACTGCAAGAACCTCAGAGGAGTCAGGATGAGCTTTAAGCAGACAATGTGTTAACCTTCACAGAAAATCCTTAAAATAAATGACCCTGGCTGAGGTGGTGCAGTAGGTCATCTAATCCTTATTCCTCCTCATCCTTCAAACCAACAGTCCCCATCTGCACAAGACAGAGCTGAAACCCTGGCCAGGGAATCAGAGTCCTTGTCCTTGTTTCACACTCAGATCAGTGGGTTCCCTCCATCACTGGGCAGGATGGATTGGGCAGAGACAGGCAACAACCAGGAGTGTGTTCTCAAGCCAGGGCTGGCAGCCTTTGAAGGCTGCAATTAGGGTTGGAACATCTTCCAAGACAGAGATTAAACATGCTGCTTGAAGCTTTGAAGCAGCTGCTCAAGCTCCTCAGGACCTGCCTTCCCCTTCCTTGTCCATATGCAGCCTAAGTGGGCTCTCCCCATGGAGCTGGAAGGAGCTGGGCTCCCCTGTGTCCCCCAGTGTGGAGGCAAGTGAGGAACAAGGTGGCTGGAGATGAGCATGAGGGGGGAGAGAAGCCCAGGAACCAGCTTTGTGCCTCCTAAGCCATCAAAAACTGCACCTGGATTTTTACACCCTTTGTTTCTTAGCTTTAAAGCAATAGCCACGCCTTCCATGCTGCTTTCTTGAGCTGAAGAGCTGTTTTCCATGAATTAGAAGTACTGTTTTGAAATTTATTTGGCTCATCTAACATGCTGTGAGCAAATGGCCACGGGAGAAGTGAGCCAACCTAGAGTGGGTGTCTGTTTGAAACCAGTGCTGGGAGAGTTTCTGGCCCCTTCAAAACTGGTAATTGACAGCTGATAGGGAGATTAACTATCCTCAGTGTTTCTGTGCAGCCTAGTTACAGACTACTCAGCTTTAAGCAATTAGAGCTGCTCCTGTTTCATACTCTTAACAGAGCTCGTTGTCAGGCATGATTCCAATCACCTCCGTGTTCAGCTCCCGTCCCTGGCAGCGTTTGCCACACATCGCTGACAATTTCGCAGTTATCAGTAGAAGGCATCCAGAGATCACTGACACTGAGACACAAGGAAGACACCCCCGCCCTTGCCAGGGCTGTAAATGTGAATTAGCTCTGTTCACTTAACCTCATCCTGCACACAGATTCACTAATAAGAGCAGCAGCTTGTTCGAGGGTGGAAACAGCCACCCACGGGAGAGGGGAAGCTGTGCTGTACTCTGGCCCATGCACAACTCTTCCAGATACTGCAGAAACATCCCCTTAATGGGATCCATTTAGGAAAAAAAATATACTAAGACTTGCCTGACAAAAAAATCTTTGGTGCAGCTTTGACTTTCCCATGTCAAAATTCAAGCTGAGCCTTGCCCCTTTCCTCACAGAGCCTCAGCTGCAATCACCTTTATCAAACTCAGCTCTTCAGCTCTTACTTAGGTAATAATTTCCACAAGTCATTTGCTCATCTTCCACTTGAGACCCCATCAGAAAGGTAAGTGCAGCAGCGATGGCAGCCTCTGCCTTTTGTTCTGCCACATCCTCACTGCTGCAGCCTGTGCTAAGAGCAGCCTGTCCTGCTCACCAGCCTTAGGCTAGGGCTTACCTTGAGGGGTCTCACAGCTTCCTACACAAACCAGATCAGCTGCTCAACAGCTGGCTCAAGGCTGACAGCATTTTTGGGTACTTTGAATTAGATTGAGCTTCACTCTGCTGGCAGGACATAATTCAAAAGCAGAGGCGGGACAGCAGCTGCCTCTTGTCTGCAGCACTGAATTACTCTTAGACTGATCCTGAAGAGATGAAGACATCAAGGCAGAGAAATCATGTGGTACATGGCAGAGGAGAGAGGCACAGCTAATCCATGTACAGGGTGCTGGACCAGTCTGTCCTGTAGCTGCTCCAGAGCCCAGGAGTGTCTGCTCTCCATATCCAGGGTGGAACAAGCAGCCCCAGTCTGCCCTGATCCTTATCTCCAGCACTTCAGCATCTTGCCATGCCCTGAAAGCCACAAGAGAAAATTGCTTCAGAGATTAACAACTTCATCAAGCAAGTCTGGAGGGGAAGGAAGTCTGCTGAACAGCTGAGGTGTAACCTGGCCACCCCAGGGAGTACTCAGAGTCTGGGACAACGGGCTACAGCTTGTGGGCTCTGAGGTACCAAACTGAGATCCCTTCCCTATTGCAGAGGATTTTGCCTTTTGATCCCAGAAGTAAGCCCAGCTTCCTGATAGTTGATGAGGACCTTGTGTGATTAAACATACTCCTCTACCATGCTGCTAAAACCAGTTTGTTGTCAGGCTGATTCAGTCACAGGACAAAGGGACTTGCAACTCTCTAAAAATGGAGCACACAGGTGCCCTGACATCCACCTCACCCCAAAAAGCAACACCCCTTTCCCATCCCTGCCTTCAACATAACACACAGCACAGGGATTTCAAGAACATGTTTAATGATGGCAGTTTCTACTGAAACACATGAAGTCCATTCAAACACAACCAATTTTTCCTTAAAAAGAAGCTTTGGTCACAATGACAAATTCTTTTTAAAAAACTTCAAAGCAATTGCACAAAACTGAACACATGGTCCTGATATCTCCTCACACACAAACTGCAGCAGCAGCAACTCATCTAACAAGGAAAAATCTTTAACAAAAACCACAGCCCACCACCCTGCAGAGATTATACCATGTACATGGAATTAGAGGGAACAGTTATAAACAAAGTGTTTGAGTTAATTAGTGTCTGTGTGTTCAAGCTTCATTAGTGCCTGTAGACTCTTACAAGTGAGTCTGGCCTTAAGATAAACACTAGGGGATCACAGAGTCAGTGTGCTAAACGAGTGTTTGCAGTCATTTCTGCAACTTCCAGGGAACAAAAGGGGGAAAATGCAAATAACAAAACTATCTGTGTGCTCAGTTCTGCAGTAAGCACAACACACTGATTTGTGGCTTCTCAAGTGTAATCTCTGGTGACAGGGCTGTGGCTGGAGTAAAGAGCTGCAATTCTGTGCAGGGCTTTCCCTCCACCTGCACAAAGGGAAAAGCCTCTGACTCACATACTCTGCCTCAGCCAGGATTCGTGGATTCTGTAAGCAGTAAGTGAACTACAGGCAGACAGCTGTAACAACATTTCTGTTTTCATTTTCTGTAACAAAAAAATATGCCTTTTAAAATGCTCTTGAACAAAGCAAGTTTGACTAAGCAACAGAAAATAGCAGCAGATACTAAGACACGTTACAGTCACAATCAGATTAAATCTGCAGTGTAAGATACACAGAACATTAAGGTAAAAAACTCATGTAGTGGTTAATGGCTATTTCTTCTCTGATGAACTCCTAGAGCTACCTGAACCAAACAGTTCAAATTATTAAAACTATGTTTTAAACTGATTTCTACAATTAAAAAAATATTCATATATATATACTATTAGATGAGTCACGTCAAGTGCTCTTAAAATCTTAACTAAATATAGCTATAGAATATTTAACCAGACACTTTAAATCACATACAGCAAGTTTTGTAAGAGGTAAACATTGCCTCATATTTGCAACAGCAACTGAGTATCAGACAGAGCATTTGGATTATTTTCATGACTGTGAGCAACTGGTCAGGTTAACATTTTATTTCCTCCAAGCAGCTGCTGCTTCCCTATAAGCACTTTTTAACTTATGGCACACAGTTTGGGACTTCCCCAAGGAGCCAGGAAATCCCAGCTGCCTTGAGCACCTCCATCTCCAACATCTGAAACATCTGGTCCCTGTCCACCATTGAGATTTGGCCATGTTGTAGAAATAGTGGGATTTTTTGGTTTTCTAAGCTACAAGCTAGGGGTACAGAAGGCCTTTGCCAGCAAGTGACCTGAAGCTGCTGGACAAACTGATTTCAAGAACCCACTTGCCCTCAGAAGGGAGAAGTGCCCTTCATGCATCTTTTCTTCTCATCTCTCTCCTACATAACTTGTTCTTGCCTTTTGTTTGTGCAGAGATGGTTTCATGCCCCGTCCCCACTCTGAGAGTGCCTGATGCTCAGCTTAATGAGCGTGGCAGGAGTGGGCATGAACTCGTTGCCATGGTGCCTGCACAGACAGGGCAGCCACCTCATCCTGTCCCCTCCTTCCACAAATGCCAACAGAAGCCTTTAACTCCTCTCTCCTCTCAGCATTGCCACTTCCCTGACCTCAAAAGGGCTTGGTCTGCCCAAGTTGAATTCCCAGCCTTCAAAGTCTTGCAGCCCTGAAGAAACTCAGTATTTCCTTCTGGTGCACCCAGCCTAGAGCCTGAAACCAGTTTTACTGAGGTGAGGAAAGAGCTCCAGACCTCACCTCAACCTGCAATGCAGCACTGCTCCACTCCCTGCTCCCTCTGGTTCCTACCAGCCAGAACAACCTGCCCAGCCCATCCTCACCTCTGCCATGTCAAACATGGCTTGGTAACAGCGGCACAGAATGACTCAAACTATTCCATGAATGAAAATAACAGAGCATTTCATATTGCCTTGATGACTAATATTAACACAACAGTCTGCTTTGGGATTTTTCCACCCAGGCTGAGTTGGCTGTCTGCAAAGCCTTTGCTGACTCACAGCTAGGGAAAGCAAGCTGTGGTATGGCAGCTGCTGGGATGAATGCACAAGGCTGCTTGAAAGGAAAGAAAAAATTCCCCTTCACCTCCTTTTACTGACTGAAGGGCCAAGGGGAACCACACAGAACTGGTGCAGGTCGTGGTATCATGACAAAGCAGTTTGGTTTCTCAACAAGCCACAAATCTCAATAGGGCTTTAAAAAGTAAAAATAAAAAATCCCAAAAACGGCAGCCTGCTGCAAGGCTGGTGCTTTGCCAGAAACTGCTGTCTCCTTAAGGGATTGCAACTGCAATGCTGGGAGAGGGTCAAGCAAACAATGGGACAATCCTAAAACAATTGGGAAAGATGTGCTCCTCAAGAAAAGCAAGGTTCCAGCCAGCCTAAAAACCCCAAATTGAAGGTGTTAAGGAGTGCAGTAAACAGTAATGTCTGAACTTAATCTGTGGTTACTCTAAAGGAAAACCACAAAGTAAAGGAACTAACCCAGTTAGGTTTGCCCTTTCTACTGCTGGCTGGAATGCCTGGATGCCTGTGGTCTCCCAAACCTGACCTTTCCAGATGCAGCAATCTAATTCCCACAGTGTCATCCCACAGCTCTGACCTCTGCAGCACAAAGCACAGCAGGGAGCAACAGCTAAAAATGTGTCCTTGAGTTAAATGAGCTTTGTCAAGCAGGTAGTAAGAGAAAACTTCCAGTTTGACAGAAAATAAGATTGCTTACATGAAGCTTCCATGAAAAATAAGAATGTTCTCTCTGCAATCCAATCATTCCACATGAAGACTTACTTTGCTTAGAAAAAGTTAATGAATTGTAGACAAGTTACAGTCAGCACAGGACAGTACAAAACACTGGTGTTACTCCCAGTGGAAGGGCAGAAAATTACAAAAATATATCTTCTTTAATCCAAGATTGTTGCAGTTTAGAGCATGCCTGATTCTTCCTATTTCCCTGTGGTCTCACTTACTGAAGTTGATCTGATCAGAGCTCCTTGGGACAATGAGAGTGTCATCATGAAAACTTAGTGCAATTGTTGTTTAAAAAAAAAAATCAGTAGCAAGTCAAGAAAATTTCCTCCATGAGTCAACCTCCCAACTCCATCCCACCCAAAACCCTACACCTGTGGCATTTCAGCATGGCTTACATTTTTACCATCTTAAGTCCTAAGTCACCTCTGTAAGGCCCAAAAATACTTGTTGATTTTTTTTTAAACACATGATCCGTTTAACAATGACCGTAACAGTGACTGAAGTGTTGAATTAGGATTTTAGAAAATGAGTCCTTGGAGCAGCTCAGTTTAACCTTCCTTGTCTTCCTCCTTCTGCAAAATTTATTTAGACTGTAAGGAGCTGCACCTTGTCATGCTTTGGTGACAGTGCAGCCCTCCTAAAGCAAGAGAGCCCAGTTTGCAAAGAGGAACTCTGGTCATTCCAACGCAGGAGTCAGGACACCAGGGAACCAAATGGTGCTGTTTTAGTCAGAAGATCCACAGCCTGCTGTACAAACAGCACCTCGAGGAGGTGAGGCTTGGTTTGGCTGTAATGCTGCAGAGATGAAAGCCTCCCCTTTCACAGTTATGGGTTCAGCAGGTCCCTCGACAGCAGAATGACTTCCTGCAGGGCACCGAGGCTCCAGGAGCTGCTTTACCTGGAAAGCAGAAGAATTAGTACAGCTGGAGATCTGCAATTAAAATTACTCACAGGCAGAGATGAGAACCCACGTGTGAAATGGAAAATAAAAATCCCAATGGCCACAAAGGGAAAGGCAGCATCATTCACTAGAACTACCACCAGTCCCCTCCAGCAGTTTGTGGATGTTAGTGCCATGCCAGAAGAGATGCCAAGGGAATACAAAAGCAGAGTCAGATGAGACACAGCCCAGATGCTGGAAGATCCCGTGGCCAGTTACTGTGCAGAGCAGAGAAGGGGATGTGCACAGGGAGGCACATAAAATCACATTCTGCACCTCACAGCTTTTACACACCAGTGCACCCCTTACCCATCAACACACATAGACCATCCTCCTTGCTATAGACACTCCTTCTGACACCCTACTGCCTTAACTGCTTCAGGGTTCAAAAAAAACTCTGAATAGGAACTTGTTACACTCCAGGAAGGAGGAGAGAGCCCTCCCATAGGACTGCAAGAGCAGCAGAACACGGTGTGATCCGCAACACCTGTCAGAGTTGGGAAAGAACTGGCCTTCAAAACCCAGCAAAAATTGCTTTTTGACTACCTCTTTTTCTCCCCTGCTGTGGGCCTATAGGAAATCCTTAACAGCAGCACCAAAGCTTTGGCAATTTGTTGTATTTATAGTGAGCTGCTGCCTGTGTTGGTGATTTGCACCCCCTTCAGATGAGGATAAATGATACCCCTCCATTTACACACAACTTGTCACTGCTGCCTGCTGGGGAAAAAAAATAAGCTGCTATAAACCCCAGTACAATTCACCTAGCATCATCCAGAATTGCCTGCAGCTTTCACTGGAAAAAAAAAAATCCATTAGAGGTGCTCCCTTGAGAGTGAACACCTCACAGTAACAAACAGAACAATTCCATGCTCCATTCAGAGCTGCACATGCAGTCAGGATCTGGAAAGGATGTAGTGCTAGACAAGGCACCAGTACTGTAACCTATATTTTACAGAGACTCCCAAGACTCCAGTACATCAAAAGCTGAGCCCTGCAACTGTGCTGAAGATGTTTCTATACAGTTTAGAGTTACCAGTGCCTGAAAAAGGGATGAATACAGAATCCAGCCCTTACACGTGTGCATCTTTCCTGCAAGCTCTCAAAAAGCCCTTTAGACCCACAATGGTTGAATAAATATTCCTGCCCTCTTCCCTCAGCCTGCCATTGCTCCTTACACATAAATCTTTCTCCTCTCAAGAGCACTTTGGAAGATGCATTCCTAAACTGCTTCTGCGTGCTGCTGATGCTGCTGCTGTTAGAGGGAAAAATGACAATCCACAGGGAAAACAAACTGAGGAATTTTACTCAGCCAACAGGAAGGACAGAGGCTTCAATCTGCCCCAAGAAAAACTTTCTATCAGAATTTATTTAGGAGCCTGACATCAGGACTAGCATTTAAATTCCAAGTTCTTTCCCCAGCTCTGGGCTGTCACATGGCACATATCACCCTGGACAGTTGTGAAATTCCCCCAGCTGGGCTCAGCAAGCAAAGAAAGAGCAGAACTCGCTGCCTCCAACAGCTGCAAGTCAGCAGGGAGAGGAGTCACTGCTGATATCCCAGATTACTGAAGTGCTTTCAAAGCCTTTCATGTGCAAGGCACCACAGAATTTATTCAGAACTTGTTTTCAGTTTCCTATTGAAGCTGACAAGAAATCCCCCAACGAGCATCGCTAGAGTTAATAAGCTTAACAAGCTAACAATTTTATTTACCTTTTCAGAAACTGGTTCTTTTTGCAGCTGTTTTAATCTCTTTTCTCTTATTGCACAAAGCAAGCAGAATGCTCTGTGGTGGGGGATGGACACCAGTTTGTTGGAGATGTTTGCCTGTAACCTACTTTACTTCAGAGCTCTCTCCTCCAGTATCCCTGAGTGCCAAATGCCTGATGAATCAATGGCTTAGCTCCATCACAGAGATCACAGAACCCAAGCAAATTCCCCTTGCCTTCCTGAAAGAAAGTGCTAAAGGAGCAAAGAGGAGAGGGAAATCTTCAAATCAAAATCTATCTGTGAGATGAGAAAAAGCACATATGGAAGATGGGATTTAGCTTTCCACTAACTCATTTTTGAAGATGTGCAGCAAATCCCATCATAAATCTTGAAAAAACATCTGACATCTGGGAAATGATGACCAATATAGTTCATATGGTCCAGGAATCAACTGGACAAGAATGCTTTATGGCCTTCAGCAGAGATTGAATTGATAATCAAGAAACAAACACTACTTCCATTGCTCAGTTTGCTTTCTATGTGTAGCTCTGTAATAATTTCAGAACAATTCCTGAACTTTTTATCCAAATGCCTCTCTCAACACCAGAGCAAATACATACAGAAACACACATACTAAAACAGTGGTTTCTAATAAGCTTTTTAAGCTTGTTGTCCAAGTGATCTGGCACTTTTACTCTGTGACAATCTTTGTTTTATACTTTCTACCTCTTTTCACACAAATTGTGCCTGCAGGATTAGAGGCCACTGACAGAGCTGCTTCCCTGCTCCTGAAATGAGGTTGCAAAGAGGGGATCTGATCCAACATACATTCCACAGAGGCAGCAGTGGGTGTCTTTTGCATCCACAGAAAGGACTGTTTGGGTAAGATTTTGAAGTGGTCTCATTAGTCTGCCTTACTGGAGGAAGGTGGTTATTTCTTGTTGCTCCACTGCCCAAGGGAAGCCAGGGGGGGCTTTACTGGGAGACTAAAACCTTAAAGCCTCCTGAAAAAAAGGGAAAAAATAGCAACGACCTTCATCCAACAGCCCAATTTACACTGTCTGCTGTTCTTTGATGCCTCATGTAAGACTGGAAACAAATCTGCACAAGGACAAAGCATTAAAGGAAAGAAAATTAACTGCACAAGAACCAATTGGAGAGGTAAATGTCGCTTCTCCCCTGTTGCTGCTCCACACCAACTGCCTTTTAATTAGAGAACTGTTTGCATTACATGGGGAGAGAGCACAGAATCTCAATTACTCCCCCAAATACAGATGCAAGTGTCAGCACAATCTTTCATCAATGGGAGGGGATCTCAAGTAAACCATCTCAGAGCTTCCCACACCATGAATACCAGCTTGGGGGCTCAGGGAGGACTGGGGCAGATACCCCAAGAGAAGACTTGTTAGAAGGTCATTCCCTGACTCCCTGTGGGCAAGTCTGAGCTGCCCTTTCTGCAGCTCTATCCCTCTCTTCCCATCTGAACACAAGCACCTATGAAAAAAGTCCTGACTACTTCAATGGGGCTGTCAGTGGTCAAACTCAGCAACTCCAATCTGCAAAGGAGTCTCTTTACTGGTGACAGGATTTGTGAACTCTTTGGGATATACTCTCCAACCTGCACAAAGCAATCAGAGAGCTTGACACCTTCTACAGCAAATGTATCTTCAAAGCAGTTTTCCCAAAATCAGCACTGTAAGGGGCAGTCTGTAAGATGATCTTTGTCTCCTAACTGAGTAGCCCTGTTTGAGCTAAAGAAAAGTATGCCTGAAACAGCAAGGACTGCAGAAAATGTGCAATTTAATAGCTGTTGCACTGTGGCAGAAAGGAGAAATTCCCACAGCTGAAAAGATGACTGATTGGCCAAGAACAGGGGCCCAGGATGAGCTGATACCTTCAGTGATAGAGCAGAGCTCCTGCTCCAGGGAAGCAATGTCAGATAACACGAACACAGCTCTCAAGAGACAAATGGGCTCCAGCTAGCTCTCTTTGTTCATCCACTATTTCACTATTAGACATCTTGTCCTGAAGCACTGCCATGATTGGGATTCTTCTGTTCTCACTCTTTGGGGAAAAAGCCCTCAGATCCCATTTCTATGAGTTCACAGAGAAAGTTTGAGGTTTAAAGGAACAGGGTGGGACATGGTGGCTGTTTAAACAGCCATGGAGACTCAGATCTCTGCACTCTGGGTTTAACAAAGCTTGATCCCAAAGTACAAACTGAACAAGCTGAAATTATTAGAACACAGGGCAGCTACAGGGAACTGCAAAAGTCAGGTAAGGACTGATAGGAGTCTTCTAAACAAAGAATAATTGTTTATACATAAAGGCTTGACCCACACCCCTCATTGTTTCACTGCTCCCAGCTATTTCCTGATTTTTATAGAGAACTAATGCAGTGACTTGGGAAACTACCAGTGGAGCATAGGGTGGTATGTGGTTCAGATGTTGGCACACGTGCTCAGAGCAGATGTGGTGCTCCCCCTTTGCCAGAGTTAGGAGATGGGCAATGTGAGTAAAGTCTGTAAACTCTCCAGTTAGAAGTCGTCAAGATCTGCATTTTTATAATTAGGAGAGCTTATTTCAGCCAAAGTAGGACAGATTTTAGAGGAGGCCTTATTTGGTTTAGAACACAACTCGAATAGTGTAGATGGCTTGATGCAAATAAAAATAAGAGATGCAGATACCCTGGTGCCATAAATCAACAAGCAGCATCTTTATGTGCTGAGTTGTTGCCATAAATCTTCAGGCCCAGAATAGGCAGCAGAAGTTTTGGGTTGTCACACCATTTCCATCTCAAAAAGACACACATATTTAAGGAAAGTTGGTTGCTAAGAGATAACTGCTAACAGCATCAGTAAGGGCCCACAGTCCTCTCTGTGTCACAGACCAACACAGGAACACTCTGGTACAAATATTGTGGAGATTCATTCTGATTTCCCTCCCAGGCTCAGTGCCTGGGAAAGCAGCCCTGGATCCACGACCCTTGATGCACAGCCCTCCATCCAGTGTGAGCACACAGGAACGACTGCCAGCAGCTGCCCAAGAGGGGAAGTTCAGTCTGTCAAACCCTGCCAGCTCTCTGGGACACCTGTATCCCGTTGTGCTGCTCTGCAGGGGAAAGAGGAGTGCAGACAGCCTGGGGCAGTGACTGGGCTGTTGCAGGAGCAGGGAAGGACAGAGCTGTGTGTGCTGGGAATAGGCTGAGGAGTGTAAAGGAAAGGGAAATTGCTTGGGCAAAGAGGGAGACTGACTGCCTCATCCCTGCCAAGTTAGCCCAGCAGAGAAATAGAAGAGCTGTCTTCACTAACAAGAGGTCAGTGAGAAGTCTAACTGGATGGATGGCAGCAGTACCTGTATTTCACATCAAACACTGTTGAGTCTTCGTCCTCATCATCTTCTTCGTTCAGAGGAGCCATTTCTACCCGCTCGGCCGGGGTGGTGATTATGTCATACTTCCTGGTCTTCTTAATCCTCTTGCCAGACCTGAAACACAGAGGGGGAAAGACTTCCTTTATACAGTGTTCCCTGGAGAGGCTGAGCTGCTCCCACCAGCTCTGACCCCCTAGCAGGAACGCTGCAGAACCAGCCTCTGTCCCCTCCTGCTGCCTTTCCAAGGCCACTGCTGGTGCCTGTGTGTGGAGCAGTTTCTAGTCAGCTGCAATCCAGACCAATGTCAGTCTGCCCACTGCTGAGAAACCAGAGATGCTCTGGCACCAGGGCAGGCACACGAACACCGCAGCTGCCACGTGCTCCTGCTGCCACACTCACTCAGTGAGACATGGCCTTAATCAGCTGAAGCAGCCACTGCTTTAATGAACATGCTCAGATGAGAAAGCACAGGTTAAGCCCTGCTGAGCCATGGGAATGTTCTAGGCAGGATTAGGAGCAAGGAGGTGATGCTGTCTGGGTACAAAATTGCCTGCTTGCTTTCCTTGCAGTCAGGCCAAGCTCAGGACTTCCACAGCACAACCTTGAGCCACATCTGAAGCAGTTTCAGGCTCCATCTGTGCAGGTGCTATGAAAAATAATCAACCATTGTTTAAAGCTAGCTGTACTTACCACCTCTCCTCCCACAGATGCCAGCCTTACCTTCCTTTGGAAATGGAGATGCTCACACACCTGCACATCCCACAGTTTTGAGAGATCTATTTTCTAACATACTTTCAACTTGGTGTGTGGCTTTTCAACTTACTTTTTTCAACTTATGCTCTGCCTCTAGTTTGAATTGTGTGGGTCCATATTTTTTTATTTCACCTACTATTTTCATGCATACTAGGAAGGTCACACTGTTCATGCATGAATGCATTTTTGTGATTATACATTCAAGAACGTGCTGATGTGTACTCGGACAGCCTTCAGGGAGAAAAGTGGATGATTTTGCTTAACAAAATGCAGAACTTTCCCCTACACCTTTTAGCAAACAAAACTGCTACCTGCCAAGCATGACAAGGGAGCTGGTGCAGGCACAAGCAAGCAGCCCAGCAGAATTTTGGTAATCACAGCTAGTGCTCTGAGCAGTCAGTATGTCCCAAGTGCACTTTCACCATCAAGAAGCCTTGCCCTGGCACATCATGTGAGGTGTGCCAGATTCAAAAGCACAGCTTTTGCCTCAAAAAGTCTTTAAAAGAGTTACACAGCAACAGGAACTGGGATGTGAGCACTGCAGACACTGGGACTCCAGCCCTGAGTATGCACCTCTATCACAGTGGTCCCTTCCAAGCTTGAAGTTAAGGAAATTTAAATCAGTGACCAGCTCTGATGTGGAAATCTCAGTACCTCTGCCAAGCACTGCTTTTGGGCAGTAGTCCAAGGCTGAACAAACAGGTCCCAGTTTGCATTTCCTCCCTGTTCTGAAGGCTGAGGGTGCATCACGAGTGAGGAGAAAGTCACCTCCAATCTTTAGAGCTACCTGTGATGCTGAGCACGGGGTGGTTTGTTCTTTTACTGCTTTTGTTGAAAAAAAGCAATTTTATATCCAGTACAGTAGGACTCTTAACCCAAACACTTGAAAATCCTTTTAAAACCACTTCTCTGTCACTCTGCTTCCCTGCTAAAAACTAGCAGCAAAGTGATGCAGGGAGGTCTCCTCTTGCAAGTAAAACATTGTTTTTACAATAAATATTTACTAGTGCTGGGAAACCTAAACATAGACCAAGACTAATCTGTCAGAACTAACCAAGCACAGCTTTACCAATTTACATGCATACACATACAGGCTACAGGGGGATTCCATGGGTTCCACTTAAAATCCTACCTAAGTATCAGGCCCACTTTACTGAGATCCCTCCTCCCTCATTCTCTCCA
Source organism: Oenanthe melanoleuca (assembly GCF_029582105.1). Classification (NCBI taxonomy): domain Eukaryota; kingdom Metazoa; phylum Chordata; class Aves; order Passeriformes; family Muscicapidae; genus Oenanthe; species Oenanthe melanoleuca. The sequence continues at coordinate 11,901,655 of NC_079344.1, forward strand.
TTAGAAAACGTACCTTATTCCACAGAGCTCATCTTAAAACTGTTAATAATGGAGTGGTTGAAGGAATTACTGCAGAACAGATATTTTTAGAAACAGGAAACTAGAATCTTTTGCCTCCAGCCATTAATTAGTCTATTTGGGCTACGCTTTCAAGAGGACCTGGTGCAGAACTCACTGTACAGTGACCTATTAATCCCCACAACCTGACTTAATAATGGTGCTCATCTAGGATAGGGAGGAAGCTCATTTTGCTGCTGGTTTTTGGCTAAGCTGCTACAACCAGTTGTTTGCCATTGATAAGGCAAAAAAGTCTTTCCATGCCACCCCTTTCTTAATCCATTCCACTCCAGATTATCTAGCTAATTTGTCTTTAATCTGCTTTCCAGCAGCCTCATTTGCTCAACTCCCCCAGCTTCATAAATACCAGAAGGCTTACCCAAGCTAATTTTGCAGGAAAGCCTTGGGAGTTTCCCTACATGCACACTGAATAAGGCTGCCTGTCAGAAAACCTTCACATTAAAACTCCTGAACCTCAGTGGGATCCCTGTAACCATCAGCACAAAAATGACAGCACAAAAAGGAAAAGCACTAAATTTATTCAGCAGGTGGGGCCAGGCAGCAGAGTCAGCAGAGCAGCACAGGCAGGAACTACAGAATACAAATGTTTCATGAACTTTGGAGACCTCCTGGACAGGATCAGGACACATCAAACCTCACAGACAAACAGAGCATCTCCTTTCCAGCCACATTCATTTTGTGGGGTTTTTTTAAAAGCAAACATGAAGCATGCTGGAAGCTGTGGTCAGAGTGTGGCCCTTGTACAATGACAATGCACTCCCCAGTGGTTTAGCCAGGGTAGAAGTGGTTCTGGGTAGTAAGCACAGAAAAGCATCTTCCACTTTAAAAAATCCTGTTGCTTCTGCTGATTCAGCCACCCCCTGTAATTAGGAGGGAATGCTACAGGTCTTGCCCAGAATTATGAGAAGGAAAGAAAACCCAGGTTAACCTTTCACTGCAGACCCAGTGCTGAGGCACCACATCAGGATCTGCCTGGTCCACCAAAGCCAGAGGTACATCCCTCTGCAGGCAGGAAGGACACACAGAGAGCAGAACGCTGACTCTGTGTCTGTACTTTGACCGGGGGCTATTTTGATCAAGCACCAGTCATATGCAGCACTTCATCCTCCTTTCTGAGGCATCATGTGGTGGGGTAAGTGCTCGAATCAACTCACTGCTTCATTGTATTATTTACGCCTCTAATCTATTTTAGTCCACAACCCTGACATTCAAAGCTTATTCTTTTCCTGACCCAGAGAGAGAGGTCTCTGCATTTTTTACCTCCTGCTAAGAGATGAAGAGGGAGAGGACCATTCCCTGGAAAGAAAAAAAAAAAACAACTAAAAAAAAAAATCCCCTTATCCCTTCTAAGTAGGGTGCTTATGGAAGTCTGATTAAGACTCCTAGAACTGCTGCAGTGTTATATGTGGAATGGAATTAGGGCCAGTTTATTTCCTGTTAATGGCCTCCCTTAGCAGTTAAAATAAAGAGAATAAAAAAGGAACTATAAACCTCAGGAAACTCCAGGCTTCCAACCAGCTGATGAATTAGACCAGCAATATTTCATTACTGTTGATCTCTGGGTATCTCTACTTTCTGGATGGTGAAAAAAAAAAAAGTTGAAGCACTAAGCCAAGTCCTCGTTTTTTCTGGAGATGAGGGATGTAGTAACAGGACAAGGAAGAATGGCTTCCAATTAAAAGACAGCAGATTTAAATTAGATATTAGGAAGGAATTCTCTATTGTCAGGGTGGTGGTGAGGCCCTGGCACAGGCTGCCAAGAAAATCTGCAGCTGCCCCATCCCTGGAAGTGTTTAAGGCCAGGTTGGATGGGGCTTGGAGCAACCTGGGATAGTGGAAAGTGTCCCTGCCCACAAAAGGACGTAGCAATGAGGTAACCTTTGAGGTCCCTTCCAAACCTAACTGTGATTCTATGATTCCATGATCAGTGCTGCTGGCTGTCCATGGCTTTCAACATGGGTCACAGATATATCTTTTGAGGTTGGATGTTTGGTTCGTTTTGGTTTTTTTCCCTTCTTCATTTAATGTAATTTAATCTAAGTTTTTCTTTCCTGTTGCTGGCAGAAGCCTTGTCTTTGCTGGAGTACTGTAACTGGTCTGTGATTCTGTGATTCTTTAATTTTAAATCAGTAGAACTCTCTGGGGTTAAGCCTTGGATGGCCTGGAGCAACTGTCCAGCTCATAGAACAAAGGGTCTTGTATCTTATGATCATATGCTTAAACGTCTGCTCAATCTCATTTATACCAGTTTTGCTATTACTGGAAACCTAAGCTTAAAGCACTATTTGAGGAACAAATCAGTTGAACAAGAAGAAAAAGCAGTGAGATGCAAAATAAGCTATTCTCTAATAATCTGGATATATGGCAGCCTTTCCAGCCTAGATTCTGTTTGTTCCAGAGCAGGTAAAGACATGATACAAACACAGAGCAGAGTTTTCTGCAGCTAAAGCTTTGGGTTACTCTCAGCTGGTGCACTGGAGCAAAAGTAACTTATCAGATTTCCCTAGAAGGCACATGGTCTACCAGCACAGTTGGCCACATCTGAAAAACTGTTTCCTGTGAGCTGATCCCAAGAATTGCATTGCAATGGAATGAACTGAGCTGCACTAGGAGAGAGAAACAGGGCAGAACATGGAGGTAAAAAGGCAAAATCCAAAACACAGAAAAAACAGTCAGTTTAGCCACACACATTCTGTTGCAAGACACTGTTTCTTGGTAATGCAAACTACCCAACTATTTGACTGAGAATAACAAGGAATTTGGTTTGTTGTGGAAATGGTTTTGGGTTGGGAGCATGCAGAGCCCACGGGTGTAGGAAAGAAAGCAAACCCAGCACTGAGCTTGCAAAAAAGAATAAATAAATAAATACTATAGCAAATTAGACCTTGCCACATGCAGACAAATAGAAAAGTCTTGGCTGGCCTTCACAGACCCCAGCAGCCACAGAGAGAAAGGAAATTCAGACCACTTGGGGTGATACCACATTCTGAACCACACAATCGTCAGATGAATTCAGAGCGTAACATTTCCAAAAGGAATCTCTGAGTGTTGCCTTAAGAACTGAACTGAAAGCTAGAGAAATATATCTAATCCTACTCAAACAAAAAAGGAAAATAATAACAACAGAAAAACATGTAAAAATGAGATTATATTAAAAAAATGTATAAAATATTAATCCGATGCCTGTGACAGTATCTGGCTAATCACTGGTTTATTTCATCTCTACAACCCATATAAAAGGATAATTTACTTCCAGCAACACAGAACAATTTCACAGTGAAAGTTTAATCAAAGATTGGATTTCAGCAAAATCTCTTTTAATAGGAATCCATGACTCTTCAGAAGAAAATCACAATGTTTTTGACTAAGTGTGAACAGAGCTCATATTCTGATGGAGAAAAGCTTTACATTTATTGAGGGTAAATCCCTTATCTCTCCTGTAACAGAATCTCCACTGATCTGTGTTGTCAGCTACAAGTGTGATGCTGTACAAACATACCTGTTGGTATTCTTGTCTCATTTGCAACTGGGATAACTGTTTACAAACAAGTGCTCTGTCAGATAAAGAAACATACTCAGAAGCCAATAGCTCATTTTCCATTTTCTCAGCAGGTTCTACCAAAAATATACAAGACATCTCAGAGGGTGTTTATTTTAACATATCTTTAATGCTGTATTAACTCTGATCAGCTGTATAATGACCACATTGGCATGGGAGAATAAATCCATCTTTCCAAGGTGACTTTAACTTGGACCTGTTTTTGCTGATAATGGTATAGGGAAGGCCTTTAAAGGTTATCAGTCTGCCTTCTTTGGTTACCAACATTCAGCCAGTTCTCCTTGACACAAAATATTGCTTCATACTCAGAAGAAACTGTGGCAAAGAAAATAAACTAGCCAAGTTCACAGAGAACTAGTGATAGAAACTTAGAATAGAAACTTAGAATAGAAACTTAGTGTAGAATGAAAAGTCTTAGTTATAGACTTCCTAATTCTAGCTCATATAACCTCTACCAATTCTGCTGTTTGTCCATGACAACTTTGCACAGCTACAAAGCAGATATATTGATTAAAAAAAAAAAAAAACAAAAACAAAAACAAAACAACAAACCTCTTCAACACTTTATTGGGCCCTCCCAAACCACATCACTTTATGAGCACATTTATTTGCATTGCCCTTGCCAGCTGCTGCACACACTTAAGCAGAAACAGTTAAATGTCATTTTCTTTAGATCGTTTAGGTTTATGGACCACACTTTGGAATACTACCACCGTGAACGCTGCCCTTCCTACACGGAATCAGTTCAGAGCAGGAGAAGCAGAGCATTCAGCCATGCACAAAGGAGCTGCCTGAAGGCAGAACAAGGAAGAATTCGCTAACTCCACTTGTCTAACTGCGCCGAGCGCCAGCTGTTCCCGTGCGGTTCCGGCTGCCCTGCCCTGCCCAGCGGCCGGGCACGGAGCTGGGGCACGGAGCAGGGGCACGGAGCTGGGACACGGAGCAGGGACACGGAGCAGGGACACGGAGCTGGGGCACGGAGCTGGGGCACGGAGCTGGGGCACGGAGCAGGGACACGGAGCAGGGACACGGAGCTGGGACACGGAGCTGGGACACGGAGCAGGGACACGGAGCAGGGACACGGAGCAGGGACACGGAGCTGGGACACGGAGCTGGGACACGGAGCTGGGACACGGAGCTGGGACACGGAGCAGGGACACGGAGCTGGGGCACGGAGCTGGGGCACTCGGCCATCTGGGCCGCCTCTCCGGCGTGGTGCGGCCCCACGGCCCGGCAGCCCACGGCTCCTCGGGCACCATCCCGCCGGCCCACCACCGACACAACCCCACCTGTTCCCCCATCTCCGAAAGGAGTCCCACGCGTTCCGCTCCGTGCCCCACGCAGCGGGGTGCCCACGCTGGAAAAAGCCGCCCGGAGCCGAGCTCCTGCCCCGATCCCCGGCAGGAGCGGAGGCAGGCGCGGGCTCTGCCAGGCCGGCACGGCTCCCCAGGGGCTGCTGGGCCAGCCACACACAGTGCTTGAGGCCGGGCATTGAACACATCCTTAGCAGGTTATATAATATATGATAATCGATATATGAATAATAAAACAGTCAAACAGGAGGGATTTTCCCCCTCGGCCCCGATGGCGGGTGGCCCCTGCCCCGCCGGGCTGCCGCGGGCGCTCCCCACCTGAAGACGCGGAGCAGCAGGCAGGCGATGAGCGCGGCCGTGAGCGCGCAGGCCCCGATGACGGCGGCTTTGAGCGCGGAGAGGTCGCGGAGCATCGCGGGCACGGGGCTGAGCCGGGCCCCGCTGTGGTTGCCGGGGCCCGGCGCGGCGGGCGGGCGGCTGCCATTGCCCGTCGGCGGCTCCAGGCTGCCGCGGGCGGCGGGCGCGGCGGGCAGCAGCAGCGGCAGCAGCAGCGAGGCCGCGAGCAGCGGCAGCGGGGCGGCGGCGGGGCGCATCCTGCCCGCTCCGGCTGCCCCGGCTCCGGCCGCGCCGCGCCGAGCCCCGGAAGGCAGCGCCGGCCGGCCCGGCCCGGCCCCCGCCCCCCGAGAGGCGCCGCCTCCCGCTGCCGCCGGGGCCCGCGGCCGGGCGCCGCCGGGGCTGGGGACAGCCGGGGATGGAGACAGGCGGGGATGGGCACAACCGGGCTGGGGACAACCGGGGATGGACACAACCGCGGCCGGGTACAACCGGGGTCGGGCACCGCCGAGGCCTCCACAGGCTCTGCCCCCGGAGCTCCCGAGGCCTCGGCCCCGCTGTGGCGGGCCCGGCGCTGCTCCCTCGCTCAGCACGAACAGCTATTGCCAGAGAGGATCCAGGGGGCTGCCGCGGTGGGGAAGGGCCTGGAGGGGCCATGCGAGGAGCGGCTGAGGGCGCTTGGTTGGCCAGGCTGGAGAAGAGCACAGTGAGGGCAGAGCTGCAGCTTTCTCGGGAGGGGCAGCTCCGATCTCTGCCCTGTGCACCAGCGACAGGACCCAGGAACCGCTGGAGATGGGTCAGGGGAGGCTTAGGATGGATTTTGGGAAAAGGTTCTTCACCCAGAGGGTGGTGAGCACTGAGCAGGCTGCCCAGAGAAGTGGTCAGAGCAGCCTCCAGCAGCTTTTGGACAGCAGGCACAGGGTGGGATGGTTGGGACTCCTGTGCAGAGCCAGGAGTTGCACTTCGATGGTCGTAGTGGGTCCCCTCCACAAAATTCTCTGTTTCTGTGATTCCGTGGCCACTTTTAATTACAACACAGCATCGGCCCAGCTGTAGAACAATCACAGGGTTCACACTGCCATCAAACAGGGCACAGACCTCCCGAGCTGCTGGGTCAGCACGGCCCAGCTGCTACATCAACAATTCCTACATCAGATTTATGCCTTTTTGCCTTTTTGCTGAGCACCAGGGTTCTGCTTCCAGGGTAATGTGTTTACAGGTCTTTCACATCTTTAAAAATGTAAGATGCAGGAAAACCACAGGCATGGTTCTGCAGAATGTCCTGGGGCACTGAGCATGTGAGAGGTACCATCAGCCAAGCCAGACAGGGGGCATAAATCATAGAATTACAGGAATCGTAGAACATCCTGGGCTGGAAGGAAATCACAAGGATCATCCAACGCCTGGCCCTGCAGAGAACAGTCCCCAAAATCCCACCTGATGCCTGAGAGCATTGTCTAAATGCTGCTTGAATTCTGTCAGGCTCGGTGCTGTGACCACTGCCCCGATCCAGTGGCCAACCACCCTTCTCTAGATCCTCCACCATCTTCATAGCCCTCCTTTGAACACTCTCTAATGGCTTAATATCCTTCTTATATTGTAGCACCCAAAACTGCACAGTGTTCGAGGTGAGGAGTAAATAAGGGAGCAAAGTGCCTGTGCCATGATGCTGCCAAACACAACTTACTTTTGCTTTCAGTGTTCAGAATTAGGAAGAGCTGCATCACTGATAAATAATTGTATGTGGGGAGAGGGGCACGTTGACAGTGAAATGACATGAAACAAAGGGGAAGGATGAAAGAGCTGATTTCTGTCCTATTAAACTCTGTACTTCCTGGCTGGCATGGCAAGGTATAGTCTTCTATAGTCACTTCTATGTTATAGAAGTGACTAAGCTGTGCAGGAGATAACAGAGGTGTATTCCTGCAGGCAATGTCCCTCTGGAGAGGTAGCAGTGAAATAATGCCTGGTTCATTGGCCTCCCTGGCCAGTTGGGATGCTGTATCAAATGCCACCCACTTGGTAATAAAAGCATCCTGTGTGTTTTGCGGGAAGTTCCTTGAGATGAGGAAATTTTGACGTGGACACTGTGCAGAAGGCCCCCTAGACCGTCTGAATTGGGCATTGTTCCGACTTTATTTCACTGCTGACTTTTGTGCAGTTTCCCAGTTTCCAGCGTGGGGGGAGCCTTGGTTTATTTCTGTTCAGGAAAAAAAATAAAATAAATAAATCAGTAAAAATTCCATCTGGGCAGGAGGTCAGATTGGTGGTGCAGGCTATTTCCCAAACGCTGGTGTGAGTGCTGCTCACATGAGTTGTCATTTGTAAACACTGACCCTGTTGCTGGCCCTGCCTGTTCTGAGATGTTTGCCAGCTGCTGCCCAGCCTCTGGCAGATCCCTCTGGCAGAGCAGTGCTTCCCCATAGGATGAGGGAAGATGTGTGAAGGACTTCCAAAACAAGAACCAACTCCTGTAGTTTGAGTGAATATATCGGAGGTGAAGAGCCATTAACACAACAGTTTTGGAGAGCATAATTTGTTTCAAGTGGCTTCAGGATTTCTTGTTTTGGTTTGGCTTTTTTGTAGGTTTTGGTTTTTTTTTCCTCCTCAGATGCTTTACTGATATTTCACATGTCATTTGCCTAATTTGGGAATCATTCCTGGGTCCTGGTCTGGAATGTGGGATTTCGCAACTCTGTTCTTCAATGACATCATGTGGTTTGTTCTGAACACAGCAGTAATAAATGAGAGCACGGGGAGTTTACCAGCCCTTCTATAATAAACATTTTATCTGAACAGTCATCTTTTGGGGATCTGAATTAATTTGTGGGGTTTGGATTTTACCTAGTAAGTCATGTTTTCCATGTATGTAGGACAAAGAGTCCCACTTGGATAGCAAGGAAGCAACATCTTGGTTTCATCTCCTCCTTAGCAGCGGTGGCTGTGAAAGCCAGCACTCCCAAGAGCTTTGGTGGAAGAACATGACTTTGAGAAATGCAGAGGAAATTCAGACAGTGAAAAATGCAGAAAGTATTTGGTTTCCCCTCCGATGAAGCTTGTGTTTCATTCCTGACACAAACACACTCCTGGAGGAGAAGGCTCTGTGGGTTGCAGGGGTGGGAGTTGGTGTAGCTTTTCTCCCTGCTGAGTTTTCTTCCCATTTACACCTGTTCGGTGGCATTACAAGTTGGAGCTCTCAGTAGCAATTGCATTTTCTGTAGAAGAGTCTGTACTGGCTAAATAAAAGGAGTGAGCATATTTCTGTATGCAATTGCTTCTGGGAATGGCAGATTTCTGTATTTATGGATGCCTGATAGAGGAGCAACCCTGTTTGTGGGGAAGGCTCTTCATGCACTGCTTAGCAATGCATATGAAGCTCGGGCTGCCCCTTCCTTTGTGCTCTCAGATGGCCTCCAGGCAGCACCCAGATGTATTTTTAGCTCTCAGAATAGGGGAAAATTTGCAAGAATTTGTGCAGAGAAGAAATAAGCAAAGGAATTGAAGCTGGCTCGGTTGTCAGATTTAGGCAGGCTGGATTTGCAGGAATAAATAAGCGTTTCTGTGAGAGAAATGAAATGTGTGCAAAATGAGGCAAACTACATTCCCAAGGAATTGCTGCAGAAGTAGTATACCTTCTGGAAAAGACCAAGGTCCAGTAAGGAAGGAAATAAAATGGAGCTGGTAAGATATCTGTGCTCCATGAGCCCACCTCTGGCATCTCAAAATCAAAAAGCCAGGCTACTAGCAGAGATACAAATTCAAGGAGCAATCACCTCTCCATCAGAGGGTGTTTGAGCTTGGATGTCAGACAAGAGAGCACAGGGTAATTGCAAGATTTAATCCTTCTTCCAGTGACTATTGCTAGATAACCTCAGCCAGCAGTGCAGTAAAACTGCAATGCCTCATCTGTCACGAGTGGTCCAAGGGCTGTAAAGATGTCCTATTGCTAAGTAAAGACCAGTGGTGTAGAGCAAGCAGGAGCTTTTGTTATACTTGGACAAGTCTTCGCACATTTCTAGTTAGCACATTACATTAGCCTGTTATTTCTATAACCCTCTAAAACATTTATGGCTTTTTGCAGACATTAAAAGCCCGTGTTACTGCTGCAAAAGGCTTGTAATTTAAGTCTGTGATAAGCAGCAGATTCCTGTTAAACGAGGTTGGTGCAGTCATTAAGCTGGGGTACAGAGATTATCTCTTGAGTAGGTTCTACAATATTGCTAATACACCCAATGTTGCAGTGCAGCAGTTAATCTAAAGAAAACAGGGAAAGGAAGGACAGCAGTAAACCACAAATCTTTGTTTAGTTTGGATAACAATAATCAAAGAACACAAAAGCCGATTATGACTTTGCCTCCAACTGCTTCACTGCCTATTCATGCAGGGTGTCCTGGCTGGCCTGCTGAAGTGCAACCTGAAGGCAACTGACAAATAATTCAAGCCTTTCTTTTTCTATTTTTTTTTAAGATAATTGCAAACGGTGTCCTTAGACTGGTTTTCTTCATTTCAGCTGCATGAAATAAACTCATCGGGGTGGTAGTGGCTAATCTTGCAGCCTCAGATGGTTTTAGAGGTTCATTGATGAAGCTGAAGTGATTGCCAAGTAGCAGGACTCCATCCAGAATCACAAGTGACCGGGATAAGGAATAAACAGAATTGGATTTAACCTCTACACTATCTCCCAGTGCAGCTGAACCATCGTCAGACATGGCACTTACTTTGTCATTGCAGGAGAATAAGTCAGACCTGCTCAAAGGGGAAATATCAGTGCTGTGATAGTGCTTCTCATGCATCAGTACTTACTTACCCATGTCTTAGAAGCCCTGAACAGGCAGAAGAAGCAGGGAAGGCACCTGAGCCCTTGTAGGGTGCTGCTCTAACACGTCACAGTCATTGCTGCTGCAGCAGCTCGGGGTGTCTGCAGCTGAACCAGCAGACTCCCTCTGCAGTCTCCAGAAGGCTGGGGGGCACAGAGGTGCCCTGTCACTCGTGTGTCCATCCCACGTGGAGCACCTCACCCTGGCAGTGCCTCTGGACAGGTGATGCACTCTCCCTGTCCCACACCGTGCCTGTGGTTTGGAGCTGCTGTTCCTGGGTGCTCTTCTGTAAATCATGAACCACCCCAAAGGGCTACCAAAGAGAGAGTTGTTGGGAGTCACACACCTGGCCAAACATCTGTTTGCAGCTCCCAGGAATCCCAACAGCCAGCTGAGCAGGGAGCAGGGATGAGGCACACTGCTCCTTTTAGCAGCAGCAGACTAATCCTGGTTTAACTGAGCTGTGCCTGTAGCTGTCATCCCAGCACCAGCCTTCTCCCTGGAAGGACAATGATCTTGAGTTGCCTGGAATAATTCTCTGTGTGAAGCAGCTCCCCTGGAAGCTGTGAGATTAAATCTTTGTGGCATCTTGTTACAGGGATCAGCTCACAGGGGATTATGGATGTGCAAGTGGCACCTGCTCTCTGGGGAAAGTAGGGAAACATCTGTTAACATCTGCAGCCAGGCTTCCAAATCCCCGGTGGGAACCAGACCTAAGAGTGTCTCGTGGCAAGATGGGTATCAGGAGGAGGGTGTGCTGACCAAAAGGTGTGCTGACAGCAGGAAATCTGTGAGCTATCACGGTGGTTTGTTGCTTTCTAAAAGGGCTGTGGTTTGTTAGTGGAGTTTTGTTTGGTTGTTCTTGTGATTTCCAGAGAAGGATTTTTCTGGTTTTACTTTAGCATCATGAAGCCTTATCTTTGTGTGGCTGGAGGGTCTGTATGGATGAGGGGAGAAATTGTAGGATTATGTCCTTACTAGATCCAAAAATAAAAGATAAGCAATCAGAAAAGGAAGGATTATTTCTTAAACTGCAAAAAATGCGCTGTTGCTTGTTATCATGTATTTAATTCAAATATCAGACAGATACCTGGGGAAGGAATCGAGGTGCTCAGAAGATTCAGGTATCTCGTAACTGTGAGAAAACCTCACACTTATTTTCCAGTTCCTTTAAAAAGCAAAGCAGAAAGGGAAAATGTCTTGATTGTTCTTCAGCAGCAAACCTGTTTTTTAACTAAATTTTGACACAAGATGAGTGGGTGTAAAATATATTTGTTTCCTTTCAAATCAACTAAATAAATGTCGCTTGCTACCACACAAATTGTCACTTAAGCCAGCCTTTGTGAGCTGCAATTTCTACCCATCTCTTGTTTTTGCTTCCTGAAACACCATTTTACAATATTTTCAGCATCACCCCAAATACAGCTGATGATTTTTGGAAGCAGCACTTCAAATGAGGTTGGCTGTGAAGAATTTGCCTGCTACTAAACATCTGCTGTCAGTGCTGTTATCAGCAGAGTGCCACAAACCCTTCCTCACCTGTGGGATGTTAATAGGTTTACTGCAGTTCAGATGAAAGATGTCTAGTTCATAAGCCTATCCTGTTTCTCACAATTTTCTTTCCCCAACCCAAACACCTGTGAAAGAATGTGATGTTTATTAAGTTGGAGTCTGATAGCACTATTTGGAGCCAAACATAACACACAACCCTCCCTAAGGATGCACTGGGGTTTTAGCTATGAGGATTTGCTAATTTAGTCCCTGCTCTAACTCCTGTCCCTGCCAAATCTGCCATGCCTCTAAATCCCAAGCACCAAAAACCCTGTGAGCCCTTCTCCTGAGCCAGATGTACTTACTGTCTTCCAATGTACCATAAACTTAATTTCAAATCAAACCCCTTAAAACTTCAGTCTGAAATTCAAATCCTTACTGGTAGAGTGAGCCTTGCTAGAGCATGAAGCCTCATCGAGTGCAGGGAACAGCACAACCATTCTCTAGGAGAAGGGCTGATAGAAAAATCAACTCATTTGAATTCAGCTCAGAAAAATTTTCCACTTTATGTCATGCTTCCTGCCAGCAGAATGCAAAGCCTTTTTAATCAGACTAAACATTCTCCAAATCCCTGGGCAGTGAGTAATAATGTCTACTTCTATAGTGTACTTCAAAGCCTCTCTTCAAAGGCTTCACTACCTGCAGAACACAAAATGACCTTTATTTCACAGAGAGATAAAGCCACACTGGGCAGCAGTGCCAGCAGTGAGGATGGAGTGGTGGCACAGGATGCTCTGCACATGGATTTGTGTCAGCTTCAGTCAGAGGTAAGGTGGGACAGGCCTGTAGGTCACAGAACATCGTGCAGACAGCTTTTCCACAGGCAGAAGGGCTTTAGCTAATGCCAGGCAGGGTGGTGTGAACCTACAGGCAAACATCCTTCCTCTGCTCCCACCTACTCAAATCCTTCACCCCTGGGTGTTCTGGAGCCATCTAAAGCAGCCTGGCATTGGATTTTCTTGTCTCAGTTCCTTGGCTGCACTGCTCCATCCTCTCCTGGACTCCTCCAGAATGTCCTTCCCTGGCTGCTGGCAGTGTCCTGAAGGGAAGGATGCCACAGCATGGCAGGGACACTTGCACAGAAGAGCTGCTCCAACTGGCTAAATTTGCCCAGTTTCCCCAGATCAATGATTCATTTTGCTTACAGACAAATGATTAATTCCAAATTTCATTTGAAAGTGTCCCTAGGAGTCCTCTCCAACAAGAGCTGCTGGGAGATGGTTTCAGGGAACTCAAGACTGCCTGCAAGCTGCAGCAGGTTCCAAGACCTAAACCTTGTTTGGAACCTTCAGAATCCCTCCTTAAATCCAGCTCCAAACAACTAAACCAAAGGAAACACAGTAGAGTTTTTCACTTCTAAATTTTCATCAGCCAGCAGAGGAGCCGAGTGTAGATTTCAGGGAAATAAGAGAGAGTTAGTTACGCTTCCCTGAATAATCCACTCTGTCTACAGAGGTGGTTAATAGAGGCTCTGCCTGGGCATTTGGATGGAAATGAATGCATGGAGGAGACAAAGCTGAGTGCAGTTTGCAGACATGACACCAGCTCGGTGAACGGAAATGATACATCGAGTTTTATTAGAGAAGATTCTTGGGAGACATGTTTATTAAATGACCTGCCTGCCAGAAATGCTAAAGGACTCTCTGTTGTTTTCTTTCTGGCTCTCTGTGTCACATCTCTAGGGCTCCTCATGGAACATCTCCCCACACACTGCACTTAGGCTTTTCACCCCATGGCTTGATCCTAATGAGCATCACCTTTAAAGCCTGTAGGCATCAGCAGAGATGAAATTTTCAATCTGCCCAGGTCTCAGATTCACTGCACTGGGGTATTTTTGCCCCAAGTTTCTAGTTTCCAGATTCCTTTGCATTATCTTTCAGCTTGTGTGATCCCTTTCAACTTAATGTCACTGTCTGAATGCCTGTCATCCTTTTGTTTAATCCTTCCTTAGAGTCATCAATAAAAATGTCAGTAAAGACCAAAGACCAGATCTCTGTGATGTTCTAATAAACATAATTCTGTAACAGAATCATTCCCTGTTTAGTATTCTTTGCAGCCACTCAGCTGTGATTTGGTACATGGATTATTGTATTCAGATCATCCAAAGAGCTAAATTTTGTGATATGCTATCAAGTGCTTTACCAAATCCAAAAAGGCTCACTGATTTTTAAGATCAGAAAGAAGCATGAGAACATCAAATCTGTTCCTTTCAATCCTCGAGTGAGCTTGCTAAGGTACCACTAAAGCATCTCTTCCAGAATGTCCAGAATTGAAGACTCCATGAATGAAAAATCAAACACTTTGCTTCATTAATCACACCTATTCCTTTTTTTTTTTTGTTTTGTTTATTTTTGTTTATTTTTGTTTATTTTTGTTTTAAAATACTTATTGTTAAATTTAATGAAACTTTGCTTTCTAGACATTGGTTTGTGTCTTTTTTTTTTTTTTCCCTCAGATTAAAGATTGCCTGGTATCCTGTTGTTCCATGCTGTGCTTATTGATGTTTCATGCAGTGATCTTTGGGGGTTTTTTTCTGGTTTTTTTGCTAACACTGCTCTTGATTTTTCAAACTCTTCTTTTCACATGTGCCTGTGTGGAGAATTCAGCCTCTGTGATGAGGAGGCCCTGCTTTCATGGGGCAATTTGCACTTTGAACTACCTAACTGAGCTTCTAATTCTCCCCATAAACAAATACCTGTCAGTGCTGACAAGACTCCCTGTCCTGCACATCTTACTATTGCCTGTGGGTTCTCTGATGTACTTTAATTTTCATGTCTCCATGCATAACTCATTTTCAATCATTTCAAAGCTTAGGTAAGTTTCAAGACTATCTTTAACAGTGGTCCAGATTCTCAATTCATTCAAATTTGGGCAAATGCAGAGCAACTGCTTTGAAAAAAGCATTGGAAAACAGGTATGAATGTCAGGGGAGACAGCCACAATCTCTTTTGATATCTCTGGAGCAGGTCATGCAGAAACAGAATCTCAAACAATATCTGTGGCCAGCTGTTCTGTTCATCCTGTGCCTCCAGTCATTCTCCACATACATCAGATCTCATCTCCCAGCTGACAAGAAAACCAACTAATCCAAAAAATGGAATTACCTAATTTTCTTCCCCATTATCTGAGGCTCATAATAGAAATGTGAAATGACCTGCTCTATTTCAGCAGCAAAAGCAAAGATGCCAGTTGACTCTCAGCTCTCAATTCTCACTACATCATATTTCCATTTGCAAAGGTCAGGGTCAGGCCTGGTGGGGATTTTTGCTCAGGAAAAGCTCCCTACAGATTAAATGGGATTCTTTCAGATTTAAAGAGGGAAGGGGAGAAATAGAAAGAAAGAGCTGTAGGATTTATTTAATGGAAAAATCCTACTTCTCAGGTGGGGGCAGTTCTGCTGACTTAACACTAGCTGAAGACTGGGAGCATCCTGTGCCTGTGCTCCACTGTCTCATCCCATAAATTGTGTGCAGAATGACCTAGGCTTCTCTCTGTGCCTTCATTTCAGCCTGCTAGGGCTGTGCCATGCCTTTCTCCATGGGAAGGACACACTGTGATGTGGATTCAGGGATTCCCCAGAGCCATCAGTGAAGGAGACACGGGCAGCTCCATCCTCACTCTCGTACCTGAGATGGATAGTCATGCCACAGGCAGGGAATCAAGAGGAGGGAGAGATATTGAAACATTTCCTTTACTTGCTCAACCTCTGAGCACAAATATACAGGTGTCTAGGTCTGGGCTTCATCTTGTGAGCTGTAAATAAGGACCTGCAAACCATCTTAAGCTTGCAAATCTCCCTGTCAGCCTGAAAAATCAACGTCACAGCCAGAGCCAGCAGAACACATTTCATAACACTCATTCCTCAGGGCTGAGAGCAACACCAGCACTGCCTGCAGAGACATCACAGAGCACATGGAGCAGGGAGAGCACGGACCCATGCAGGCTGCTGTCACCACAAGGCCACCAGCAGGGCTGGGCTGCTCCCTCTCCAGGGATGAACTGGATGAACGTGGCTGGATGCTGTGCAGAGCCAGTGGCACTTCAGGCTCCTGGCATCGAGGTTGCCAAGGAAGCAAAGTCACAGGATCTCCTCCACGACATCTGCATTGTCTCATAAGGCATCAAATACATCAAGGAGATTCCTCCCCTGGGCCATCATCTAGACTGGTGGCATGTTTGACTTGCATGCTGGTGAAGGTGAGAAGCTCTGTGCTGTGAGCTCAGTGCAGCAGCAGTAAGGAATGATCTTGCTCCTGGGTTTGAGTTTCACAGTGTCAAAAAGGCCCACCCTTTATGTCTGAGCACCAAGCTCCTCATTTGTGTGCCTAGAGGAGTGTCAGCCTCAGGCTGTGAATTCAGGCCAGGTGGTTTGGCAGAGCCCTGCAGCAGCTTTTCAGAACATGTTGCTCTCAGACCAGCTTCCTCAGCTGCACAGCTCCAGGGAGGGGATGGAGGGCACAGGACCTGCCTGCAGCATGGTGCCAACAGTGCTAAAGCTATCCTTTTTTTCCCTCACTATCCTCCCTTCCTTCCCTGGCCACCCTTCCACAGCAGAGGCTGCAGTGGAGGCACAGGTTTATCCAGGGACTGTGAAGCCAAAGGGATGAAAGGGAGCAGCTCCCACAGCTCCTGAGAAGTGAGGAAGGGGGCAATGAGTCAGACAGGAGCCTGACCCAGGTCCTGCATGGTGAAGCTGCTGTACAGCACATCAGGGGCTCTTTGGAGAGAGAGAGGCCAAGCCCTGGCTGGCAGAGTCACATCCAGACAGTAGCAGTGATGAATGGGATGTGATTCGTGTAGCAAATGTGCTCCTTGATGGAAATCACTTTGCTGGAGGATTGATGGTGCTCAGCATGGGTCAGTTCATCTCTCCCAGTTCCCTTTCCTGGATCCTGCCAGACACAGAGCCCACAGCTCACCCTGCAGCAGCCCGAGCATCGCTCACGCTGCAGGGGTGACTCGAGGCATCTGCAGGGGATTGGCTTTTTGGATGGAAGGTTTTCCAGATCCATTTGTTGGGAGATTGTTGGGCAGCTGAAAACAGCTTTGCAGCACCAGCTGAAAGCTGCCCAGGGCTGCAGGGAGGCTGCAGAGGCTGTGACACAGGCTATGCACTCTGGGGGAGACAAGCAGATTTTGAGGGATCAAGGTGGCCTAAAAGAGGCTCTTTCTCATTTTGGCCTGCAAATAAGAGTGGAAGTTGCAATAGGGCAAATCCTTATTGGGAAACAGTAGGAGGAATGAAAGCTGGAGACTTCTATGCTACCAAGTGAAAAGGTGTTTGGGACCCCAGGGATCAGATGTTCCTTTTAAGCTGCTGCTTCATCCTGCATCAGGACTTCACTCAAGAGACAATATGAGAACAGTGGTATCACCTGGGGATGGGACTCCAGTGCCCCATGAGTAAGTGGTTAAACTCCAGAAATTCTGTAACTTTCTTTCCCCAAGTTCAGGACCATCTTGCAGAACCCCTGGGGATAACAGAAGGGATTTTTCCTGCTCAATGGAAGCACCATTGCCATGTGATGCAGGCCAGCTGGGGAGAACCGTGGAGCTGCATGTGGTGGAGGAACAATGCCAGCCTGCCTCTGGGACTGGGGCTGCTGCAGCTTTCTCTCCTGCTGTATTTCAAGAGGGTTTTAGTAACTCTTGGGACCTCTTAAAACAAATTGTCTGATTCTTGGCAGTATATTTGGAGCTCCCAATTTGTTTCATGGCACAGAAGCATTTGTGGACCATGATGTTTCTATGTCAACACGTGCTTGAGGAGGGTTTTTTTTCACCAGAAGTGGCAGGTGTTAGAATCCAGATCAAAGCTCTCTCCACATCATTATTTTTAGAAAAGGGTTTTTTTTTTTAATAAGACATGTTGATATGTTTTCTCTATGTGGGATTAAAAGCACTTCAGGCTCATGCACAGAATTTTGCTTTATAAATCTGTGGGAGTGCAGATTTCCTCCACTCTTGTCCACTCTTGTTATATTGCCTTTGTGAAATGGGAATAATAAACCTTGTCTGCCTCCTGAAGGGGTAGAGAATTAACTCTTTGAAGTTTGTAAGACCATATAAATGCCTTCCTGTTATTGAACTTACTACTGCTCAGGGCTTTTAAACAGCTGCCATATTTCACTTCAGAGGAGGTTGCCTTGAACTGGTAGGTGAAGTGAACACAGTATATCAGGGTGTTATGCTAAAAAAACTTGGGGATCTGTTAGATTGAAAGGCCCTATATAAATATGAGTTATGTGTAGAAATAGATTTTATAACCCTGTCATTCTCCTCTGGTGTACCTCTTAATCTAAGGGTTTCACTATCTTTTGTGAACATTTAACAAGACCTATATCAAGCTTCAAGCCTCTTCAGAGCACATATTTTACACAGAGTCAATGCAGAGGGGACAGACCCATTTTTTTGCCCAGCTTACACAGCAGGTCAGCGACAGACCCTCCTGGCCTGCTCTCGTAATTAGTAATTCATAATGACCTGCTGCACAGAAAATGCTGAGAGAAATACAGGAGCTGCAGGGAAAGATGGCCCCTAATGCTGTCATGTTATGAAAGATTCACTGCCTTTTCCTCTCCTTTCAGCTCTTCTACGAGTGGCTGAAGACTGATGGTCTCGTTTAACAAATGTTGGCTCCTGTTAAGTGGTTTTGGATTACAGGCTCAAGGGCCAGACCCTGAGCCTGGTGTCTCTGTGTTTGATCTGCATACACCATTCCCATACTGTTCAGGAATGCTGGGACAAAATAATAAGTAAAAGCTTGTGATCATCCCATTTAATACATGTTCTGGAGACACAATGGAGAAACTGAGGCAATTCCAGATCATTCTGTATTGAGAATTGTATTGTATTGTATTGTATTGTATTGTATTGTATTGTATTGTATTGTATTGTATTGCCAGAGTTTGGATTGATAGAAGATGTAGGAGAATGCCATATAAGCATCAGAAAGATGCATGAAGATTTCACTGCTCTTATTTATTTTATAATACATATTTTTTTGCTTTGTGTCTTCAAAGTCCTCAGTGAGCATTAGCTAATTAATCTTTCCAGTGTGGCCTGTAACATTGGTAAATATTATTCTTGCTGTAGAGCCAGAGAAGTGAAAACAAGAAGACACAGTGGCTCCACTGAGCTCACCCAGAAATTGGTGTCAAGGCCAAAGTGAAGGTTCCTGATTGTTGATGGCCATCATCATCTGTGCCTGTGTGTGGCACCTTTTCTAGAGGAATTACCAGCACAGGCTCATTTGTCAGCATCGAGATGTGCTGAGGTGCAGCAGGAATTCTGATTTCCAGCCCTGCCAGCCACACAGGCTCCACCAAGCATGGGGCTGCTAGAAGGGACAAAGCAGAACATGGTCCCACTGTGCAGCTGCTCAGTACCCTGTGCTCAGGTGCATGGTGGCATGGGAGTTAGAAATTAAATACTGAGAGACAGCTCCTTCTTTCACAGCCACTTTATTTACAGATGCCAAATAAATTGGTTTTAGAAAAGGCATCTGAATTTAGGACATTTCTTTCCACCAAACCACTGAAATTCACTGTGAAGCAGGAGGGTACCCTGGATGTGAAACATAAACCAGTTTCCTATACTTGTTTTTAGTTTGAGCTAAAGTTTCCCTATTAAAAATAAGCAGCCAGCACTATGGATGGAAATTATTTGCCTTTTCTGGGTAACATAAGTCTTAATTAAATAAATAAATAAATAAAATAAAAGCCTAAGAGCTTCACACCATTTCTCCCAGTCTGATGATCAAAGGTGTTTTTTGTTCGTTCTGCTGCCCCTGTTGTTTTACACGGAGAAGATTCAGCAAAGAGGGAGCGCGGCTGCCCAGGCAGCGGCAGGAAGAGGATTAAACTCCAGGAGCGAGGCACAGACGGTACCTGGAGGTGACACATTTTGTGCTGAACATTTCATTAGCTCCCACGAGGCTGATGCCTGTTCATTAGGCACAGACATCCCAGCCCAATTGCCCATGTAGCTCTGCGAGGGATCCCATCGCTTCATCCCGCCGGTGCTGCATACAAAGCAGGAAGGCTCCAGATTTCAGCTCCTCACTAGGAGATGTAATTAGGAACCCTGGCCCATCAATATTTCACCACATCTGCTCCTCATCTTGCTGTGGGATGTTTCTCTGTAGCTCATGTGCTGCTTAAACTTATCTCCTTGACAACTCTTTAGTTTAAACAAAGATTATTTTGGAACAGGAGCTGTCAAAAACCCCAGCAGCTCCAGGAAGTTTTCTTGTTAAAATATGTTGGCTCGGCAGCACCATCTTCTGTCCTGCCCTTCAAACAGCCTGGGATGTCACACTGTGAACAGGAGCGTGTGCCCTGGCTGGCTCGGGGCGAAGGGACACTTGCAGTAAAATTGAGTTAATGTTTTCTGTGCTGGGAGTCGAGGCCATAAAGCAGCAGATGGGAAACCCGAGTCCAGCCCTGCAGGGACCGGCCAGCTCTGGAATACAGGGAAAAATCGCTCCCAGACAAGTGGCACCTTGATTGCAGTGGTTGTGCTGCTCAGAGGATTTATCACTGTGACCCCTTTGATTGCAGTGGCTGTGCTGCTCAGAGGGTTTATCACTGTGACCCCTTTTATTCCAAGGGTTGTGCTGCTCAGAAGGTTTGTCACTGTGACCCCCTCACTGCAGTGGTTGTGCTGCTCAGAGGATTTATCACTGTGACCCCCTCGATTGCAGTGGTTGTGCTGCTCAGAGGGTTTATCACTGTGACCCCTTTTATTCCAGTGGTTGTGCTGCTCAGAGGGTTTGTCACTGTGACCCCTCATTTCTCCAGGGGTTTTGGAGCAGGAGCTCGGTGCTGCTCAGCACAATCCAGCTGGCTGAGCCACGTTTTCCCTGGGTTTTTGCTGCTGGGTTTGAGGTTGTGACATTCTCTCCTGCTGGAGAATTCGCCTGATGGTTGCTCATTGTGTGTTCTGCAGGAATGCCAGGTGCCACTCAGCAAAGCCCAGGGAGATCCAGGGACAGGAGAGGAGGAAGGACTCAAAGGAGAGAAGGCAGACAGTGGAAACAACAGTGAGAAATCAGGAATTGCAGAAAGACCTGCTCCTTGTCCCACTCCTCCACAGCACATTGGGATTCAGGCAGAGACTTGTGGCATGAAGGTTAAATTAGGAGGGCAGCTACAGTAATTTCTCATATGTTCCAGCTGGCTGCTGTCTCCTCTCAGGATCCTGCACACATCCCCTGGGCTGGCAGATCACTTTACCTCCAAAACCAGCTCTGCTTCTTCATCCCACCACTCAGGCAACACCCATGTATATCTCTATAGTGTGTGCAGGAGAAGGAGAGGCAATATCTGTATTTACCTTTTACTTTAGTGTATTGTTGCAGGCCTTAAGTAATTAATATCTGAGCAGCTCAGATCTTCCTGTGACAATCATCACACAAGAGAAAAGCATTATTTTGAAAAATACAACAAAGCCCTTGAATCTAAACCACAGCAGCTCCTTTGTAAGAGACACTCTGTGCACTCTGAGCACAGCAATCAGTCTCACTTTAATATACAGATCAGGGGAATGTAAGAAATACTTGGAGAGCAGCCACAGCTTTCACAGCAGCTGCTGCTACGTTTTTGTGAGGATTAAGTTCATTTCAATTATAGAAAGGCTTGTGATCACCTGCTAGGAGGAGGGTTTCAGCCATTCAGGAGGCTGAGGGTGTGTATACAGCTAAATTTAAATGGTAAATGCACAGCACACTCTGGTACCATCCCATTTGCAAAGCACTCTGCACACATACCTTAATTAAGTGTTTAACTATAGGTTCCTTCTTCCTTTATAGTGTGATATGAGTGGGTTTTTTAAGGAGGCAATTTAAAGGAAGTGAGGAGAGGGACTAAAATGGACATCATTTGTGCTGCTGCATTGCTCAGGCTGTGTCAGGAGAGGGCTAAACACCATCCCTTTTAGTGCTGCTGCAACCCTTCACTTCTTACAGGGCAGCCACGGAGTATTCTGTCCCAGTGTAAGCACACAGGCCCACAACAGGCACTCAGAATGACAATTTTTGACATTGATGGACAAGATGCTGCAAAACCCATGTGGAGGGAGAAGAGAAGGGGATTGGCAGCTGGGACAGAAAATGGGTATCCAAGAAGTGGTCTCTGTGAGAGGATACACAGTTTGACCTGGCCCTTCTGCCAATTGAGCCCAAAGGGCTCTTCCACAATGTCACTGGGCCCAAGCAGCCAGAGCCTCATGGTCCAGTGTGAAAGGGAAGAGGCTTACAGGGGTTGTTCCAGGTTAAAATGTGTTTTGCACAGTACTTCCAGCCTGTGCCATTTCCTTCCTCACTCCAAACCAGGTGCAGCCACAGACCTCTGCAGCTCCTGAAGTTTAATCATATTAAGACTTTGCCCTTCTGGGCCCTTAGGTGTAGGAGGTTTGCAGGATTAGCAGCAGATGGTCCCTCAAGATATTCCAGCATCCCTGTGTGATTGCAGGAGAAGGCAGAGTGGGAGAGGGGCACCCATTCCCCTCCCACTCCCCATCAGGTGGCTGTAAGCAATGTCACCTTGCAGAGCTGGCCAGCAAGGACACCACTGATGCCCCTCCTTCCTGCTGTGTCTGTCTTGTCATCCTCAGACCCCACAATCACTGTGAAGGTGTCAAAAAAGGGACAGGAACAAAGAGGCCAAAGGACTTGACCACTCAGGCAGAGGGGAAACCTTTCAGGGTGACAACAGCTGTGGGAAGTGACTTCTGGTAAGGAGATCTGGCACCTTGTGTTCTCATAGAGCTGCTGGCAGGCAAGTCACACATCCCATTTGACCTGGGAAGCAATGTGGCTTGATTGTCCTTTCAAAAATAAATTAGGAAATGGGTAATGCCAATTTTTGATGAGTGTCAGAACAACAGAAGCTTCCTAGCACTTTCCAAAATGATGCCAGAAGGTTGCTCTCAAAGGAATTAATTTTGTCTAATTAAATATCTTCACAGAGCTCTCCAAGTATCAAACCACAACATCAACATGCAGCACTCTGCAGACTAATGGGAGTCACACTGGAATTGGCATCGTGTGCTGAAGTGTCAACAGATGGAGGGGGTGGTCGTGGTGGAGGAGGAGTGGGATGACAAACCTGCCTTTCCACTTCTGCCCCAAATGACACACTTCATCCCCCATCCCAGCTCACCCATCTGTTAAATCCATGGAAAATACTTCCTACAGGATGGATGCACCCAGAGGGCAAGCTAGCTATGGTCACAGAGCAGCTTTGAGAGAGCTGGGAGCTTTGGGGTTTTGGATGAGGTTCAGATGAGCGGGGTAGAAGCCCTGGTGGGATCTGGGGGATTGCATCTCACTCTGCACTACAGCAATGGGACCCTCACTGTTTGCACCCCCTGAGCATTCAGGCCTGCCCAAGGACTCTCACATCTCTGTGTTCTGTTGTACATTGCAGCAGGGACAGCCTGGAGGGTTGAGCTGCATCCTGGAGGCAGAGCTCTGCCCTGGAGCATCCTCCTTTTGGATTGCTGATTCACACCAAAAATCAACCGATTTTCCTTCCAGCCTGATTCAGTTACTGTCACTGGCTCCTTCTTTTCTCTATGAATGTCCCTAGGAAGTGAAAACCTTGTGTTACAATCAGCTCTGTTGCTACCCCCAAGATGCTCTTCTGAACTACTCCTCTTTATCAAGGAGGATTTACACCCATGACTATGTTTTGGCAAGCTGTTTCTGACACTTGGAAAAGAGCTTTTTAAAATGTTCCATATGTCAACACCTCCTGTTTTATAAAGCCAGGATTATTAATTACAAATCAGGTCAAATGAAAAGAAAAAAAAAGTGGGAAATAGCAAAGTCTTCAGAGGAGTATAAATAGCCAGTCAGAATTGCTGGTGCAGCCTGGTATAACACAGCCATTCCATGCAGGCTCAATTATTTCTCCAGCTGCTCTGAAATCCCACTTGCTTTGCTACCTATTACCAGCATTTACCCTATTTATAGGAGACATTGTACACAGAGTGCAAACTCTGGATGAGATTGGTCATGGATGCTCCTGGAAAATCCTCCCTGCATCAGCTGCAGTTCTCAGTGCAAACCTGGTGCCTCAGCACTGCACAGGGTCACCTTCCTGTGGACAGGAGCATCTCACCTGCTTCAAACTGCCAGATTACTGATCCCTTGCAGCAGACAAAACAATTATTTTGGCTTTTTTAGTGAAGTGACAGGCTCTCAGATGAATTGTTTGCATGCTGGATGATTTCTGTTGACAGGGACAGTCTTTTTGCAGTAGGAAAAAAAAAATTTTAAAATGACCTTTTCCCTTGCAAATAATACAGGAGATTAACAAAATGATCAGTGCTGTGTGTCTGTGTCCATTTAAATGTTTCTATTGATGGCATCTCACCCTGCCATGGACCTGATCCCTGTAAATGCTGGGTAATAGAAAGTCTCCCATGGGTGGACAGGGGCTAAAGAGAATTTTCAGCAGGAGAGGGAGCTCTCTCTGCACCAACTGCTGGGGAACCAACACTTGCTGCAGGCATTAAAAATGCCAGGGGAAAGCTGTGCTCACCATTTTGTCCTCATGTGTTCTCTCCTCTGCTTGCAGGAATTTCACAGGCTGTTTAACTGCAGTGATTTGGGGTTATGTATCTAGTGATGCTCTATAAATCTAATAGTGAAACCAGCTTCCATGTGGGGTGTGTGTTCATTTGGCCAAGAAGAAATAACACACCCACTTAAATACAACAGCATTTGGAGGGGCTTGGCATTGGACAGGGAGAGCACACTTGTCACATCCCTTAGGGAGGTGGGAAAATTTCCCTTATTTCAAGAAGTTTACAGAATGCTAAAAGCTGTGCATGACAGATCCACAGTGATACTGAATTTCCTATTAAAAATTTAAAAATTTGATCAGATGAAAATATTGTTGCCCTTCTGATCTAAATACAGGGAAAGGAAGGGAAGGGAAGGGAAGGGAAGGGAAGGGAAGGGAAGGGAAGGGAAGGGAAGGGAAGGGAAGGGAAGGGAAGGGAAGGGAAGGGAAGGGAAGGGAAGGGAAGGGAAGGGAAGGGAAGGGAAGGGAAGGGAAGGGAAGGGAAGGGAAGGGAAGGGAAGGGAAGGGAAGGGAAGGGAAGGGAAGGGAAGGGAAGGGAAGGGAAGGGAAGGGAAGGGAAGGGAAGGGAAGGGAAGGGAAGGGAAGGGAAGGGAAGGGAAGGGAAGGGAAGGGCCAGTCCCAGAGCAGAACAGGGATGCTCGGCTCTCTCCCGGCCCGGTCCCCATGCAGAGCAGGGATGCTCGGCGCTCTCCCGGCCCGGTCCCAAAGCAGAGCAGGGATGCTCGGCTCTCTCCCGGCCCGGTCCCCGAGCGGAGCAGGGATGCTCGGCGCTCTCCCGGCCCGGTCCCAAAGCAGAGCAGGGATGCTCGGCTCTCTCCCGGCCCGGTCCCCGAGCGGAGCAGGGATGCTCGGCTCTCTCCCGGCCCGGTCCCCATGCAGAGCAGGGATGCTCGGCTCTCTCCCGGCCCGGTCCCAAAGCAGAACAGGGATGCTCGGCTCTCTCCCGGCCCGGTCCCAAAGCAGAACAGGGATGCTCGGCTCTCTCCCGGCCCGGTCCCCATGCAGAGCAGGGATGCTCGGCGCTCTCCCGGCCCGGTCCCCGAGCGGAGCAGGGATGCTCGGCGCTCTCCCGGCCCGGTCCCCGAGCGGAGCAGGGATGCTCGGCTCTCTCCCGGCCCGGTCCCCGAGCGGAGCAGGGATGCTCGGCGCTCTCCCGGCCCGGTCCCAAAGCAGAGCAGGGATGCTCGGCGCTCTCCCGGCCCGGTCCCAAAGCAGAGCAGGGATGCTCGGCGCTCTCCCGGCCCGGTCCCCGAGCGGAGCAGGGATGCTCGGCGCTCTCCCGGCCCGGTCCCAAAGCAGAACAGGGATGCTCGGCGCTCTCCCGGCCCGGTCCCCGAGCGGAGCAGGGATGCTCGGCGCTCTCCCGGCCCGGTCCCAAAGCAGAACAGGGATGCTCGGCTCTCTCCCGGCCCGGTCCCCATGCAGAACAGGGATGCTCGGCTCTCTCCCGGCCCGGTCCCCATGCAGAGCAGGGATGCTCGGCTCTCTCCCGGCCCGGTCCCCGAGCAGAACAGGGATGCTCGGCTCTCTCCCGGCCCGGTCCCGCCGCGCGAGGGCAGCCTCTGCCGGTTTCCATCGGTCCCGGAGAGGGAGGCGCCGATCCCGGGAATGCCGCGGGGCTGCCGCTGCTCTGAACCACAGAACCGCGGATGGTTTGCGTTGGAAGGAACCTTTCATGGGCTGGGACACCTTCCACTACACTGCTCAAAACCCCATCCAGCCTGGCCTTTAATGTTTCCAGGGATGGGGGTGCGCCGCCTCTACGAGCAGCCTGTGCCAGTTTCTCCACCCTCGTTATAAAAAAACCTTCCTTCTATCCAGTGTAAATCGACCTTCCTTTGAAGGCTGAAAACCATTTCCCCGACAGGCTAAAAGGTTGGTTCTTGTGAGCCTCTTTAGGTACTGGAAAGGGCTCTAAGGTGTCCCTGAAGCCACCTCCGGCCTGAACATCCCCAACTCTCTCCCATCTCTGTGGCCTCCTCTGGACTTGCCCCAACAGCTCCATGTCCTTTCTGGGTCCCCAGGGCTGGAGGCAGCTCTGCAGGTGGGGCAGAGGGGCAGAATCCCCTCTCTCCCCTGCTGCCCACGCTCCTCTGGATGCAGACTGGGATGTGCTTGGCTTTGTGGCTGCCAGCACACATGGCCGGGTCATGTCCAGCCTCTCATGTCCAGTCTCACACCCAGCAGCACCCCAAATCCCTCTCTGAGGGCAGAGCTGCTCTCAGTGCACTCCAGAGGTGCCTTTTTATCACTGCCCCATGGGCTCCGTCAGGACCCTCGGCTGTGCTTTGCTGGGAATGGGTGTGACTGGGATTTAGCTCCAGTCACTGATAAGGGCAATGCCCTGCAACTGGCAGGGTGTTAAAGCAGATTAGGGCTCCATTTAGGGTCATTAGAGCGGATTAGGGTTTGATTTAGGGGTGTTAAAATAGATTAGGGTTTGATGTAGCAGGCCCCAGATTTAAGGACTTCACACTGCTGCTGCTGGGTGGTAAAACAGGGCTCTCCAGCCTTTGTCCTCTGGGATCCCCAAATGGATCTGTGGGAGCTTAGTTGTATTTTCTCTCATATTTTCTGCTTTATTTCTTCCTAAATATTTAATTTGAATATCCGATGTAGTTCAATTCTCCTGGCTGTTAACACCCTGAATAAGGCAGATTTTAATAGCCTTTTCATTATTTTATTTTTCTTGTGGGGATTTTTTTTTTTCCTTGGCAATAAGAAAGTCTCATTTCCAATTTACTGCAGTGGACAAAGCAGCACGTGGCAAAGATATATTTCCTTTTCACACTCTGTGTTGGTTTTGGCTGGGTTTCAGGTCTGACCTCTCCCTACATACCAGATGTTTGGGCCCTGTTGTGGTTGGTGTGGTGCTGGACAGAAAACAAACAAGCAGATCTTTGAAAAAAATCCTTGAAAAAAATCCTTATCCTTGGCTCAGAACAGGAAGGATTTAAGTCTTCTGGTATCGATTTGATTAAGAAAACAACATTTTTCATTTTCTGTTGTTTCTTCTCTGTTGAGATATTCTCAAACACTAGGAAATTGCACAATCCAAATGACTGCTTAACTCAAAATTGCAACAACTCACAATTGCAACAGACTTTGGAGTGAGCTCATGCCTGACTCCTGAAATAGAATATTCACTGATAAAATATTTATGTGTTTAAAGAAGAAAGTGTACAATACATACCTTAAAGCCATGGCTTACATTTCAATCTCATAAACAGATGGGGGTTTGTTTTATTTCTCAGTATAGCAGAGCCATATTCACCTCTCAGCTCTGGGCACAAAGTTCAGGCAGAGAAATGACATTTCAGGACTGATTTAATCTCTCTCTGTTTCATAGTTACGTCAATGAGGCTCACAGGGGACCTCAGCTTTTCACAGTGACAACAGGACTGAGTTCTGGACCTGCCTGTGCAAATCTCCCAGCCAGCAGCAGGTTAATGTTTAGGGGCTGGAGCAGTCCCAGACCCAGCTAGAAGAAGAAAATGGGACCAGTGGGCCTCATATTAACCAGTTCTTTAATGGAAACCCTAAGAGAAGCTGGAACAGCTGCAATGAAAACTGATGCAACTCTCCCAGGAGGTCACTGGTCTCATTAGGTACATATTTAACAGGAATAAATTCCAGTAAAACCACAGCATCAGAGGCGAAATCAAAGTCCCCAGGGAAACCCAGTGTCCTCTAAGCACTACTTTAATCTCTCACCCACCTTTGGTATTGACATTCATTTCTCCATGAAAGGGTTTTTGTTTACTTGGGATAATGTGTCATTCTTCCCTGGGGAGCTGGAATTCTAGCCAGGTGCAAGTCATAGCAAAGCTTTGCCAAATGCCCCTTGCACTGCAGCAGGTGGTACAGGGGAAACTACAGCCATGCTGACAGCAGGGTAACAGTGGGATACCAATGTTTGACCCAGCCTGCTGGGGGCTTGAGATGGAGCACAGCAGCCAAAATACCAGTGTCCCCTTTCAAGCGTTCTCAGGGGTGGCAGTTTGGCATGATGTGTGTCCTGCAGTGGAATGTGCACCCGTTAGCATATTCCTCCAGAATTAATCAGACAAATGGGACATGGTTCTCCATGAGCAGGAAGTAAAGCCTCATTTCCTGTAAATCTCTGTCCTGCATTGCTGAACTCCACTGTGAAAAAGAATCGCTCCCCACAGCAGGCAGAGAGTGTGGTGAGATGACACGCACACTAATGAGCGGGCTGAAAGAAAGCTGCCTCCAGCAGCATGGCAGATGGCCACGCTCACAGCCCTCCTACCCCCACTGTCTGGGGGGTCAGTGGGAGAAGGAGCTTTCAGGAGACACACAGAAACTTCTCTTCAGCTCTAAAACATGTCTTTCAGGGGCAGCTGGATGTGCCACTGGAGCTTCAAGTGTTTTAGCAGGCACTGCCAGAACGTGCAGCACAGCACTCCCTCCCCAGGAAAGCAGGATGGCAGGGCTGGGCTGGGCTGGCTGCTGTCTTGCCTTACTCCACAGAACCTCTACCTTCTGCATCTCCCAAACATCCTCAGCAAGTCTGGAGCTGCAGATGTTGTCACACCAGACCAAGCTCCTCTTGGCTGGAGTATGACCTGTTTCCAGGCTTTGCCTTTTCTAGGGTAACACAGGAATACATGCTGAGCTTAGAAAATGTAAAAATATTGAAACCAGAAATGGAGAAACTTCTCTGTAAGAGTGAAAGGGTTGGTAAGCTCCCTCTTACAGGTCATCTTCCTGCAGTTCCTCTAACATCTGGGGTGGCAGTGCAGAGAAGGCCATGGGCTCTTTCTCCTTGCCTGCTGATGTCATGGTGCACACGCTGTGGTTCAGAGACAAACTTCCCCAAGTCCTTGGTGCTGCTGGCTGCAGGCATCTTGCACTTCTCTGTCTCAGCCCCCTATCTCCACTCTGTGTGTGCTGGCTCTTGTGCTCATGGAACTGATCCAGCTGAAAAGTCAAGAAAAAAGGAAAAAGATGGAGTTTGAGCCTGGATGAATCCATCAGTCTGGCTGACAGCATGGCCACTCAATAGTGAGTGTCTACACAAGAGAAGGGGCTGCTTTGTACTTGAGCAGCAGCTGATCTAGAAGCCAGCTATTAAAAAACATGTTCTATGAGCACTCCTGCTTCCCTCCAGCCCCATCTGCCGTGTCCCAACCCAGCAGTGCCCCTGCTCTGCTGTCGGGTGGTTTCTACCAGGGCTGAGCTGGCTGGAAGCTCCTGGTGAGTCGTCAGCTGAATTAATTCCTGCCCAGCACCCTGGGTGGCTGTGTGTCACCAAGGGTGGTGAGAAGGACATCCGCCCCTTCCCTTAGCACTACAATGGCTTTGTGCCCAATTAAAATGACTATTAGCTGTGGCATTCATTAGCAGGACTGACAATGGAAACTTTTAATCAAGTGCCTTACAAAGAGGCCGAGGAGGGAAAGGATCACTTCTCCATTTACCGCGGGTAAGTTACCAAAAAAAAAAATCAACCTAAAAAAAAATTCTCCGTGAGTAATTTGAGTGCAGTACAGCTGGATTTTAAAATTCATGATTTAAGCGTGGGAGGGAGAAATATATTTTAAATCCCTGCTTTCTCCACCCAGCCAGATACGTTTAGCAAGGATCAGGTTAAAGTGCTGATTGTTTTCCTTGTTGGCCCGAGTGTTTCTGCCAGAACTGGATTTTTATGTTCCACTTAAAAGGGGGCTGGAGCAGGGGAAAGGTGCTGTAATGGAAGTGCTGACATCACTTCAGCACAGGGCAGCCCAGCTAATGGTGCCCACAGAGCTCGCTTGGCAGCTCATACACGGCTAAGCCTGACAGAAAGGCTCTTTGAAAATAACTTACTGCTCCAAAAATAAACGCAAAAAACCCAACCTTCCTCACGCTGAATGGGGTGGCAAAATTGCTCTCAGCTTTATGGGATTCCCAGGACATTGTCCAGGGCTTCCCCAGCAGCCATGGGATAGGGTTAATTGCTTGAGGTGTGGTGGGAATTGTTGGGTGTGATTTAATAACACTCTACATCTAAAATAGGAGGCAGGAAAAACCAGCTAAACCAGAATAGCCCTGGCCTTGCTGAGGGTGGAGGCAAAGTACTGTGGGAGGGTAAAGGTGTCTTATCTATGCCATGTCCTGTCCACAAGGAGAGCTGCTGGCCACAAAATGTTCTCCCAGCCCCACAGCCCACCCATCCAGGACTGTCCCACTGCTGTGGTCCCACTCTTGGCTTCCTCACATATCTATCATGACTGTGATCCCTTTTGCTTGTGTGGAAATCTGTTCCCAGGGAGGAGAAACAAAAGGTTGGGTGCTTTAAGACACCATGCTTTGGGCTTTTGGGTTTCTGGTGATGTTTTTGGAGGAGCTGCCTTTCTCTTTCCTCCCATTGGAACACATATTGTGCCACAAACCACATGGCAGAGCAAAACCACTGCAGGTGTGGGCAGCAACCACCCTGCCCCACACAGCACTGACCCTGGAGAGCTGGGCTACAGAAAAGAAGCTGCTGTTTAACACCATGTGAAAGTGCTTCAGCTGGGGACACCACCATTTATCTGATTTTTCATGAAAGCAAGTCCAAAACTGAGTTTAAAGCAGTCAGCTCTTCGCAGAGAGGAGAGCTGTGCAGAAATCAGGAAGTTCTCAGGGTTGCTGAAGCAGAAATATTCGTGCAAACCACAGAATCTAAAAGAAAATTTAAGGGAGCCTGGGCCTTTTAACAAGAAATTGTTCTTTTTACATAATGAGTGTTTCAGCAGGAAGGTGACACTTTGCCAGCAGGACTCAGAGCACTGGGAATGCAAGGGATGCTCAGGAGGTGGGAGAGCAGTGGGGCTATCACAAGAGCTGGGAAAACGAATTGAAAATGTGTATTTCAGGCAAACTTCTGTCGTTTGGAAAAGTGATGGGGTTACTTGAAAAGCAGGCTGTGAAGATATGTTTTAAACTCCAACCACATTAAGGTGAAGAGCCCCAACACAGGGTTCTGCTTGGTGAGGACTGGCACAGTGCAGCATATCGTTCACTGCCTTGCCTCCCTTTCTGTGGAAAATGTGTTTGTTTATTTAGTGGTGCCCAATGCTGTGCTTACCCATTATGCTGTTACAACAGTGTCCACTGTGTGGAAACCCAGGTTGCATTAGCAAACCTAACAAAGCCGGGGCACCTTTGCATTCCCTCCCTTGTCTGTGTTGACTGAGATGAAACCCCTTTTGCTTTTTGTCTCAGAGCACAGCCTTGGAAATGCAGCAGAAAATTCCCTCAGTTCCCTCCAGCCGAGCAGAGGCTGCCACACAGGCAGGTCCATGCCTGACCACGGGTTCTCTATGCAAGATATCTTTATGTAACCCCAGCCTCCAACCAAGATTAGCTTTCACTAATGCAGGTTTGCAGCTATTCCAGGGAGGCTCTGCAGGAAGCCTTGTGTGCTGCTGGAGGGTTTTATTTCACTTCTCTGTACAGCTTGTAAAAAGCTTCTTGGAAACCAGATCTTTGCATTTTACTTTGAGTTCACTTATCTGCCATAAGCTGTTTCAAGTTACTCTTTCCAAACCATATTAAATTAATCCGTAGGTAAGAAGCAAACAGCAACAATTACTGTGTATCTTTGTTGAGAACTTACCGGTTCTAATTACGTTTCCCTCTTATAAGGTTTAATATTGAGGACTACAAAATGAGGTCAACCTCTATTAAATATAATGACTTTCCCTGTGGAGCTTGCAATGAAAAGCTTCACAACAAAGGTTTCTATTTAAGGGAGAGGAAGTTTCTATTACAAAGTAGTCCCCTAACTTGGTGCAGGGGCTTTGTT
Organism: Oenanthe melanoleuca; assembly: GCF_029582105.1. Lineage (NCBI taxonomy): Eukaryota > Metazoa > Chordata > Aves > Passeriformes > Muscicapidae > Oenanthe > Oenanthe melanoleuca. The sequence continues at coordinate 11,933,697 of NC_079344.1, forward strand.
TTCATTTGCTGGCTACAACAGAGTGAAAAAAGATTTGGGTTGAGGCTTTAAACAGTGCTTATCTGAGAAAAAACAAGCGAGTTAATACATGAAGATAGGGAAGAACAAAAGCACTGTTGTTACAGGAGGTGACCTAGAACCAGTCTGGCATGCAACATCTGTGATCCTGAGCCACACCAGGAGCTGCATGCCGTGAGCACAAAGGTAAAAGCAAGAGCAGCAGGTCTGCGTTTTGCTACAGGCTGGGCACAGCTCCCCATAGGTACCCCAAGAACAGGCAGTGTGGTCTGCTCCTGCAGGAGACGAAATTAAATGTGTAAGGGATACAGGAGCTACTTCGGAAGGCTGGGAAGAGCACCGTTTGGTGCTGTGCCATCTCTGCCGTCTTTGGGCAGCTGCTGCGCGCTCGGCGGGCAGATCCTGCCCCGCCCAACCAGTAAGTCTGCGTATCTCTGATTTTCAGAGGTGCAGTGGCTCGAACTGGCTGATTATTGCTCCTGTAGCTATTTGCGGGTTTTTTTAGCTTGGTATTAAAAGCTAGGTAAGCACAATGCTACCTTATCAACTAAATTCTCTTTTACACCAGAAATGGAGGTAAACATGGCCATGATTTTTTTTTTTTTTTTAATTGCTGTTGTCCTGATAGCAGCATAACCGCTATCAAAATTTGCTCCTTATTTAAGGGGTTTTTTCTTTTCTTCCTGCAGCCTTGCAGGAATGTGCCGGGCAGTTAAAACACTGCGGTTGCCAAGCGCAGGAGGGTTATTTTGGCACCAGGAGGGTTATTTTGGCATCAGCCCCTACGAACTGCGCTAAGGTTGCCGTGTTGGAGCCGCGTCGAGAGCATCTCGAGAACGGCAGCCCTCGGTTGTTCATCTCCGGCTTCTCTGCTCCCCCTTTCCCTCGCAGCTCCGCTCGCTGCTTTACGCTCCTGATCCCCTCAGCCGGCTGGAATAGCATGCAAATGGCATTTCAGTGTATTAATGTCCCGGCGCGGTGGCGCACTGCGGGGAGCACAGGCTGGCCCTGGGGCGCGCCGCGCACGGGGACGCGCCTCTGCCTTCTCCGCCAGCGGCCGTGCTCGCCCTTTAAGAAAAAGCCTGCAGTAATTTTCCATTACCCTGCGCGGTCCTGCCTACGTGGCAGGAATTGTTTGTGCAGGCTGAGCATCGCGGGCGAGGCGCAAGCCCCGATCCGGCTGTGGTTGCCTGGCTACGCTCGGCATGCCGGCAGCGCGCCAGGCTCCTGGGAAGCACCTTTGTTCCCGAGCAGGGATTTGAGCCGTGTTTTCATGCCGAAAGCTGGGGACAAATGCTGCTTTTCTCAAGCAGCCTGGCAGAACTCGGCTTTCCAAACAGCACGAGCCAGCCAAAATGCTCACTAGTTGTAGTAATAATAATAATAATAATAATAATAATAATAATAATAAATTAATATGCATGGAGTCCATCTCTTGTGGCGGTTTCTCTTCCTTTGCGCAAGGAAATATCTTGTAATGAGCTCGTGATGTTTGTTTGCTGTTGCTCTGATCGTAACAGTCACTTAATCGAGGTAGAAATACTGTCGGCAAAATCCTCCCCCGCTCTTGTTCTTTCCGTCTAATGAACCAGACGGATCGCTGTTGTTCTGCAAGTTGATAAGCAGGTTATTTTTTTTTTTTTTTTTTAATCTAAGCTCTGGAGCTCTGACAGGAGAGTAGTCTGAAATACCTAAAATATTTCAAATGCCACCAGCAGAACCTGCAGCAGCAGGAGGAGCAGGTCTGTGTGCTGCTCCTATTTGCTAGGCTTAGCTTTAAATATGGCAGCAGCGTCAGTGCAACAGGCATTTCCATGATGGCTTCAGCTCCAGGACAGCTTATTTTATCTGTTTGAGGCTTGATACTTGTCGTTAACAAGCGTTCTGTGTTCCTGCTAGCAGCCCATGGAGCCAAGGTCTCTCCCAGCATCAGCAGAGAAACTACACTGGTAATTGTCACACAAACAAGTGTGGCACCCCACAAGCCCCCCCCACTTAGGTAATGCTGCCACTTCCCTTCTGCAGCAGCTCCAGGAACCCTCAGGAGCTGCTCCCCAGGAGGAATGAATGAAGATGACTTTGGGGTGTCTTGTCTGTCTACCACTGGAAACCTGAGAATAGAAAAATTTGGTATAAAGTAGAACACACTGAGCATCAGCTTTAATTTGGCTTCATGGAGGGGAATTTTGTGCTGGCGTTCTGGATCCTGCATTGCACAGATGAACAAACCTCATCCAAGAGAGCCCTGGCACAGCTACACAGGGGACCACCTACCCAGCCCCACTCCCTGGGGAGCTCCACTTGGATGGTGGCTTTGAGGTATCTCTCCTGGGCACAGGCACAGCCCTCCCTGCAGCCCTGTCACCCTGACACCTGTGTCTCCTAACCACAACCTCTCTGAGGTTTACAGTTAAGAGATGTTGGTTTCCTGTAGTTTCTCTCGCAAATTAGCAACGTTCTCTGTTTTCTGCGCTTTTTGGTCCTGTTTCCTCACACTCAGACTTTCCACCACTTCCTCCACATCCCTGCTGCTGAGGGCTCTGTTGCTGCCACCCAGCAGCTCGGTTGATGCCCCGACCATCTGGGACCTGCACAGCGTTCCCCACCTCCGGGAGAGCCATGCAGGAAGGGTGGAGCAGGGCATGTTCAGAAGCTTGGCTACATGCCATCCATCACCTGGAATACTCTTGTCCTCCATCCAAGTGTGCCTTGTTTGATGGGAACGACTGAGCAGACGTTTGGGAGGGTGAGTTTCAACATCCCAAGGTCAAACTTTCCCATATGGGTAAGTTGATGGTTAGAAACAGCACCTTATCCATGTTACACACTGCTTGGCTCTCTGCTCACTGAACTTTTTGACTTGTTTTATCTGTCCTTGGATTGGTTTTCCTTTGTTTGTATTTTTTAAAGTAAACTACTCCCTCTTAGTATTAAAAAAACGTATCTGAGAAAAGCTGGGTTTGGCTCTTAAAAACCGGTTGTTAGTAGTAGCCCTTTTCCTTTTCAGTGTGTTTTCAGAAGTGAAAAGCAGTACTTGGGAACTCTATTTTTTCAAGAAGGCACATAAACAGAGAGGTGTGCAAAAGAGGGTCCCTTTCCAAAATAAACCTTTTCCCTGTGCTGTACAAAACACAACCACAGCCGCCTTTGCTTGGGATTTGCTCCACACAGGAAAATGTGGAGGATCCACAGAGGAGGGTTTTCGTCCCCTGTTTGTGCAGCTAGGAATGTGGGTGAGTCACCGCCTTCTTTGAGGAATGAAACCTTCCATCCCAACTCCTTATGCCTTTGTTTGCTTTTAGAACTGCAGTGCTGTTGAAGGTAACTCACGCTCCCGTGGCTACGCTGGGGCTCAGGCTTAACATCTGCTTTCACGTTTTGTATTCCCTTCTTAAAAGCACAGGGATGGGACTACATCCTCCCGCGAGTGGTCCAAAATCCCTAGGATCCTGAAGGCTTTAGATCAGAGATGAGAGCAGGCAAACCCCCAGCCGGTCCCCAGCCAGCGGGGCTGGTTTCCAGCACCACCAGTGCAGCGGGGTGTGGCTCTTGAACAGCAACGGCGCTAATTAAAAGAGGCAATTTCCAACGACAAAATTAGAACAGCCTTTCAGGTCATTTTGTTTCAGGAAGGCAAGAAAAGCAGAGAAAGGAAAAAAATGTGCTAGAAAGACACAAAACCCAGAGGACAGTTTTCTAACTTTTCTAGCTTTCAGCGATTTAAACTTAGGAACCTGTGGCCATTTTGTGAATGAATTATCTGGTTTCAAAATGCCTTAAATGATATTCCTACTTTAGAAAATTAAGTCCTTACTTTATGGAGGTGCTTAAATATCAGTTTCAGTTCTTTCTTTTATGTTTTGCAGATCGAAAAAAAAATATATAAAAGACTTCATACATAATTGTGCCATCTTCCTCAACTGCAATTTGACATCTAAACCTGATGTTTCTTTCCATATATAATAGATGGTTTCATTCTTGGTTTCTCTTTTTTTTTAGGTTTTATTTTGTTTTGTTTTGTTTTGTTTTACATTGTAAATCTGCAAGTTATTCCCAAAAGCCCAGTATTTATATTTATTCCATAGCAAGCATGTGACTGGTATGACTGCATAATTATATCAAAATGAATTTGAGGTCTTTTTGTCGCAAAATGTTCCGGGGCTACAGATATGTTTTGAATGCATAATAAGCACCGGGTACTGAGATTACAAGAGAAACTCTCTGTGAAATCCTACGGATTAAGGTCACGCATGAGATACTTAATTCTCCCTCCTGTGAGGTTTGATTGCAAGATAGTGTGCTCCCACTGACTTCTTAAAATGAGAAAGCTTGAAAAATTGACCAGATTCTGTCAAATTTGCTTCACTGCTAGTGGAACTGGAGGTGTTGAAGAAATGGGGAACTGTGAGGAAAGGAAGAAGCAGAGACCAAGGAGGGTCAAAATCCCTGCTGGTTCACAGCTTGGAAGTGAGGAAAGACACCAAGATGACTTTTTTTTCCCCTGCCACAATTTGATCTATTGTAGAATGTGCTATATGAGAAGAGGCAGCTCTTCCCTCTTGCTGTGATTGCAGCAGTGTCTCAAGGCTGCGGTTGGAACCAAGGTTCTGTTGTGCCGGGCCAAAGGACGTGTCCTTGAGGTTAAAGCATGCAAAGTGTGCATGGGGGAAATGCAAGGAGCCAGATGGAGGTCAGTGGGGTGGGGAAGCACCTCAGTCCTATGGAAATTCAATCATATTTTCCCCCGCCCCAAATGTATGTATGATCAGTCAATACACCACAGAGACTTGATGGAAGGTAAAACTGGGTACAACTCTCTGGGGGACAGCCAGTCCCCAGGAGCATTGCTCTCCTCCACATCTGCCAGGAGGTGGATTCAGTTAATTGTTTTTTAGCAGAGGTGGCTATTCTTCTACTTTTTTTTTTTTTTCCCTCTCCATAAACTATTGAAAATCAACTGATGGAAATAACTTCCAGTCACTGATTCTGTCACACAAATGGGGTGTATCCTTATAGAGTACAAACAACCCTGGGTTTAAGTTAAATATGGATCAGATCCATGGCCTCCCTTTCCAAAAAAAAGGTGTGGATGTAACAATTTCACCCTGTTGCAGACACGATTAGTCACTCGTGTCGTTCATGCCGTCTGTAACTAGGGCATCGCTGCTGCCTCACTGCCTGTCCCAAGGGACCTGGGTGGTGTTTGTGCAAACGCGATTGGGCTGAGGAAGGGGAGGAGAAATGCAGCTCTCAGCCCGGGATATATTTAGTGAATGCAGCTGTGGGAGGCAGCAGGAACAAGGGAGCTTTTGTATTGCCTGTGCTCTGACAGCTCACTTGCCTAAATAATCTGCTGGTTTCTTACCCATATGTTTCCTCCCCCTGGTCCCCAGTGTTGTTAATTTAAATGTGAAGTTTTGTCGGATCCTTCCTAGCGTTTAAAAGTGGGATGTGTTACAGTGTCAACCTTGGTACTGCACTTCAGGCGGGCAACCTGCAACTTTCAGGGGCACTGCACTTTCTCCATGGCGACTAGGGAAATTTGACCTCATCTTTTAGGGAAGGCAGTGATGTTCGAATATGCCTTTCATGTGCACTGCAGAGCTTGCTTGGGTGGGAGCAGACCTGCAGCAGCCCTTCCCAAGCAAGTAAAGCCTGCTTCTTGCCAGGACTGCTGAGCTGGGGTGCAGAACCAGCTTTTGGCACCCTGGGCATTTCATTGAGATGTACAAACTCTGCTGGTCCTCCTGGCATCCCTGGGAGTCTGATCCAATAGTCGTTGGTACGTCATGGGATAAAAAAGGAGGACAAAAATAGGTTTACTGACCCGCTGGGTCGAGCAGGAGCAGGTTACTGTTGCTGTGCATTAGGACTAATTTGTCTGTGCTCTCTGGCAATGTTCTGACTTGTCCCCAGAGAAAAAGCCAGAGGCTGAGAATTCCCTCTGTGTCTTCTTCCCTGCCTTGTTCAGTTGCACACAACAATTCCTGAGCTGGCCGGCCTCAGGCTTTACTGCAGAATATAAAAATAACGTTTTGTATTTTTTTTGGGGGGGGGTGGTCTTTTTCTGATACGGTTAAGAGGTTGAAAAAACAAGACTGGTGCAGGGTAGTGCTGTCTGGATGATGGAGACATCACTTTTAAAGGGAGACAGGCTCTGCCAATGCTTTCCTAGGGTTTGTGGCACCTTAGGGTGTTTTTCCACGCACAGCAGCGTCGCCAGGAGATGTTGCAGTGACACATTCTTGGGCAGAGCAGCACTCTGACCCTTCCCAGCCCGCCACGGACAGCACGGATTTGCTGTTCCTGTGGCAGGGCCCTGATATCCATATCGGAAATGCACCTCCTGTGGGTGGCTTTCATCGGTCCACCACAGGCTAGCACTGATCCTGAAACACATCCAGCTTTTATGAAAACTGCGGTGTGAGTGTGCAGGATACAGCTGTCCCACCATTGCTGTGATCTAAGGGAGTTGCAGTGGCCAGCTTGTCTGTCGAAAGTATTTATTACTAGAGTATAGAAAAAAATGCATATATGAAAAAATGTGTACGAACACGATGCCCTGGGAGCCCACACCGCCTTTTCTGCCTGGAATCCCGCGGCCTGCCTGGCTTTGTTTCCGCAGTTAAATGGTTAACTGGAGCACTAATTGGCTCTGAGCGCTCCAGCCCTTTGCAACAGATTATTGGCATGCTGGTAGGAGCAGTTCCCTTCCTTCCCTTCCCCCTTCATTATAAAAACATGTACTGTAGAGAAACCAAATACCACATGGCGCCCTGCGCCGAGCCCGTCACCGTGTTCAGCACAAAAACTCCTTTTATATTTGGGAAGCGGAGGGAGAAAATTCTGGAAAGGCAAGATCGCGGCGATAGCGGCTGAATCGGCACATTTATTTCACAGTGTGCAGGGGCTGGAGCCCACAGCCCCGCGGCTGCGTGGGGAGCAGCGCCGGGGGGCTCCCAAAGCCGAGGGGAACGCGAAGGAGAACATTCCCCACAGCGTTTCGGCTTTGCGGAGGGCTCTCGGGGCTGAATGTGAAGAGAGAAAAATAAAAGCTTTGCGGGGAAAAAACAAGCAAACAAAAATAAGTTTCATTTCTGTTTTCCCGAGGAGCCGTGGGCGTTTTTAAGCTGTCTGCAGAGGCAGGCGCCATTTCGTGAGGCGGCGTTAGTGCAGCGGGAGGAGACATGTTGTGTTCGTGCAGTTTGTGTTTTAAGGGTTTTCTCCTTGGTTTGAGGCAAGAGGGTTATTCATCCCGCCTTCACCCTCGTTCAGTCCTAAGGCTCTCGTTTTTATAAACTTGAAGGGAAAAAGTAATGACAAGCAGGGAAAAGGGGAAAAGTTCTCCTGAGGGTATCAGAGTCTGCAAGCAAAATCAGGTCTCTGTCCAGGAGACACAAAATCTTAGAGGTGTACCTGGTTCCAAAAGTGCCACGGAGGGTGTAAGGAGGATAACCAGGATGACAACGTGGCTGTACACCAAACCCAGGTGTGCAGGGAAAATGTGGTATGTCAGGCATGTTTTAAATAGAGGATTTTTTTCCTGCTGCAAAAGAAAGTCTGACTGGTTTGTGCACAGACAAGACTGGTCTGTTGTGATTTACATGAGCTGACTTGACTTGCAGGTATTGAGATGCTAGTTTTGATCTAAAAGCCCAGACTATTGCTAGTGGTGCAGAACTGCTCTTTTGATCAAAGGAGAAAATAGGAACTGTGGCAGGAGTGAGCTCAGGCTGATGCTCTTCAGTGCAGAACTCCTGGAGTAAGCTGCAGCATTTTCATTAAGGGCCTTTGGTAAGGGAGTTGACTTTTTACCACTCTGAGGCCTTTCACTTGCAAAACGCATTATCAGGCTCATTTGTTTAACAAGTCTGTGGGAGCTGGGAGAGCGAGAATTAATGCTGGCATTTGGGAATACAGCTGATAGTGCTGCATTTGATTTTGGTTTCATGTCATTATTTTCTGGTTTCGGAGTCAGGAAAAGCTGCTCATTTATTTTTCATGTAGCTGTATTTTTTTCTCCTGGCTTCTTAAGGAGGCAGAGCTCATGAAATTGTGTTGTTGAAGGCCTGGAGCTTTTGATCTGATGTTCAGTTTCAACAACTATTATGTTCTGGAGGTTCTGCACTTTGGGAAAAGCTGCACGTTATAGAGATGGATCAGTGCATCTGCTAAAGGAAGAGCTACAAAATGAGTGCCGAGGGTCTCTGTTCACTTTCCTTGCTGACCCATCAATGAGCATCTCATTGCTGGCTGACCAGTCCATAATGTTCAGTTTGGAAATGTTGCAGCCTCTGCAGGAATCGGGAATATGGGGTGGGATTGGGAATGCTGCAGCAGTGCGGCACACTTGGGTGTGGGGCTGCCGACTCCCAGGAAAGCAGCCGTCGTTATTTCAGCTGCTCACAAAAGACTTGAAAACTTTCAGCCCCAGTATTCAAATCTCGACGAGGTTTGCAAGGAGTATTAGTCATATTTAAAACTCCTCCATGTTATATGCAGCTGAATTTTGCAAGGTCTTTGATCTCCTCACTCTGGGTCTAAAGGTTCCTTTTCAAGCTTGTCACCTGCAAAGATTTCTTTGAGACGATGATTGCTTTATTGCAGAAAAGCCTCTTTGCCACCTCACAACCATTATTTTCTTGATTGCCCTTTTTTACTTTGCTAAGGTTACATTCCATCTGCAGTTCTACCATAACCTCGGTGCAGTGCACTGATCACCAGCAATAAATGTAGTGAAAAGCTCTACTGTGACATTCTTGCATATCCTTGGTTTGTTTGTCTAAGACTCTGCATTATAATGATAATATAAAGCATAAAATAGTTTTCATATATAAAAATCCCTTTTCCAGCATATACTAATGTGCCTTTTGGAACCCCTTAATTAGGTTATGTTTTCTGCTAAACCTAATTCTGCATTATTAACAGCACTTGAGTAGACTTCAACATTCCAATTTTGGTTACAATTTTCATTCTGTTCAGTGTGTGTATATATATATATATATATATATATACAAGAAAATAATCCTTTATTAATCTTTTGAGCAGAACAGTTTTCGTTTGTGCAGCAGAAGTCCTTTGCCTGAATGTTCATTATCAGCACCTGATATGCTAGCCTGGAGCACAATAGCCTAATAATTGGAGTTTAAGAGGAGAGAAAAAAGCTAGTTATTAAAGTCACAGTGTTTCATTTTCATGCATGTTATGATTGTAAATTATTCAAGCATTTGCCTTTAGCTCCTACATGTACGAACTTACGCTCCCCACTTTTTTCCCCAAAGTGCTCTATGGTTTCCTTAGTCTTACACCCTAGGTTGGAGTATTCAAATGTATTGGTTAATACCAGTAGGACGTGTGACTCATTACAAGAAAATCTGAGAGAGTTTCTCAGTTAAAAGCATTTTATGTTGACCTATTTGCTTCTACTTCTGTCTAACGTTTGGTCTCTTCATAGTCAATATTCTGTTTTATGGAAAGGTTTTAAAGGCGTGCTGAAGGAGAGGAATAGGAGGTGAAGTGCCTAGCACAATTTATATTCTTTCTTTTGTCATTATTAATAAAAATATGAAAGAAAAATAAGTATTGAGGAAAATTAAAGGAAGGGTTATGCAATTATATCTGTATGTGCAAAGCTACAACATGTTTCCTCTTACTCTTGAAATTTAGATCTCTGCTTCAGGTTTTCTCTCCCTTCTACAGACTGGATTAGCTCATTTCAGTTGCATTTTCCAAGTACTACCATACATGCTCATCCCTAAATTCACTTCATGTGCTTCCAAATCCTTAGGACAACATTCGGTTTAGACACAAGAAATAATTGGAGTGGTTCCACGGGCCTAAATGTAATTACTCAGCCGGGAATTAAAGGCACAGGCACATAACTTATGCCCCATGTGTTTGGAGTAACGAGAAGAGATCAAAATCTCAGGTTTCATCATTAAAGTAAATGTTTCTACACTTAAGACACATCTGTAGAGAGAGGCAGATTCTGGTTAGATGCATGATTAAATCTTGAAGAAAATAAATCTTATTTTGGGCACATAGAACCTTGTTGGGATCTTCCTCTGGGTGAAATGGCAACAAAGCTGGCAGTCAGATTTTTCAGGTGGTGATCAAGCACTGTGCATGTCTCAGCTAAGATGTCTTGTATTTGCTCTGCTGCTTTAATTGCACAAAAAGCCATTGACCTAATTTTGTGTCAGGATTGTACCAATAGTGTTTTCTAGGGCTGCTTATGTTTTGGCACAGCTCACCATGTAATACAAAACTTTGACTATTAAAAAAAAAGTGCACTGTGAATGGTTTTAAGCTGAGACAAGATTGTCACCCTTAACAGCTTGGTCAGAGAGAGGGGGAGTATTTGTTTCAGCATGAAAATCTCTTGTCTGCAACAGTTAAAGCTGGGAGTTCCAGAGTTTATGTGCCTGATGCCCAGAGCTGCTCGAGTCCCCAGGCTGATGAGCTCTCTTGAGTTTGGTAAAACTCTGGCTGGCAGGAGCCACTTTATAATGAATTGACTGTAGGAAGAAAATACAAAAGCTCATGGGAAACATCAGCCTGACACAGGAGTTGTTTCTGTTCAGGTGAATTCTAATCCAAGTGTGTTGGTGCATCATTACAGCAAAAATTGATTGGACTCCACATCTAGCAAGTATTGGCTAATAGGAAGAGGTTTGTTTTGAGCTACTACAAACTACTACTCTTTTGTATATCTGATGCATTACAACAGGGTGATTCAGTGCTTTGTCATACTGTCTGTGAAATAAAAAAAAGTATATGCTTGTACGATTTCAGAGAAAAAGGTTTCTTTTCCCTGCATGTGGCAATTTACTGAATAATGCATCATTTTGTCAACTTTTATATAGCAATCAATAAATGCCCTACGGTGCTACCTGCACACGGGAGACGAAAATGAAGATCATTATGGAAACAGGCTTGAAACTTGCTTGAAATAAAAATCTCAGTTCTATACTTGCAGTTTTGGAGGCCTGGACTGTTTTTCTTTTCATTCTAGAGTAGCTGTAATTTATCTTGTTCAATCTGAGTGAAATTCCTCATGTTTGCGAGGCTGGTATGAAACCCTTTGCCTCCAAAACTCCAAGGAGATTTACCAAGAAAATACAGTTGTTGTTACAATCATCATCATAACTTTCCAAAGTCTCTACTAGAACTCAAATGGAGAGTGAGTAAAAATAAAAATTAGAGCTTATACTTGGAAATTTTTTCCCTCGGTTTTGACGTGTAAACACATATATGTGCTAAACCTATTTTCCCTTTTCTGATCATATTCCTCAAACAATTAAGTAATCAAGCTTTATTGGCTTTTGTTATCAGGAAATAAGTTTCAAGATGGTCAGGTAAACGCCTTTGGGAAATGAGCTTTAACTGTGCATAAGGAAGTAATCATGTTAGAACTTCAAATTATCTGAACTTACAAAAAATTAATTTCCTTGTCTATATCTTCTAAAAATACAATTTTGCAGCTACATTTACAATCCAGATATTCTAAAGATTTGGCTTAAAAGTTATAAAATGTTCTGACTCTTTATGTAACAATTCCATAACATATTGGAAAATGGGAGAACAACATCTATTTTGAAATCTAAGATGGGATTAGGCTTTCTTAATTGTGCTGATGTTTTTGGGGTTTTTTAAAAATAAACTCTTGATAAAACAGTGACCACAAAACACTCCCATGACTCTGCAGACTCTTATTTCCAGCTGGAATGGTGAGATAAAGAACACTGCTTGCAGCTCCTACCTTTTAAAGTGATTTTAAGCCCTATCACCACATCTAATCCTTGTGTGGTTCCAATCCTGCAAGCTTCCAGCAGTTCAAGTTTGTAAGCCAGGTCACAACACCTGCCTCGGTGTGCCTTACCTCTGGCATTACAGTCCCTGGGAAGGTGCACTTTAGTTTCTTATTTGCTTTCAAAGGTGATGTCAGCAGTAAGCAATGTTGCATCATATTTTTTTCATGTAAGGAGATATGTAATACCTTGTTAACACTTTTATAAATTCCAGTGTCTAAGTGGAGACAGGTAAAATGGTCAGTATTTTTCTTCCATGTCCCAGTCCTCTAATAAAAGTTTTCCAAGCCAAGCAGAATAGTTTGTTACGTAAAAGGTGACCTTGAAAAAACAGCACACAAGAAGCAGGGGCTCAAAAAGGGGGTAAAGAAACAGATTTGTTGTTCCAAGCTCCAGTCGTTTACTTTAAGAAACAATTAAACATGTTGTTATCCAATCACCCACATTGTTTAAGTTTGGAACAGTCTAGAGTTTTAAACTTTGATAAGATTTTATGAAAATAAGGACTACTGCATCTTTCTGACTTTTCTCATACCTCAAAGCTATTGCCATTTAAGGCAATAGCTGTGTTAGACCAAATACAGCATAAATACCTTTACTGAGATGGTTTCTATTTCTTATATCCAGTTAAGATGGCAACAAGGGTTAGTTTGAAGATGATCTGTAATAAAAACGAAGAGCTTCAAGTCTCAAACCTCCTTAAGAAAAGTGGATTTGATTTCCCAAGAAAAATGTATGTATATTCCCTAGTGGAGTTAATATAAAGCATAATAATTAATCCTCTCACTAGACAATAGTTGCTGGTCTGTTATTTGCTTTATTGTATACAGGAACTCATGCAAAACTGAAACAGCGAGGTGTGTCTGATGTTAAGGAGCCCTTAGATCTAAAATTTGAGCTCATGCCACAAGATCACATGTCAGTAACAGTACTGACTCTTTGATACATTATGACCAACAAGTTAAAAATTTGCTTAGGAGAGACCATTAAATCCCACAAAATATGTTGAATCCATTTCTGACTTCCATTTTGTCTTTATTTTTCTTTGAGAGCAGGAATAGAAAGAGCTGAATAGCTGAATCTTGGTTAAAATTGCTTCATTTTGAATAAATTGAAAAAACACTGGGGTTTGGCTTAGACTGAAGTTTTGTTTTTTTTTTTTTTTTTACCATATGTTTATAACACTGATAAGAATTTGTTTCTAATTATTCATGGTAATAAATCTTTTTCTTGCTGCTCACAAGGTTCTTCATTCTGAACATGAGCCCCATAAAAGTGCCAGCAAACCCCCCATATTAACATAACCTCAGTTTTCAGTGTTAAAGCCTATGAACAAAAAGGGCATATGTAAAAGTTCTCTTTATATGTGTCGATGTGTTTGCAATTATTCATTACCGGCTGGAGCAAAAGTCTGGATTTCAGTCCAGTTCCAGACTCGAAGCAGAATGAACAGAAAGACTTCATTGCTAGAACTGAGTTTTATCCTTGCTGTTGCTGAGTTTATTGCTTGTCTTGTGACACTAGCAAAAAGCTTTAGCTGAGATCAATACACTGTAATCATCTTTACCAGTCATGCAGGGAATGTGGTTCCACCTTAGAAGGTGAATTTGTATCTACCTGAGCAGTTACTGTGATTTTAATAATGAATTACTGAGGAAGGAAACAGAAGGGGGAAAAAACCCAACAGATTGTTTGTTTGACCAACATGTTACAGGTTATGTACAAAATCTGAAAATAGAGCACTTGCTTGACTCAGGACAAAGTGACAACTTCTATAAACACCCAGTTCACAGGAAGTTAAATGCCTGCCACAAACAGCTTGCTGTGCTCAAAGGGCATTCCATATCCTGTTTGAATATTCTCTGTCCAAGCAATCCAAACTATTCTGTTTGGCCTAGGGCCTAGGAAATTGGCATTGATTTCTTCTGAAAAGTGAGAGTTTTGGAGAAAGGTTTGGTGATTTTTCTCAGTCTTGTTTAGACTCCAGTTTTCTACTTCAGGAAGCGGATACAAGACTTAACCATTTTGTCCAATATTTGCCTTTCCAACCATTTTGTCCAATATTTGCCTTTCCATTATATTTGTGTCTCCAAGATCTGTGGTCTACACTGTATAACAAAGAATAAACTGCTTCAGGAATCCTTTGGTGTCCTCTGGTACAGAGGGCAGGTTGGACAGGTGGGGAAGGGGATCACAGTGTGCCTTTGTATGCTCCCTAAGGGATAATAACATGGGGCCGGGGGAAGGAAGAAAGGTTCTAGAAGAAAACAGAGTATCAGAAAGTCAGGTTCTGTGCCTCCATCTGAAATTCCAGCCACAGATACAATCTCAGAAAATAGTTCCCAAATTAGTAATGGAAACATTAACTTGTGTCATTATTTTCAGACATGTGGTTCATAAAACATAGCTGAAGTGTTTCATCTAATGATACACAAAGGAAGAGAGCATATCATCTGAAAGAGAAGGAATGAACTTTACAGAAGAAATTGCAGTGTAGAAATGCTGAAATTAGAAGGAAAAAAATGGGGTAACTGCAGAGGCAGTAGGAATGAGAATTTTGTTCCACTCTTTCATTAGGAAGAAGAATGCAAACAGTCTGTTCCTGATAAGGAACAGCAAAACTGTGTGAGGGGAGCCATGTCTCTGCTGAGAGTGACTGTACTTGTGTTCACCTCCATGCAACTCACTTGGGGCCAAGGAACAGAGAAGGTCATGAATACTCACGCAAGGTTTTTTGGAGCTGCTTCAGGTCTTGGTGTCCAGGAAGCAAAAGAGCAGTGCTGCACATATTTAATGAAGATATCAGACTTTGAGCAATTTTTTGGTTACATGTAGCAGCAATAGGGTAAGGGACTTCCAAAAACATTTGTCTATAAATATACATAGAGTTTGGGGGATTTTTTTGAAGAGGAACAGTCTATTACACTAGACAGTCTGGTATAGTTAGAGAAAATCAGATAACAGTCTGAGCACACAGGTTACATCTTGTTCAGGTATAATCTTAAACTCTCCTGGCTGGAATCACACTACTCTTACAAGGCACAATTATGTCTAGAAGTCCTGATCTCTTTTCTCCCTTTCATGTGGTTATTGCAAGTGATTACACATATATTCTTCTAGAAACGTACTTGTGTTTTGGGAAGAACTAAGAGAAAGGCTGGAAATTGTACATGGAATTTCTAATCTTGGTCCTTTCTGTGAAGTTTTACCATGCAGGATTGGCTGAAAATGCTGACATAAGGAGAAGTGCTGTTGCTGCACCCTGCTTTCATCAGGATCCTGCCTCATCCTTCCCCCTTTTTTCACTGCTGGTGGTTTTCCAAGGAGGACAGCATCTGGGTTCTGTCTGTGCAAGCACCTTTAGCTACAGTTATATGGGAGCAGTTCCACTGAGAGCAAGAGGATTGGCTTTTGCAGGAATCTAAATGGGAATGAAGTTGCAGAACAGGCTTTCTGCTATCCATAGTCTCCATAGACCAGAACTTCAATAATTCTTCTTGTGAGAGGGAAATAAAAAAGGCCTTTTGCCCCTTTTCAGTGAGAAGCTGCATTGGCTCTTTCAAAGCACCGCTGATTCCTTGACTGGAGGTTCCCGTGCAGTGGCACCTTTGTGTGAGTCACCACCATCCCTTCTCTGAGGATGGTAACACCTTATCCCACTGCCTACAAGTGGTAGATGTCCCCTGCTATCCTATACACAAGGTCAGCTTTTCTCTGTATTTTGGAAGGAAATACATCTCTTGGCTCAAAATGATAGAGATTGATTCTTTTCAGCTGGCCACTTCCTTGTGGTTTTTCCAGGACTCAGGAGAGAGCTACCAAAGTTGAACTGCATGATCTCAAGTGCCAGACTGGATCCTGAGGCCTTCCATAATAATTTGAAGTATTTTTAGATTAATTCTGTCGTAATTACCCAGGTTCATTAATATGAAAAAGGGAGACTTAGATAATTTATTTCTGCTTATAATGGATGGAGTCAGCTGGGCAAATAAAAGAAGGTGAAAGGTGCACATATCATTCAGTGACTGCTGAAGTGTATAAATATTAGTTTTATCGTGTTTGCTGTATATGCTTCTTGCAGAGGAGCACCATAACTTGGGACAGGATTCATGACAGTGACCAGGAATGTGAGGGATGCCTTTCCATATTGGTTTCTATGGCTGTAGTCAAAATAGGAGACAGTATCCTGGTGAGGCTGGCACACCAGAGAGTTTCTATGGTGTTGACTGAAAAAAGCAGGATACCTAGTTTTATTTGTGCGTCTGTGCTGTTTGTGAGCAGCAGTAACGGGGGATGATGTGGCAGACAGGCAGGTGACTGGATTGCTGGCTCTGTGCTCCAGTCAAGGGCTGGTGACAGAGGTGGTGTTTGTGGAATGGCGGCAAACGGGGCCGCGAGATGAGGGGCGCCAGCAGCACCTCAGGGGGCTGAACCCCGCCGTGTGTGAGCGCAGGCAGGCGGGGGCACGAGGAGATCTCTGGCGCCGGGCCGAGCGGGGTCAGGGCTGCGCCGGGGCAGCACAGGTGGGACGGCCCGGCCAGGTGGGGCTGCGAGGGGGCGGCGGCCGCTCCCGCTCCCGCTCCCGCCTCCCCCTGAGGGGCGGCTGCTGCGGCCGGCGCGCGAGGAGGCGGCGGGAGCCAATGGGGGGCGGCCGAGGCGGGCAGCGCGGGCCAATGGGAGGCGGAGGCGGCGGCGCGCGCGGGGCCCGGGCGGGGAGAGGCCAATGGGGAGCGGCGCGCGGCGCGCGCGCAGCCCAGGGCGAGGAGGGGCGGCGCGGGGAGGGGCGGGGCGCGCGCGCGGTGCCGCCCCTTCCCCGCCGCAGTGAGGAGCGACCGGGCGGCCATGTTGTGCGGGGGGAGGGGAGCAAGGAGTTGAGAGGAGACGGCGGAGGCTCCCTCACACACACGGCACAAGATGGCCGGGGAGCAGCCGCACCTCCCGCCCGTCTCCCGGCGCTCTCCCCGCCGCTCGCACCGGGGACGCCCGGCGAGCGCTCTCGGTGCCGCTCCCGGGCGCCAGATCGGGCCCGGCGCTCTGTGGGCTCCGGGGCTTCGGAGGGCGGCGAGCTGGGCTGCCGAGCGGGGCTGCCGACGGTCGGGCAGCAATGGCGCCGGGCTGCGGAGCCCTGCCCGCGCCGCTCCCTCGCCGGGCGGGCGTGGGGCTGCCCTTGACCGCGGGCAGGGAGAGCCGGCAGCAGCGTCCCGTCCTCGGGGCCCCGGGTGCCTGCCAGCGGGGCTGCTCTTCGCCGGGTAAGTGCCGGAGTCTTCGGGCTCCTCATTGTCCTTTGTCCTTGGGAGGAAAAACAAAATGTCCTTGGAGCCGGGAGGGGGAGGGGGCGCTGCCTCCCCCTGCCCCCCCCTTCCCCGCCCGCCGCTCGCTGAGGGGACCTGCGGGTACCCTCGGGGACCCCCGCCCGTGCCCGAGACCGGGCTGGGCTGAGGGGCAGCGGCGGGACAAGGGGAGCCCCGGTGACCCTCGGCGGCTGCGGGCGCTGCCTTCCCTCTCCTGCAGCAGCCGGGGGGCTCCGCACGCCCCGTCCCCGGTGCAGCCCCGGGGGGAGCAGCGGCGGGTTTTGGCTCCCCTGTGCAGCACCCAGCACAGGGGGGGCTGCAGACCCGCTCCCCCAGCGCAGCCTGCGAGGGGGGTATCTGCAAATCAGCCTGGAACTCCAATGCAGCAGTGCAGGGAGGGGGGAGAGGTGAAGGCTCTACGACAGCATCACTGAAATGTTTAGCTCCATGTCTGTGTTACTTGCCCGTCGCTGGTCGGTTAGGGATATGTTTTCGTAGTTTCTAAGAACAAAGACGCCATGTCCTTTTCTCTTAAAAATAAAACTTGGAGTGATTTTTTTGTGGGGTGTTGGCTTTTAACTCTTTGTAAACCAGTAAGAGAGAAACAGGCTGCGGATGAGACAGATTGGTACTTTATGAAACAATGAGAGAAATCGACTCACAGCAATTCAGGTGCAGAAGTTTAAAAGAAAACTCTTGGGAATTACGTGCGAAATTGATTTTGCAGTTAAAACGGCAATATAGAAACTTAAAAGCTTGAGAAAAACACAGCTCGGTCATGCCAAGTCTACAGTTTAAAGTTGGCAAAATACTACAGTTGTGATTTAGACGACACTACAAAAAGAAAAGAGAGTTACTTAAATAGGAATTACACAATAACGAAACGGATGAGTTTGTGTCTGGCATTGAAAGCTTTTAAAAAACATTTTATGGTTATCAGGTTTGTTTTTATTCAGTTTATAGTTATTTCGGAGACCTCACAGTTGCTTATCTGCACATAACATTTTAATCATCGTTTCTGTGTTCTGGTAATTTAGAAGTTGTACAACACCTATTGCAAGACTTTTTAAAAATGCAAGTTTAAATGTAATGGCTGACGTTTGTTTTGGGTTGGCTCGCGTTCAGCAATTATCAATTTAAGGGTAAAATTGTAATTCTAAATGTATAAAAAGTCTCTGTAGCAGAGCAAGAGGTAAATACTAATAACTTAAGTTTTAATTGGAGGTCGTGTATAGCCGTATTTGTTGGATTTCAATGTTGTATGCTTGTGCAAGGTTATAAAACTCTGTGCCGATTTTAAATACTGCAGTTGGAGGTAAATCTACATTTTTCGGTACTTCCTCTGCAAATAAGAATCTGTCATTGCAACAATTGACGTTAGCCCTTTTTTTTGGAAATTGAAATACAAGTTTCACCAACCATTGGACTTCTGTCACCTTTTTGCAAAGTGTTTGGTGTCTCTAATTTAGATTTGGATTATGGTGGTTTTATAAGCCCAGCAACAGTTCTGCAGTGTAGAACAGGTTCTGGCATACACACTTTGCCCTAAAGAAAGTTCTAGCTTTAGGTGGGTGTCTGCTGGATTTGTCTTAAGTATATTAGAGGATAAATTTTAAATAGTTTTACTGGTTTCTTTCAACAGCTGAATATAAAATAGTAGGTAATTGTCCAGAAAATAAATTACTTGTAATACATAATGTATTTTATTTAATAGTTCTGTGGCGGGCTTTTTATATTTAAGGTGTAGGGGTTTGAATTTTTATGTCTTTTAATCCAGCATTAAAATATCTTTTAAAATGGTATATTTACAGAATAATTCTATACTTCTAAAGTATGAAGTTGTGCTGGTGATAAATATAATTGCTGTGAAATAAAATGTTACGGCTTTTCACAAAAGACAAGAAAAGTTGGTTAGAGGTAGTGCAAATATAGTGTTCCTTGTGCTAAAAGAGCATAGTTCGAGATCTGATTAAAGGTTAAAGAAGCTGAAGGCTTTAAAACTGTATTGTAAAGGGCAAAAAAATTTTTTTTGGAGATGAAGTAACTTAGGACTTAAAATTCAGAGAAGCTGATGACAGAAGCCATTTTAAAATAACCTTGCTATCAGTAGAGGTTTTATTTAATTTTGCATAGCCTACTTCTAAAGACTTTAATGTGGAAAAAAAAGTAAAAGGGCTGAGAGATATTGTGTGATAAATTACTCAGTTTAAAGAAATTTAAAATTGGCGTTTTAGCTTTAAGTCTTTCAAAATTAAAGTAGTGGGAGACAGAAGAGCAGACTGCAGTTCTTCATGAAAAACACAGATCATGCGTGTTGTATGTCAGTCACTCCTTTCCAGTGGGTTTTTCTTCAGCCAGGAATGTACAGCCACTCATACTTTTATTTTTAGAGTTCAGTTCGAAAGATAGTTACTGTGATCATAAGTTTTTCCTGACTTTAATAATTATCTAAAGATTGATGGATTTCTGGCATGTGACTTAAGCTGCTTTTCTAAAGCAAAATACTGAAAATTTCCGTGCTTTGTTTTTTCAGGTAGAATTTCATGAACAGAACTGTATTTCCTGACTGGCTTCCAGAGGATTCGTTCATGCCTTATTTTTCTTAGGTAAGACCAGTTATGTCTTGTGTTAATATGTTTATTTCCTTTTTTTTTTTTTAACTGGAATTTGCCTTTTTGCTACTGTGCAGATGGGAAGAAAAAAAAAAATCACTTTTATAAGGAGAGGACGCATTTTATAAATTGTCTGGATTTCCAGAAAGCTTTTCTTTGCAGTTACAGGTAGACTGTCTTCATATAATGTCATGTTTGTGTGCTGTTTGGGTATGAATTTCAGTTTAAGGCTGTTTAATAGATGGATTGTTTATATTTATAATATATGGGTACATATGTATATGCATTGTATTTGATGGAAAACAACAGTATGTGCATATAAACTCAAGTTCTGTATATCCCATTTAATCAGTGAAAATCTGCATTAAACTTTGAAAATGATTGAGGTTTTTTACTTAATGAGTTTGTAGCATTAATGTTTGGGAAAATTGTGGAATTCGTATATGAAAGTATTAAACCAAGACTTCAGAGATTCATAGAGAAGTAGATTTTTGGGGGATCTGTTAATGCTTAGCAATGATGGAATATTGGTTTTGTACTGTTGGTAAAACTTTTATTTATTCAAAGACATTTCCTTTACATGTTTTCAGAAAGTTTGTTGGTCAAGAATGTTAGGACTTAAAAAGCTTGTCTATACCTTGTTTTCAGACAAACCTGGTTTTGTTGTTGTTTTTTTTTCCTTTAAGGAGTGTTACTGGATATTGATCTTCCAAAGATTCAGATGACTGGTTGGGCAAAAGACCTTGAGCAAAATTCTGTACTTTGCGTGCCAGGTATGTTACGTTGTGTCGTGGGGCTTTGTTTGTGCTTCTTGTTTTTAAATTATTGTGGAAACACTTTTTCAAAATAAAAATTAAACATTTAAGTTTCAGTGTTTTACCTTGTTGAATTTATTTTCTTTCGAGCTTAGTGCATTTGGAAATTGTTAGTGTGTACCTACTACAGGAATCTTAATGTCTCCTGCATCTTTGAAGACTTTTATGGTCACTCACGAGTACAACTTTGTAACTATCTGCTATGACCATGTTGACACGTGGTGAAGCCAAAGGATTGTCATCTCCTAAGGATGTTGTCTAATCCAACTTCAGGAATGCTTTTCCTTAGTTCAAGGGACACTTAAAAGCTTTTCTTTTTCAAGAAGTTGTTTACACAATAAACTTAAAAATTCTAGTTTTGGTGTAAATTTTATTCTAAAAGCCTGAAGTAGTACCAGCTTGTTACGAGTATCTTGGTCTCCTCCTTGCAGTATAAACAAAGCATCTTTTTAATGTTTATTTTTTGTTTTTGCACTTCAGATTGTACATTTAGGATCAGAGTACCGTGTTGCCTTTGAGTCAGGCTTTCACCACTCTGTAATTAGAAGTGGGGGATCCTGTTTGCCTGTCTTAACTGGCTCCTTTTCACAGCTTACCATGCTCATGTACTTCGGTGCATACTCAGGACCTCAAAGTGTAAGGCGTCTTCATGAGGACACATCTATCAGGATTCCCAAAAATACTTTTGATGACTTGCTTTTTAAAGTTACATAGTTCATCATGATAACCAAAGAGTACAGTTGTGAATCCCCACTGAGCGCTGCTGAGTTTTTTATGGCTTGGATGAAGCCTTCGGTCTGTTAATAGAAAAGAGATTGTACGCAGTTTTCCATAAGCTTTACACCAATGTCTTTTCAGGTTGTAATAAACCTTTATCTGCAGTGAGTCACTGCTGATGTGCAAGGTAGAGTTCAAATTATATTTATAGATATTGGACATGTGCCACCATCATGGATGTCCTGCAGCAAACACAGCTAACGAGCAAGGTGATCCGTCAGTATGTTCCTGCAACTTCATTGTGTGGCTGTCTGATGGGAAGTGTGAGAGCTAGAACTTCATGTTAGAAATTATCTCATACCTTCAGAGCAACAGGGCATATCTAAAATCCCATGTAAATCTAAATTTTCAATTTAGAGGGTCAAAAAATCACAGATACTGCACAGTCTCTTACGATAAAGGCAAGACCAGCCTGGCTCACACACTATCTGATAATAGTGATGGGATTAAACATGTCAAACTCGATTTATATTCCTGATACTAAATTCTGAAATGTCTGAATCTGCAATTTCTAACTGACCTGCTCTTAAAAAAAAAAAAAAAAAAAAGTAAAAATTAAAAACTCGGAGGGCTCAGGAGTGGATCTTGGCTGACCTGAGCATTTTATGGTAACTATGAAACTGAGCACTTTGATCTTAACAGTCTTGCCTCTTTCCAGTGTTGTCCTGATGCTGACAGTGCTGCATAGACATTACAGTAAAAGCAGTTTTAACTGTCCTTTCTGTGAGCTCTTCCGAGCTGCCTTTTCTTGCAAGGACAGCTTGTTTTTATCTAACAGTAGCTTCAGCTCTAGGTTAAGTAGACCTCTGGGTTAGATGCACACTACTGGGACTTGAGGGAAGCTCCAAGTTCATGGCTACGTTACAGTGTGCTTGTGAGGATCGAGGGGGTCGGGAGAGTCTCAGGCTGAGTCCAGACCTCTTCAGAGGAAGCTGTTCTTCTGTGGGATACAAACCCATCTTAAGTATTGTCATAGAATAGATTTTGGTAGCATTGACGGTGCACGTGGAAGAACATCACTGTGGTGATACACGTTGTCTTTGCCAAAATACTTTGTTAATTAAATAATGAATACAAGAGAAAATGTGATAGCTTTTGGGTATCTGACCTTGCCTCTTGCTGTAAAAGGAAATGCACTGTGTGATGGCTAGTGCCAGTCTCTGGGGGAAGGAGCCATGGACCTATGAGGCTGGGCATGTTTTGTGTGGTGTAGGCTGTACTGAACTTCAAGTAATTTTAAACTGTACTTCTGTAATTTTAAAACAAGAATAAGCCATAGCTATTAGATTACTTAGAGTAAATTCATGTTTATTTTTAAGTAAGGTATTTTATCAATCAAACAGGCTACAACAATTACAGCAAGTAGTCTGATTAAAAGATTTTGATATTAGATACAGGGAATACAGCTGTTAAGATGAAAGGTTAATTTTTTTTGACCCAAGGCTTGTGTTTCCGTGCTCTGGTTCTGGCTTGTGGCATAAACCTGTAGCTTTGGTGATTTATTCTGTAGTTTGAGAGAATGTGTTTTGGATGTTAAAATTAAAACTCAGATTACAAGGATATATTCTGTAATAGTGAAAAAAATAACTCATGTGAATGAAATGTAATATCAGCATCCTCATGCTGCTTTTACAGAACTTCATTGTTTGGTTCATCCACTCACTTCCAAGAAGAGAAGTGTCACTACTATGTGCTACCACTCTGACAGACAAAAGATTACTTTTGCACAAATGTGCTGAGGTCAAAGAACGAAACTCCGGTGGAGTCTTCATAAGACTGTCATTAGAGGAAGGTGCTTTGTGACAGCCATATTAAATACCCTCATTAAAGTTTTGGTCAAACTGCCATAGCCGTGTACTTGCTCTAGAACTAAAGAAAACAAGAACCAGCTTGAAAGCAATGATGGATGTGTAGCCATGCTGTAAATTATTAAAAATGGCTGAGAACTGTAAACTGAGTCTTCCAGTCATTAACTTTACCTGTCTTCATATATTAGATGGTAGTTTCTAACTGGCCTTTTTTTGAATGAAATGATTGAAAGGGCCTAAGTAATTCTGGTTCATTTTTCATGCCTTAGATGACTGGTGGATGCCTCATGGCTGATCAGAATTCAGCAGCCATGTTGTGTTTCTTCTAAAATGGTGGATGGGCACTTCACAGAAGTTCTGTGCTTCCATTTAATAGCAGCTGCTTGTGCACATTCAAATAAATTTTAAAATATCATTAATACACTTTTAAACCTCAAATTTCACATGCATTAGGATATTCTACATGCTTCTGCCAGTCTACTGGTATATTTTTTTTAATTTCCCTTTTTAAAAGGCTTTTTCCATGATAAGAGTTTCAAGTAAATTACATCAACAGAGAAATTACAATCCTGGTTCCATCTTTCTTTCTACATATCTGAGTAGCTGTCAAATGGAAAAGAAAAATTTAGAGGATTGCACACTATACTGTTGCTGGATAGGTTCATTAATTTTTATGTACTTGAGGCTATATTTCAATATAAGTAGATTCTGAGAGATTACAGGAGAAGTGGTTTGTATGTGTCAGGAGGATAAACTTGAATGGTGAATTTCATGTAGTAGAACTTTTTACTGTAAAAAGAGGATTCATGAGTTGTTTTAGGTCTTTAATCCTGCTACCTTTGCTTAAGGTAACTGTGTAACTGTGATTAAGAATTTATTGATACAGATTGCCAATAGGCATTTTCAGAGTCAGATTTCCACATTTGGACCTTGACCGTACATGAGTAACTTTGAGATAGAGTAGATAATTTGTTCCACGTAAATGTGTTACATAATTGCCCTGCATCCAGCTGATACCTTCTCTCAATAAAAAGCATTTTATTTTCTGTTGTGAATGTCAAGGCAGTTTGCTTAAGCATGCTTCCACTTCATGCCTGATTGATCTTTTTCAAAAACTTAAAAAATAGATTTTTTTTATTGTTTTTTCTCGGTGAATTTGTGGACTGAGTCTGAGGTTGTTTGCAGGTCCTTTTATAGCAAGTTCCTTAGCAATACTTTAAATTTCTTTTATAAAAATAATTTCTGTAGCACATGCCGTGAGCTGGGAATATTTGGTTTTTTGGGTTTTTATTTTTGCATGATGTAATAAAAGCTAATGCTTGGTCTTCTAGACCTTAAAGTCTAGATCTCTTTTATTTTTAATTTATTTTAATTGAAGTGTTTTAATATACCATTTTCCCTACAGATGTGTTGAGGAATTGATTGACACATTGTAAGCAAAATAGCTGCTCTTGGTTGAAGTACTGGTAAGTTGTTATTCCTAATAACATTTACTTTTTAGCTTTAAAAAACCCCAGCAACCACACATGGCTGTAATGTTTAAGTGGCTGAAGGCTTTGGCTTGAATACATTCTGAAGTTCATTAGTGTGTGGCCATGTGTGCATGTGTGTTTCAGGAAAGTTCAGTTAAAAGGGCCCCGGGATCATTCCTGCTGGGCTCTGGGGCAGTGAGCAGTACTTGGAGAGTGTTCTCTCCCTGTCTGGCTGCAGAACAGCTTTCAGATCTGATTCTCTTTCTGGGGGCTTCCGTGATATGACTCCAGATTTCACTGAGAACTTTTATATCATAGTTCTGCTTGTTCAGAAGAGATTTTGGTATGCAGATGTCTGTCTCTAGAGAGATACTACACACAATTTGGATAACAAATGCCATGGGAAGTGTAGCAGGAAGAACTAACTGTGCAAGCATCTTGTGTTGTCCTTATGCTTCTGTCAGGATCAGTGGGAACCTTTGAGCAGGCAGTTACTGTCTGCTGTTCTACAATTGTTCTGTTTCTGTTCTTCCTTCATAAAGCTCTGGCTTTGTACAAAATGATAAATGCTAGTACAGTTTTCTGTTTAATTTTTTAAAATTAAACTGCTAGCTTATAGACTTGAAATCATTCCTCATATAGTCAAAACATAAAATTGGCAGGCATGAGTAGGTAAATTAATTCAGTTCTATACTAGATGAATATAGGAACAGGATTTTTTTCCCTTTTTCTTAACTAAAAGGTATTTGGTCTTGACCTTTTGTTGTCTCTGGCACATTTTGTGACTTTCTTGGGAGGTGCCTGTGGAAAGAAACAAGTTTTTTTGTCTCCTGTCTACTTAAAATTCAGACTTCTTGATTCTGCATATTTAATTAGGGCATCCATTGCATTTTGTGTACATGGATTAACTTTTTTTTGTGGGAAGCTCTATTCCTGTAGCACTGTGCTTTGGAATATTTGCTTTTCTTTAAGAGAGTTTATTTTAGTCTGACATGCTACCTGATTGAGCAAGGCCTTCCTTAGGCTTCAGATAGCTTGGGAAAATTGTTCCAAGATGCAAATCCACTCATATTTGTGGCTCGATGACAGTGAATTTTAGCTGTCCCATGGCTGTGTTAGCACAGACCTCCAGCAGGCACTGCCTTCTGCACTGCCTCAGCTGCTGGGAGAGAAGCTGGTTTTGTACTCCAAAGTTCTGTGCTTCTCTTCCACTCCATGGTGTGGAGACTAATGTAGAGCCCTTTTGAAGGGGAAAAGGAATATGTGGGAGGTTTCTTCTCCAGCTGTTCCTCAAAACTCTTCCTATGCTATCCAGTGGTGCCTTTCTAGAATCTCTAAAACGTGTGACTCATGTTCCATTTTAATATTAATCTTTATGTGATTCTACATCTTTCTGTGTGCATGTTTGTTTTTTCACTGGGTTGTAAATTAGCTGTTGTCAGATGTGGCTTTGAGTAGAACTTTGGCTTTTCAGTTAAACACTGAGTAATTCTTCCATCTTTTTCTGGTTTACAATCCTTACCTAAAGGAAGAGGTGAATGTGAAACCCTTAAATTACTTAATTGAAATAGTTGTCTACAAAAGAAGTTGCTTCAAAAAGCAGTTGAGAAAGCATTCAAATAGGTGGATCTTGAAGGATCTGGTGTTGCATTCTCTGGTTAACATGGTGTTTAGTTGAAGCATATGAAGTTTATTTTTAACTCTCTTTTTTAAGATAAGAGAGAAAATATGAAAACACCAGCAGCTTTATTTAAGCTGGCATACTTTGCTAGTGCAATAAAATCTATTTTTTAAAAGTAATACCCACAAAAGAGTGCACTTGTGAATAAAGTTCCACATCTTATCTGAAATTAACCTTGAAATCTGTCTGTCAAACCTGTCAAATAGCCTTTCTTACCTAAAAATACCCAAACCTACATGAGTTGTGCTTTTACTGCTTTGCTTAAGGAACATCTAATGGTGGTAAAAGCAGATTTAGGGCCATCCAGAGCACTTAGTTCCTGCTAAAGATGGTACAGAATAACCTCATGGACTTAGCTGCCAATAAAGGACACTTCTGTCCTCCAGTGTATAAGTGACCAGGGATGTTGAGAATAAAACCTTGCTTTAATGAACTTTGGAGTGTAGAACTTGAGGTTTGGTTTGCTCAGAACCTAGTTCTGTCCATTCAGCTCCCTCTGTTGGAGTGAATTCCCTTTCCCAAGTAGGTCACCTTGATTAAAAGTTTAAGACTCAGATTTCATTCTGGAATAGTTTGTGAATGTGGTGGTGTCTTATGCAGGGGTGTTGTATGTGCTGGACTTCAGTCTCACACTTGAAGGAATGCAGGGTTACAGTGAGCCTGAAATGGCTGAAGCCATGGATTTGACCATAAGGGATGTCTCTTACTGCAGGGATCTTTTAATGCAGCAACAAATAATTGCAAAAAAAGCTGAACTGAAAAACTTTGTAAACTCAGATGTTTTGTAATTGTTGCCTTGAACCTTTAGGCAGGTTGGGAATGGATGGCATGGAGTCTTTCAACATGTTACCAGTGGTTTGGAGAAAGCTTGTTCAGTATTACGGGACTACTACCCTGGTTCCTGATTTATCCTGACCAAAGTACAGTGCTTGGAAGCCAAACCAATAACTAGTAGATAACAGAAGCTTGAAAAATGGGCAGATGCCTAATTCATTTTACAGAAGGAATGGTAGAACCATGTCATCTAGGAAAAAAATGGGTTTTTCAGTATCTACCTCAAGTGTAGGATCACTGCATATGTCTTCATGGAGGAGTGTATTTTTGTAACATTATTGAAATTTCTTAGTAAAATGTGCCTTAATTCACAAGTAAACAAATGCTGTGAAGTCTTTTAAAGCAAATGTAAATTTCACAAATGTAGAGACTGCTATTAATATTTTGGCCATTCATGTGGCATCTTTTTGATGTATAATAACTTGGAGAAGAATGTGTTCTTAATTATAGTACCTTGTCAGTTCTGTTTACTGCTAATTATTTTACAAGATTTAGAGGTTACTTGCTAACTTCTTGCTCCAACCCATTGTAGGTGAACTTAGCAGGGAAATTTGCCCTGAAGTTGCTTTTGGCAGGTTCTGTTGGTGTCTGAGGCAGAGGGCTGATACCAACTGGAAAGAGCCTTTTAAGGTTGACTAAAACATAACTAAATTACCTTTTTGAGAGGTGGGGAAAGTTGATGTCAGTAATTGGATTTCTGTTAACTAAAAATGATTTTATTTTAATATATTACAAGATTTTAATATTTTAATTATTTATGGGTTTCCACTGTACAACTTAGTGCTTCAGAGTGCTTGATTGTGTCAATAATGGACAACTTATGGTGTTTTTTTTATAATTTTGATACTTCAGTCAAGGCATTACCATGAAAAAATATTCAAACTTTTAATTCATCTTCAAATGCCTAAATAGACTTGAAATTAGTTTAGTGAGAACTGGGAAAAAAACCCAAACCAAACCCAAAGCAGCCCCAAGACCATCTTAGTGTGAGGGAAAAGCACCTTTCAAAATATTTAATACATTGTCTTAACTGAGGGTGAGTTGAATGTTTGAAACAGAGCATTCCTTTAAACCTGAAGGTTCTGTTTCTGAAAACATGAATGACCTGGGGTTGAATACTCCTGCAGCTATGCACATTTCACAGTGCAAAGTGAAATTACCAGATCCCATATTCCACTTCTATGTGCAGTACTTTCCCATTGTATTTAAAACAAGGAAGTCTATAGAACAGCATAAAACAGGACACATGGGTACTTGTGAAAGTCAGACTGGGGCTTGTTGCACTGCTTCCAGTGCTCTTTGCTTTGCTGTAACTGGTTATTTTGAGATGAGACTGGGCAAGCTGGGATGCTGAGGCAGAGACCACTAGATGGCCTCACTGTTTTTTGCTGGGCTGTGGGTAATTTCTGCGTCCCTTGTCAGAATCTGCCCAAGACTATCAGGGAGCAGAGTGGTGGTGAAGTTGGCTTTCAGAGTAAAATGAGGTTAAACCTATACATGCTCACAAAAATAAACTGATGTTGGAGTACAGATACTCAAAATCATGAGGACAGTTTAAAACCCTTTTTGCATGTCATCCTCCAGTCAGCATTGGTTTCAAAATTATGTTCTTAATTCTTAACATTTAGTAACTTCCTGTACCTAAGTTTTGCATGTGAGGAGGAGTAAGATTTTACTTGAAGTAAATTGAGCTTATATTTCTTGGAAGATAGGAAATTGGGAACATTGGGTTTGTATTTATCCATGTGGATATTGCTTGCTCAGTTTGGTTTGTCATTCACCTATGGGCTTGCTTGCTGTTCCATGATGAATACAGTTGGAAAATGGCTCAGTAGCCTTGCTGAAGGCAGCTAGTGTGACTTGTGACCATTTTCATCTGATTTCTGATGTGTCCTTTCCCATTAGTAACTAAATCAGTCATTCCATTTGCTTGTGTGTTTGCTGTTGCACTGTACATCTTTCATGAGCTGGAAAACTGGGTTAAGATGGTGCAATGTCTTGTGTCCAGTTGCCATCTGTCCATAAGAAACCAGTTTTCATTGTTTTTGATGGATCTGTGTCTTTGATGAAAGGAGCTTGAACAGTACTTACAAATTTTGGCTTGTTACAAGAACCTTGGTGTTCTACCAAGCAATGTCGGCTTCAGGGGATGGGCCAGTGCAATGAAAATGGTTGCAAGAGCAAATTTCTTAGATTTCCCACCACAGATTTCTCTAGTGGTTTTTACGCTGAGAACAAATTTCAAATGGAATTCATGGATCCTGAAAGGATTCTTGGACTTCTAATAATTTCTCCCCCTTTTTTATAGTTTTGGTTAAAATTTCTATTTTTGATTCTTGAATTGAGTATTTGACATTGTTTTTTATGAAAGTAGATACTGTGAACTGTGTAACATGGAATGAAGCATCAGTTACATGTTTACATTATCTTCAAGATATAGTAGTTGAATGTCTTAGTTTATAGCAATTATATGTATTCCAACAGCATTTTTCTTCTAATTTTTCATAAAGAATCCATTCAGATGAAGAGTGTCAAAAGGAGTCTACGAATGAGACACCAAGATGGCAGTTCCACTGGGGATTGAGAGGTTGAGGAAGTGGACTAAGGCTTGAGTGCTGGGATGTCTGTCCAAGAAAAGGATGTTAAAACGTGGACTCTCATGTTATTAAACCAGAGAAGATCTGGGTTGTGATCATCTTATCAAAATGGACTTTGCATTTGAATTAATCAGTGACTATCCAATGATGGATCTGTTTGAGGACTGGGTGGCAAAATTTTCTTTTTGGGTTGTGTTTGCATGACAGGCAAATTAATTTGGTAAAAGATCTGTTGCTACCCCTTTTGAAAAAATGTAATTTATAAAGTGAATTTAAATAAAAGGTTTTGCTTTATTTCACACTTTGTGTTGGTCCTTTCTGGCTGAATATTTTTTATTGTGTTGGTATTGAAGTGGGCTACTTTTTTTTGGTTGCTATTAAACTGAGAAATACTTCAGCTAAATACTGAAGGCGAGGTAAAATTTTGTGCTATACTTGGTATCAAATGTGGTTTTCATTTGCAAATTATGTTCATTTTGCCATGACTTTCAATGAATTTTTATTCGCTGGCTTGTTCATTCAGGTGCTTAATATGAGGAGTTTTCAGTACTTGGCCTATTGTCAGGGCACTGCTGCTGAAGTTTGTGAAGTTATTTTAAGATGGAATTGATACCAATTGAAGGCTGAGAAAATAAGACAATAAAGGAGTACTTGAATGCTTTGTGTAACTTTTTTAGGTATGTTCTTGGGTTGTGGTGTGGGTACAGAAACTTTTCAACAGATTTCCTGGACTACAGACTTCCTGAACAGTCTCTTTGGTCTTAAAATTGTTCTGTGCAAGTGTCCAATCTGCTTCACTGCTCTTGCATGTAGCCTTAGTGTCATGATATTGTGCCATTGTTTGATGAGAAAAAACTGAGTATTTTTGATATTGCATTTGATACAGGTGATATATTAACCTTTGCAAATCAATTTTAAAATGGTTCTAATATTTTGAAGTCATTATTTCCTTACAGGTTTCTGGTGGATCTAATAATTTAACTGTAGGCATTTCTTCTCATTTATGTTTCATCTGAAACTCAGAGTTGTCTTTGTTTTGTGCTGGAGGGCCAAGGTGACAAACCTGGTGCTAAGATACCTTGAAATTATCTTTGCAAACCCCCAAAAAATCCTGTTCATTGTCTATGTTTTAACCGTTTGGCTTGCTCAGACTTTTTTGGAAATGCCCATTTTTGCCATGATGAGTTGCTCATAGCTGTTCCATCCAGCCATTTTGGTGGTACACACTTGCCCCAGTTTGGTTTTGCCATATGTTTTTATGGTGGAGTTGGATACTGTGGGTCTTCTGAAGGGTTTCTCATTCAAATGAGTGGATTTCCTGAGTGTTACCAAGAATGCTTGGAATGGTCTTGCATTGGGTTCTTTTAGTTCTTGCAGTCAAGGTGCAAGCAGTCTTCTGTGAATAATTGGTAAAGTGGATTTTTTTTTTAATGGTTTGTGGCATTGAAGAGTTCCTAATGAAACCCCTTGTGGAAAGAGGATAGATGGTTGTAGGAGATAAATGGCAGGTCTGTGGAGGAATTAAAAGGGATGGTGTTGGTTCTACTGGTGGAAGCCAATGGTTTTGGGCTGTTGGGATGCTGTGCCGTGGATGTTCCCATAGAAACCCAAACTAGCCCATTGCCCCTTTGTCCTCCAGTGGTCCCCCAGTGGCTGATGCCTCTGTCTTGTTGTGATGCCTATGAATATGCCAGATGTCCTTGTGCTTTAAGGGGTTGTTTTTGGTCCTGGAATACAACTGGCAGTCAGAATCAAGTGGTCAGGGAATACTTGGATCACCTCCATTCCCTTGGTGATACATCCTCTTGATTCCAGGATGTTGTGTTGGAGATGTCCATTGATTGATTTGCAATTCTGCAGCTTGGCTATTGTGCAGCTTTAAAACTAATTTGTTGTGCTACGATCTGTTAATGACCATGAATGGGTTAAGAATGTGCATTGGAAATAAGCAGTTTGATGGTGTTGGACTGACATGACCGCAGTGCCTTGGTGTAGCTGATGGCAATGGCGTGGCTGTCGGATTTGAGCTGTTGGGGGAAACCACTAGGGAGGCGCTGTGGAGCTGGAGGGCAGTCTCAGCTCTGCAGGGTTGGCTTGGCAGCGGCTGATGCTCCTGTCCCCCCCTGCCAGTGCCAGCACTGGGGGGCAAAGGGGAGAGCTCCTGTCTGGGGATTCTGCCACCGAACTGGGGGGAAGCTGCCCCTTGGGTGGGGTGACCCCCAGGGTGGGCTGCTGCTGCCTGCATGGCTGTGAGCTCCACTTCCATGCCTTCAAAATGGCTTGTAACAGCACCACTTCCTGTCCAGGGAGGAAGTAATTTTAGCCCAGGCACTGAAATATTTAGCAAATCTTTAAAACAAAAGGCACAAATTCCATTTCTTTCTGGCTTCCAAAGGGTGCCTGAGCCACATGGGGTTAAGGTGCCCCTTGAGCTGGGGTAGTTGGAAGGAGCCAGGGCTGTGGGGTAGCAGGCACTCTTTAGGTGGAGGCTCTCTCTTTTTTTGGTAGAAATGAAGGGGTGGGTCTATGGTACATCACCTGAGTTGTGGGGTAAATGTAGAGAGTGTCAATCAAAGGCAGAGCTCAGAGCTGGGAAGGAGCTCTAGATGGCGGCTGTGCCTTAGAGAGAGCGCGCTCAGCTCCGTGCCTTCCCCAACACTTTACGCAACTTTCCCTAACTTTCAGGCAGCCTCAGGGGGCCCCCACAGCCCCTTGCCTCTCCTAGGCACTAATCGGGGGCCGAGCGGACCTTTTTCGGGCAGAAAAGCAGCTTTTGAGGGCTCCCTTTTCGTGCCTTGCTGGAAAGAAGAAGCCGTGGAGAGAGCCCAGGTCGTTGTTTTTCCAGCTTAGAAGCCATGGCGTACCTCCATTTTTGTGCGCTCTCCTAATGAGCTTTTTCCCCCGGACATTTTTGTACTAATTACCGCTTCTTTTGCTTTATCGGCAGCATATTTTTGGGATTAGAATATATATATTTTTTTCATTTTCTGAAATTTGTATTTTGTCGGTATAATTCTAAATATTTTGGATCTAATGTTTTTCCACTACCCGAAACTAATATCGACTTGGTCCTGGCGGCGGTGCATGGATCAGGTAGGTGAGCAATTAATAATAATAATTTTTAGATTTCTGCCGTTTTGGGTACTTTGATTTTCGACCGATTTGTGCTGTATTGGGATGACGCAATAAGATACAGAGATTATTTGCATCCAGTGTTACTTTGGGAAAGTTTGCAGGATGCTCCTCTCCTGTGTTTATTGTCGGATTTTTCTTGTAAAAATGATTATTTGTTTTAAATCTCCGGTTTGCCGTGTTGATCAGTGCTGTGTATTGTTATAACAATATCATTGCAGCGTCAGGACTTTGTTCCTGATAATGAAAGCCAGTGAAACGAACTGGGACCTTACCTTTCTTTCAACTTTTGACAGTAAATACCTGGGCACAGGACTTCAAAGCAAACAGACACCCCTGACCCCCTTTTAATATTTAAGAATAAAAAGATGATGAGAAATAAGGACAAAAGCCAAGGAGAGGAGGGTTCAGTCCACAGCAATGCATCGAGGTATGACCTATCAACTTTCTTTTTTTTTTTTTTTTTTTTTTGTAAAACCTGTGAATACCCTGTTTACTTTGACAGCCTTGGGTTACTGTCAGTGCTTAATAGAAAACATTTTACTGATTTTGTTTCCTTTTTAAG
Source organism: Oenanthe melanoleuca (assembly GCF_029582105.1). Lineage (NCBI taxonomy): Eukaryota > Metazoa > Chordata > Aves > Passeriformes > Muscicapidae > Oenanthe > Oenanthe melanoleuca. The sequence continues at coordinate 11,967,109 of NC_079344.1, forward strand.
GAATGACCTTGAGATTGTTAGCATGCCACACCCTAATTTTTTTTGGTAGCAATTTCTGAAACTTGTGTTGTGACTTAAGGGCCCATGTCCTAGGCAAAAGGTACTGTACCTTTATTCAGGGCAGCCCTTGCCCCTGTATGATGTTTTTCCAGCTTTTGAATTTCAGTTTTTAGGTTTTTTGTGCTGTGAAAAATGACCTTGTCGGTTTAGCCACTGCTGCATTGCACCATTTTACATACAAGGCAAATTTTTCTTTGAAGAATCTCAGAAGTCTAAACTTTAACTGAGGGCCATACAGAAGCCTGGTGTAGTAGTAAATTATAGTAAATAGGCACAAGAAAAAGTTACATGAATGAAAAAAAGCTTATTTTAAAATATAAACTGAAAAGTGCCTGTTTGCCGGATACCTCTTACTTCAAATTTTATTTGAGCTTGTAGAACTTTGATTCTGTTGGAGGTATTTTAGAATATTTTTATACAATTTAACCAGACTTTTCCCTGATGGTGATGGCATTTTGTATCATAAAATACTCACTGGGACTGTTAACAAGAGGCACCAAATGATTTGCTTGCTTTGTTTAACGTGTTTTTGCTCAGATTGTTTTTATTTACTTTTGTCTAGTAATGAGATTCTTTACAGATTTTTAGAAACTTAACCTTGATGTGGGAAAAGTATGAAATACTGAAAATGTTTATTTGCTGGGAATGCAGAAATACAATTACCAAATCGTTCATTTTGTATTTAAAAGGTTGACTCTTCCAAACATTGGAAATTAAACTATATGCATTTTTGGTTTTTTTAGTTTGTAAATATTACTGAGTTTTGCATTTTGTTAATTTTAGTTGAATCTTGGCCTGTTTCTTTTTCTCTGGTGTTCTCTTCCTGCATTTTTAACCAACATTAATAAAAAAGAACTCTGAACTGTCTGTTGTATCACATGTGCTCTATGTGATGTTCAGGTGTTTGAATAGTATTCTTTATGTCCAGTATTTAACCTTCCTAAGCACACGAACTTGAAATGGTGTGGCAGTATATATATTATCAAATTACCGTAACCTTCTGGTATAAACTTGGATGGTGTTTGAGTGTACTAAAAATGCAGTCAACTTCGAAATTCTAAAATAGATATGGGTAAGATTGTTTAATTTGAAATTATTAATAACTAAATTAGCCTCAAGGATTGTTGAGGCATTTCAACAGATCTTTTCTAATAATGCAATTTAAAAACACGTCAGATTTTCATACTATGCTTTCTCTACTGCAAATGCACACAAAATATTATGTAAAAAATCGTTTATAAAAATTATTTTTCAGGTTATATACATTTTTATGCTCTTCTGAAGTGGAGATTATCAACAAGAGCAGCAATAGACATAATTTGTTGAGGAAATTGAAAGTATTTTATCAGTGTTGGAAAGGAATAGGAGCTAAAATCTGAGCCATGTAGCAGAGTCCCACAGGGGGTTTTGTCCTTAGGGGTATGAGATTTGCATAGTGCCTCATGTGCTTGTGGGGTTTTCATTGAAAGGTTATTTATCATAAATGATCCATTTACATTTAACACCTGTTGTGTGAGGTTACCCTTCTCCCCCTTCACATCTTTTTTTTTCTCAAAATAAACCTGCTGTGTGTGACACCAACGCACCTGAAGTGTGGGAACAGTCGAGCACAGGATATTTGCAAGTGAACCCTGTTGAGCTTATTTGTGAGCTGTGAGTCAGCTCAATGTCATAAAATGGGCTTTACTTCCTGAGGTTGACCTGAAGTAGGGGAAATGATTTCTAGGAAGTCAAGCCACCACTTTGCTGTATTGTAGCCCAGAAATGCACCGGTGTCTGCACCTTGCACGCTGCTGAGACCGGCCTGTGGAAGTACCTGAAGGTGGAAGTGGCACAGTCCTGGTGGGAGCCCTGGGTGGTGGAGGAGGTGAATATGGCCTGTGCCATTCACCTGGGCTGGCAAGGGTGTTAGAGAGGAAAAAATACAGTTCTTGCACACCACTGTAGTGGCCTAACTTAGGAACTGACTCCCACTTTTCCAATTCTAAGGAAATACAAAGGCTTTTGTGGAACAAACAGAAATGCCTGAGAATTGTCCCAAGTCAGATGATTATGGTGTTAACTCTTTACAGTCTGTAAGCTGAGGGTTGTACTCCTGCCTTTCCAGGTGCCCAGCAATACCTGTCCTTTGTGCTTTTACAGTAAATGGAACTTGGAGCTGAGTGATTATTTCATGTAACTTTGCCCAGCAGGGAAAAGTTGCTCTGGGTCTGCTGTAGTTCCTGCTGACCCCCAGCTGTGTGCCTGGGATTTGCATAAGTAATTGAACACGATCTGCTGTGTTTTCTGGCATCTTCAGTGCTGCGTGTCTGTAAGGCAGGTAGTGTGAAGGTACACCATGGGCGGTCCTCAGGGGAAGTGCAGAGGCTGGAGGCAGGCTGGGGCCCCCCTCAAGCCCAGCAGTGAGTTTTACAGGGATAGTAAGTAACAGGAGTGGGATACATAGTTTTTCTTTCCCTTGGCCTGTGTCTGTTGCAGTTGCTCTTCCACCTCTGAAATACTCGGCGTGGGAACGGTTTGAGCTGCAAACCTTGCAAGGCTGGACAAGCCCTTGTGTCTGTATCCAGCCCTGAGCTTCTCTAGCATTAAAACAGCTTTTTAGGGGGCAAAACCAGGTTGCGGTGGGTTATCTGCCAGCCCGTTTTCAGTGCAGAGCTGGAGCTCCCTGGTCTGAAATGGCGTGTTTTCGCTCAGCAGCCACCTCCCAGCGCAGGGCTTTGCGCAGCACAACAGCCTCGCCTGACGTGGCAGCCATTTTATGGAGATGTCGGTGCACGCGAGCCAGCACTTGGCGGAGCGGGGGGAGAGGAGGGAACGATCGCGTTCAGCCCAACCTGCCCCGGTGCGAGGCTCCGGGAGCAGGGCAGCCCGCCGTGGCCGGGGCAGCGGCGGGGCGGCCGGGGCGGGCGGCGGCGGCCGGGCTGTCACAAAATGGCTGTTCTTTGTGCCGCACCGCTCGGGCGCCGCGGGAAGCGGCCGCGGGTTCAAAGGCCGCCCTGCGCCGGCCGCGCCGCCATTGGCTGAGCGCGCTCAGCGCCGGCTGCGGGCGGCTGCCGTGCTCCCCCCGCTTCCGCTCGCCGCCCGGGCGTGGGCTCGCACAGCCCGCCTTCAGGGCTTTCGTTTTAATACTGCAGCCTATTTTCAGCCGTCACTTGAAAAGAAACAGGGCTATTTTTTGCTGCGGATTTTTTTTTTTTTTTTTTTTAAACTTCAAAAGGAATTGTAGAATGCCATAGTATTCCCGGAACATCTGCCTTTTTTATTTTTTTTAAGGACTGTTTTCAGTATCCTTAAATCACTAAAATTTACTGTTTCCTTTCAGTGTACATTTAAAAATTGATTTTCTTTCAGATGAGTAGAAACATTGAACATGCTTGTTAAAATGCCTCAAACTGTGGGTTTCAAGTTTTTATCCAAAGACGAGTTATTTTTTAGCTGTTGTGGCCATGTGCATGTGCGAGGCTTTCAGTTTCATTTGCACCGCTGCATTCTTCAAGCACTTTTTTTTTCTCCCTTTTTAAGCTTTAACCCTTTGTGAAACTGTCCGGAGGCTTTTTTGAAAAGGAAGTGTGCATGATCAGTGCGGGACACAAAAAGAATAATGTGCAAGGAATTCACATGAATCATGATGTAATCTGTGTGCAGCACAAAGGAGATTGTTCTTGTTTTGCTTTGTTACTTCTGTTTCACATTACCCTGTGAAGGAAGTGTCTCATCTAATTACGCATGCACAGTCCTGAGGCTTTCAACTCCCCTGTTTTGTGATTGCTGCCAGAGATGGATACAGCATATACAGTGCTATAAAAAGGGCTCACCAACTGCAAGAAGCTACTTTTAGCTGTCATTCATTGTCTTCTGGATTGTTCTTTTTTTAGTTAAACATCTTAAGCTAATTAATCAAATCGTGTAGATTCTCTAAAATGCATGACTTTTGCTGAATAAAAATTGGAAAATGGGAATAAAGAGCTCACCTGGGTAATGGTGTAACCCAGTTTCTGTGCCGGGGCAGGGGCACTGCCATGGCCGAGTGCACGTGTGTGCAGGCGTGTTCCCAACTCCATGAGCGCCTTCAGCCCAGGGAAGGTGACGTGGCTCGGATCTGCGATCTGTTTCCCGTTCTGCCGGGTTGATGTTTCACCTGCCGCACTCTGAGGGCAGCAGCTGCCCTTATCTGCACCTTCCCCACTTCCTCCAGCGCTGGAGCCGAGCTGTGGCTCCGTGCTGCCATTTCTGAGAACGCAGATCCTGGCTGTGCCTGGGGCTGCCATAACCACACTCCTGCCTTCAAACAAACACTTCCACTGGGGGCTTTGACTGGGCTCAGGAGGGCCAGGAAGGCACCAATGTTTTATTTTAATCTTCCAACTCGGTATAGGGATAAACCAATTCCTGTCTTTGTTTTCATGTTTCACCCCTCAGAAAGTTGCACGTAGCATTGACAGGTTACTGAGCTGCCAGATTTGTCTCTGAGGAATTTTTATACTGGGGCATCTCTTAATTCAGGTTTATCAGTGATGGTTTTGAAGAGCAGGTGAGAGTAGCAGTGGCAGATGCAGACTGCCCTGAGGTGAAGTACCTGAGACAGTGAGCAGGAGTCTAGGACTGAACTGCAGATTCTGATCCATGGACTGGCTGCTTTTGAACTCGAGACAGCCCAAGTAAACCTACTTTGGGTGGGTTTGGCAGCTTACACTGTAATTGCATCTCCTGATACATAAATGTAGGTGTGTGTATCCACTGTATCTTGTTTCATGTTGCATACAATGGTCCCAGCAGGAATTGTGATGTTAAATTAGGCTGCTAAGTTCTGGAGATGGAAAAAGCTTCTAAATCTCTCCTTGCCCCTAGCTGAAATCCAGCTCATGAAAGAACTGATAATGGCTGGAGAAAGCTTCTGTTCTGCTTTCTCTCTCTTCTCCTTCAAAGAAAATAAATACAAACAGCACAGCACTGGGGGAGGGGATGGCCTGGATTACCACAGTTAGATAGAAGCAGCCTTCTAGCAAAGGATGTGCTGTTCCACTGACATGGTGTCTCACATCAATCTTTCTGGTGTGCTGAAATACCACGTGAAGATGCTCTTTCAGTAAGTGCTAGTGTGTACTTAAATCCACCTTTCACATCCCTTAGGGGAGCCTTGAAATTAAAGAAAAAAAGTACAGAGGAAAAGTTCACCCCTAGTAACTTGCAGTGAAGCTTTTTTAAGTCTGTCACACTGTTAATGCCTCATTTTCTTAGAGCAGGGAGTGTCTTTGGATATAATGAGCCAAGTGTTGCCGAGTCTTTCCAAATGTGCAGCAGCTCATTTTACATTACAGTTTGTAATGCACTGCTGCTACACAAATTATAATTTTCAATCTTCACTATCCTTTATATTTACCTGTGGGCTGAGATAACCTACTCGGTAATACATGTGCTTTTTTTACCTTGACTAATAAGGGTTAAAAATTAAAAAATTTTTAACAGTGATCTCAGATTCCTTTCTGGTATTGTGCTGGAAGTGCTGGCATGACTTTTGATCTTGGCAGGGCTCAGTGCAGTGTCTGCCAAGCTCCACAGACGGGATGGGATGGTTAACACTTCACTGCTCACCAACCTTTACCCCAGCTATGAACAAGGGTGTTGCAATGTCAAGAATCCACTGACTCCAGAACACCCGACTCCTGTTGCACCAATTAATGTTTCTTGCAAGTGTTATTGTTAAGTATAGATGACTTAATAGAATTGCTAATACTTTAATTATACGAGTCGTTTGCACCTCTCTCATGGGGAGGAATCTCTGTGCTTCACTACAGAGTTGTCACCAGTTGAGATCTGAATGCCATTTGCTGTCTGTAAAACTTTGGATAGTGATGAGCCTTAAATGTCTTGGTTAAAAACAGTCACTTTGAATAACCCCCTCAAGCCAGATCAGGCTCCCTTCTTCTGAACTACAGGTCACCTGGAGCCATAAAGGAATTTCTGCCCCATCATGCAGGGACAGCCTGATGACGATGTGCACCCCCGGGCTCCTGCTGCTCTCCCTGGCTGGGGTGAGGAGGAGCTGGGAGCTGCCAGGAGCCAGCGGGGTTCTCCCGCTGCTGTGGGATGTGGAGCCCGGAAAGGCTTCGCTGCCTCCCGGGGAGGGAGAGATGGGCCCTTTCAAACCCTGAGAACTGCAATTGTTCTCCCCTTTCTGTGCAGGGAAAGGGAAGGATGCTGTCTTGGAGATTATCAATGGTGCTCCTTAATCAACCAGACAGGTTTTGACTCCTTTTGTCCCTCTGCTGTTCTTTTTCTCTTTTTTTTTTTCTCTTTTCCCATTAAACATCCCAAGCATTTTTAGCCTCTGGCTTAAAGATCAGAGAGGAGAGAGCCAGCTCTCCCCATCATTAATGAATTGATCCTTTTGCCTGCTGGTGCAAGCACAACACAGTGTCTTCCTAGTGGAGGAAAAACCCTCACCAACTTTTGGAAAGTCTGTGTCATTCAGGATAGCCCAATGTGCTTTGCTGAACTGCAGCGAGTAGTGAGGGGTATATTTAGCTCTGCCTTTGGCATTTGGGAGTCCTGTGCTGAGGTAAGTAGCAGTGGCCAGAATAGGCTGGAAAGCCTCACAGCCTAGTTCAAGTGGATATTTTGGATAGATACTTCTTGGATGCGTAATCCCTCAGCTGGTACAGCAGCACAGCTGTGCCCAGCGCTGTGTAAATGTAATTAACACCCAACCCTGCAAACCGAGTTTGCAGGCACAGGTGGGAGAAGTGTGGATTCTCCATGAGAACTTACCACGTGTCTGTTTAAGGAAAAAAAAAAAAAAAAAAAAAAAAAAGTTGCTGATCATAAAGTGAGGTTAGGGAAATATTTTTATGCTTCTTTGAAGAACATGGTAAACTGGAAGGGGCAGCCCTGTCACCGTTGGAGTTTGTTGTGCCCCTTTAAAGCAGACCCAGATTTGGACAAATAATCCTTTGAGTATTCAAAGTTGCTTGAGACTTACTCCTAAACAGTATGAGGAGCCTGGTTGCATTTAGGATATTGTAATTTAAGTTCCTGCTTGAAGACAGTCAATGTGTAAAAGTACCATGCATAGGTATGGAGAGTAGAGGAGCAGGACTATTTTTCTTCTTTCTCTTCCCCCCATTTCTACTTTTCCCTGCAGGAAATAAACTGGGAAAAGCTCTTTCACCAAATGACCCTTCTCAAGGTTTCTCACTCAGAAAATCTGCCTTGGGAGACAGGCAAGGACCAATCACTTTTTAGCAGACTTTCAGAGTAAAATCAAGGGAACTGAAAACGCTAGGAATTTACTTATTTATCTTCAGTGTCACAATCTGTCCTTCGCTTGGCTCTCCTGCACACTCCATGTGCCGTGTCTGTATGGCCTTGTCTATGATTCTGTGGTATTTGCTCAGTCCTCTGTGGTACCCATATTATCTTTATCCAGTGATCTATAGCAAGAACCCATCTTGTGTTCCTCTCCCTGGCTTGTTGAGCCTAAAGGTTAAATTTAGTTTAGTGCCTTTTTACAGCTACCCTGTGACTTGAGTAACACATATCAGCATTGACGATGCTTGTTTGTATTTGCAATATATGTAGACATTTCACATATGTTTATATAGAAACATAGAATGGTTTGTGTTGGAAAGGACATTCCTACCTCCCTGCCATAGGCAGGAACACATTCCCTTAGACCATGTTGCTCAGAGCCCCATACAACCTGCCTCAAATGCTTTCAAGCAATGGAGCATTCACAAACTGTCTGAGCAACCTGCTCCAGTGCTTCAGCAAGCTCACAGTAAGCAATTTTTCCCTGATATTTAATCTAAACCCACTTCCTTTCAGTTTGAAGCCATTCCCTTATCCTGTCACTTCTTGTAAATAGTTTTTCTTCATAATAGGGAACATCACATTTATAGATCAGATATTCAAAGGAAATGTTTAATAGCAGCACACTTCTCATCTTGGTGTATTTGTCCTTTTTGTGGTTTGTCGCCCTGCTTGTGTATCCCATAGTTTGTGCAGGTCACTTTAGGAAGACAGACCTGTTTAAATAGTTTTAAGTTGGTGGCCTGCAGTGGCTTTGCTGCTCTGTGCTTCGGAATAAATCTCAGGCTGGTTCTGCTGGTGGATGGGAGTGGCTTGGAGCAGCTGGCAGCCTGAGCTGAAGAGCTGTGGGGGCCCAGGAGCTCCTCTCAGGTAGAGCTGGCTCTGCCAGGCACCTGGTCTGGACCCTGCCACGGTCCTGCCAAGCCAGCGGGGCTGTGGGGATAGGGCATGGAGTTGGGCTGACCCAGCAGCTGCCTCCAACCCTGGGCTGCTCACCCCCTTCTCAGGATCTGTTAGATTGGAAAAGACCCCTGAGATCATGGAGTCCAAGCTATTGTTGTGTTGTCTACTCAGCAACTCGCTGCACTGCCAAGTGCAGTTTATTTCCACTGTCCCTGTTACTGTGAAGGCTGGGTCTGGGCCAGGCTGAAGCTGGTGCTGACCTGCTGTTTCTCTGGGCTATCCAGCTGTGATATCAGGAAATCTGGCTGGTCCAGCCATGCTGGGAACATGGGCTGCAGGCTGAGGAGGCATGGGAGCAGGGAGGGGCTGCGTCCCAGCCACCTGCCCGGGGCATTTTGGTGTCAGCAAGCCGTGGATGTGCACCTGGGTGTCAGTTACCCACAGCGCTGCTGACGCTGTGGCCAGCAATGCACAGGAGTTACATACAACGGTTCCTTCTGTCATCCAGCCCCTGATGTGATCCAGCCATGGGACAATCTGCCAAGGTCCTTCTCCAGCCTTCACAGGGTGGTTTTGCTGGTGCCGAATCCCTGCAGAGCTTGCGAAGCACAGTAGAATGTTGCTGTTTGGATTCAAACTTGTTTAGATTCAAAATAGTCACAACAGTTCTTAAAGCTGGGAGGAGCTTTGCTTGTGGGAAGGTCTTGGGTTATTAATCCTCCTTTATTCTCCTGTCTGAATTCAAGTTCTGTCCCTCAAAAGCCACATTTTAAACACTGGGATAGAATGGTCCCAGTTAGAGCCATTCCCTGATCAGTTCTTGGTTTCACAAATGCATATTGGGATCATTTTTTCAGCTGTCTCACACCTTCTGGAAGCATATCTACTGTTTGTTCTTACTGAGTGAAAGCTTATAAAATGATTTGCTGTTTGCAAAGATGATACCATACAAAATAAAGTCATATATGAAATATTAAATGCAAAGTCCAGAGGCTTCAGGCACATTTTAAACTCAGATGCCTCATTCTAAAGGGTCTTATCGCTGCTTTTCAGCTACTTATTTCTTGGAAGGAACACATCCTTCTTGGTAAGGAATGATTTAGTTTTGCTCCTCCTCAGGTCAAGAGCAGGCTCTTAATTAAAACAGACTTAACAGCCTGAAGTATTTCTTAGAAACCAGAGGAATGTATTTGGCTGAGTCTTTGCAGATCTCAACTTCTTTTAGGAGTTTCTCACTTCAAGTAAGTTACCAATGGTCCATCTGTTGCTTTCTTTTGATGTTCATGGGTTTTGGAGGAGGGTGGTCTGGCTGAATTGTGATTTTTGTGACAATTAATTCTAGCTTGTCCCTCACTTATAGTTTAATTGAAAGTAGAACTTGTTTGGATGCTAACTCGGGGCATTAAACCAGGACAAATTCCAAAAATAACTTCTGAAAAGAGGACTTGGGTCTCCAGGTATATACAGTGTTAGGCCTGAGTTGACATCTGATGTTGCTAATACATTATGTTCTATTGGCAGGTGGAAATGCTTCCTGATTGTCCCAGTGACAGTTAGAAAGGATTATTTTATGAAAATAGGTGTTTCAGTTATCTTTTTTATCTGATCAACATATAAAAGACAAACACATATTTTGCCTTTATAACAGGTTGTTACTTAAAAAAAAAGAATTACTTGAAACAGCCTTCAAAAGGACATAACCACTTCTTATCTGTGTTTCTTTCCTTAGTAGGGGAAGCAGGTGTGCAGGCAAATACCTGCACATACAAATGTGTATGTCACCAGAGAAGTCTTCCTCTTTTCAGATGACACAGTTTACAGCCTGAAAAAAAAGAATTGCAGTGTTCAGACAATGTTGTGGATAAAGCACATGAATTATGGCTATTGATGTGCAGAGAGCCTGTGTCCCTGTGTCCTTGAAATAAAGCTTAGGGCTTTGAGGAACAAAGAGCTCCAGAGCGGGAGGAGGACACTAATTACTGTTCTGACTCTAAACAAATACTGTCAGAGCTGTCTGGCCTCAGTCTTGCCTGGGCTGTTAAAATTCCTTCCAGCTATTGCTCAGAAATCTGATTGAAGGAAAAGCTGTGTTCCTCTTCCCTGCATCCCTGTGAGACACAGCACACCAACATGCCTCAAGCAGAGCCTGATGTTGGCACTTACTGTTGTGACAGCACAGGTTTGGATGCTTCCAGATCCCTTCCTTTGTGCAGGCCCAGCGGAATGGTGTCCTGCTGAGCCCTGCCCATGGACACCATCTGTCCCCTGAGCTGCTGGAGTGCCATTCCCAGGAGCAGTGTGGCACCACCACAGCCACATGTGTGCCACAGTCGTGTGTGTGGCACCACAGGTTAGGAGTGTGGCCCCACAGGTTATAGCCATGACAGTACCACAGGTTATGAGTGTGGCCCACAGTTTATGGCCATGGCACCACCACAGGTTAGGAGAGTGGCCCCACAGGTCATGGATGTGTCATGAGTGTGGCACCACAAGTTACGGCCATGGTGCCACCACAGGTTATGAGGGTGGCACTGCAGGTTATAGCCATGGTACCACAGGTTATGGCCATGGCATCACCACAGGTTATGAAGGTGGCACCACAGGTTATGGCCATGGAACTACCACAGGTTATGAAGGTGGCACCACAGGTTATGGCCATGGAACTACCACAGGTTATGAGGGTGGCCCCACATTTTATGGTCATGCACCACCACAGGTCACAGCTGTGGTGATGGAGAGCTGTGGTGGACAAGGGGAGGGACTGTTGTAGAGCCCGCAGAACAAGGGGTGTAGTGGCACGCAGTGCGTGGGGCTGCACCTTTGGTTCTCGTGGATAACCTCCATCCATGGACAGGGACAGGCAGGAGGGACTGGGCAGCCTGCAATAGCCGTGGTTCAACCTGGATTTCCAGCCCTGCTTGCAGGATGCAATGTGATAAGCCCGTTCCCTCAGACCCAGGCTGGGACAGTGAAACAGTGGGGTGATGGCTGCCCCCGCTCCTTGTGGAAGGGGCTCCGTTTGTGCCCCCTCAGGCTCGGAGGGCCGCGCTCCCCGCGGTTCCCCTTGCCGGGGGCAGTGCCGGGGATCCATGCCGGGGATCCATCCCGGGACCGGGCACAGCCCCGCGGTCGCAAGATGGCGGCGAGGGGCGGCCGCGAAATGGCGGCGGCGTTGCTGAGGGCGCGCGGGTGCTGCCCCCTGCCCGCTCCCCGGGATTCGTGCGGGCCCGGCCGCGGCTCGACGGCAGTATCCCTGTGGGGACGGCTGGAAACGGACACGTGCAAGTGCTTTGGTTTTTTGGCTTTGGGTTGCTTTTTTGTTTGGGTTGTTGTTGGTTTGGTTTTCTTTTTGGTGGTGGTTGTTGTGGTTTCGTTGTTTTTGGGTTTTTTTCTTTGTATTGTTTCTTCCTTGAATCGTGAAATCTGAGCAAAGCCTTTGATGTACTTTGTTACTTCTGTACAAAAATAAATAAAAATTTGTTTAATCTCTCTGTGAATCCTGACTCTCCTTTCATAGTGTTCTAAGTGAATCCTTAAATATCACAAACACATCCAGCTGCCAGTGCAAAGCTGACTGGGAACAGGGTACTCCTTGTTCCACGAGTTTGTAGCATCATTTTCACTGTGTTTTTGTTTGTGGCAGTGGGGTTTGAATGCTGCCTTGCCACTGCACGTGTGATAAGGTGTACAGAGATTTCAGTTTGCTTTTTGGATCTTAAAATAAAAAATATATATGTTGGGAGTGATTGGGCAAAGGTATTTGAATATTTTGGCCAACTAAAAATAGTTTGGCCTCTCATTGATTTGTTGAGGAGCTGTTATTTAAGGGGATACTCTGTGTGCTAACCCATTTTTATATACAGAGACAAAAAAATAAAAAAAAGAAGGGACTACACCTACGTAGTGTTCTGTTCTCCCCTTATTGGCTTGAGAAATGCAGTCTGCACAGCACTGGTGTAATCCTTTAAAGAGGAGCTGCCCCAGCCACAAGCCCATACAAGCTTCTTTCTTCTGTCCTGTTGCTGAACTCATTCTTTTTGAAAAAAAAAGAATTAAAAAAAAAAAAGTATATATATTTAACATCATTTATGGTGTTACGGGTATAGTGTTTGATACTGGCCTCCCCCAGAAAGTGGATATCAGATTTATTTGGAAGCACTGGCCACACTGGGATGCAGCAGAGAGCTGTGCTGGACCAACTGTTTATATCTAATACAGCAGGATGGTGTCTGGATGCTGCAGCTCCCACTGCACCTTACTCTTCCTCACTCCAGGACAGTACCTGTGCTGCTGGTACTGCTAGTGCTCCTCTTCACCTGCCCCCACTGCTTTTGTTCTGGTGATGAGCAGGAGATGCTGGATTTTTGGGTCTGCACTCTCACCCGTGTTCATTGCCAGTCCTGGGAAGGAATTGCCTCTGCTGCAGGATGCCAGTGTGGGGTGTCTGCTCCTGCAGGGTCCACACTTGCATTCAGGCTTTTCCAAGCCTCTTGTTGTGACTCGGATGTGTCTCAGGTTTGCTCACTGCTGCGTATTTCACAGCTGTGTCAGTGCAGTTCAAATGTAACCTCTTCTTTCTCTACCATTAGTCACTCGGCATCCGAAGAAGCCTCTGGCTCTGACTCTGCAAGCCAGTCTGAAAGTGAGCAGGGCAGCGAGTCAAACAGCAGCTCCGAGTCCTCTGAGAGTCAGTCTGAATCCGAAAGTGAATCAACGGGTTCCAAATCCCAGCAGACCCCTCCTGAAACCAAAGAAAAACCAGCCTCTAAGAAGGAAAGGATAGCAGATGTTAAAAAGGTATTACCCCTGCTGCTCTGCACAGACACATCACTCCTGTACCCACCACGGAAGGTCAGACAGCAGGACCTCAGTGAAGCTGTGCCCAAATTCCTGGCTGCTTTGCACATGGACCAAACAGCCTCTGACCTCCAGTGTCCCCAGAGGCTGTTTGGTGTGTGTGCTGGAGCCCTGCTGGTGTCACCTTTGAGAGCAGGAGCTGCTGTGTTTGTGGAACAAACCCTGGGCACCAAGGAGATGCTGCCACTGGTGTGAATGAGGGGCTGGTGCCTGTCATCAGTACATGATCCTGTCATTTCATCCTCTCCCTCTGTCTGTCCACTCCCTCTCTCCTGTCTCTCCCTCAGAAATAGTTAAGCTCCCCATGTGATAAATAATCAGGAAGAAGGTTTGTTTAGGGTTTGAAGTTTGAACCACTTTGATTTTTTTTTACATCACTCTTCCTCTCAAAAAAAACATAGGGAAAAAAAAAGTGGAAGAATGAAAAAGCTATTTAACTTCTATTATTTATTAAGTCCAGAGCAGTGCTTCTTTGTTGTGTTTTTTTTTTTCCCTGCAGCTTCCCAGCTCCTCTGTAGCAATACCCCCCAGATAGCTAGGTTTTCTTCCACTTGCTGTGCAGCAGGGAAGGGGATTGTAGGTGTCACTGTACATGGTGTCCCTCTGCACCCCTCAGGGCAGAAGCTGCACCTCAGGTACCTGCTTTACCTGAGGGATTGGAGGCACCTGAGTAACACAGGGCAGTGTGAGGTGAGAAAGAGGAGCCCAAATACCATTTGGAGACAGGAACTCAGTGAACTGAGTTTGCTTGGAAGGAGAAAATTCTGGTTAGGTCAGCTTGTTTGTTTGTTCTTGGTGTGTAATCTACCTGTTGTTCTTAGGCTTGTGGGTTGGACTGGGCACAGATTGCTCCCAAGAGTGGGTTTTATGGAGAAAGGTGCTAAGTGTATAAAAGGAGGAAGGACAGTGCTTCTAGCCTGTGCTTCCCATGGACCTGCCAGGGAGAAGTGAAGGATTTTGTTACCACCTTCTCCCTCCCACAAAGCTCAGGCTGCTGGCTTAGGTCGTGGCTAAATCCTGCAGTGAGCAGACTGGGAAGAGAGGATGAGTTTATAAAGGAGCTCTGGTAACACCATATTAAAATTTGTGTTATATTGTTGATAAGTGAGCACCAAATGCAGTCTTCTCTCCCTCTGAAGGATTCTAAGAGCATGTCCCTAACAATAAATGTTAACATAATCCTGTGAGGAAGTGCATCCATACACAGGGTGATAATTAGCATGGATGAAACATGAAAAGGTCAGGACACCCTCTAATAAGAAAGCCTCTCCCTTCCTTAATTGGTCTGTTAATGGATGTCTTCCTTAGCTAGTTCTAACCTAGACATGTTGATACCTCTTCCCCTTGAATAACCAATGCAATTAATTATTATATTATTGTTTATTTGGTATTTGTCTAGATACACCCATGAAGGCGAGGTTAATCTGTGTTAGGTGCTATTAAGATTTGTCATGGAAGTTGCTCCCACATTTAAAAGCCATGCCATTTAATAGATGAGAAGACCAGTTCTTCAAATGGTTTGGGAAGCATTAAATTTAAGAGTTTGCTCTTTAATGAGAATGTACCTCAGTACTTGCAGTCCCAACACATATACATTGTCACACTGTCCCTTATCCCATTAGTCCTTTCACAGAGGCAGAAAAATTGCTGGGCTGCAGCCTTGTATCCATCACCCTCTCAATCCCAATCACTGCTGCATCTGGCAGCATATTTTGATTTCCTTTTCCTGCCAGTGGTTTGCAGAGATATTTGAGGATTGGAGGGAGAGAGAATCAGAAGGAAATACATGTAGATGTAGACACCTAAGAGCTCTGCTGAGGGAGAGGGGGATTGCTGGTGTAGGAATTTAAGGGGCATGGTGGTCATTTGTGTCTGCCCTGTAACTCTTGTGTCCTGTGTCACCAACACAGCTCTGCATTCATCCCCCTCAGGGCATCCATTTTTGTGTCCCCTTCTCCTGCCCATCCACAAGAACAATTGCATGCTCTTATGCACAGTGTGTTGAACTGGTCAGGGTCTCATTTTACAGCAAAGAGCACAGCCATTCCCAGCAGTCACCTCTGCACATCCATGTGTTCTGTGCTGCCAAACCACATTCCCATCAGTGCATCTGGGAGAGGAACCAGCTGCCACTGCCTTGTCTTGCCAAAGGACAGGGTATCTTGCTCCATTTGCCATCCAGACTGAGCCACAGAATTCACCTTTGAAGCTGCAGCTGGCAGTGTCTCCAGCCAGCTGATGGGGTTTTTCACCAGGAAAGGAATTGTGCTGGAACCTGTTAGTGACAGAGAATTGCCCTGTTGAGTTGGTAGCTCTGTTCATTCCATGTCCAAGGTGTTGCCTCCATTCCTTTGGCACCAGTGCTGCAGAGGGCTGGTTACCCCAACACTCTGTCCTTCAGCCTCAGTGGGCTGGAGAGTGATTTGTGCCTCTGTGGAAAGATGGACCACTGTAAAGATAACACTGAGATAATCACATGCTGCTTTAGAGAGGCGTCCAATATCCCAAAATAATAATAATCTTTTTCAGCCAGTTTTTTTAAACTGTCCATCTACTGGTTGCTAACTCCCTAATGTTTTTTTGTTAATTTTTTTTAAGCCACCATCAAACTTCTCTAAAATGTCAAAAATAATTGGGGTGAAGCAGGCCTTCTGATGGTCTGTTTATTTTGCAGATGTGGGAAGAATATCCTGATGTTTATGGGGTTAGGAGGTCAAACCGAAGCAGACAAGAACCGTCACGATTTAATATAAAAGATGAGGTAAGGAAAAAAAAAAAGGATGAGGGATTACTGAACATATAAAACCAGCCAAACCCAAAGAGGAAAGGGAAGTCTCACCTGCAAACACAGAGTCTCAGCTTGCTGCATGGATGTTGGAGCTCACAGTTGAGGTCCCAGTCCTGCAGCTGGATCCTTGGCCTGAGACCCCTGGAGTGAGCAGGACACTGCGTGGGCTGAGATCTGCATGCACTGATCTGGTTGCTGGAGTGAGGCATAATGCAAGTCATGCTCTGCTGTAGGAACATCCTGGAGAGGAGTCTGTGTAATAAAAAAACGGCACCAAAATGCCACACAAATTCAACCAGGAATAAAGGAAAGTGTGCATAAACACCTCATAGCTACAAAAGAGTCATTGCTGCCCATCCTGGAATGGATCCCACTAATAAATGTGTTTGTGTGTGTGCAGCTTTATGACCCATCACTTTTCTGTGGTTGAATATTGAGGAGTCTTTTATGCTTCTGTTGAAGGTTACAGTGGTCAGAGCCTGGCAGCCAAACCTTCCAATTGTTCCTGTTTCAGAACACTGTTGGGTTTTTTTCTGAGATGTAGAAATTAGGTGCCGCCTTCATTTGCATCTGACAGGTTTTCTGTGTGGAGCATTTCATCTGCAGGTCTTGAGGAAGGTCAAATAGCTATAGCAGAGGAGAAAGAGAGCCAGAGAGAGGCATCTGTGGAGAACTTGGAGCTTGGGGCTGGGAATGTGAAGATAAGCAGCAGACTTTGAGCAGAGCAGGAGCTCAGTAACTCAGGCTGTTTGTGCTTCACCACCAGGATGTGCGTTTGGATGCTCGGGATGTCACACGCAGGTCTGCAGCTCCTTGCTCTGGTGCATTATTGCTGAGCCTTGGTGGCACCCCAGTGCCACCAGCTGCCCCCAGAGTCCTGTGCTGGCTGTCCCGCAGAGCAGGGGTCAGGAAGGGGCTCAGGGTGCGCCATTGGCGTAGCTTTTGTTCTCCTTTTCAAGTTGGCAGAGGCTGGGCTGGCTGGCTGCCCCTCTGTGCATGCACTGTGCCAGCGACCTCACACCCACCCCAGAGCTCTGCTGCACATTCCCCTGCCCTCTTAAGGGCCCAGGTAAGTCCCTTCTTTTTTTGTTTTACAATATTACGTGGTTTTGCAAATGTTGTTTTCTCTTCCAATATCTTTATTTCCTACTACTTAAGGTAAAATTAAAAAAAAAAAACCAAACAATTAAAATCTGAGATGCAAAAACTTTGCTATACCACAAAATATTGTAAAAAACAACAAAAAAAAAAACCCTAAAGGTCCTCCAAATGACCCCCACTGCAACTTCTGTGAAACAGCAGAAATTAAAAAAATTGGAGCACCCCCTCTTTCCTTTTTCCCCAAAGCAACACCGACTGGTCCCCACAGGGCAACTCCCATCTGCAGCAGAGTCTGATGGAGGGTGTGACCTGTCAGGAGCACAGTGCTGGGGCCTCGCAGAGAGCAGGAGGAGATGGAAGGGCTTGCTCTTAGAAGGCACCAAGAGAGAGGAAATAGCATAGCTCAAGCCTTGCTGCTGCTGGAGGGGGCAGAAACACAGGGCACGTCTGAAGATGCTTTTTGCCTTCGCAGCGTTAATCCTGTCGCCAGTGACCTGCACCTCTCCTTGCTGCTTGGGGCTTCCAGCACAGTGTCTGGGGGCTTCTAATTGCCTTCTTCCCTAATGCTTCTGTGCAGATGAGCAAAGAGCATCGTGCAGGCAGCGTGGCAGGCTCAGACCAGAGCAAGGATGACTCACCTGCGTGGGGGAGATGGCGCAGGGGCGGAGCTGATTCAGGATTTGGGGCCCTGCTCTATCACTGCGTCCTCTCAGAGCAGCACTCAGGGGAGGGTTATTTGTGTCTTAGGAATGGTTACCTTCTGGGGGTTTCTGGGCTCCTTGTGTAGGTGTCTGAGGTGCGAGCAGGGAGGGTGATAGCTCATGATCAATACCCAGGCGTGGGCTGAGCCATCGGGGAAGCAAAAGTGCAGCTTTGCATAGGAGCACAGATCTGCTCACAGGCCCACAGCTGTCTCCAGGAACTAGAGAACGTGTGAGGTTTTTAGTAAAAACACAACTTCCCCAGGCATTTTCTTTGCAGTTAATTAATCAGCTTCAGGTTTCAGCCAGGGGATGTGAGGCATGCAGAACCAGGTGTCTTTCAGAGTATTTAAACTGGTTAAATTTAATCAATTTAAATACTCTGAAATGGGGGAGATTTAGGTTAGATATATAAAGGAAATTCTTCCCTATGAAGGTGGTGGGGCCCTGGCACAAGGTGCCCAGAGCAGCTGTGGCTATCCCATCCTGGAAGTGTCCAAGGCCAGGTTGGATGGGGCTCTGAGCAACCTGGGATAGTGGAATGTGTCCCTGCCCATGGCAGCAGGTTGGAACTGGCTGATCTTTAAGGTCCCTTCCAACCCAAATCATTTTATCATTCTATCATTCTGTGATTCTGGGGCAGTTGAGATATAAATGTGCCCCAATCAGACCCAATATTTTTTCTATAAAAAGAACAGTTTCAGATTGAAATTGGTGACAAATGTCAGTGTATTTTTTCTGCCAGAGAGAGGCCAGAAGTCACGCACCAGTGTGTTCTAAAAATACAGCTGGTTTTCTTGTTGGAAAAAAGAATCTGCTCATTTGCATTTTGGTCAGTGCTTTGCCTCATGTATTTGCTGAAAATTCAAACACTACTGGAAAGAGAAGTTCAGCAGACATAAAACTAACCTGGTGAGCTGAGATTCTCCTGCTTTTCTGGTGCACTAGAGTTTGGCCTCTGTTAAGCCTGAAAAGAGCAAGTCCTCACTTTGACTTTAGTCTGAAATACTTTTGGCTCTGTTTAAGCAAGTCATTATCTCTCCTGATGTGAGCTCCAGAGGCTCATCTGGACCTCCTCTCCAATAGCCTGGAATCTCCAATTCTCCTGGCCTGGGCTAGTGGCAAGGACACTCGTGGAGAATCTGTAGGAGCAGAACTTTGAATTGCTCTGCTTGGTGCTACATGTGCGGCATCATTATGTTTGTTCAGTGTTGCTCCACAGCAAAATACAGTGCAATTAATCTAATAAAAGTGTATGCACTTTATATGTTGGGAGAGGGAAAGAATTGATGGGAGGAGTCAGTGAGGTGTGGAGAGGGAAGGCTGATCCCTTTAGCTGGAGATGAGGAAGTTGTAAGAGGCCAGATCCTAGTCCAGCTGGAAGGAGTGGTGCAGGAATAAGTTGGGCACATTTTGATAAGGGGAATTCAGGGTTGTCTTTTCCCTTGGCCACAGCAGCAGCATTCCAGCAGGGCAGCCTGAGCACTTGGGCTCTGGAGTGAGCAGCATGACCCCAGCATCTCATCTGGGCTGACAAAATTCCCACTGGGACTGGGGATGGACTTTGCCAGTCTAGCTTGTGTCATTTGAGGAGGTGACATTATTAAAATTCAATTTGCTTGTGATTTCCCAACCAGTCTGTTCAGATGCTGGTGGTGGGCAGACAGAGTCTCAGGTGCACACTCTGGACCTGGCATACCCTGGCACACTCTGTCTGTCCTCTCTGCTTCCTAAAACAGGGAATTTACCACCAGGAGACACAGGGATGGGGAGGAGAGGCTGAGGAGCTGCAGCACAGTGCTTCCCAGCCCTCCATCCTGGGATGGGGAGGATGTGGGAGCACAAGGCAGGCACATGACAGGCTGGGGACTGCCCATGTCAGGGGAGGTAGGGCTGGGCTTGACACACATCCAAAACAGACAAGGCTGTCTTTGAAAATGTAAGAGAAGGCGGCTGAGCTGCAGTCACAAGTTGCATTTTTCAAGGTGGAAGAGGGAAGGAAAGTCGGGTCATTTAGAGATTGTCATCAGCTTTATAGAGACAGTGGCAGAGCAGGGGGAGAGTACAGGCATTAAGAAAATGGACACCAGAAACTTGGAAAAGGGGATTTTGGCACAGAAGTGGAGTTAACTTCAAAGAGCTAAAGGTTGTATTTGGTTTTCTCCCAGTGTGATCTCTGACGCAGAGCAGAAGAGAAATCCACCTCTCTTTACTTGTGGCTTGCCAAAAAAGACAGCAAGAGTAAATGTGCACTGAGGGGCAGCTGTTCAAATCATGCCCAATTGGAATGGAAAAGCTTCAGAAATGCATAAGACATTAAAAGAGAAAACTGAGGAATTGTAAATTTTGTGTGTCAGAACTGAAATCTGGGGAATGCTTGGCTTGTGGTGCAAGGGTGGGTAGGGCTCTCCATGGTGTTATCCAGGCACTTGCTTCCTGGTTGGTAAATGAGATAGGGATTTCCTGCAGGGCTGTGAAACAGGTGGATGGACACGTGTTTGTAGTGGGATATGGTGCAAAAGGTGTTATTGTGCCACATGCAAATCTGACACCAAATCCAGGAAAGCTCATGGTCAGACGTGGCATCCAGTATTTTAGTGGATTTTAGTGGCTACACCGATGGAAGTGAGCCAGGAGTTTCTGTGGGTGGAAGGAAAGGTGGAAAATGGGAATGAAGGATGCATGTTGCACCATTTCACAAGGTCCTTGTGTGCACAGCTGTGTGAGCTCTGTCCAGAAGGGCAGGGGGGAGTGTCAGGGGATGCAAACTGTGGCACCCATGATGATGGACAGACAGTGCCAAAGCTGAATGCTGTGGCAAAGAGCAGCTAGAAGTGGAAGATTTCCAGTAAGTGTGTGGAGCAAGCAATCTTGGAGGCAACCTCTGTCATTTTAATACTTCTTCAGAAATCTCACATGGGTTTCTTCAGTTTTGTCCCTGCCTATTTGTGTTTTCTGGGGGAGGCTGAGGAGAAGTCATGTTATCTGTGTGGTGATCTGTTTTCATGGGTGACTAGTTTTTATGAAAATGGGGCTCTGTGCAAGCAGCATAAAGAGATGGTTTTAGCTATCTTGGTTGTGGGAATTCACGATGCCCACTTTTAAAATAGTACAGCAAGTAGTTAGAATAGCTCTAGATATATTTAGCCAGAGAGACTTCACTGGTGGAGACTGTAGGACTAGGAGGAAGGAAGGCAGCAGGACACAGCTCTGACCCAATAAGGTCTTTGGTGACTTGCTATGGGAGGAAAAAACCAACAGCAAGACAAGGACACTTTTGATGAGAATATTGCCTTTTTATGACAATATTTTTTATTTCACTCCTTGTAGGAAGTTCATGCAATGAAGGCAGAGATCATAATGCATTTGTGGGGATAAATTCAGTGTGTTTGCAATCCCTGGGGTGTTGCACACACTGCAGCTCTGCCTGGCCACTGCTGCCATGGTGTCTGTTGGGCACTGGGGGTTGGTGCTGAGGGGTGGATGGGTCCTGAGCTCAGGGACTTCAAGATAGGTGATGTTGTAGAGTTCTCCAGGCTTCCTGCAGAGTTTTTTTCTTCACACTGAGAGCAGAGCAGCAGGACTGAGGTGGCTGTGCTGGTGCTCTGCACCAAAGTGTCCTTCAGGCTGCAGGGAAAGGACTCCAGCTCAACCCATGAGCACATGTTTCATTTGCATCCTTGAGGAGCCAGTCCACAGTGAAGCCTACAACTTGATTTTCTTTCTTTTCAATTAAAGGCAAGTAGTGAATCTGAAAATGAGAGCCCAAAAAGAAGACGCCAGAAGCAGTTGAAAAGAAAGTAAGTTTCCAAGGGAAGGGTTTTGAGTGGTGATGCTTTGGTTTATGTCTCAGAACAGCAGTGCATTGGATTGTTTGGTAGGAGCTGTCAACATGATGAGCTTGTAAAATAAGTACTTTAATAATACATTGGATTACTAAAATTGAAGTATGAATATGAATATGAGTCTATAGATGGATGCAATTTTCCAACTTTTGTCTGTTTTTTCCTGCTGTGCCTTTGATGAAATCTGAATGAGTCAGGTTCACTTTCTGTTGTCAGTCTTTCACTTTTCCATCAAGTTAATGATTCTCCTTCAGAGATATTTAAAACAGTTTAATCCCTTCTCCTCCCACCTTTCTGATTAACTGAGAATAAAATGCCAAATTTTTATCCTTTTTTATTTTTTATAACCCTCTGTTAAAACAAAAGAACTTCCTTAAAGAATGCTTTGGATGTCTAAGCACCATAACTTGAGTTCACTTGCAGTAATATTTTACTGCCTTTTCCCATCTAGGAAGTACCTTCTAGTTTTTGCAAGCACCAAAGTGAAGTAGGGAGCTATGAGCTGCCTGATGGAGAAAATCTAAACAGATTTTCTAAAATCTAAATCTAATCTAAAATCTAAACGTGATCCTGCTTGCTTTCTCCTGCATCTTGTCTTTTAACTCTCCACTTAGTTGTACCCATCAGTGCAGGAGGGAAGGTGACAAAGCACAGGGAGGAGTGTAAGGACAATGATCCTCATGGAACCTCCATGTCCTCTTGGAGAGAGGAGGGGCTCCTCCAAAAGGCATTTTGGAGCTGCAGCTTTGTTCCTAGCTGCCCCCAGAGAACGTGCTTCCTTCCACTAATGGTACAGTGTGACTTGGCTTCACACTTAGAAACTTCAATTGGCAGGAGAATTTTGATGGCAGAAGACTCGTTCCATTTTCTGGTCTCCAAGGAGCCCATGTAACTGTGCACATTGTGGCTCATGCTCTGTAACACTGAGCACTTCTCTTCAGATCCTTCCAGCCCATCTCAAAAATGCAGAAAAAAAATCATCAGTCAAAGCCCTTGCCCACCCAGGTTTGAGCAGTACAGCTCTGCCACCAGCACATGTGGTGGAAGCTGCTCTCAATCAAGGCAATCCTGCCACTGTGTAAACAAAATCCAGGTGACTGAGACCCCCATCCTAAAAGCAGAGAATCACAACACAACATCCCCTCTGCATCGCACTGAACAACCAAGGATACTGTTTTGAACTTTTTTCCTGTAATTATGGCCCTGATGGTTTGTTCAGCCAAGTATTTGTGTAGAAATATCATGGCCCTTCATGACCTACATTTCTGACTGCAGAATTAAATGGAAAAGAGAGATCTCTGCTGGAGAAGAGGATGAAGATGGAGGGGAGCAAGGCACCAGTGGAGAGAGCGAGCCTGAACCGAAGAAAATTAAAGCAAGAAGACCTGTCCAAAGGAGGTAAGGAGTGGTTGGTTCAGTCTCTTTCTGCCTGTGCTGTGTGGAGAGGCAATCCCTATTTGTCACTAATGAATGTATTTTTCCTGCAGTATTACTGCATATTTGTTTATGACCTAGTAAACCTAGGGCCTAGTTACTCCCTCACCTCCCCATCTCATGCTCCAGTGAGCACTGGAGTGGTTTCCATGATAGTTAGAGCAGGTTAAATCCCTTAGGAGTCTAATATCTGAGATTCGTGCTTCCCTAAAGACTTACTAAAGTGGATACTTGCACAAACCATGCTGTATTATGGCTTTATTAACTCTTATTTTAGAACAGTGGCTAAAACTGGTGTTAAAAAGCCCCACAAAATCCAGCGTGGGAAGAGGAAGAAACCAGACTCGTCTGAAGATGACGATGATGACGAAGACGATGAGACCCCCAAGAGACAAACTCGGCGAAGAGCAGCCAAAAATGTCAGGTGTGAGGAAGTGTGGGGCTGCCTGGGGGTGAGAGCTGGGTGGGGAAGGGGGCACTGGGTGCCCTGACTCCCTGTGTGGTCCTGCAAGGACCTGTGGCTGAGGTGTGGCTCTTTTGACAGGTTCCTGCTGAGCACACCCGGGGCTTGCCTCATTCTGCCACCTGGGAAGGAGGGAATGTTTACCAGTCCCTCTTAGAGAAACGTGAGGAGGTTTGCATAATATTTATAAAGCACTCTCAGATGAGATTAATAATTGCAAATAATAGGTGAAAATGAGCAAAAGGGAGCAGCTGTGCTGGACTGGACCAGTTGTCTTAGTCAGTGCGTTGAGCCAGGATGAAGGTAAAGCTTTATCCATTCCCCAGTATACCTTCTCACCTTTTGGGCAGTCCCAATAGGAGACTTGCAAAGAGCCATCCAAATGATATTTTGTGGTAGTTAAACATCCATCAAAGATGAGAAGTGCAGTTCCTAGGGCAATATAAGCACCCAGGCAGACTTTTGATGCTCTGCAACCTCCATGGAATAATCTTTCCATCAATAATGGAGACTTTCTCTGTTATGGCCTTGCTTCTGCTGCAGGGATTGTTCCACCTTATAAATCATCTGATGTTGGCCATGGTCAGAGAAACTATACAGTCAAGATAGAGGATTAGTGATAAACTGTAGCTATCTTGGGGAAAATACTGAATGGATGACTTAAGACATCTGTGTGCTGAATGTGCACTGAACCACAGATAAATGCTGGAGAAGATGCTCCAGTCTGAGCCTTTCTCTGTGTTGGTGTGCTGGGAAGAGTCAAGGGTTTTATATCAGTTTGGTTTTGATCTTACCCAGCTACAAAGAGGATGACGATTTTGAGACGGATTCTGATGACCTGATAGAGATGACTGGGGAAGGAGCTGATGAACAGCAAGACAACAGTGAAACTATTGAGAAAGTCTTGGACATCAGGCTTGGAAAGAAGGGAGGTGCGTGGTTCTGGAAGAAGCTTTTATTCCTGACGGCAATCGTGTGCGCTCTCTTGAGCTGGTGCAAGCTTTTGCAGCTTTAAAGTGGGGCCAGTGCTTTTCATCTTTTCCTCTATGCCTCTTATTTACATCTTGTAATATGTAATAGCTTTTGTAACATATAATATTTAAAATCCTAGTATCTCTATAGTTTATGTGTTTGGCAGCTTTTATTTAGCTTGCACATATTTTAAAGATGCAGACGTGGTTCTGCAATTCCTGCTTTTCTCTGCTGTGAAATACAAAACAGATCTAAGAGAGTCAGTTTTCATAGTCCCATTGACAAAGCCATAATGAAAATAAAGCCAATGTTTTCTTCTCAAAGCCTTACAGAAGTGTTTTTGTAAAACTGAATGGTTGTGAACACTTTCAAGAGGCCTTTGAATTATACTTATAGAAAAGCTACTTATGACAGATTTAAAAAGCTTCTGTTGTACGGGAAACTTTTGTGTGCCTGCCTTATAGGGTTGCAGAATCTTTTGGATGTTCTTTGTGCTGCCACAAAGCATGTATTAGAAGAGTAGCTTTCTGCTGTAAAGCAGCTGATGTGCATGGTTGATAAGGAGGTACCAAATGCTGGTTTCTCCTGCAGCCATCGGAGCTTCCACCACCGTGTACGTGACCGAGGCCAACGGCAACCCCAGCGCCGACTTCGACCCCGAGAAGGACGAGGGGGAAGTGCAGTACCTGATCAAATGGAAGGGCTGGTCCTACATCCACAGCACCTGGGAGAGCGAGGAGTCCTTGCAGCAGCAGAAAGTGAAGGGCCTGAAAAAGCTGGAAAACTTCAAGAAAAAAGAGGAGGAGATCAAGCAGTGGTAGGCTTCACTTCAAGCAGTGATTTGGCCTTGGGCAAATTGTTTTTAGCCAGAGGTTTGAGGAGTGATGGCTGAAAATGTTTGATTTCTTCTTACAAAGTCTGTTTCACGTGCACTCTGGTCTCCCTTTGCCTGCTGAGGAGCATCCCCCCACACAGAAATGATATCTGTGGTGTGGATGGCTGGAAAATGGAGGGGACAAGGCATGAAATCCACACTATTGCCACTTCCTAGGCTTAATAATTGGGAAGGCTGATGACAAATAAATGGTCAGGAGGTGCTGTGACCCTTGTTAATTATGGGCATCTCTGTGTGGCAAGTTTTTGTATTAGTTTATGTCCAGCTTCTCCAGGATCTATTAGGGGAGCTACAGTGTGTTTCCAAAGTGCTAAAGCTGGAGTAGCAGCTTCCATCCCTGTTTGGTTCCTGTTTAAAGACTGATTCTTGCATTAGAATAAGGCAGTATTTAACAGGGAGATAATCTGAACGTCCATGACATTTGCTTCTAAGCAATAATTTGTAATTTTAGGAAATTTAAGAAATGTCATAAAACAATAATTTGCCCCTGTGACTTGTCTAAATGACAGAACCCCATAGGAAAGTAGATTTTCTATATACAACATTCATAAACACTATGACAGAAGCATTACAATGTTTTTGTATTGTTTTGTTTTGAATTATTTTGCATCTAGGCTGGGCAAGGTATCACCTGAAGATGTGGAATATTTCAACTGCCAACAAGAGCTGGCTTCAGAGCTGAACAAACAGTATCAAATAGTGGAGAGGGTAATTGGTAAGTGGAGCCACAACTTTGGTAAAAGGGTGAAGTAGAAATGGGAACTTTATTCCATATAACAGCAGAATGAGTGTGCAGCTCTCTCTTCTTCCCTGTCCTCCAGTGTCCCTGAAGAAAACCCCATGGTGTTTACTGTATTTCATTGTGTGAAATTTAGGAATTTGGACAGTAGAAATATAGGTTTATAGATTTGTATTTACAAGCAAAATCAGTGACTTTCCTTGCCTGGAGTACAGGGTGACACACTAGTTTCCAACGGGTTGCTTAAATTGTTGCTACTGAAGTTCTTTGTCTTTGAAGTTCTTTGGATGCAAGATGTTTGTTCCCAAAGCAGCAGCATGGGCCTGGCTTTTGTGAGGTCCACTTTCTGTGGTGTGGTTGAGGATGTGGTTAGGCTGCAAGGCAGCTCGGGGTGAGATTTTCATGATTAATTAATAAAAGTAAAACCAGAACTAACTGAGCACTTTGGTAATATCACAGTCACATCAGTCAGAGGTGCCAGCACCCAGTTGCTTTGGGAATTGGCTTGGAGAGCTGCTTGACCTATTTCCAGTACAATTCCTGTAAAAACGTGGGTGTGATGCAGTGATTGCCTGCCCTGCTCCCTCTGCTGGCTGCCAGCATTCCAACCCTCCCTTCCCTTCTCTCTCCAAACACAGCTGTGAAGACCAGCAAGTCTGCCACGGGACATTCAGATTTCCCAGGTAAAGGAACATCTTTTTGATCTCTGTACACTTTTCCTATGAGCCAAGACCTGTCTTGTGGCTGTCAGGGCAGTTCAGCCTGTGAGCTGTGGTTCAGCTGCTCAACCACAGGTGCTGAGCTTTGGGTTTTTTTGCATATTTTACAGCAAACAGTCGCAAAACATCCTCAAACGACCCTGAATACCTGTGTAAGTGGATGGGGCTGCCCTATGCTGAGTGCAGCTGGGAAGATGAGGCTCTGATCAGCAAGAAATTTCAGCACTGCATTGACAGCTTCAACAGCCGTAACAACTCCAAGACGATTCCCACCCGGGACTGCAAGGTTTGCTGGCTTCTCTCCTCTCTTTGATGGGTTCCTCCAGGCTGGGGGAAGATGCAAGCAGTGGGAACACAAAATTTTGTCAGGATAAATGTCAGAGAATATTCTCCCATCCTCCCACCTGCATTTGAAGGGTTGTTTGCTGTTCTTGTATTGCATTTCAAGGAGGGACCTGAACCCTTTGAGTTTCATTTACTCTTTGCACAGTGAGAACTTTATGTCCCCCTGGGGAGTGGGAGGCTTAATTAATCCTTGAAAAGTGCTTCCTCCTCAGAAGGAGCAGCAGCAGCTTTAATATCAGTTGGATGAAAAAACAGCACACCTGGGAAAAGAGGAAGGCTGTAAGATGCTGATACAATGAAAGAGAGGGACAGAAATAATGGGAGAAAAGCCAAAAGAGGACAAAGGAGGAAGTGGAGCTTGCTCCAACTCCTGTGTATTTTGTGCAGCTTACTACACTCCTGGGGATCTCAGAGCCCTGATCATAAACCAGAGGGCAGCAGGCAAATCACAAGAAATGCAGACACTGCACTGGCTGGGAAAATATGGATGGACTTGAACCAGTGAAGAGATAGACACTCTTTGCTGAATTCATAGACTTCATTGCTGAATATTCAGCCTTTGAGCCCCTGAGAGTTCTGCCCCTCTCTGCAGAGGGCTGATGGCAGCATGTGTTTCAGGTGCTGAAGCAGAGGCCGAGGTTTGTTGCCCTGAAGAAGCAGCCGCCCTACATCGGCGGGGAGAACCTGGAGCTGCGGGATTACCAGCTGGAGGGCCTCAACTGGCTCGCTCACTCCTGGTGCAAGTATGTGCTCAGCCTGGGGGGCCATTCTGTGGCTCTTTTGTGCCAGAAGGACTTGGCACTCCTCCTTTTCAAGTGAGGTCTTTACCCACCCTCCTTCTGCAGCTTGGAGGATTTCAGATGTTGTTATGCCCAGCTGCATTGCAGACTCTGCAAGCAGGAACTACCTAAAGCATGAACTTAGGAAACCCTGTGTGAAAACAAAAGGAATTTGCCTGTCTGGGCCTGTTCACATGATGAATTTGGCTGTTGTGTGAGCCTGGTACATATCAGCCTTAGATTTCCATTGACTTAATGGGAAAAAGTGGTTTCTGGCTCAGTGTGCTTATATACTCATGAAGTCTTTGAGAGATGTCCTTCTAAAATCAGGCCACTGACTCCCTCTGCCTTTGCCTGTTTTCCTCCAGTTTGGAGTCATCATAGTTAATTTTTGCACATTATTGTTCCATGTTCAGTCTGGCTGTCCCTGGCATCCACTTGGAAGTGTTCAAATAACTGTTTTTGCACTGCCCCTCTCTGTCCCTGTGGTGGATTGCTGTTCATGGGGAGCACAGTAAATGAGCAGCAGCAGAAACACGCACTCAGCATTTTTATTTCTTCTCCTCTTTCTCAGGAACAACAGCGTGATCCTGGCTGATGAAATGGGGCTGGGCAAGACAATTCAGACAATTTCATTCCTGTCCTACCTGTTCCATCAGCACCAGCTCTATGGCCCTTTCCTGGTGGTCGTGCCCCTGTCCACCCTCACCTCCTGGCAGAGGGAGTTTGAAGTGTGGGCCCCTGAGATAAACGTGGTGGTTTACATTGGAGACCTCATGAGCAGGAACATGGTGTGTAATCAGAGAGCAAAGGGTGAGGGCTCAGGGAGAGGCACTGGGTGCAAGCTTGTGTGTGATGTGTGTGACACACAGTCAGCTGGAGGGGCTGGGGGGTAGTGCTGGCAGCACTGCAGGCAGCTGGAGCTGGTGTAACTGGGTGTGTGGCTGTAACTCCCTGCTGCAGGGAATCTTCTGCTTGATTTTGCTTCTTGGAGTGAGTGCAGGAGTACTGGCTTCTCTCAGGGTCTGGGAGCCAGTACTGATCTGGACTGAAACATGCAGTGAGAAGTCCAGCAGTGTAAAAGTGCTTGTCTGCAGTGTTTGCAACTATTCAGACAATGGAACACACAAGTGTTGGGACTCTAGTGGTGTCCACAGTGAGGTGATGTGTCCATTAATGTCACAACAGCAAGTTAACCTTATCTTGTTACCTGTGCAAGGGCACTTGAACCATGTGTGCTCTAAAACAAACTGTTCCTTGGGCACCTTGAGCTCCTCAAATGGCACCTTGGAACAGCAGGGGTTTGGACTTGGTTGGAGTCTCTGGCTTACAGCTGCACTAAAATACAATTGTTAGCTCTTTCCTTTTGATACCATGTGTTCAGGTTAACTTTTGTCTCCCCTGACAGATCCGTGAATATGAGTGGATCCATTCTCAGTCTAAAAGACTGAAATTCAATGCACTTATCACAACGTACGAGATCCTCCTGAAGGATAAGGTGAGCAATGGTCCAAGAATGTTTTTACTTAGACTTCCTCTCATTTTCAAAGGGGAAAGCCAGTTCTCAGCTAGTGGGTTTCACCTCTTCCCTCTGTGGTGATGGAGAGCTACAGCCACTATTTGCTTTTCCTTCCCAATAATGCAAGCAAATGTGGGAATGTGGGACACATTTTTCAGTGTCTTCACTCCGTACTGCACAAGTAGCACAAGTAGTTGTGCTACTCTTTTTACATGTAAGACATCTGGCAGGATCCAGCAGTATCTGTATTTTTACCTGGTTTAATTTAGGCTTGTTAAGAGGATGAAACATTACACTGAACCTCTAGCCAAAGTGTTAACTTTACATTTTTATATCTACAAGAAATCTGTCTGCTTAGGAAATATTCATCGGCCCTGTCGGTGTATCAGTGCATCCTAGCAGAAAACAGAAAGCTTAAAAAAAGAAAAAAAATATTTAAATCCAAAATTTTGGATTACCTGAACTTTTTAGACTTGTTCATCTGCTCTCCTATTCTTGCTCCCATGGGACTAGTGCTACCCAGGGCCCCAAGGGCATGGAGAAAGAGGGGAATAAAGAGTTGGGGAAGGACTGTGCTCTCTGGGTAAAGCAAAGGAGGATTAGGAGGTGAGCACTTGCTGCAGGACTATTGAAATAGAGCAGGAGTGTTGTACAGCATGGCTAATTTTCACTTTTCCTTTCTGGGAAGGCACCCTGGTCCCCAAATTTTGTTGGCAAGAAGATCCTGCGGGGGTCCAGGTGCAGGGACACAGCACACCCTGCAGAGCTCCCTGCCCTTGGACAGAGCCCCTTGGGCAAGGTGGTGGGGCCAGTCTGACCCAGCCCCTCCTCAGCCCCTGTGTTTTTTCCCTTTTTCCCCCAGACTGTTCTGGGAAGCATTAACTGGGCCTTTCTGGGCGTGGACGAAGCCCACCGGTTGAAGAATGACGACTCCTTGCTGTACAAAACGTTGATTGATTTCAAGTCCAACCACAGGCTGCTGATCACTGGCACGCCACTTCAAAACTCACTCAAGGAGCTCTGGTCCCTGCTGCACTTCATCATGCCAGAGAAGTGAGTCTCCTTTTGGGCCTTCCCAGAAATGTCTCTGTCCATTCTTGCCTGTTAAATGGGCTCAAGGGAGTGCAGAATGGCAGAAATCCCTGAATTAAATCCCTGAATTAAATCCCTGAAATAAACTCAGTGGTGGGACAGCAATGATAGGAGGACAGACATTAGTGGGGAAAATCAATGGTTAAATAAGTAGCATAAGGAGTATTTCTGGCAGCAAACTGAATGGGAAAACCTGATACATGCCTTACATGTCTTACATGTCTTCCAGCCATCTCTAAAAAGCTGAACTTGTTTTAAGCAATCATTTCAGCCATTTCCAGTACTCTGTGCTTCAGGCACCTCTGCCAACCATTTCATGGCAGCTCTGGGGCTGCTGTCTGGCTGATTGTGTGTCCACAGTGTAACAAATGTTTTGTTTTCTTTAAAATAAAATGAGCTATGGGCATCTCTAAGGCTAAAGCAGGCATGCCCCAAAACTCACTCAAATTATGTTTGAATGCAAGAAGAGCTGTCCCCCAGATTCCTTTTGTTGGATCACAGAAAGAGTGAAGGAGAGGCTTGGGGTCTCCCAAGTGGAGGGGAGCAGATCTCCACATTTCAAAGGAGCTGTCAGATGAAGCAGCAATCCCAAAAAAGCCCTCAGAGCTGCATAAAACAGGCCAGTTGTCAAAGCCGTGCCTGGGGGAGGCACTGAGAAAAGTTCAGAAACTGCTGCCAGGTAAATGCCAACAGAGTAAAATAGTGGGAAACTTGGAATTTTGGGCCAGTGTGGAGCTCAAGTGTAAGATGTTAGGAAAGTGTCTAAGCCCAGAGATCTAGCTTTGCCACCAGTCTGTTCAGTTAACCAGAGCAGAGTGAATCTGTTATCTCCCACTGTTTCCATTAAACTGCTGGTCTCCTGTCTTGTGCTGCAGCAGGAGTGTGCCCAGTAAGTGCTGTTTGGTGAAATAAGACAAGAGGTATTCTGACTCCTCCCTTCTCCTCCTTTCTGTTGCCAGGTTTGAGTTCTGGGAGGACTTTGAGGAGGATCATGGTAAAGGTAGAGAGAATGGCTACCAGAGTCTTCACAAAGTCCTGGAGCCGTTTCTGCTGCGCAGAGTGAAGAAGGATGTGGAGAAATCTTTGCCAGCCAAAGTGGAGCAGATCCTCCGGGTGGAAATGTCTGCTCTGCAGAAGCAGTATTACAAGTGAGTCACTGAAGAAGCTACTGGGAGTGCCAGTGGAAAAGGGCACATCTTTCTGTGGGCCTTGGAACTTGGTGTTCCAGTATTCTGTGCATACTGTGGCCTTCAGAGTGCAATGTGACACCATCACCTGTAGTACTGGGAGCTTCCCAGAAGGAATATGAGGTAGGGTAGTTGATATCTTTCCTTCTGGAAGATATTTTTGTAGAGTCATACAGTTCAACTGGGCAGTTTTGCAAGACAGATGTTATGTCTTTTCTGGAGGAGTGACAGTATGCACAAAGTTGGGATGCTGTTCAATATTAAACTGTGATAATATCAATAGGAAAGCCAGGTCAGGGCTTTTAGAGAGGAAAGAGCATCCTGTAAGAGAAATAAGGAGAGATGGTGGGAGGGAAGTAAACTGATGCTGAATGAGCTGTTCCTGAAGGTTTTGTTCCTCCAAGACTCTGCTCTGCACCAAGTAATGATCTAGACTTTAATTTTCCTGCCTGCAGGTGGATTTTGACAAGAAACTACAAAGCTCTTTCAAAGGGAACAAGGGGAAGCACATCTGGTTTCCTGAATATTGTGATGGAATTGAAAAAGTGCTGCAACCATTGCTACCTTATCAAACCTCCTGAGGAAAATGAGAGAGAGAATGGCCTTGAGACTCTGCAGGTGAGTATCCTTGGTCACCACCTTTTTTCCTTAAATTTCATTCTTTTGTCCTTGCAACAAAATAATTGGTGAAGCTTTAGCTCCTGTGGCTTCTTCCTTAAAAATATTTCTCACAGCTAAGCCATTTGAACCCCCCAGCCCTCCAGTTCCACTGTAGGCAACATTTGCCTTCTAATGCAGGAGTTGTGGGCAGTGTAAGATCTGTCTTGTGTGATTCATAGTGTGTGTGGGCTCTGCTGGGTAAATCCAGATGATTAGATTAGAGATGTACAAGAGATGAATGACCCCAAAAGGAGCAGCTCTGTGCATGTCTCTGTGTGATGTACACAAGGGTAAGATTGGAAATGATGGTTATTTCTTCAGTCTTTGATCAGGAGCAGTGGAAAGCTGATTCTCTTGGACAAGCTGCTGACCAGGCTGCGGGAGAGAGGCAACAGAGTGCTGATCTTCTCCCAGATGGTGAGGATGCTGGACATCTTGGCAGAGTACCTGACTATCAAACACTACCCTTTTCAGGTGAGAAACATCAGCATGGAAAACAGTGGGATTCCCTTGAAAGTGTGGGAAAAAGTGGAGGGAGCTTGAGGAGTGGGAGTCACTGAGTTCCCCAGAGATTGGTGGCTGGGATTACAGCTGGAGGGCGTCCCCTCATTTCAGTGTGGCCCCAGCTCTGCAAAACTGCTCTGGCAGGGCCCTGCTTTGGGCAGTGCCACGTGGTAAGCCCTGAGGACAGTGACACAGGGAGGCTGGCCAGGCTGTAACGGGAGCTGCGGTGTCACCCGCTGCGTGCCTGCTCCGAGCATCCCCAGCCCTTGTGACACAGCGCAGCCACCTGTAATTGGCGGCTATTTTTAACGATGGCACGGGCAGGCAGCACAGGGGGCTGCAGGGCAGGCAGCACTGGGTGCAGCAGCCCCTCAGGCTCTCCAGCTGCTGAGTTTGATCGCTGCTGTTGGTTTTTGCAGCGCTTGGACGGCTCCATCAAGGGCGAGATCCGGAAGCAGGCGCTGGATCACTTCAACGCCGACGGCTCCGAGGTACTGTCCTGGGCACGGGGCTGTGACTGCCACTGGGGACTTGGCAGCTCAGTGCTTTCTGCAGGGTACTTCTAAAGACACAGATGTGGCTGGTTTTGCCATACTGCTTGTTTTAAATCTCTCTCATCCAAGGAGCAGGGCTGCAGGTCACGTTTCCAGAAAGTCCTGAAGATGCTGGGAAGAGGCAAAATTTAGCAATTCTTTCCCTATTGTTCTGGAGAATGAGATGGTTGCTGAGTGGTTCCAGTCTGAAGCTGGTTTTGAATATGAAATGACAGAGGCAAAAGAAGGATTTTAGGTGTTGGCAGGCAGTGGAGTCTGGTGCTGGAGGTGAAAGTCTCCAGTGTAATAGGAGAGGGCATCTGAAGCCTCTCATCTGGGCTTGCTGACTCACAGTGACTGGTGCAAGACACTTGTTTTTGTGTCAGTCAGCCCAGCTGTGAGAAATACCTTTCCTCATTCTAGAAGCCTGGGCTTGGAGCAGAATTCTTGGCTCACACAGGAATTGTGAGAGATTGTGGCTGTAGGAAAGTTAACAAGAGGAAGTGTGAGGGGGGAAGGAGCAAGAATGACCATAGAACCTGCCCTTTTCCCTGTCCTGAGGACATCCATAGGGGCTCAGGCATCTTGGCTTTAACCTGGCACAGTCTGTTCATTGCTGATCTCACTCCTAACAGGATTCAGGCAACAAAAAGGAGGTGTTTGCCTGCTGCCTTTGTAGGAGTCAGGTGGGCAATGTGGTCTGACCTTCAGAAGTGAGTCCAAGGTGCCCTTGCCTTGAGCTGCTTGCTTGATTCATATTGATATTGATTCATGCCTGGAGTAGCACATCCTTCACTTGGACCACCACTGCCTCACCCTGGGTCTGGGCTTAAAGTGCTGCTCAGCCTGAATGAGCAGAGTTTATGGGAAGGAAATCCTTTCTCTGCTTTAAGAAGAATAAGTGCAACAGAGCCTTCCCTCCATTTCCTTCTACAGCTTTTAAGTCACCATTGCTATTTTATGCCCACAGTTACAAGCTGGTTAACTCATGGATGCTTTTTATTTTTTCATTCCCAGGACTTCTGTTTCTTGTTGTCAACACGAGCTGGAGGGCTGGGAATTAATTTGGCCTCTGCTGATACTGTTGTTATCTTTGACTCGGACTGGAACCCCCAGAATGATCTTCAGGCTCAGGCCCGAGCTCATCGGATTGGGCAAAAGAAGCAGGTCAGAGGAGCTGCCTGGTGCATCTAAGCATCCTCTCACCTCCCCACAGCTTCTGAAAACATGGGCTTTTTGTCCAAGTCCTTGCTCCAGAGAGTGCTGCCCAAGGGATTCCCATTTAAAAAGTAGGAGACAAAAAACCAGCCTAGATTTGCCAGGTGCCAAGTCTTTCTATTGGTTTTTAGCAAACCCAGAACTCAACCTGTGGCTCTGCACTTCTCAGCCTAGTCCTAGTGGACTCT
Source organism: Oenanthe melanoleuca (assembly GCF_029582105.1). Taxonomy (NCBI): domain Eukaryota; kingdom Metazoa; phylum Chordata; class Aves; order Passeriformes; family Muscicapidae; genus Oenanthe; species Oenanthe melanoleuca. Next base: position 12,001,919 of record NC_079344.1, read on the forward strand.
GTTCTTTCTTGCCCTGAAAAATATGAAAAGTAGAACATCTACCTTTATTGGGGGTTATTAGATATATAAAAGCTAGTTTAATGCTTGTTTGAATTTAGGGTGATTGTTTCAGAAGATTTTTACTCTGTGCTTAGGCACACTATAGGATCTGGGTTAACCATCCTTATTTTAGCTGGATCTCCTGAGATACAGAGAGAATGTGCTTGTTTTTCTTCTGGAATAGCACATCTGTACATGAAGAGACAGTGTCAGCAGCCCAATGAAAACAGCTGAGGGATGCATTGCAGTATCAGCAGAGCCTGTCCAGGAAATAGCTGTGCTCTCTTTTTGCCTCTCAGGTGAATATTTACCGCCTGGTCACAAAGGGGACAGTGGAGGAAGAGATCATTGAGAGAGCCAAGAAGAAGATGGTGCTGGATCATTTGGTCATCCAGCGTATGGACACCACTGGCCGGACTGTGCTGGACAACAACTCTGGGAGATCCAAGTATGTGTCTGTGTCAGCAATGTCTGGAACTTGTGGCATAACCAGCTTTGCCTGCTGGCATTTCCCAGTATTTATTTGATAGGGTACAGGGCAGAAGGCTAATAAATAATGGCAGTTTCCACTGATTTGGCTTTTGCAGCTATTAAATTGGACACATAGGATAAAGATGATCAGAAATCTAAAACTAGTTTTAGGGCACTACTTGTTTTTGTTTCTGTCTTCCACCCAGAGTTCATCTGGTCTGAGGGAACCTGGCTGTGGAACAGCTGCATTTTGGCAGTGACCTCAGATTGTCTTCATTTTCCCCAGTAGATGGAGGTGGTTCCCATTGGAGTCTTTGTCTGTGCTAGAGCAGGAAAAAGATTAATAACAAAGCTTTTTATAGTGCTGGGTAGAAAATTCATTCCTTGCTTCAATTAGGAAAAGCTTTGGTATGGTTTTGTTCTATAGCAGTTCTGACTGAACAGCTCAATACACCTTTTCCTTCTCTTGTTCTTGCAGCTCAAATCCCTTCAACAAGGAGGAGCTGACAGCTATTTTGAAGTTTGGAGCTGAAGATCTTTTCAAGGAGCTTGAAGGGGAAGAGTCAGAGCCTCAGGTAGTTTGAGATTGAAATCACATAGCAGTCTGTAGGTCTGCAAGAGGGACTGTGTGGTTGCTTCTGCCTTGTTATTGCCCTGTGCATGAGGGCAGGTTGGTGAACTGGACATGTGGGAGTCTGGAGAAGCTGAAAGCAGAATCTGGAACTGGGGGATCATGGGCTGAGGAGAGCCTTGTTTTTGGGGATTAAATAGTAGTGGTCACCCAGGGACCATTGCCTTGCTTACCAAAGCAAATCCCTTGCCTCCTGAGGATTATTAGCTAGTGACAGCACAGCCTGCTGAAGGCTCCTCTCCCTGCCTCTTCTGAGCACTTTTCAGCATCCTCTTTTGGTGGTTCTGAGCGAGGCAGGAGTCAGCACAGTGCAGTGAACAGCTCGCTCTCTCCTGCCTCACTGCAACATTGCTTGACAGTTTAGCATGGAGTGTTTTGACCAATTCTCTTAATGGCCCAAGCAGCAGAGCTTCTCCCCAGGGAAACAGTCAACAGTTCATGCATCTCACTGCCTGGAAATATTCCCCGCAGTTCAGCCTTGATGGTCCTTTCCTTCTGTTCTGTCACCTTATTTGTACTTTGTTTTACCACTTGAGACAGTTCATCCCTGCCCTCTGGGATGGCACCCTGCAGATATTTGCACTTTATTTAGCTCATATCAGCACACGAGTCTGTTCTCAAAGCCTCTTACTCCCCACTGTGCCTGGCACCCTCACTTTATCCCTCCTTGTCCCCGGCTGGCAGGAGATGGACATCGATGAGATTCTGCGTCTGGCCGAAACACGGGAGAATGAGGTGTCCACCAGTGCCACGGACGAGCTGCTCTCACAGTTCAAGGTAGGGACCCCCAGGCTCTGCACTGGGGTGTGGGACTGTGGCTCCCCACACCCTGCCACGGTGGTGAGGTCAGCAACAGGCAGGAACACCTCAGGGAGATCACAGAATCACAGAATGGTTTGGGTCGGGAGGGAACTTAAAGATCATCCAGTTCTAACCTCCCTGATGTAGGTATTAATTTAATTTCAATAAAGTGGTTTTGAAGGCTGTGAATAAAATGCAGAATTTACCAAATTTGGAAACAAACCCAATAATTTACAAATACTCAGCAGTACTTCTTAAGCTGCACGTACTTCCTCAAAAGCTGTTAGTCCAAAGACGAGGCAAGGAGCCAGGAATGCAGTGACATAGGGATCAATTATGAAGGAGTTATGGAAGTGTTGGCAGAATTCCTATGGAGAAGGAGTTGAGGCTTAGCAGACAGCTCTGGGGTGTTCCTGCCAGGGGAGGGAATTGCTAAAACTCCTTTGCTTGTAAAAGGTTGCCAACTTTGCAACCATGGAAGAGGAAGAGACAGAGCTGGATGAGCGGTCCCAGAAGGACTGGGATGATATCATTCCAGAAGAGCAGAGGAAAAAGGTGGAAGAGGAAGAAAGGCAGAAAGAATTGGAGGAAATCTACATGCTGCCTCGAATCCGGAGCTCAACTAAAAAGGTACAGCCCATCTTGAGGGGATGAGAGGCTGGAGGAGAGAGCTGGCAAAGAGAATGCTCAGGGGAAGCTTCCTTGCCATCTGAGCATCTTTCCCTCCTCCGAAGTTGGTTGGGAATAAAGCACAGAGGTAGCACAGTGACCTCTTGTTGGCACTGTGCATTGGGCCAGTGGTTTGGGGTGCAGCGTGAGGGCCCAGACTGGACTTGGTGTGACTCATCCCACCTTAGCAGACAAAATACAAAGGATCTGTAGTGACCACAAAGCAAAGTATCCAATTGTACTGGATTTTGCCATTTTTTGGCTGTCTCTTTTCCTTGGGCTCTCTAGCTCCCTGGGTGGCTCTTGCCTAAACCTGGATCCTGAGGAGCAAAAGAGATGGTGTGTTCCCAGGTTCTTCTTTAGGTAATGGGATCTACCCCAATCCAAAAGAAAGCTGACTGCAATGATGCTCTGCTGGGACTTTAGGGGTTAGAGCTCTTCTCTGGGGTGAGCTGGGGAAAAACATTGATGTGAAAAACACAGAGGATAATTCATCTTGGATGAATCCAGATTAATTTCTGAGGTGTCCTGGTTTTCAAAACAGTCTAAAGGTCTGTGGCACAAACCCATGGAAATCAATATTTTAACATCTCATAGTAGATCAAAATGCAATTGTGAAATTGGTGGCTATAAAATCAGGATGACCACTACAGCCTCAGCCAGCTGGGAACTGCAGGGGTGTGCAGCTGCTCTGGGCTGGTGACATGGGCCCCTGCATCTTCAGGAGTGGATGCTCAGCTGTTTTACAGTCCATTAAATAGTGCCAGTGCACAGAGGGACAGAAAAGGTTGTTGGCTGATTAGATGAGCAGTTGCTAACTGTAGTGCTGTTTCTCTGGTACGTGCAGGCTCAGACAAATGACAGTGAATCTGATGCAGAGACCAAGAGAAGGCTTCAGAGGTCATCTGGGTCAGAGAGCGAGACCGACGACACCGACGACGAGAAGAGACCGAAGCGCCGGGGACGCCCTCGCAGTGTCAGAAAGGACACTGTGGAGGGATTTACTGATGCTGAAATCAGGAGGTCAGTGCTGGGCACAAGAGACAGGTCAGAAAACAAATATAGAAATCCCATGCAGGTGGAGAAAATCCCAGATTAGTCCAGGACGTGTTCACCTGTAAGCACATCAGTGGTTAGGCAGAGCTGGTTCTCTGGCACAGCTTCTGCACCTTTATATAATTCAGTTTGATCCCAGCTGATGACCTCAACATTCAGGTCAGTGCAGAATGGACTGGATTGTCTTTAGTCAGGTTTCAGTGAAGCTGGTACCTTCCTGGAATTAATCTGTGCTGTAACTGCCCTTTGTGGGCCAAGTGGATCGAGGTAATGCCATGTAACATGTGAGGTCTTAGGTGCCATGAGCTGCAGAGCTGGAGAAGCCAAGGGCTCTGACCTTCCTGACATTTTTCTGGCAGTCATCCTGCTGATGTAAGCCCTCAGTGAAAGGCTGGCTCTGACAAAATGACCTCATGAGGAGCACTGGTCCTGTTGGTCTGAGTGGTTGTGTGTCAGTCTCTGATGTCAGCTGGGGACTGAATTTCAGAACATTGTTTTCTTCTCCTATCTTGTAATTCTTGAGTCTTTCCCAGAGATCTTTGTCTTGCAGCTCTATCCAGATGTTCAGCCAAAGATGGAAGAGAGGGAGTTATGAGTTTTCCTTAACTCTTTCTATCTCTGAGCTGCTATATTTTTAAGCAGGAGATACCAGAGTTTTTGGGCTATCATAGCTGCCCCATAACCATCTTGAAACCATGGAGCAGGAAGGACATGTTACAATATGCAATACAACAGCCATTTAGGTTATTGTGATGTAGCAGAAAGTGGCTGAAAGAATAAAAAATGAAAAAAAGAAGGCAAAGAATTAACAAATTTTAAAAATAACCTGTAGTTGTAGCCGTTGTGTCTACTCCCAGCTCAAGGCAATGTTTGATTGCAGCAACTCTTGCCCTAAAGTTGTGTTAGCCACAGCAGGGATTTTCACAATAAAAATAAGACATGAAAATAAATAGCAAACCTCATCTGCAAACCTCTGTGATCGATTGACCACATTTGGCTCTTCTGTGATGGGTTGCTACATTTACAGCCCAAGCTTTAAAATTACTAATGACATTGATTTAATGCCTCTTTTCTTCCTGGAAAAATGAAGTTAATAATTACCAACATGGTGTAAGCCAATGCTTTCTTTTTTTTTTTTTTTCCCTACAGTTACCACTCTTCTCTTTTTTTTTCCCCTCATCTGTCAAACACTCAGCATTCATAATAATGTTGTATTCTTCTTCAGCCAAGGTCACAAAACTCTTTGTGGGGTTTAATGGATGAGGCTTCCCAATGCTGAGGGATGCTGAGCTGATCAGTGGGGAATGCAAGGGTGATAATGTGACAGGCTGTAATTAATATATTCAAGCATATTTCTGATATTGAACCTACTTTTTATGGCAGTTAATTTAGTTTTTTTAATATTTTTTTTCTCCTTAGGTTTATCAAGGCTTACAAGAAGTTTGGATTGCCTCTTGAACGGTGAGTCCCAGCCTGGCCCTGCTCCAGAGGGGAATTGTGGAGGCACATTGTGCTTGTGAGCACAGCCAGGCACACACTGCTCTGGGTGTTTGACACAACCTCCACTGACAGCACCAGCCCTTCTGCCCTGCCATCAGACCCCAAGCACTGCTGTGCAGTCCCTGGTGTCTGTGTTGATGGGTACTGATGAATGCTGGCTAAAAACCAGCTGGAGCAGTCGTGGCATGGGCTGTGACACAGCAGTGTCCTGCTGGCACAGTCTGCCCCTTGGGGCATTGCCACTCTGCCCAGAAAGGAGAGGGAGCAGCTGTCAGAGCAGAAAATGCTACCCAGAATGCTTGCCAAGCTTCTCTGTGCACGTCAGCCTCAGGGCTGAATTTGGAGCATCTTTCCATCCTCTATCCCTCCTGAAGGGAATCAAAGAGAGGCACAGTCCTGAAATGTGGATCTGCAGAGCCCTGGCCCTGTGCTGGCTCTGGAAAGGTCTCAGGGCTGAGGCAGAGTTCCCTGAATGTATTTATTGTAGTTCAGTGCTTTTTCAGCTGGTTCTGCTCTTCTGGTGTGAAACACAAGGCCTGTGTGTGAGTCTTGATGTTGCTGACTTTAGGCAGGCAAAAGGGACAGCAGATGGCAGCTTTGGACCATCAAATGGAGTTAATGTGGAACTGGAAAAGCCTGAGGGAGTACTGGACAGTCATGGAGGGTCCCTGTTGTCCCCCAAAATAAACAGTTCTCACCTTTGCTTTGGTACTAAAAAATCCAGAGGATTGGATCAGTTTTTCTACATCTGCACTGCAGCTGTTAGACCAAAGAAAAGACAAAAACTGGGTTGTTTCCTGCACGAGCTCAACTCGTGCACGTTCCATACATTCATATTTGCAGAGCACTGAGTGAAACAATTGAATAGGAAGTGACTGAGAGATGATGAGCTGTATCAAAGAGCACACTCTCCCCATTTCCCAGGTTGGAGTGCATTGCCCGGGATGCTGAGCTGGTGGATAAGTCTGTGGCTGACCTGAAGCGGTTAGGGGAGCTCATCCACAACAGCTGTGTGTCAGCAATGCAGGAATATGAGGAGCAGCTGAAGGAAAATCCAGCAGAAGGTAGGCAAGGAGGTTGTGTGTTGCTGTTAGGGTTTTTTTGGGAATGTTCCATGGGGCTTGTGAGGGAACCATTCCCATGCTGGACAGGGAGGCCACATTGTGAGAAACAATGAACAAGAACACACTGAAACCACCCCATCTCTGCCAGGCAGCTCTCACCCACTGAGAGGAGCCCCTGAGCTTTCTGTCAGACTGGACAGTGCCACTTGGGTCTGTCAGCTTCTGCTGGACATGAGTTTTTGTGTGGACAGACTGAAGTGACCAGCTTATTGAATGCTGGGCCACAAAGCAAAGCAGATCTTATTTTAGCTGCTCCTAGGACTGGAAATCAAACTGGTGCTGTGTACTCCATGCTAAAGCTGGATTCACAGTTAGCAATTCCCAGAGCTGGAATCACCACCCACTCTCTGTCTGTTGAACTGACCAAGACTGCAGAACCAACAGCTCCAGCATACTTAAAAGTATTTTTAAGAAAATGATACTGGGAGGTGTTTAAATTGCAGATCTAATTGAGTTAGTGGAAGGAAACTTATATTTTGGGCCTTGTGTTTTAATAATAGGTTGCAGGCAAGGTCTTGATCATTGTGAAGCCATTTTACAGAGACACTTCTTTCTGTAAGAGCTCTCTTAATTGCTGTGTTTTATTGCTGAGCAGGGAAAGGACCTGGGAAGAGACGAGGTCCTACCATCAAGATTTCTGGTGTCCAAGTCAATGTGAAATCCATCATCCAGCATGAAGAGGAGTTTGAAATGCTGCACAAATCCATCCCCTCAGACCCAGAGGAAAGGAAGAAGTGAGTTTGGCTAAGTAGGCGATGCAGGAAGAGGCTCAGGGAGTTTGGATTTTATAGTGGAAAGGGAATAGCCTGGATGTGTGGATTTGCTTTATCCTCCCCAGCATTAAAAGTAGCTCGTGTTTGAAATGCCTTTAGGTACCGCCTGACGTGCCGTGTCAAAGCTGCTCATTTTGATGTAGACTGGGGAGTGGAGGAGGATTCTCGCTTGTTAGTGGGAATTTACGAGCATGGTTATGGAAACTGGGAGCTAATTAAAACAGATCCGGAGTTGAAGTTGTCTGATAAGGTAGGTTGCTTTGCTTGGTGCTTCCATTGGGTCCATTGCAGTGCTCTTAGCAAACGTGCCTCATTCACTCCAGAAACAGATGTTTGTGCTTGTAACTACTCCAACAGTCGTGATAAATAATAATGAGGACAACAGTGACCTTCATGGAATGTTGCATGCTCGATGGAAAAAGCAGAGTTGTGTCATTTGGTGGGCAGTGCCAGGTGAACCACACTGAAATGGTGCAGGCAGGAAATGGCAGTGCTGACATGTGTGGTTCCATGCACAGGATAGAAGAGGCTGTGATGTGATGTTTCCTTGAGCATCTCACAAGAAGCTGAGTGTGATTTTCTGAGTGGAAATAATTTTTCACAGATTTGACGCTGCTTATGTCAAGGCTGGTCTGTGTTAGCTTTGAGGGTATGGTTACATGACTGGGAAAGGCAGCACAGCCAGCTGGAAAGCCTCCATCTCGCTGTTCCTCAGTCATCCCCACAAGAGCAGTATACAGGCACCATGTTGAAATGATCTGGGTTAAAAATAATCCACCATCCCTTGTGTCAGTGTGGTGGAAAGAGTGTGGAAACTGCAGCAGAGGGCTGAGGAGCACTGGGAATCTCCACAGCAGCTTTGCTGCCAGCATGCAGCTTCCCTGTGCCATCCCTGCTGGTGCTTCTAGCAAAGATCAGCCTCTGCCTCAGAGCCCTGCATGTGTGGAGCTCAGAAAGGCATTTTGCAATGGGAACAGCTGCCTGGGACATGCCACCCATTTTCCAGTGAAGTATGAAGCAAACCTAGCTGGCAAGCTGAGGTATTTCCTCCACAAAGTGTCACCTTTCAGCCTTGTTTTCCACTAAAAATTGTGCCCCTGCTGTAGCAATATCTCAGGTTACCAGAGTGACTGGGCTGCTGTGACCAAGCTGTCACAAACAAATCTGATGTGTCAAGGCCAGTGGACTCAGTTTTGCAACTCGAGGTCCCAAATGTAACTTGTAAAGGATTTTTTTCCTTCAGGAGAACTTAGCAAGTTTGCAAGGCTTAGGAAGCCTTGGGATCCTTTAATTTGTGCAGGATTCCAAGGGGAGGGATGCCTGCTTGCTAGGACTTTGGCCAGACAGGGACAGTCTGAGGGGGGAAGGAAGGCTTGAGCCTTCTTGTTCCCCCAGAAGGTGCAGCATCTGGAAAGGCTGCTGCTAATGTGTAAATCTGTTGCCAAGCTTTGTGCACATGAGTATATATATTTTTTCTTTCTGCTTTATCAAAGATCCTGCCTGTTGAGACAGATAAGAAACCTCAGGGAAAACAGCTTCAGACCCGAGTTGATTATCTACTGAAACTGCTGAAAAAAGATCTGGACAAGAAAGAAAACATGAAAGATGGGGAAGAGGTGAGATGTGACTGCTTGATTCTGGGGGTTTCAGGGGGAGTGGTTGGAGACACCCTGTGTTCCCAGGTCACCAGACATCATTTCTGTGAAGGAGTGTGGACCTGTCTATTGTCTGATTGCACTGTGATATTTTTCATTTAAGTGATAATTAATAAGGGGCAGGTTATTATTGCACTTACTGAAGGATTTGGGCTCATCAAGCTTCCTTGCAGCCTGCCACTGTTTGCACAATGTTCAGGAGATGGGAAATGTCCTCAGGAAGTAGCTATTTGCTTTCCCTGAGTTGTTCTGTGTTTTCACCAGGGCAAGCTAAAGAAGAGGAAACCACGAGTAAAGAAAGAGAACAAGGCTCCCAAAGTCAAGGATGAGCATGGGAATGAACTCTCCTCTCCTCGGCACTCAGACAACCAGTCAGAAGAAGGTGAAGTCAAGGTGGGTCAGCCTTGGTGAACAGTGCCTTTTCCAGGTTTCCTTGGGCTGTGCTGTGACTGCCCAAGCTCACCTTGGGAGGCATTCCCAGCAAAGCCCTCAGCAGTCAGAGGTACCAAGAGCAAATTCCCACAGGATTGCAAACTCACAAAACCCCCCATACAGCTATTGGTGTGAAAGAAGGACCTTTCCCACCTATTCTTTTAGGTCAGTGCTTTAAGGGATTTGGGGCATCCCAGAATGGCCACAAACATCCACATATTGACTCAGGGGAAAGGTTGTCTCAGGACAAAGCCTGTTGCCCTTATAAAGGAGAGAAAGAAGAATTGTTTCCCTCTCCTTTTGGGCACATCAGCCCGTGGTGAAGCTGGAGTTTACCAAGGTCATGCTGTTACTGAGAAAATGTTCAATCTTTGAGTGGTTTGGCTTGCAGTCTGAAGCTTTTTGTTCGTGTGCTGATCAGTATCTACCTCAGGGGCTGAGTGTTCTGGAGCACAGCTGGCACAGGAGAGCAGGGCTGCTCTGCAGCTTGCCAGCTTGTCACAGAGTGGGGCTGCTCTGGTTTTCATACCCTTCTGTCACGTTTGGGGGGATGGCAGCTGCTTGAGCAGGGCTTGCTGTCTGCTTAAAGAGGTGTGAGGGTAAATCTGGATGGACCTCAAAAGCTGCCTGTGTTCTAAGGATGTTTTATGGAAGAAAATGTACATGAAGTGAGGGACTCAAACTTTGTGCTGTGACTGATATTCTAGGAGGATGGCTTGGACAAGAGCCCAGTGAAAAAGAAACAAAAGAAGAAAGAGAACAAAGAGAACAAGGAAAAACAGACATCCTCTAAGAAAGAAAAGGAAAGTGATAAAGAGAAAAAGAAGACAAGAGACAAGAAAGAGAAGGTATGTGGAACTTAGAGTAGCAGCTTGGTAGGGAAGTCCCTGAGCAGGACAAACTGTAAGTCTTAGGATTCAAAAGGCCCTGTGTGAAGAGACATCAGTGAAGCACTGTGGGGTGAGGGGCTATCCCTTTTTCAGCCCTTCTTAATTGCCATAAAAAGTAGAAAAGGCAATATATGTCCTGAAGCCTCATGGAGTGTGACCAAAACGGAAGAGATTTTGTCAGGCTGCCTTAAAAACAGCTGTCCTTGTGACATGGGTATGGCCACAGAGCTGATGTTAAGGAAGAACAGGGGAAGAGCCTGGAGCACTCAGATCAAAGTTCTGTCCAGTTGTGATTTATCACAGGCTTGGCAGCTCCTTGTCTGTATTCCCCTTTAATTTAAACTCGCCCAAATGACCCAAGTGTCCACACCATCAAGACTGTAAGTTGTCATTGTCACTGTTCAAGACTCAACAGAATGAGTGTTTCAACATCACTGGTATGCTGGAGACTCAAATGTCTCTTGAATTTTGGGTACAACTGCCCTGAGGCTGGGTGCAAATTGGAAGGGGGGTAAAAGCTTCCATAATAATGACCTGAAGTACCTGCCCAAGGAACAGGTATGTACTGCATGCCCAGTGTGTTTTGACACTGAGGTCATAAGTGCAGACTAAGAAGTTTTGTTGCCTATGTAGGGGAAAGTTTGCTTTCCAGTGATTTTTGGTATGGCTTTGAGTGCAAGTAAGTCATATTGATAAAAATGTACATGAACAGGCCATGATTTGAGAACTAGTGACATCACATAAAGTTGCAGATCCTTGTAGACATGAGACTACCCTGATCTCTGTCCTTTGCAAGGGAGAGATACTCTTTATTTTAACCTCTCTTCCAAGTCTTCAACATTGGTTTCTCCCCATGAGTGTGAATATCCTATTTGTGTCCAAACTGTTGGCTCTGACTTCTCCCTGCTCCCTCAGGGATGATGTAAAGCTAAACAGAGCCATTGCAGCTCAACAGTTGGAGGTTTTGGGAGGAAAGTTGTAGGAACAGTGCCCAGGTTTAGCAACTGCCAGTAACAATAGTGTGGAGGCTGTTAGTTGGGTCACTTGGGATCCTCCATTCTGGCTCTTGGTGTGATGTGTGCAATTTGTCCTTGTAAAGCCTAAAGGTGGCGAGGCCAAATCTGGAAGTAAAGGGAAGAGATCACAAGGTCCCGTCCACATCACTGCAGGGAGCGAGCCCATCCCCATTGGAGAAGATGAGGATGATGATCTGGACCAAGAGACATTCAGCATAGTGAGTATTTTCATCAGGAGATGGGAGGGCAGTGCCCAGAGCCCAGCAAGGCAGCCAAGGTTTGCTCAGGTGTCATCCAAGGATGTGGTTTAGGTGTTGGGGTGTGAGTCCCCTCCTAGTGCCCCACAGGGGTTTCCTCTGGCTGATCTGAGAGCAGGGCAGGACAGCCCTGGACAAGAGCTGCCCACCAGTGCTGCCAGCCTGTCAGCAGAGCATGCACAAGGGCTCTTGCTTCACCTGGTGACTTCCCACTGCTCAGCTGGCAGCCCTGGCTTACAGAAGACCCTGCAGCCTTACAGTCCCTCTCCTGTAGAAGCCAAGGAGCCACTGAAGCTCTTTCAGGCCAGGAAATGCAGGAGAGTTTTGAGGGTGACCTTGTAGGAGGTGCGGAGCTGTGTAAATGCTCTCACAGCAAACATGCCCACAAGGCTCGTTGTGAAAATTGCCTTTTACTAAAAGTTGTCATGGCAGATTCTCCTTGGCTTCTTAAAAGCAGTTTTCTCAATGCAAATCTCTGTATTTGCTGCAGGTCCTGTGGGGTTTTTTGTCTTTAACTCTCCTTCTGTGACGCACAAAAGATGCAGGCAGGCAGTCAAAAAACCTGTCTGATTTCCTATTTGTGTGCAGTGTTGATGTGCCCAGGCCAAAAAACCATAGTGCTTGCATCTCATGTCTGCCAGTTTTGGTAAAAGCAAGCATTAAAGTGACCAGAGATGGGATTGGACAGGATTGAGTTGAGCAGTCTTTCAGGTGAGGTGGCTGGTCCAGTGTGTGGAGGCTTGGATACACTTGGATCCATGCAGGGCATACCATGTGTGGTTACTGATTGCAAAGCAAATTGTTCCCCCCTAAAAGAAAGGACCATTAGAGGTGGGGAAACTCTTGTCTTTTACTGATTATTGTCTGCAGCTTGTCTAACAATCTGCTATTTAATAGCTGATTTCTCCTTGCCTAATGGGCAGATAAAGCTAAACGAGCTTCTTTTCTTTATTAGCAGCTTATTAGCTGCTTTTTTCTTTATTAGCAGGCAATGACGTAGAGCCCTCTGCCAAATTAATCACTTTCTCCTCTCTATTGCTCTTTCAAGTGCAAGGAAAGGATGAGACCAGTCAAAAAAGCACTGAAGCAACTTGATAAGCCTGACAAGGGACTGACAGTTCAAGAACAGCTGGAGCACACACGCAACTGCCTCCTAAAAATCGGTGATCGCATCTCTGAGTGCCTTAAAGCCTACACTGACCAGGATCACATCAAGCTATGGAGAAGGTGAGGGGTCATTTTGTTTTCCTTAGGATATTTTGAAATGGTAGTCAGAGCTGCTGGTTTTTTTGTGGATGGATGTGCCATTTGTGTCTTACTTAATCTTGTGTTTTCTGGTCCACTCAATCTACAAAATCACAGAATCATGGAATGGCTTGGGTTGGGAGGGACCTTAAAAATCACCCAGTTCCAAATCCCTGCCATAAGCAGGGACATAGTTCACTAGACCAGGTTGCTGAGAGCCCCATTCATCCCATTCCAGGGATGGTCTTCCATTACCAGTTCCAGGCAAGTGTCTTCAAGTTGCCCTGGTTTCATTAAAACTGATTTCAAAGCTAAATCACATAAACGACTGTAAACCTCTTTATTTTACTTGGAAGAACGTGGCTCCAGCCCTCCTGATCATCCTGTCCTGAGCTAAGACTGTTTTCCAGAGAGGGTAGAATGAATTTGATGTTGGTTTGGAAGCTGTTAGCAGTTAAACTGCTGCTGTAGCACTTAACAGAAAATGTTCATGTCCTTCTAGGAACCTATGGATATTTGTATCAAAATTTACAGAATTTGATGCCAGAAAACTACACAAACTCTACAAGATGGCTCATAAGAAAAGATCACAGGAAGAGGAGGTGAGATCTGAAGTGCTGTCCTTTTGATTTCTGTCCTTAAAAGTTGCTGCACTGGAAGTGCCAATTCTTTCTGCCTCTTACTGTGGGTGTTCTTTGTTGTTGGCAGTGTGTGATTTTCTCAACATCTAAACAGTCTGATTGCATTTGCCTTCTTTTTCATGTGGCATTTCTGGCCACTTTGTCCTGGCTGTTGTGACCAAGCAAAAGCATTGTTGGTGTGGTATGTGATGTTCAGCTGCCCTGTGGAGGGAAAAGCCTGGGCGTGCTGCCCCGTGGAGATCAGGTGCAGAAGCAGAGCTGCCAAACCGTGCCTGTCCCCACCACGTTTGTGCCGTTCTTTTGCACAGAGGAAAATCCGGAGCCTGGCAGCCAAGGCCAAGTCAGGGTGTTTAGGTGGGAGAGCAGCTGAGCTGTATCCTCTGCTCCACCTTGCAGGAGCAGAAGAAGAAGGAGGACATGTCCAGCATGAAGAAGCCGTTCCGCCCAGAGCCCTCGGGCTCCAGCCGCGACTCCGTCATGTCCCAGTCCCACGTGCCTCACAATCCTCACTCCCAGAAGATGCACATGCCCCCTTCCCACACCCAGCAGCAGATGCACGGGCACCCACGGGACAACTACGGCCATCCCAACAAGAGACATTTCAGCAACACAGGTGAGCGCTGCCGAGCCAGGAGAACCTTCCCTTCCGCCTAATGCTCCTGGACACAAATCCTTCTGGGACTTGTGGCTGCTCAGGTTTAAAGGAGGTGGTGATCCCTTGGGTTTTAGCTTTTATATTTTTCAGAATCTCTGCTGCTTAGTGTGTAACTCTGAAGCATCATGTTAGGTGTTAGTAAGTTCTCTTCACAGGATAGTTAGACAAAACAATTCCTTTCTAGGTAGAGAATCAGTGACACCCATTACCCAAAAAGCAGAAACAACAGCGAGGGAAAGGGGGCAAGCCAGAGGGCTGAGACTTCATAGCCTGGGGCTGTGGTTGGATAATTAACCCCAAAATGTAGATGAACCAAAACTTTTAAAAGTGTAAAACTCGTGATCAGGATCTGTCTTGGATTTGATGTGGGTGTAGCCCTGGCTGGGCTCTTTCACTGCCCAAGGTGCATCTTTTCAATAAATACCTATTGTATTCCTTTTGCTCTGTCTAGTCTCTGTTCCAGGTCAGCCTTTCCAGGCAATTTGATAGAATATACACTACCACTCTACTTACTGCTGGGCTAGGAAACATGGTGATGTAGTGAGGAAAAGAATGTAAGAATGGGACAGAATAACATTTGAGAGGATGATAAAGAAATAGTGAAAAACAAATTGAAAGAATAATATTGGGCCCACATAGTCCAGGGAGGAGAAAGTTAAAGGGGCGTCAGTAGCTCTTATTTATTAGAAAATTGAGGGAATTAAATGGAAGCATGAAAGAGACTCAGAGGCGCTCTTTGCTCCTGGCAGACCGAGGCGACTGGCAGAGGGATCGGAAGTTCAACTACGGCGGCAACAGCAACCAGATGTGGGGCGGGGAGCGGCACCACCAGTACGAGCAGCACTGGTACAAGGAGCACCACTACGGGGAGCGGCGCTCGCGGGGCGACCCCCACCGCAGCTCGGGGAACTACCGGCCGAACAACCTGTCCCGCAAGCGGCCCTACGAGCAGTACGGCAGCGACCGCGACCACCGCGGACACCGCGACTACTACGACAGGTGAGGGCGAGGCTGCCCCGCTGCGCCCGGCTGGGCTGGGGGCACTGCCTGCCCAGCGGCGCTTCGCTCGACCCCGGGCTGCGAAGGACAAAGAGACTCGGGGTTTGTTCAGCAGAAAGCAGCAATGCAGTTTATTGCGTGTAACAATTCAGTTTTGTGATAGGAGAGAGAGAGAGAGAGAGAGAGAGAGGTAAAAGAAACAAAGTAAAAGGGGAGACAGAGAGAGAGAAAGGAAATGAAGTAAAAGGGGAGAGAGAGTGAGAGAAAGGAAATGAAGTAAAAGGGGAGAGAGAGAGAGAAAGAGAAAGAGAGAAAGAGAAAGAGAGAAAGAGAAAGAGAAAGAGAAAGAGAAAGAGAAAGAGAAAGAGAAAGAGAAAGAGAAAGAGAAAGAGAAAGAGAAAGAGAAAGAGAAAGAGAAAGAGAAAGAGAAAGAGAAAGAGAAAGAGAAAGAGAAAGAGAAAGAGAAAGAGAAAGGAAACGAAGTAAAAGGGGAGAGAGAGAGAGAGAAAGGAAATGAAGTAAAAGGGGAGAGAGAGAAAGGAAACAAATTATAAAAGAGGAGAGAGAAAGAGAAAGGAAATGAAGTAAAAGGGGAGAGAGAGAAAGGATGGGATATAGCTACCAACAGACAGATGCATCCTCGTGGTCGTCCAACGAGACGCGTCTTCAATCTGTTCGGGAGAAGGAGATCTCTAAGTCTCTTTAGGAAAGTCACTTTTTATAGTCCTTTTCCAAAGTGAGTGGCCTCTGGCCAAAAGGTGGGGAAATTTGTGGACTATTGTATGTGGAGATCATCACTCCAAGAAACAGGTGCAGGAACAGGGCGCTATAACCAGTATCCTGCTGGAGAGCAGTGTGCCATGGCAAGCTCCAAGCACACCTACAAACAGTCCTTGGCAAGCATCCACCTCAGCCAGGCCAGAACTCGGGTCCAGAGCGAGCTGTGGGGTCCTGGGGTCTCAGTCTCTGATGATGGTCGTGAGGCAGATCAGAGAGACTTGAGACCGACTCTTTCAGGGGGTGAGCATCGCTGGCCACAGAGCCCAGCTTTGGGGAGCTGATCTCCACCCCTTTTTCTCCCCACAGGCACCACCACGATTCCAAACGCCGGCGGTCCGACGATTTCAGGCCTCAGAACTACCACCAGCAGGATTTCCGGAGGATGTCGGACCACCGGCCGCCCATGGGCTACCACGGCCAGGGACCCTCGGACCACTACCGGTCCTTCCACACAGACAAACTGGGCGATTACAAACAGCCCCTCCCGCCAGCCCACCCCGCCGTCTCGGACCCTCGCTCGCCCCCCTCTCAGAAATCCCCCCACGACTCCAAGTCACCTCTCGATCACAGGTCACCTCTGGATAGGTCATTGGAACAGAAAAACAATCCAGATTATAACTGGAACATTCGGAAAGCATGAAGGGACTGGAGGGGGAAGTGCACGTCTGGGATACTGGCGTTGATGTGGCGGTGGCTGCTTTCTCCAAGCCAGCAACGAGAAACTCTGAACATGCTGCTATCACCTGGCTGGGTCAAGGAAGATTTTGGGGGAGTGGGTGGAGGAAGATTTTCCCTAGTTCTTGATTCTGGTTTAGATTCCCGGTTCCTTTCCCCTTTTTTTTTTACCATTGAACTGTTCTGTCATGGAACCAGCCTTGCTGCCTCGTTCTTTGTTTTGTTTTTGTTTTCCTCAGTCCAATGGACCCAAGGGAATTTTCCCCAGCCAGTATTTCCTCAGAAGGAGAAGGCAGATCGATGCTGCTTAGGATGGTGCAGAAGGCTGTGTGCCTGCTCTGACTTGATATTACGTGACAGATGCTGCTTTGGGGTTGGGGATGGGATTTGTGTGTCACCAGCATGGGGCAACTGGAGGATATATTCAAGGAGGGACAGGTTGAAAGAGGCACTTGATGTCCCTGCACAATGACTCCAAAGGAGCTGGAGCCATGCTGGTGACAATCCATCACTTTCCTGCCCATGTTATCATTTCCATGTCTTTATCCATTTCAAGAAACTGGCTCTGCTTTGATGCTGTTGTGTCCCCTACAACAGAAGAGGTGGGGGGATCTTCCTCCCACCTCCAGAGCTGGAACTGGCAAATCTTGACTCTCTAGGGGTAAGAGGGATATGGGAAAAAAAGGCCAACTTCCTTAGCAAAGGCTTAGCTCACTTCTAACCAGCAGGGAAGAAATTGGGGTGAGAACAGTATTTCCTCATGGACAGGGCTCAGAAATTCATAACAAAACTCTTCTGGCATGGGCAGCTTGGGTGGTCCAGGAACTAACAGATGCTGGCTGGGAGGTGCAGGATCAAAAGTTGGCTCTGGAGATCCTGGAACTCCTAATCTTCCTGCCACTGAAGTCTCTGGTCTTTGGGCAAGTCGTTTCTTTCTGTGCTTCACAAAGCAGTGATCACAAACCTTTACTGCAACTGAGGGGTAATGGATGGTAGAACAAAGTGAAATAGCAATCCAGTGATCAGTGTTCAGGGAATGGTCACATTCCTGCTGCCTTTCCAGCAGTCAGCAGTGACTCTGAATTGCTAAAAGTACCTGCACTTACAGACCTTTTGTTTGTCTAAATTGGAAATGAACTGAGGACTTAGCACCTCAGTGAGCAGGGAGAGAATGAGGAATTCAGGATTTGATCTGTAAAGATTCTTGGAGCAAATGTCTTAGAGTCCAGTGTGGCAGAGGGAAAAGCTGTGCAGCCCAGCTCAGTGGACTTCAGGGCAAACCCTCCAAGTATTCAAACCACAGCATTTAATGTAAACCAGTATCTGGCCTGGACACTGGTGTGGTGAGAGGGTTAGTTGTGCACATACTGCTGGCCAGAAGCACTTTGGGTGATTATTTTTCAGGCTGGAGTTCCCTGGAGCCCACAAAGCTCTCCCAAGAGCCAGGCTTCCCCCAGTGTGGTGCCTGGGGCTGCATCACCCCAGAGCTCAGTATTAAAGACCAAGCTGTTCCAGACTCCTGTTGGGTGGGACACAGAAGCTGGGCCTCCTGTTAAGATGCCAGTATTTGACCCTACTAAGCTGTGATATCCCTTCCCCAAAAGGCTGAGGGCAGGTGGGTGTTCAGGGCTGGCTTCCTGACTCCAGCCAGTGCCTTGGAAGGCGCTTGCAAACTGACACTAAACTCTGCAGTGTGTCCCTGGAATCTGCTGCCATCGCTCCTCCCCGTCTCACGGGAACTGTTTCCTTCCCCTTTTGTTTTTGTGTTGCAAGATTTCCACCAGATTCGGGGCAGTTTTGTTTCCTTAGAGGCACTGCTGCCCTGGTCAAGTGTTACACTTGTGTTTACCTGTGCAGGGTGAGGTGAAGGCGAGTCTTCCACAGTCCCCCTGGGAGGGGTGGGAGGTGTGGAGAGAGCAGGTTTCTGTGGTGTTTCCCACTAAGCTGTGATTGCAGGCTGTGGTGTTCAACAAAGAGGTCCTTTCTTTTCAGAGCTATTAGCTTTTAATGTGAAAAGGGAAGCAGCCTTGGAGGGGCAAAGAGAATTGCTCTTTTTGTCATGGTGGGAAGTTGGTGCCATACTCGTGTAGCAAAGGCAATACTGACCAACCAGTGAGAGGGCTGGTGCAGGAAAATTTGGGTCCCAGCAAGAGGCATTTTCTGTGTCCAGATGTGGGGGTTTCTGCTTATCCCAGGTTCCAGGCACTAGATTGGTTGGGATTTCTTCCTTCTTGTGCATCAGCAAAAGCTTTATCCATATCCACTGTAGAGCTGTCCCCACTGTCACTTCAGCCTGATGTTGAAGTCACATCATGTCCACTCGTGGTGGGTGGGTCTTTGCTGGGTTTGGCTTTAGTGAAGCTGGAGAAGGAGATTTGGGAGCAAGTCTTCCCTGAGCACACACAGACACACTTATGCATTTTATGTCCCCTCAGCATAGGGACCATAACCAAACACAACCACATGAGTGGGATCAGAGGGGACACATCCACAGCCATAACCTTCCCTGTGGTGTTTGTGTCAGCATCTGGTACAGCTCTTCCTTCTGAACCAGATGTGGGATTCCTTCCAACCTCTGCAGGAAAAAGCAGTAACTTGCTAGGGTTCCATTAAAAAAAAAAAATTAAAAAGAAGTGTTTTTCAGCCTGACCTCTTTGGAAATGGTGTAAAGTTTTGAGTTCACACAGTGGAAATCCTGCAGACCAAAACCTGCTGTGGGACAGGCAATGTGGTCCCAACCAGAATGGACACAGAACCGAGTGCTGGAAGTCTTTGTGTGAATGGTTTGTGATCCACACAAAAATATTATTCTGCTTTCACCCATTTCCTCCCCACCTCTGCCTCCCCTCTGGGGAGAGAAGGACTCTTACTGTAAAAATACGGACTTTTAAACCTGTTGACTAAAAACAGTAATTAATATTAATTTATATTTGTGAAAGAAATGCCACTGTCCTAGTGATTTCTGATGTAAATATGTTGTTTATATAGTATGTATGAAATTTTCCTACATTGTAAAACTGCTGTACTTTTGATTCTTGTATATTAAAAAGTGTTACTGAGATTTTCAGCAGGGCCCCAGCGTGGTGTCTCTGGGGGGTCCTGTGGCAGCTCTGGGGCTGGTTTGG
The DNA here is from genome assembly GCF_029582105.1 of Oenanthe melanoleuca. Lineage (NCBI taxonomy): Eukaryota > Metazoa > Chordata > Aves > Passeriformes > Muscicapidae > Oenanthe > Oenanthe melanoleuca. The sequence continues at coordinate 12,021,353 of NC_079344.1, forward strand.
GATGACAGGGCCCTTTCCAGCCAGCCACAGGCAAACCAGCATGGGCATTTTTGCTGTGCAGGAATAATCATGTTCTGCTTGGCTGTTTTTACATAGTTTCACAGTCTGTGGTGACAGAGATTTGGAAGCATCTTCAGGTGGGAATTTCCACCTGATCAGAAGTTGCTGTATGTTCTCTAACCCAGAGCCACCAGGATTTCACTGGGATGATACTGATGATTATGTGTTTATCTCACCTCCACGTTTTATGGATCTCTGAGGATGTGTGAGTTTCTTTTTTACCTTTTCTGGGGAGAATTCCCCTTTCTCTAGGAGAAGGGTTGCTCCTGCTCCATCAGTGAGTTCTCTCTGTCCCCAGCCCCTCCTGGGCAGGACGTGCCTCTCCCCAGGTGGGATGTGATGGCATCCAGTGGCTGCTTTGGTCTTTACCCTCCACTGCTCTCACTGAGGCCCACACCACAGGACATGAAGCAGGGATTGGAGCCATTTCTCCCAAGTTATAAAAGCTCATTGTAAAAAGCACTTTTCACACCTGTAGCCACTGGGTCCAGCCCTTCCCAGTCTCTTTGCTGCTGAGCCAAGTTTCAGCCAAGAGTGAAATTTCACAGCTGAGTTACATGCTCCTGAAAAATGGATTTCCTAATGGAAAGAGTGACTGGCTGTTAGCCATGGGGCTCAGCAGGGAGAGGGGCTCAGCTGCAGGGAGGCACAGGGGCTGCATGGGGCTGGGCTGGGTGTTACATGCCTGGGTGAATCAACCTGAGGCCAGTGAGTTAATTTTTTTTTTTTTATTATTTAAGCAGGCAGGTAAGGATGTGGGCACCCTGATGCCAGGTGTCTCCCCAGCACAGCTCAGCCTGCCCACCCATGTCCACAGCACCACACAGAGAACAGTTCAATCCTAAATTCAATCCTTCTCAAAATGGGTGAGGAAATGAGCCCTTCCCACTGTCCATGGCAGGCAGGCCTGGTCAGTCCCACAGGAAGGTGTCACCCACCAGGACATGGTCCATGCTAAGCTGTGTGCTGGCACAGGGAGCAGGACCCCCAGCCCTGCCTGCAGCCCCCCAGTGAGGGACAGGGCTGTGCTTTACAGTGGGCAGACCCTCTAGAGGGCAGCCAGCTCACAGCAAAGAGCCAGTTTTTGGTGAACATCATCATTCTGCAGTTGGCTGCCCCTGGACAGCCAGTCCTGGCTCACCCCAGCACTCAGACGTGGAGCTCAGAGCCCAACACTCAAAGGCCAGGGATGGGCAGGCACAGCCAGAGTGGGGCTGGAAACCCACCCCAGGCCCCAGGTGATTGCATGGATTCACCTAAATAATGTGTTTTGAGTTGGTGTGAGCGTCCCACCTGCCCTAAGCATCTCCCAGCATGTCCCCAGCTGCTGCGACAATGAGTCCATTCAGATTTCAAAACCCGAAAATTTAACAGAAAAAAAAAAATGCAATTTTGTTTTTCCTCATTAGAGGGCAGCAACAAACCCAGCTGGGACAGGAGAGCTGCCCAACAAAAGGGAGATGAGGAATTACCATCACCAGGATGTACACCCAATCTGCTGGGGTGAGCAGGGGAAGGTGGTGGCACCCACCTGCACTCCAGTGCTGCACATCTCCTTTCCCAGCAAGGCAAGGCTCTAATGGTTTATTATCTATGTTTCCCCCCTCCCCTTTTTAATTTTCTTATTTGGCTGTTGATAAATCCAACTCGAGTGAAATTCTCAGGAGAATTCAGGACAGAGATGATCTCTCAGAGGGTCCTTCAGGTGGAAGAGAGCTGCTTTGGAGGGAGTGCAGAAATGGGACAACCCTTGCATCCTGAGTGGGAACAGCACCAAGCAACACACAGGGAACAAAGCGAGACCCACTCATTTATTGTCAAAAAAACCTCAAACTTTACTTGCGTTTCTCTCAATAAATAATTTACAGTATTTACAGGCGGTGACACTCCCGTGGGTCTCAGCGCAGGGAGGAGCTGGGGGGCCTTTTCAGAATGCCCCCCCTTTGCCTATGATTTTTTTGTTTTTTTTGTTTGTTTCCAAGTATCGGGTCATTCTTGGCCACACTTCACCTTTAACCAGAACTGGGTCAAACACAACCAAAATAAAGTGCTTCACTGTTTGCTTCTAAAATAGGGATACCCCAAGCACCTGGCCCCATCAGCCACCACTGGAGCACCCACCTGGACAGAGGGAATGAGCCACACCATAACCAGGCTTTCCTTGGATGGAAACTGTCCCTAGACCACAGCGTGTCCTGCTGTGGGATGATTTTTTTATAGGAAGGGGATGCCTTAGGGGAATTATTGACCTGTTGGCAGCTGTCGGGCAGCACCGTGTGCTCAGAGGGAGGCTGCACACAGCTGCATTTAGCTGTGGGGTAAACCTCCTCTCTGCCCAGAGACAGATTTTGGCTTTCAAAAGGTGTATTTTGAACTTCTAGGGAAGATAAAAATTTGTTTTCTCTAGAACAAAGGAAACAAATCAGCCTGGCTGAGTATTAGTGCATTGGGAAATGAAACTGTCTGGTGCAGTGGTCCAGTGGCTGCTCCCCTCGGCACCTCCAAACTGTGATATCCTTATTTCAAAATCTCCCTAAACAAGAGTATCTGGGGCATCAGCAAACAAAGCAAGGAGCAAAGTAGTAAACACATCTTTTTGTTTCTTTTCTTTCCTTAAACATTTAAAAACCAATTACATCTTTTCATCTGTACAGTCACACGAGATCAATGCCAGGGCTCTATATATTAAAGAGACAATATAAATTACATCAATTGACACAAGTTTGCATTTCTCTGCTGCTTTACAAATGGACCTCTAGAGCTGTAAGGACACAATGAATAGTCATGTTCAGTATTTACACCAGGCTGCCTCTTGGCACCAGTTCAGACTGCCAAACCAAGCCTGTTCCCACCTCTTTTGGTGCTAGTTTGTCTCATCACGCCCAGAGACCTCCCTTTTGAGAGCAGGAGGTGCCCCCAAGTGTGACACCTGTTCTGGGGCCTGTTTGTGGGAACTCCCCCCTGAGGAAAGGTGGGGGAAACCCACCAGGAGGTCCTGAAGGCGCAGACCAAAGGTGGTCTTGATGTTTGTTCAGTGAGCGACGGGTGAACCACAGAGGAACACGGAGTGGAGGAGATGGGCAGCACTACGTGGTGGGGGAAGGAAATTAGTGATGGTTTTGAGGCAGGGAACAGACAACTGGAGGCAGCTGGGGGGGTCCTCTGCTGCAACCCATCTCCTGGCTGAATTCTGATATTGCCCCATTTCTGATTCAAGCCCCAAAGGGCTTAAGGTGCAACTGGTCTGCAACGGGGTTGCAAGTCGCGGCCCCAGGATGGGGAGCAGAGCAGAGACCTAGCAGCAAAAAAAAGAGCACCATGCTCCTGCTCCATGCCAGGGCTAGGCCAGGCCAAGCCACAGGCAGGGAGGGGCTGGAGGGAGGTGCAGGTCGGGTCTCCCACTGAGCAGCCACCCTGCTGCCAGCTTTAGGGGACCAGAGAGCGACTGGTGTGAGGAACTCACCCAATGCTGGGCAGAAGTTGCAGAAACCGCTTGAATACTGGCCAGGTTTCTCCTGCTGCCATCAAGAGTCCACGGTGGGTCCAGGCAGAGACAAAGGAGACAGGAGTAAAACTACTGAGTGAATCAACCAGGTGAACTGGCCAAAATAGGGGGTGCCTTTGAACCACAAAAAAAGCAGGCCAAGGCTTGAGGAACGTGTCCTCCATCCACCCAGAAGGTGCCAGCACCAGCAGCCAAGCAAGTGTGGGATCATTGCCCACCACCTTCTGCAACAGCAGGGCTGTGGGCAGAGCAGCACGTGCCGAAAAGCAGAGCCCAGCCCTGGTGAGCAGGACATCCTGCCCTGCTGTGCTGGCCAGGTCCTGTCCCACTGCTCCGTGCCTTCCTCGTGGGCTCTGCTCTCTGAAGACAATGCCAGTGTCGCAGTCACCACGTGCACGGCTGGGACCAGGGGAGTGCTACAAGGGTTCCCCAGCACCCACTCGACTGGGAGCAGGAGGAGGGGGAAGTGAGGAAGGTCCAGACAAGGTAGAGTCCAGCAAAAACTCCTGGCTGGTCCCACTGGCAGCACATTCCTCCCAGGCAAGAGCTGGGAAGGTGGAGGACTTGCACCAAGAGAGACACTGAGGTCTGAGGACAACCCATGTGGCTCTGATGTCCAACCTCTTGTTTTCCAACACCTGCATCTCATCCCTGGTTGCCTCCTGCTCCCCTTTCCCTTCCCTCCAACGCGTGAAGGAGCAAACCTCTATAACAAGCACAACCAACACAAACACAGCAGTGCTACCCAGAGGGTGGGATGTGTTCCCGTGGGAGCAGCGTTGCCCGGGGTCAGGACCCGTGTCCTTTCATAGAGGTGCAGCTTGTCTTTGTTGGAGTGAAGCATCTTCACGTCCTCAAAGGCATAGTAAGCAGCCAGCATGAAGTTGACGTCCCCCGTGGTGAGGAGGTCAAAGACACAGGACTGGAAGTAGAGGTCCTCCACGGGCAGCTTCTCCCTGCACTTGGCCGTGGCCGTTTCGTAGGTGAAGGCCTCGGGGGGCAGGCTGGGCCCCTTCCTGCGGGCACGGCCCTCGCTGGCCTGCGCCGAGCGGATGCTCTGGAAGTCAATCTGCTGGCTGAGGGGACAGCCGCGCAGGCACAGGTACAGGCCCTGGCTGTCCCGGTCCTCCACGGCGTTGACCACCTCCTCGGGCATGCGCACGGCGAAGGTCAGGTAGCGGCCCACCTGCCTCACCACGATGGTGGTGCCGATGTACTTGGCCTGGATCTCGATGTGCTGGCCCGACACCTTCTCCGTGATCTTCAGGCTGTTGGCTCCGTGCTTGTCCCCGCCGTTCTTGGAGCCGTCCACGAAGGCAGCGGGGAGCTCGTCCATCTCTGCCTGGTACACCTTCTGATCCACGCACTCCTGGAAGCTCTTGAAGATGATGGTGAGCTGTGGGGGAGGAAAGGAGTGTGGTTACAGCCAGTGATGACCACCTGAGAGCACACAGCCACCACCAGCAGTGGAAAGGCTGGATGCTCGGTCTGGACAGGAGCGTGACCTTCAGCTCATGGGCAGGTCCTTCATCCCAAGAAGTGGCCCAGACTTTTAGCCCCCCAGACATGGTGATCCTGCTCCAGCAAAAGGGTAAGGACACTGTGTAGAGATCCAAGAGGCAGAGGCTGCTGAATGCACCACCTGGATCTGCCTGTTATCTCCAGGCCCAGCACAGGAGCTTCCTTGCAGCTGGAGCTGGGTGGAGTATCCCTGCTCGCAGGCCTGTGGCAGCATGCCCGTGCACGCAGCACTGCCTCGCCTCCAGGGCTGGCAGATGGCAGCAGGGATGAGCCCTGACTCCCTGGGAGGCGGTGGAGCTTCTCCTCTGACTCCCATGACATTTACATCCCAAGGGCTGCACCAATTTGTTTCCCTAACCAATTGCAGACCGACAGGATTTCTCCCATGGGCCCTCAAACATGTCCTGTTGTATCTCAGCCCCACAGGCACATGTGTTCAGCCTGTTCCAGTGGGGTGGCCCTTCTAGGGCTTCATGGTGGCTTCCTGGTGGCCTTGGCAGTGCTGGATTAATGGTTGGACTCGATCTTAAGAGGTTTTTCCCAACCTTAATGACTCTGTGGTTCTGTGACACAAACATAGCCTAACATGCCTCCTCACCCCTGGCTGGCTCAAACACAGGCCCCTTGCCAGAGAAAGGACCTCACAGTGCCTGCTCTTCCCTTGCTGGCCTGGCTTTTGGAGGGAAAACCTGGGGAGGAAAATGAGTAGAATTTGCATGTACAAACAGTACAAACTACATTTCCTCTTTCAGCTCTTGCAGAGTTGCTCTTGCACCTCTCTGCCCATGAGGGAGAAGTGGCAAAGGGGACCTCCTGCCACATGGACCCCATGAAGGAGGAGACAGACCTGGCCAGAGCAGGGTGGGGCTGGAGAAAAGAGCAAAGAGCCCCAGGGATGGAGTGTTCCCATCCTCTGCAGCAGCACAGTGCCCACAGCAGTGCTTCCCACAGCTCACGCTGCAGATCTCATGACTAATCCCTCTCACCACAAGCCTCTGAGGCAGATAAGAAGAGAAAAGGCTCAATTAAGATGGTGATCCTGCGATCCCAGCAGGTCCTGGAATCCTTAAGAACCACTTTCCTCCAGCCAGACTTCCTTGCAAGCTTCAGCAGGTTTTGATGTCTTTTAGCAGGTAAGGACATCAGAGCATCATTAGGTATCTTTAGGGTGTTTATCTGGGGCAGGTCAGAACCTCAATGCCAGTTCCAGCCCAGGATAAAGGGGTTACATCCAGAGCAGAGAAGGAGCCCCTGTCCTACATGTGCTTCTCTCCTCTCTCCACACACAGGAGAAGCAGAACTCCTAGACAGGGTGGCACACATTTTCCAAAAGCAAGAGGATGCCTCCTGCTGAGCCTCTCTTTTTCTCTGGCACAAAAAGTGCCCTGCTAGCTTTAGAGCTTCTGTACCAGGGGCAGCCCACCAGGTCCCTCCTGAGGCTGTGACACACAAGTCCTGCTGTATCACAGCAGCAGATTTTCACTTGGACTCTCTGTGTTTGCCTCGTACCTTCAGGATGTTTATTCAGTCTGTTAGAGCACCTCCTGAACAGACTGTTCCCCACAAAATGGCTTGACCTGGCTGTAAACCACAGAGACAATTACAAGCCTGGGTAGAGGGGAGGGCAGTGTGAGGAGCTCAGCTCCCTCCAGGCTTTTCCTGCCAGTTGGAGCCTCCCTGGAGGGCAGTCCTGGGTTTGCTCTGGACTTGGGGGTCCCCCAAGAGATGCCAGATCGTTCCTGATCTGACTGTTCACAGCAATGTGGAGTCCCAAGGTGGGAGCCCTCTTAATTTGCAGTATCTGGCTTGGCCATGAAGGCCCCCTGAGGTGCAGCACCTCAATCTGCTGACCGTGATGGGGCTGGATGTGCTCAGCAAGAAATTCACAATTCAGTGAAGACTGGGCATCTGATATTGAGGGCCAAACATTCAATTCAGAGGAGCTCACGCTCTTACCCTCCCCATGGAGATGTGGAAACGGGGGAAGACACAGAGGAAAGAAAGGCTGCTCTGAAGCCTCTCTGCCCCTGCCCACCTCTGTCCAGGGGGACAAGGCTCACCTTGCTGGTGGCGGTGGCCGAGGAGCCAGGCAGCACGGGCGTGTTGGTGACCTGCACGTTCAGGTAGTTATTGTCTATGAGCGGCCAAGCCCCCTGCACCTTGCAGGTCTGGAAAGTGTCCGTGAAAGTCCTGAGGTGGGGGTCCCCAAAGAGCCCGCAGTGGGTGTAGTTGGGGGCGGCCGAGTGCTTGTGGAAGCTCTTCTCGTAGTGGCAGATCTCGGGGCTGTCGGAGCGCTCCTGGCTGTCCCCGGGGGGCAGCGTCCGGAGGCGGGGCTGGGACGTGGGGCCATCCTTGGAGCAGTTGTGCTGCACCATGAGATCGTCTATGCCATGCACGGCCGAGTGGTAGGCCAGGTCTCCCCTGCAGGTGCGGGCGGTGCGGCGCGTGCAGTGCGCGTAGGCGCGCAGCGCCGTGCAGAACTCCGGCGCCTCCTCCGCGCCCAGGTGGTGCGAGCCCGACGTGGCCGCCCAGAACTCAGAGTTGCACTTGAGGATCTTGCATGGAGATGTCACTGTGAGAGGGGAAGAACACGAGGGGGTCAGTGCTGGCCTGCCCAACTCCATCCCCGTGCAGAGGCTTCGCCCTCCTCCCGCTGCCCAAACTCATGACACTGGCCCGGCCGCGTGACGGGGCCTCGCTCGCCAGACGTGACCCTCTCACATGGCACAACTCCCATGCATCAAAGCCAAAGAAACCAACAGGATCTGCCCCAATTGAAGCCAAAAAGATGAATGATCATGGGGGAAAGCATGGTGTGGAAGAATGGGGCATATTCATAGGCAGTGATGAGGGAGGATCATTAATGTGGGGGGAGATGCAATGGGGTTTTTAATGCCCTTTTAGGGTTTGACATTATAATAAACTCTCAATGTGCTGCGTGAGTTACTGGGCGCTGTGTCCAGACTGAGCTCTACCAACACAAAGCTCTCTTCCTTTTTTCTCCTTTATGGCTTGGAAAAACTGAGCAGCAGCACAACCACAGTGCCCAGGTCAGAGCAGAAGCAGTACCATATCCCACCCTGCAGCACAGCCAGAGGCCATCCACCATCACTGATAGCACTCGTCCCTGTCCCCGTGCCTGCAGAAAGAAACGGGAGCCAAAAAGCCTCTTTCTTGACGTCTGTGCGGCTCTGCCCAGCCCTGGGAGCCCGTTCCCCACCACGGCCCGCTGAGAGAGAACAAGAGGTGGAGGAGAAAAACCGGCACAGCAGGTGGGGGATGCCAGCGAGCCCCCGCCTCCCCTTCCCACCCTGTGCATTGCCCAGGCAGAGGCGAAGCCAGAGGCTGCAGGGCCTTTGCCGGGCTCAGCCGCAGCCCTGGCGCTTCCTGGCAAGGAGGAGGAAGGCAAAGAAAATTCAGATCCTGTTTTTTTCCCCCCACACACAACGCCTGCTCCCTGGGGCAGTGTAGCTTCCCTGGAGCAGACTTGAAAGCAGCTGTGCAGAAAAGCACATGGCCATCGCTGAATGTCGCAGACACTGCTCTGCCCCTGCCAATTTGGAGTCTTGCTGGGTGAACCCAGGCTCACACTACTTAAAATTCATGGCATTTTCCTTCCTCTCCTCTTAATCCACCCCCTTGGAGCAACTGGAAACAGGATGGGCTCAGGCAGAAAAGGCAGCAGGAGAAGAAGACAAGCCCCACCATTTCCAGATGCTTTCATGGTGCCTTTTGCAGGCGTACCCATATATTCCTGTCTCGGGGCTTGTTTAGGAGGAGCCTGGGAAGGCATCCGTGCCAGAAGTATCTCTGATTTGTTTAAAAAGAAAGTTACAAAACCCAGTATTGTTTCAGGGAAAACAGTATGCTTGAGTTTTAAACATCACAGTGCTGGAAACCTAAACAGAGCTGGTGCTGGAAAATCAGAAAGGGAGACTTAGACTATAAAACACTGAGCAGTTCGGCTGTGAGAAACAAGTCTGTCTCCTCTCTGTTTCCAAGAAGACTGAAGTGCAAATAGGAAACGGTGACAGTTTCCTCACAGTTTTAAAATTCATGTTTAATAAACTCAGATGCTAGCAACAGCACCGAGAACCCAGGAGCTGTTTGGTCTTGGCAGCATCCCACTTAAACCTCCAAGAAGCTCTGTGGAAAGCCTTTAACTCATCATTGACCATAGGGGACTCAACAACAAGGTTCTGACCTGAGAAACTGGCTCATGTTTTTGCTAAGTCTTCTGAATGTATGGGTTAAATTTAAAGTTATTTATTATGTCACATCCCTCTCTTGTTCATCCCAGGAGCGTGGTTTTCCAGGACTGTCATAACAGCACGCAGGAGTGTGACCAGTGCCACCACTGCTGGTTATCCCAAACCCTTGTGGCATCAGGCAATTAAAGTCATTGCTCTCCTAGTTGTTATGCTAATGTTCAGCTTGAGGATGCCTTGGGGTTCCATGTGGCTGAAGGTGCTGTCACTGCAGCAAGACCTGCCCGCACAGCCCCAGGAGAAGCTGGAGGACACATCCCTGGACACGCAGGAGCCACACACCCCACAGCTCAGTAAGGCATCAATCAGGATGCACTACACAAAGCATCTCATCCAGTGAGCAGCTTGCAGACTCCTGGCAGCAGCACTCTGCCTGCTCCAGCCCTTCAGCCACTGCATAGAGGGGATTTTTTTAGTAGGAATAAACCCACAGCCTCTTGCTCTTTAAGGATTTGCTTCACTTGCTTGGATGAGGAGATGCAGGCGTGAGCTGTGGCTGCCTAGGGACAGAGAGGCTAAACAGCCCCCAACACCCAGTGCTGGACACATCCCGGTGCTGAGCATCCCTCACTGCTGCCCTGCCCGGGGTCACACATGACTTTATAAGGTACTGAATCAAAAAATCCCAACGGCAGGGAGGGCAGGGAAGCCCATCTCCTTCCTCCGTGCGCCTGAAGGGGGAGCGTTCTGCTCTCCGATGTTATCGCTCCACTTTTGGCACCCATCCCCTTCTGGCTGTTTCGCTCAGGGCCCCATATAAGGCCACATCTCCAAATCCAGGTGCCCCGGCTGGATGCTGGGCGCTGTGTGAGCTCACACACAGCTCACGTCTGGCCTTGCCCACGGACATTTCCCCAGCCACGCTCATGGCAAACCCCTCATGCTGCTGGGGAGGGACCACAGCTGACAGGCAGTGGAGGAGAGCAAACACGACCCTTACCCCTCCCAAGCAGCCTTGCCTCGTCCCCTCTGGCAGCAGCTTTGGCACAGTGGTGCAGGCTCATTTGTACCCTGGCCAAGAAACGATGTTTATTCAATTTCGCATAATCTATTTTCCATCGACTCACAATGGTTCTGTTTTTCAACCACAGATGACTTAGCATGGAAACAAATCCCTCTCAAGCAGGAACCCAGCAAGGCTCTCCTGGGATCTGTGAGACATCCCCAGGTCTGGGTGATTTCTCGCCCATGGCAAAGCAGCCTTAATCCAACCCCTCCAAGCCACCTCCCAACCCTCCCCATGATCTTCTTTCAAGGCCTTGGTGCCACTCAAACCGGGGAACAAAACTTCCTTTGTTATCTTGAAACCAACGGTTTCAGAAAGTTAAAGCCAGAAAAAAATCAGAAAACCACCTGGACTACGAGAGACCCCTCCCATATCCCCCATATCCCCCGTTTGTTCAGGGACACTTCCCATGAGGACTCCTGAGGTCTGTGCTGACTGAAAAGCCACCCCGTTCTCCAGGTGGGCTGCTTCAGGAGTTTATCACCTTTACAAAACACGGGTCTTGGTTCTAAGTGGATTTTATCTGACTTCATTGTAAGGACATAAAAAGAAACAGTGATTTTCTCCAAAGCAGTAAAAGGTCCGTTAGTAACGAGTGTGTTTCCCACAAAGATATTTACACACTGCAATCAAGTCCCTTGTCAATCCTCCAGATAAGCTAAACGGTTTGCACTTTTAAGTTCTTGCTGGAAGGTGTTTGCCGGGTCCTTCCATCAGATCTCCCTCCAGCAGCCTCGTTCTCCCCACAACCTACCACCCCTGACAGGACACGGGGATTAAGGACACGCTCACAACTGTCCCGAGGTCAGCCCTTTAACCAGGACATTGCAATGAGTTGTGACCTTCTCCTGAGCTCCTGGTTTGGAGAGCCCTGCTCCTCCATTCAACAACATCCCTTGATGTTGAACATCCCATCAACAACTAAACACACGCTCAGGGTCCTGGGGTATCACACAACCCCAGCCCCACTGCTCTGCCCTCGCCATCAGTACACTGCATTACTTGATGTCAAATTAAGTGTTCCAACATATGCACACACCTAACTCTAACAGCATTTCATTACCAGTGCCCCCCTTTCCTCCCTTCAGCTGGTGTCAAGTAACCTGGATTTCATTTACCCAAATCAGGCTCTTTCACAAAACCAACATTTCTCTATTCTCCTGTAATTCCTGTAACAAAAAGAATTACTGGAAATTAATTTCTATAAGCAAAAGCCAATTATTTTAAGAGTCTTGAATGCACATTCACCAGACCTGTTAATTTTAAAGTGTTCACTGCTAAGCAATGTTTTTTAATATCCTCTTGGTTCCTAACGGGCTGGAAAGTATTTCATCACCCACATGTGATGCAAATACATCATCCCGCGTTTTTCCAAATACATGGATTGAAGTGTAGATGTGCAAGCCTCACACATGCAGTAAAGGGCCTTTTTGGAGAACACAGTAAAATGTAATTACCTTTGGCCTCAGATCTGAGCACCCAGACTTAGGCTCCTAAACACATATTTATTTAAGTAATCTAAATAAACATATTTATGCTGACACCTCAATAGGAAAGGCACAATTCTCCAAGGTGCTAAATACCAGCAACATCTGCCAGCTTCAAGGATATGTGGGCTGCTCTGCTCACAGGCAGACAGCAGTCACCACCAGCATGAAAATGACCCCAAAAGAGTTTAAGAAAAAAAATAAAAAATCATATTGCTCCTTAAAAACACGGCACCGTGGATTGCTTCCAGCAAGGTTTCAGGAGTCCCAAGCTGAGGGAATGAACAGTGCTTTGCATCCAGCCCCTTGTGCTGTTCCTGTCCCGGGGGTGTCCCCATGAGCCATTCCTCATGGTGGCCACATCTGGATGCCCATGAGGCTCGTGAGATTAGACATAAAGAAGGATTTTTTTTATAATTCGGGTACTGAGACACTGGCACCGGTTTCCCAGAGAGGTGGTGAGATTGAAGAGATCCCTGCCCATGGAAAGGGGGCTGGACGGGGTGACCTTTAAAGTTCCCTTCCAACCCCAATCATTCAGTGATTCTATTTTATGACACGGATCAGCCGGCGCCTTGTCACACCAGGGAGAGAAAGGAGCGGCTCGGTGCAGCCCTGATGGATGGGATGTCACGGGCAGGGACAGCTCTCCCGCAGCTCCACGGGGCACCGTGGGGCGAGCAAGAGCCAAGGGCCACCTGACCCAAGCTTGGTGAAAGGGTTTGTGCGGGAAGGCAGAGCCGGGCTCTTCCAGCGACCTCCTTTGAACTGTTAATCAAGCACAATCTTGCAGAATAATAGCCTGGTTATTATTGCCTTGTTTGCATAACAAAGAGGCCCAATAAAACTGATTTGACTGTGCTCAGAGGGGGTGTGAAAGATCAGCCCTGAGAAAAGAGCTGCAGGAATGCAGCAAACTGCTCCAAAGCCTCAACCCAGGAAGAAAGACAATGCAATTTGCCATCAAGAAAAGCCCAATAGACCAATAAATTACCCATGTGCAAAGGGATTAGATCAGGTTTCAGTTGCACTGAAGTGGGGGGAGGACCGGGAGGAGGGAACTGAAGGAGAAAAATAAACCTGACTCTCTTAAAGAGCTGGGGCTCATATTTTGCAAGGGTGTGCGTGGGGAGGCTGGCTCGGAGGGGCCACCTTCCACGCTGGAGTTATGTGCTCATTTCCATCGGCAAAAGCAGCAGATGCATTAAATCCAGGCAAAGGCCCTACTTTGTGTACGATAAAGTGATTCTAGATCTGCCCCAGAGCACAGCTCAAACCATGCAGCTTCCTTCAACCCAGTCCTTGTCTTGCTCAAGAGGATACTGGGGGAAGGAGAAACCAGTTCCTTGAAGTCAGAAGATGGACACACACAAGGATTTTTCTCGTTTCAGCCCGTGTCAATCACTAAAGCATCCGGAGGACCTGCCACGGCCACCTCCTTTCTGTCCTCAGCGCCGAGTTCACGGCCCCCCATCTCTCCTCTGCAGGCATGGCAGAGACACGGGGCAAGTACAGGCAGGAAAGCAGCAGAGTCAGTGTCCTCAGCAGCTACAGCACAAACTGCTGCGCGCTGCCGAAGGAGCCCTTGATCCTGTCACTTAGTCAGCTCTTTTGGCTCCAGCCTCAGCTTACGGCTGACCCGGCATGCTCCGCGCCAGCCGAGGCAGCTCTCCCCAGCCCCCAGCCAGCACTGCTCCTGCAGCCTCACCTCGGCATCATGCGCAGGGAGAAGGGTGAGCAGCCACCATCGAGAGGGCACCAACCCCGCGGAGCTGCCAGCCAGGGCCCTGCTGCTCTGAGAGCTACCAGCAAACCCCGGGGAGTTGAGCAGGCACGATGGGCTGAGAGGGAACCAGCGCAACAGGCAGCGCAGCAATGGAGTTACAGACGTGGTTCTTGAATCTTCCTCCTGGGATTCGGGCCTTTGCTGCAGCTGTTGGGCTTCTGCCTGCTCAGAGGAAGTGGTGCCAGTGGGTGGTTCAGAAGATGCAGTTTTTACTCCTCCATGAGGACGAGCAGGCAAGGAAACGATAGGGCAGTGATCTCCTCTGACTCTTCATCTGCAGAAGGGCACTAACAAAGCTGGCTCTCCAGCACAGTGTGCTGCAGGCTGGGAAGCAATTCTGGAGTTGCACACCTGACTTTCCCTGTCAGGAGTGCACCTGGACTCTTTCACAAACAGTTCCCAAGAGCTGGCAAATCTCCTCAGGAAAATGGTCCAGTTCAGAGATATGGACATTGAAGGATGTTAAGGCTTTCACCCAAGATGAGTGCCATGGGAAGAGAGGTAAATTTGCACTCTCATGCCCTGCATGAAGCATCACCCTCACCTTCTTCCTCAGCCAGCGCCACCCATGCCCCCATCCCTCTGCAGCAGCAGTCCCTGGATAAGGTCACCTCTGCCAGCCACCCCCACTGCCGAGTGTTCCAGGCTTCCAGCAGACATCACTCTCCCCACGCCAAAGCTGTTTTCCCAGGGTGCCTTTGAAGGCAGCGCTGCCACCCACCAGTGCCCGGGGGCCCCCCAGGTGTGGCAGCGGGTCCCTCGCCCTCCTCCCCCTCGCCCGGGCCGCGGCAGGGCTGGCAGAGAAACGCTTTCTGCTCACAGGTGTGGATTCCCTCTAGGAATAATCATCCCTGCTGTGCTCTTGTGAAATTTCAACCCTTCAAACGCAGAGGTAAATGAGATACAAAACGAGAAGATGGAGAGAAGCCCGGAGCACATAAATCTGGATGAGGCAAATTTATACAATTAGATGTCTGCCAAAAAATTGCGGCATCTCAATCGGAGGCGTTGGCTTGCGCAGGGTGTGGGGTGGCAGCTGCCCCGCTGGAAGGCAGCAGCCCCACAAGCCCATCAAGACACCTGACTGATGCTGGAGCCCCACCCGGGGATGCAGGGGATCTTGTGGATCCCTTCCTGCAGCTGGGCTCCCACCCAGCACCAGTATCCCTCCCCATCGCTCATATCCCCATGGAAGCCACAGTATCTTTCACAGCCACAGAGACCTTCAGAAAAAAATGCTGCCTCTCCTGGACTCAGGTTTCAATTTAAAGAGGAACAAAGTAACTTTCTAACTCCTCTAGTCCCACAGCTCCCCCACTTGTATCCCAGCACAGTGATGCTTTCTCATCATTGTGGGCTGGCATCGTTCAGAGTCATGTCCTGCCACATGCCCTTGTCATCTCAGAAAGGGCCAGCTGGAGTGTGTCACATAGCAAGAGAAAAAGGTAGCTTGTCCAAAACCCGAAATGTCATAGATCATTACTAAGGCCTTGGGGACCAAAGTCAACAGCTGTCCAGGAAGGAGAGGAAACCAAGGGAGGAGAAAATTCTTTGGCCTCAAGTGAAGCTTGCTCTCTGCCTGACCCATAAAACCTGTACGTCAGGCACAGCTCTGCTTGCTGGGAACTGAATGGCAAAACACTTCTGGATGCTCAGGCCGTGCAAAGTGGGACCTGACACCCTTGTGAAGGACCTGCTGTCCCTGCAGCTGTGGGGACACGAGACCCTGGCCACCCCCCACACCACGGCCAGGCCGTCAGACAGAGCGGCTCAGTCTGCGCCTACCAGGGCTGTGTGTGTGTCGGAGCCAGCTTGTTCTCTGCAGTGAGAGCCCGATGACTTCATCAAGGGGATGGCATCTGGTTTTGCAGTTGGCTATAATTCAATTCTCCCCCTTGCTGCAGGAATTTCAGCTGGTGGAGCAGTGATTTACTCAGCCGGGGCTGCACTTGAGTGCAAAGCAATCTTGAGGCTACAATCGAACGCACTGTTATTTTGAGAGCTCACGGACAAGGGAATAAATATCCTCTTTTCATCCCAGTAGCTGCCAAGTTCAGGCTTTTTAAAGGCATTTAGGAGCTCTCCTCTTAACAAGTGCACTCTGGATGCTGTGCATGGCCAGGCAGGACCCTGCCTGCACAGCTCACTCCTGATCTGTGGCATCAGGATGGGATTTGCAAGGACAGCCAGACACAGGCCAGGGCACCCCCTTACCTGCTCACCACAGCTGTATCTCCAAGCAACCCCCATCCTCCCCAAAACCCCTTCCCCATAACCCCAGCACACATTAGTCCTGGATTCCAGCAGCCCTGAGCTTACTCTAGCCCCCGTCAAACCACCTGGGACCCTGAGGCTCTTTTGGTCCTGGGTTCTTACACACTCCCTTATTCCATGTCTGGTGTCTGCTCCAACAGGAAAAGCAAATCAGACCAAATCAAACTCATCCAGATGGCTCAAAAGCCTTCATCCCTGACCTCTTTTGCTGTCTCACCAACACTTACCCCTTGGGAGCAGTAGGGCTTGGTTGTGGGATCCCCTGAAGGACTGACAGGCTGAGGAGGGGCTTGCTTGGGCCACACACTGCCATGCCAGAGCCTACGGATGCTTTATGGGATGTGCCCATCAGGGAGCCAGTAGAGAGACCACAAAACTCATTGTCACTGGGGCCACAGAGTGGCTCTCCAGGGACAGTAGGTCAGGGCAGAGCCCGAGAAGAGCCCCCAGGTCAGGAAGTTTTTATGGTTGCCCAGCCCTGTGAGCACTTTCATGTGCACATCCGACTCAGCACAGCTGTCCAGGCCACAGAGAAAGAAACATCCACTGCTTCCATGATAAACCCGAAGTTACTCTTAACATTGCCTTATCCCCAGTAACCAAGGGCCAGGAATTCCACGATTTTCTGTGGAAAAAAACCCAACATATCCATCCCATCTACATTAAAAACAAGGCGCCTCCTTCCAGCCCCACAACGTGCCTTGTTGGCAATGGCAGAGAACTCCCTGTTCCAAGTACGAGACCAGCTCCAAGCCTGCAACAAGACAGGGAAGCCAGAATATTTCCAGGTTTACGTTTCAATCCCTCCCTTCTCTGCCCTGACAACATCCCGCACAGGCGCGTTCCTCGCCTGCCTCCACCTTCCCCAGGATGGGCTCCCTGTTCACAGCACTGCGGGGGTTATTTTAGCCTCTAAGCCCCCATTTCAATTTTGGCCTAATGCTGCCATCACCTCCCTTCTGCTGAGACAAAAGCCATTTATTGACTACTCTGATACACCTCCAATAGAGTTGGATCCTTATCTGGAATCTACTGCGCTGCCTGGATGGACCAGGAGCAGAGAACTCCAAATTTTTATGGAGGCAGGAGTGTATTACAGTCCAAACAGCCAAGCTGGAAACAAACAGGGAAAGCCAAAGCAAACCTGAGCCTGCCACACCTGGGGCAAAAACACCCAGGGCCAGATTTTGGAAGTACAAAAGGATCTGCAAGAAAACTAAGCACAGCTTGTACTGGGAGGCACAGGTTTGGTTCACCCAGGAGATCAGGGTCTCAGATGGGAGAGCACCCATAAGCATCCAACACTGGGACTTGGCACAAGCTCCAAGGAGGATTTCTGCCAAGGAAACTGTGAGCCGTGGCCTGCTCTGCCCAGAGCTCCTTCCCCAGCTGCCCCACGGTCACCCTGACCCAGGGCCAGAGGACCCAACCAAAGGCACTGGACTGGTGGGGGATGCCCAGGAGGCAGCAGGGCGAAGCCACCAGTGAGAGAGCAGCACAAGAGGGAATCCAGCCCGGGCTGTGAGCGTAGGGGGGTTAAGCAAATAAATAAATAGGGCAGGACTCTGATCTGACACGCCGAGCACCCGCTTGGGCAGCCTCCAGCAGCCCTGCTCACCTGGGGCTCCCAGGAGGGGTGCAAAGCCTCCTTGATGCTGGGAACCCACAAATTCCCAGGAAGCATAGGGGAAAAGGATACGGCAGGGAATAAATCCCCCCTTTTTCCTACCTTCCCACCCACAAAGCTTCCCAAAAAGCCCCCAGCCTGCTGCCAGCCCAGGGCGCGGGGAGCCCCGTCTCCGCCTGCGCCCCACTCCCGCGGGCTCTGGATCGCCTCGTTCTGCCAGTTCTTTGCACCTTATTTGACTGCTGAAGGGAGAATCAAACAAAGCAGCCAGCCAGATCTCCTATCAAGTTCTTTCTTGCACCGTAAATCTCACAGCCTCGATGCTTTGCAACTCAACCGCTCCGAAAAGGGCGTTAAGCAACACATATGGGAGCAGCTCCAGAGTTTCCAGAAAAAAAACTGGGGTTCAGCTGCCAGCCTGCTGGGAAGTCCCATGGGAAAAGTGGGGTCCAGAGAAGCACCTCAGTGCTAAGGGCAGCGCTGAAAAGGTTTCCTGGAAGAGGGCGAAGAGGGCAAAGATGGGAGGAAGGGCATAAAGCAGTTATTTATTTATTTCCTGCATGTGTGTGCAAGACTACTTCACCTACGGTTATGCAAAAGAAAGGCAGAGGCGATTTAAAAATTAATAAATTAAAATTTAAAAAAATAAAAGCGAAGTTTTACTAAACTATGAAGATAGGGAGATTTAAGCCTTAGAGCGTTTCTTTCTCCCTCCTGCTTTCTCTCCATTTTTCCCCCCTTGCAAGTGAAAAAAAAAAAAAAAAAAAAAAAAAGGTAAAGAAACTGGAGAGTTTTGGAAGGAACAAATCCGCCTCTGTGGACTGGGTTTCCCCTCCCCCAACAAAAACAAGCACTCAGGGCTTGAAGGAATTTGCAGGCAGAGATCTGCCAAAAACATTGTGAAAAACTATGGGGGATTCATTGGAAACAGATGGCGTTTTCAGCTGTAATTCTGAAATTCTCCCCTTTTCTGACACAATACAAACATCGGGGCCGGGGGCGGCGGGGGGGCCGAGCCCCGCGGCGGCTGCGAGCGGCCGGCCCGGGGGTGCCGATGCTCGCGGGACCATTTGGTTGCCATCCCTCCCTCGGACAGCACAACACACCGGGCCCAGCCAGGGCAGGGTTTCCAAGCAAACCAGGGTGCCGAGCCCCCCCAGAGCCGCAGGGCGGCGAGGGAGAAGGGGCGGTGAGGGAGAAGGGGCGGCCGCCCGCAGCGCCCGCGCATCCCCCGCCCGCCCAGGTGCGCCCCGCTGCCCGTGCGGCCCCCGGACCCCACACCGACCCCAAATCACACCGCAGTGACCCCCCCGAGCCTCTCCGCCACCCTCCCGGCTCTGCCCTCCGCCGAGGGGAGCGGGACCCCACTGCTTTCACGGCAGAAATTTACACGGGGGTGTTCATGTGTGGGTCCCCCCACCAGCAGTGTGCCCCCGGTGCCTTTCGCGGCAGCCGGGGAGGGGAGGACAAGGTAACCCGGCGCTGTCAGGAACACCTCCCGGCTGCCTTGGCCGCTTTGATTTCCACCATCTCCTTCCTTGTGGGATGAGGAGCGGGGAGACAAAGAAGATGAGGTCAAGGAAAAACACCCACCGCGACTGCTCGGGGAACGGGGAATTGGGGGTGCGCGCACCAAAACTGAGCCCCGCTTGCTTATTTTAAACATGTGGCAAACTGCTGCGAGGAGAGGGAGAGGGAAAGAGGCCCAGGGACAGGGGAACGGGGGCGGCGATCCAAGGGCTGCCAGAAACACAAGGAAAAAGTCTGCAAAATAAAGAGGCTGTTCCTTACCTGAAGGGAAGATGCAGAGAAAGACAGGGAGGATTTGGAAAAGTCCCAGGGCTGTGGATCCTGCCCCTCTCCCCATACCCATCCATCCAGCTCGAGCTTTAACCACTATCCTCTCCCTGGAAGAAGAGTTTAAAAAGGAGAAGAAAAAAAAAAAAAAAAAAAAAAAAAAAAAGGAGAAAGGAGGAGGGGAAGAGGGTGGAAAAAAAAAAGGGAAAAATAAATCAGTCGAAAGAACTTGGGGGGAAAAAAATTAAATCAAAAGCCCCGCATGGCTCCGCGGAGCGCGGTAGGCACGGGCGGCCCCAGCTCCGGGCTCCGCACTGAAAGATTACACAGACTTTTTCTCCTTCTCCTCCTCTCCGTCCCCTCCCATTACAACCCAGCCCCGGCCATCAATCATCCCGCTGCCTCCCAATGCCTGCATCCTGGTCTGCGCCTCCTCCTCCGGGCGCGCCCGCCTCCCCGGCCATGCTGAGGGAAGGGGCGGGAGCGGCGCGGCCATGGGAGCGCGGCCGTGAGGGAGCGCGGCCGTGAGGGAGCGGGCGCGGGAGCTTGTGGCTGTGCATGGAGCCACCAAGCTCTGCCGTGCCCCGGGGAAGGCGGTGCTCCCACGGAGGATGGGTAGTGGGAAGGGTTCTCGATGTCTGCGACTCATCGCAGGTCTTGGCGGTTTTGAGAGGGGGGCTTCCTCCCACCCCGTCAACCCCACTGTGCCTTCGTGCCCCTCTCCCATGGGCCTACCAAGAGCTCTTTGGATCCCCCAAAAATAGGCAGTTTGGGGTAAAGGGGCTGTCGTGCAGCAGAGGAGGGAAACTGAGGCAGGGGGGCTTTAGGCAGCTGGTGCAGCGACACTGAAGTCTCCAGACTGCTGGGGGATGATGTTCCCCCAGCACATGGAGCTCCTCCATGTCTTCCCAGCCCTGGCACCATGGTTGGTGAGAGTTTCACAACAGTTCCAGGTCATTCACCTGCACCTGTGCTGGCACTGGCAGCGGTGAAGTAACCCCAGGTGACTCAGAAACTGAAAGTCTCATTCATAGATCCTTATCATTAGACTGGCACTCCTTACATAGGGGCACGGCTGTCAGGTACCCCAGATCCAGCTGCCAGCCCACCAAGGACTGATGGAGATGAATAACAAAACCTTCACTGTCTCAGGACCTCCACCACGGCCTCTTCTGCACCCCCAGCCCACTATAGGCCTGGATATTCAGCTTTCACTGGGGGAAAGTCTCACCAGTTTTGTTGGTTGTCCCGAGATCTCACTTTTAAGCCTCTCTTAGAGACCCTCTGTGCAGTCCCACACCAACCCTGGGAGAGCCCTGCCTGCTCACAGAGATCAGATGGAGCAGCAGCTGGGAACACACAGGCGTTTGCTGCTGGGTTTCAGGATCCTGCTCTTCTCTTCCTCCTGCAATGCCACAGCGTGTGGAGGTGAGCAGATTGCATCTGCATCCCCACCGTCCCAGAGGTCTGTGCCACCCATGAGAGGGCCGGGCCAGGAGGAAGACATGCACTTAGCTTGGATCTCTTAAAAATTTCCCTTGAGGGATGTTTTAGCCACAGTGAACTAACACCACTTCTGAATGAGGGTGCCCACGGGTGTAGGCTTTAATAACTTCCCTGTTTTGGGTCATTAGCTCTCCTTTGATGGCGTGTCCCCTTGCCATCCTGATGTTTAATCTCCTTTCTTTTGGGGTTATTATACAAAGAATAAAAGGATGCTGGTTGTTCTACACCACCCTTCTCCCAACTCTGTAAGACCATGCATCTTTCCTCCTGCAGGCTGGTGTAGGCTGGGATTCTCCTTGACATTTCTTCTAATTATACTTGGAAACCTCCTCTTCCAGCTCATAAACATCCTTAAGGATGCTTTTTCAAGTGACCAGGGCTTAAAGTCTCTAACGAGTTTGTCATCTCCCTGTCATTGATTCAACCTGTGATCTAGTACAACACATCCCATAGAAAGAGGAAGAGAAGATGGGAATAAATATCCAAAAAGCAAAGATATCTTTAAACTCCTATCTATTTCTCCATGAGGGGAGTGAGCCCCCATGCCTTCAAATGAAGGAGGAGCTTCTCTAGGGCTTTATCCAGGCTGCAACAGGAATTAAAGCACTGCAGCTTTTCCATCTGGGACCCAGATGGGATCCAAAAATCCTGTGGCCTTGCCTGCCTAACGGAATATCTGTCTTGGAATATATGGTCCCAAAGCTGCACCCAGACGGTGTCCACTAAAGTCAGAGGGATCTCTGTGTGCAGAGGAGCTGCCAGAGTGGGCAGAGCTGGGCAGGAGATGAAAGCTGGCAGGCCGGATCCAGACCTGTAGCAGAGGCAGTGTGGGAGGAACGCCGACTCGAAGCACCTCTTTGTGGGGGATGTCAAACAGGGGCAAATATGTCCAAACCCTGCCAGCTGCTCCTACCACCCAAGAAGAAATGCCTGCTGATGGGATGTGTAGGCAGCTGGAGCTGGAAGGGGCCTGGGGGGAGGAGAGAGGGTCTGTGAGCTGGGGAGAGCCCAGGAAAGGGCGGGGGGAGATCCAGGGAATGGAGTTCCAGACCTCAAATCCCTTCCTCTTGCTCCCACCCTCTCCTCTTGCAATGCAACTTTTGCTTTTATTTCAAAATGAAAAACATCATTTCTGCTGTTATCCTCACTGATGACATTTAACATGATCTGTTTAACTAAAAAAAAAAAAAAAAAATCCATCTGAATTAGGAACTTTTAAAACCCAGCTGTTAAATAGCTGCTGCGAGGCTGCTTTGATGGTTTGACCTAAAGCAGCACTTTGGTATTGCCCTTTTGGGGCAGGCTGACACATGGCAACGATAGCCTGGAATCCAGTCTGAGGCATTACAGTTAAAATAAGACCCTTGATGGAAATTCTGCCTTTGGTGTAGGGAAAACTGTGCTGCCATAAAGCAACGGTCGGATGCCCCTGGCTCCAGTTTGTAAAAATTTCTCCTTGATTTTGCTCCGTTGCATCATGCATTGCAAATGGGATTGCTGTTCTTGGCACCCATCAAAGCAGCGGATTTCGCTGGAGAAAACAACAGATGTGTCCAAACCATAACTTCAGGGAGGAAAAGGCCCCAAATAAGGTGTGTTTCTGAAATCCTGCTCCCCCTTACACGTTTTTGAAATAAACATCATCTTTCTGTTTAGCTGAATCAAAGATCTGGACTTTAAGTCGCCTACTGAACCAGAGGCTGTGTGAAATTCGGATCTCTGCACTGCTTAACGGGGATAGCTAGGCTTGGAAATGTGGAGACTGTGTTTCCCCCAATTTCTTTCCTTCTCAAAGCTCATCCAGGACTCCCTGTTCAGGCAGCGTTGAGCCCGCTGCTCCTTGCAAACAGAATGTGGGAAACCACCCACCACTGAAATGCAACCACTGCAGCAGCTCAGCTCCGGGGCACAGGCACCTCCGTGGTCATCTGCGCGGTGATTGCCGTGTTTGGTGTCACTGTGGAGGGCTGACATGCAAATCACAGCCTTCTCCGAGGTGTTTGCAGGATGCTGGAGGAGTCACATATCCCATGGGACACTCAGCTGGGCTGAACTTTCCTTTTCTCTGCCCTGCATGGCTGTGAGCTTCAGTGGGGCTGAGTGAATGTGGCTGGTTTGAACCCAGAGCTTTGCAGATGAGGGCTCCCCTTACAGCCTTCCTAATGCAATCATTCACTACCTGTAATTATATGGCTAAAATAGTAAACATGGGTATTTCTGAGGGCTGCAACTGGTAGTTAGAGGAATGGATGTTGGGGCTCCTGGTCTGCTCCTGACTCTTCCATGAACTTTCTGTGTGGCCACTTTTCACACCACTATCTCCACACTTGTGCCTTTGCCTGCTCTGCCTCAGGGCACAGTGTTCAACTCGTGGCCTGTCTGGGATAAGCCATAATCACTCCTGCAGGAAGCTAATCCTGAAATGCTCTGCAGGGATCTGTGTGTGTTTGGGGTGAGCAGCAAAAAGCAAGCTGCTCCTTAAGGGAGGAAGAAAGGAAGTTGGAATGGAAACCCCCAAGTTGTTGTCTGGAGAGGTTTGACAACTGATCCTTTTCAAAATGTTTGTGGAAATGAAAGCAAACACTTATGTGCTGAACCATTCCCTTACTAAAGAAAAAAACCCCTCTGAATAAGAACCAAAAATACCTCAACATCTTTATGCAGTAACAGCCACCTCTGATATCTGCAATTAATTTTAAAGACCTTCCTTTTACTCAATATTCCATTTTTTATCATTTTACAGTTTCCCTGGCTGACCAAGCAGACACTCTCCCTGAGCTGTGCACCCAAAGCTGCAGAATATGCATCTAAATCCCCTTCCCTACCAATGTTTCCTTGCAGGTAGAGCAGGAAAATGTTCCCCCAAGATCTCTTTAGTGCCCTGCACTGAACTTTGGCATTAGCTGGATGGGACAGGCAGAGGGGATGGCACAAAGCTGGGCTTTGAAGAGCGACCCACCTCTGTAGCAAAGTGCATAGAGAAGTTTGTTGCTTTATCTAAACCCTCCTTTCCACAGCTGCCCCTGTGAACATCACCAACCTGTCTGTGTAATAAGAAGCCAATTGTGAAAGGTGGGAAAAAATACAGCTTTGTGCCACTAGCAAATGAAATGTAAGAACTCTTTGTTGACCTGCATCTTTGCATCTGCAGATTAACTGATTATCAGCAGCCCCCACTGAAGTCACAGTGGGTAATCTCTCCTCAAATTGTTTGCTCCAAACCCACAGCCATAAAAATCACCTCTGAATGCTGAAAAGCAGCTAAGCTGCACAAGGGGAAGGGAAGATGGGCTGGTGGAAAACTTCCACTCTCACCCATGACAGAAAGCAAAACAAGCAGAGATATTTTAAGGCAAATAGAGTTCATCACAAAATCTTTTTTTTTTTTTTTTTAACTCGTAGCATTCATTTGTGTCTCTCCTTTTCCCTTATTGCAAAGCCCTGGGGGGGCGGGGGGGGCGGGGGCAGTGAGGCCTAATTCCTACACATGGGAGTTTGTAACCATCCCTTGTTCAGCAGTGTTTGGAGGGTTGGCTGGAATTCACCATCTGTATATTTAATTCTCTGCAGGGAGTTGGTCTTCCTGGCCCAGTCTCCCCTTTGGGGTAGATATCAAGCAATATCTCTGTAGTGTATCTTCTTCACATCTGGGCTCCCCTCTAAGCAAAAATAGAAGATGGGCTGGGAGGTTCCCAAGAACAAGTTCAAATGGCCAAATGTCAGCTCAGCAGAAAAGATGGATAAGTCTGAACTGCCAGAAAATGATCAGAATCATAGAATCACAGAATAGTTGGAGTTGGAAGGGGCCTTAAAGATCATCTAGTTTTGATCCCCCTGCCATGGGCAGGGACACCAGAAGAATTGCAGAGAACTGGGTATTTATCAGCAGAGACTGAAGCCAGTCTGTGTGATGGGACAGTCTTTCCCTGCTGCTTTTAAAAGCTCCTGACATCTCGAGAAAGTGCAAACATAGCTTGTTAATTCCCCTCCTCTGACTGACAGGTCAGCTAAGGACATCTCCTCGATCCTATTTAAAGGTGGGAGATGGCAGCGAGTATTTGCAAGTCTACATCTGCAGCCCTTTGAGCAAGGGGTGTTTGAAGGATCCTCTGGAAAAAGCTCTGTGAAACCCAATCACCCAGGTCTCCTTCTGTCAATTCCTGACAGCAGTGGCCAGAAATACAACCCAACACAGGATGCCTTTCCTGTGTTCTCAGTTGTGAAGCACTGAGTGACAGTGACCTCAGCTGATTTAAAACTTTGTCCTGAATATCTGAGAAAGAGACATTCCTTCTTATGGGGGAAAAAGCCCTAAACCTAAACAACTTTAATCCAGCACTTCTGTAGGCATTTTGGCAAAGGAAAATGGGAGTTTTTGTGGAGGGGAAGCATCTTGGAGTTGGCACCAGCAGTCCTCCCGGGTGTGCCTGGCTCGGGGCTGGGCTGGGCTGGGCTGGGTTGGGGTTGGGCTGCGATTAAGGCTGGGACTGGGGCTAGAGCTGGGACTAGGGCAGGGTTGGAGCTGAGCTGGGACTGCGGTGAAGTAGGCTGGTACTGGGCTGGACTGGGATTGGGCTGGGCCGGGGCTGCGGCCCCACTGGGTGGTGCTGTTATCCCTGCGCCGCCTGCAAAAGTATCCAGTTTATAAAATAAATGCAATCCAACGCCGCCTTAAACCACATGACATAACAGCAGCTTGCGAGCTCCCATTAAAATCTCAATTTGGGGAAATTGATTCTACCTCTGAGCAATTGCGATGCAATTACTCCAACAGGCAGCAATCAAGAATCACATCAAAACAACACCAAACTTTCATCTCCTGCCACGCAACCACCACCACAACAAAAAGCACCTGTCTTGCAAATGCAGCCCCGTTTCCATAAATATATATAATTTTTATAAAGGGCAACGTGCATGTCCCAGAGTGGAAGCTTGGGCAGGGGCTGCTCTAGCTGGTGAGTCTGAGCTGTCTTATCTAGGGGCTGCATTCTGTCCCCCCCTCTGGAGGAGGTTTTGGGCTATTTAGGCACTCAGAACATCAGGAACGAAGTGGCTGCCCCTGCCGTGCCACGCTCCAGCTGCCCATCCTCTCCCTGCACACAGATGTGCCCATGCCAGCCGTGTGCCACATCTGCCCAGCTGTCACCCCCCGCCTTCCTTCCCTCGGAGCTCCTAAGCCCCCCAAGCACTTTGCAACCAGGGGAGCTCAGGGAAAGCTTTGTGTCCCCGCTCCGCTCTGGATAACCGCGATCAGCCCCGGGATGAGCTATCCAAGGGAAAGGGGGAAATATTGGGGAGGATGTTTACAGTTCTCATCAGTGGTCTGCAAGGAATTACTCGACTGACTTAGCGCAGCAGGGAGCAGCTTTAGTGGCAACCATCAGAAGGGAGGATAAATGAATAACCTCATGCATGCCAGCTAGCGCCGAGCCGGGCAGGGAGCGCTGGGCAGGGGAAGCGGGAAGAATCGAGGTTCCTTATAAAAACGGGGAGGGTGGGGGGAGCCAGGAGGAGACCGAGAGCCTCAACAGGTTCGGAGGAGGAAGGGCCATGCAGGGAGCCGGGGGACATGCGGCCGGGGGGCCCCCAGCCCCCGCCCCGCTTACCTTGGCGGCCGCATCAGCCTCTCCAGCCCCGCGGGGGTCGGTGCAGGCAGCGGCGGCTTGTTTTATATATATATATATCTACTTTTTTTTTTTTTCCAGGAGGGGTAAATAAAACAAAAATAAAAAACTGAATACAATAAACCCCAAGCGAAATAAAATAATAAAAGCCCCCAAGGGTCGAAGTGGGGGTGGCGGGGGGGTGGAGGCCGAGGGGCGCGGGCAGCCCCCCGCCCTGCGGGCAGCCCCGGCGGGGTGCAGGCGGCCTCGCTCAGCGGGACGCGGGGAGCCGCATCGCCCTCCCGGAGCATGTGAGAGGCAGCGGAGGAGATAGAGCCAGATAGGGAGGTCCCCTCCCTCCTCCCTCCTTCTCTTCTCCCTCCTCCCTCCTTCCCTCCGCACACGCTGAGCAGCGCCGTTCGCAAGGAGCGGCGGAGGGAGGGAGGGATGGAGGGAAGGAGGGAGGGAGGGAGGCGCAGCCCCGGCCCCGCGGAGGGGGCTGGGGGTCTCCGCTGAAACACCCCGACCCCCAGCACCCCCTCTCCGCCTACCGGCACACAGGGCTGGGGACGTGGAGGAGGATTTCAGGGTTTTCCCAGAGAGGTGGGGATGCTCCACCTGCAGCAGGAGGGGATGAAGGGGAAGTGGGGTTTGGGGGGCATCCCCCCTCTCCAGCCCCTGGGGTGTGTGTAGGTGCTGAGAGCATCTTTACATTGATAAGGGATTGTGTCTAAGACTGGACTGGGGGCGGGAGGAGG
Organism: Oenanthe melanoleuca; assembly: GCF_029582105.1. NCBI lineage: Eukaryota > Metazoa > Chordata > Aves > Passeriformes > Muscicapidae > Oenanthe > Oenanthe melanoleuca. The sequence goes on from NC_079344.1 coordinate 12,048,551, forward strand.
ATCCTCAGCAGGACTGTGTGGTGGGGAAGGGATGGAGACCCCAGGCTGCTCTAAGAGCCCCTCAGTGTAGTTGCCCACCCCAGCTGTCCCTGCACCCAGCATTGCCGAGAGCTGGGCAGTGTGGCAGCTCGGCCCCAAGTCTCCCCACCACTCCTGGGGTGAGTACCCATCTCCCAGAGAAGCCTGTGGGGGCTGGTTTTGGCATGCACGGTACCAGGGCGATGGGAAAGCTCTGGGTGCCGGGCTGTGCCAACCAAAGTGTCAGACACACAATTAATTACTGCAGCCCCAGAGCCACAAACACTAAATATGCTGTCGCTGTAGTGCATGGATAATAGCAGCCCTTTGCAAAGTGTTTCTTTCTCCCCTTTCTCCTCTGTGTGCAAGAGACAGCGACTGCAGAGAGCACACAGCAGCTCTCCAATGCTTGATTAAGTCAGCACTGAAGACAAAATGTGCCTGTACAGCTCAGGCTTAAGAAGGGATTTGAGTGTGTGTAAGGTACAAATTAGAAAATGGATGTGATTTAATCACAACAAATCTAAACAGCCCTGCTACAGAAACCTTGCCATCAAAGAGGGCTTTCTCTGAAATGTGGACACAGTGAGTGTATAGTTCTGACAAAGGAATAACGTGTTTGGGGATGAGTTATTAAAGTAGGAACAGAGAGAAGACTGGGGAAAGCCTGATGTATACCAGATAAGTTATCAGTTATAGAAGGAACGGCTTCCTTCCGTAATAATTATTTGCAAATCAGTCGTTAGTTCTGGATACTGTGGTGTCTGGACCCCACAGCAGAGACAGAGCAGCTTCTGTCAGGCTTGGGATGATGCACAGACAGGAAACCAGGCACAGACCCTGCCTGGGAGAAGGTAAACTGCTTGTTCAGGGGAGCCCAAGTGAATGCAGCAGACAAAGAGGAGGGGGGAGAAGCGATGGCAAGCCCAGGCCTTCCTGCAGGTGTGCACAGTGGGTCGGGCACGAGTCCCAGGCTATAAAATACCCAACACTGGAGTGTTACTAATCCCAGCTCTTGGGGACTGTGCCCCTGTGGGCTGGGGGGCATTGCCACCGCAACCACAGCAGCTTCACTGTGCTGGGGAAGGGCTTCCCTGAGAAGACAAAGCACAGGACAGAAGAATGCTAATGCACAGGGCGCTGAGGTGCCTTGGTAACAGCAGCAGAGCATTGCAGCAAGTTGGTGCTGAGCCCAGGCCCTGTTGGGAAGCAGGAGCCCCGAATTGGGGAGGCTCCAGCAAAGCACAGCTGCATTCATGGGAACCCTCAGAAGTCTCCGCTGGCCACTTCCCCCAGCTCTTATCAGCCCGCCCGTTAATCTTTGGCATCACTACAGGAGTTGGCACCTCCAGTTCCAGGTGCAAGGTGCACGTCTTTGACCTTGCCATTTCCTCCATAAACACCCTGCAAGGTGTAGGAGCAGCAACGGCCCTCCATGGGCACCTTCTGCATGAGCTTCACCCCTGTGGTGAAGCAGCACCCAGCTGGCAGGGCACTGGTGGGGATGGCTGCAGGTCCTGGGGCAAGAGAACGACTCCTTGGAGGGTCAAATCCTTGCAGGGAAACTCCAGGAGTACTGATGTAGATTTGGTCTCCTTGTGTAAAGTACAGTCAGGTTAAAACTAGATCCAGCATATTCAGATTTCCCTTTTCTTAGCTTGTCTGGTGAACCCTCAGTTCAGTGCCTGTGACCAGTTTCTTAGTCCTGGACTGTGCAGGGATCTTCCTGGCCACAAACCAAACAAAGCAAATAGTGCCAGTAGAGTTTGTCCTTCCAGGTATGATTAAAACAGCACAAGTGAACTGGCAGTTAAAGGAGGAGCTTGGCCATGGGAAAAGGGGAACGATAGCACGAGACCCATTATCAGGAGGCAGATGCTGTTCTGAGATGCAGGAGGGCTCAGGTGACTGGGGGAATATTGATGGGTTGGGACATGCTGTAGAATCATAGAATGGTTTGGGCTGGAAGGGACCTTAAAGATCATCCAATCCAATCCCCTTGCCTTGGCTCACTCACTGACACTGATGGAAATCAAGAGTTTGTGGGCATCACCAGGCTGACATGCAGGTGCAACCGAGAGCATGAGGCACACGAGCTTTTCATCTGCCATTTCCATCCATGCATGAGGATTGCCTAAACCTATTATTTTGAAGGCATTTTCCATGCTGCAGCTATCTTCCTTGACCTCTAAAAGATCTGGCTGATCCTGATCTCAAGATGAAAGATTGCCACCTCACGGGCTGTGAACACCCGTCTGTGAGATTAGGCCCTGAATTATTAATACAATCAATGACTACCTCTTTTCATCCTGGAAGAGGCACAAAGGAAAGCTACAGGGGCCCTGAAAGGGAGGGAGGATTCTCGAGCAAGGGGGAAGAAGTCACCAGTGGAAACTGGTTTTCTTTGGGTGGAAACGCCTCCTGTGTCTGCTTTATTTTGGAGGCAGGAACAATGGCACCATTCAGGAGGTGACAACCCAGCTGTGTTGGTAGGGCTGATGGTGGCACTGGGAAACCTCCCATAGGGACTGTGTCCCCAAGGGAAAGCATCCTTCATTCTAGCCCCTTTCCTGCATTCAGTGCATCATGGGCTGCACTAAAATGGGGGCCCAAAAAGCCTGAACTGCAGAGCTAAAGCATGTGGAGCCACCAAGGAGAGGAGGAGCTGGGGAGCAGGGGCATGTGTTCATCCTTCCAGTGCCACAAAACACCAACACCAGCACTCACAGGTGAGACCTGACCTGCAGGCAGGTGACAGTGTTTTGTGGGGTGCGTGGTGGGGTTTCTTCACCATGGGAAGGATGTGGAATCACCAGACTGGAGTGAGGGATGGGCTGCAAGGCCATGCTTTTGCTGCCTGGAGCACAGTAACCTTCCCTTTCCCCTCTTCCTGTGGAGGCTTCAGTGTGGAGGTGTTGTGACCATGTGCTGCTGGGTCTATGTCCTGATCTTTTCCTTGGCTTGAGCATGACCAACCTATTTGGGACATTTTGGGGATATAGGTTCCTTTCTCCTTTCCCTTTTGCATTTGGGAGGAAGATACCATGGCCCTGTCCTCATCAAGGACCAGAGAAAACTCCCCAGTTCTGAGCCCCACATTGAAAAAGCTAGTTGGAAACAAAAAATAAAATACTATCTTCACTCCATTTTTCAAGAGGTTTAAAAAAAATTATTGTGCTAGTGAAGCTATTTTTTCTGGGTAGATAATGTAAAGCATTGCTTCAGTGCTGGCCAAAATGTCTGAGAAACATTTTTTTCCCCTCTTTTTCATTAAAGTTCATATTAACATTGCAAATAAGATAAGAAAAGAAATGTTCAGTTACAATTATGTAGCACTTTGTGATCACAAACAGATTCTGTAATCCCTACTCAGGGGGTTTCAGAGCTGAATTTAGCTTATTTCAGAGTACAAAGTTGAGCTCAGCCAAGACTCCTCTCCTACTCTGTATGATCCTCATCTGTGCTCTGGTCACACAAGGGACTCATGGCAAGCCAGGCTGCACACCCAACATCTCACAGATGCATCAGCTGCCCTGGCTGGGGACCAAACCTCCTTTTTGCCTATGCAGCTATTTATTAATATTTATTAATATTCTTCTACCTATTAGTTTTAAATTGATGCTTGCTTCAAGCACCAAAACCTGGTACTGGCTCAGCTGCAGCTGCTGATGGGCTCATTCCCTGAGCTGTGAAGCTCTTCACTGTGGCTGAAAGTGAGCATTGATGAGCTCTGACCTGGCCAGTGTTATCCTCTCCTAAGAAGGGCCATGGCCCATGGGCAAAGGCAGCATCCTGAGCAGGTGGAAATATTTCTCCTCCCTCACCTATGCTTCTAAACTGTCTGACCTTAAAGTATTTGCAGCAGGCATGGGAGTAGTCCCTTGGGTTCAGCATGGCCATTCTGTGTTTAAATTTAGGCATGAGTTGAAATACCTGACTGAGAGCCTTGGAGTGACATTTACAGTAGAGCAACCCCTGGCACTTAATGGAGCAACGCAATCCACAGCGAATGTGAAATTCAGTCCAGGCTGTGTGTGGATAAAGCTACAGAGACAGAGAGATGGACAGGAGTCAAGTGCATCAGGGCTTCTGGAGAGCAGCCCCAGCTGCTCATGGCTTCTGCTGTCATTCCTTGACTTTATGTCACGAGATGGAAAGAGCAGAGGATGGAAGGTCAGCGGCAAGAGGATGCCCTCTCCACAAAAATAGTCCTTTGCTGTGCTACAGGGCTCTACTTCCATTTCCAGGCAGCTGTTAGAGAAACATTTTTACATCATTATGTCTCCTAGAGCGATCCACGAAGAGTAGCTTAGGGAGGCATTAGGGTTTTATGTGAGTTTAGGCTGCAGTTTGCAGAAGTGCTTTGTTCCTAAAATGCTGATTAGGTTTGCTGCAGACACTGGTGTGTTAGAGTCAAGTCTGGCTGGAAGGTGAGTAAAAAGTCACCTGCCAAGCACTTTGGAGATCTTTAGGCCTCCCCAGATAATTCACTTCCTTCAAGTGACTCATGCAGGACACCACCAGAAGAGTCTCCAGTTCAGAAAGCTGCCTCTGGAGAGTGAGTGTGAGGTAAAATTAAATTAAATAGAAAAATTCAGCTGAGGATTTTGGGGTTGTTATGGAGAGACAGTGTTAACTTCAACATCAATCACTAGAAATAAAGACTAATGGAGGTCTGAGCTCCAAAAAGCAAAGGAGCAGTGTGGAGGGTCTCAATACCAACAAAATGGCAGGAAGACCCTGAAGAAGCATTAAATAATTAATACAAATATCTGAAGGCACCTTAGACCTTCCTCCCTGTTTCTGTGCATTGCAGGGAGATTAGCCAAGCATCCCAAACCCTTCTGCCCCACCGTGCAGGGCTGGTGTCCCCCCTCCCCAGGACCAGCCACCCTCCCCTGCCTCACTATCCCTCCTGCTCCGCTCCAGCGCCTCCTCACCGGGGGAATACAAATTGGGCAGCACTGAAGCATATGGAGGGGAAGAATGCTCAGCTGTGAATTTCGGGGATGGGTATTATACAAACCCAGCCACCAGCACGTCACCTTTTCAAAGGCTTCAAATCCGCTACAAATTGCTTCTGAATGACAATGGGAATTTCTCGCCCTTCACAAAGCCCCTCGTATTAGCATCTTTATTGGAATAAACTAGCTAATTTCTGCAGTGGAAGGGCAGGTCTGGAGAATCCGTAATTCTAATTAGATGGATATTCATCAGCACCCTGATGCTGGCGGGGTGTCTGGTCCAGGAGGGGCTGCCAGCTGCCCAAGTGTGGGTCAGACAAAGGGAAGGGGAGCGTTCAGTCCCTGGGGCCAGCAGCAGAGCAGGACATTGCAGGGACCGAGGGCTCCTTGTAATCCTCAATTTGTTCTTTGTGCCATTTGTTAATTCCCAGGCACAGGGTGGGGAGCCTGTACCAGCAGGGATAATGATAAATCTGTGCCCTTCACTGTCTGTCAGGTCCTTGTATTGGCAAATAAACCTACAGCTAAGCCAGGCTGGCTGAGTGTGGCTTGAGTGAAACCCTTTAGGAGGAGAAGGAGATTCTGTCTGTTTGTCCATTCTGTATGACTGCATAAGAGCTTGTCATTAAAATCAGCATTTTTCTTGGAGAATGGTTGTGGGATTTCTCCAAAGCAAGGGCTGGTGCCTTGCAGTTGGCAGTGGTACACAGATTGAATTTCTTCTTTGTTGCTATCAATAGATTCCATAAAGAGAAAGGAAAAAGAGAAAAGATAAGCAAAAGTCCATAAATATAAATACCCCAAAACTAAACCTCGATGGTTTTGCAGGGCAGCAGAGCTTATATCTCACTATGCATTGAAAATGTGAAGACTTGGGAGGGCTTCTCCTTGACACATGCTCCATGGAGCACTAATTAATTGGGCATTCACAGGGCAGCCAGCCTGGCTTATAGCCAGGATGGCTCAGGACTGTCCCAGCACTGTCCCCACAAAAATCCTGATCTATAACTCAGGTAGGTACCAGCTGTGCTGTAGTTACTGCACTGTTACCAAGGGGGAGAATGAGTGATGTGCCTTCCTGCCTGTAGCAGGTATCTTTAATCTCTGATCTGTTTGGCCAGAAGTGGCTCAGATCAGTTGAATTCAGTGACTCTCAATGTCAGCAGGGCAACATTTTCCCTTTGTTTTTATGTTAAACTCTTGGATTTAACCCATGGGGCATGGCTGTTCAGGAGCATTGAAGTCTCCACCGTGTCACTTGCAGGGGACAGATCCTTCAGATTTCGTTCTCTTACAAGGTCAGACTTGGTGGAGGAATGCTGAAAATGTCTCATCTCTGTGCTGAACAAACACAGCCTGAGGGCAAAGCAGGGCTAGTTTTGACACTGTCTGTCTAATTGTCAGAACAGTGAAGCCCCCCAGATGTGCAGCATCAGGGGCAAAGCTGGTGGCTCCAGAGTCCTTATAATTGCTGTGCCACTCCCTCCGTGCTGTGGACCAGGCAAAGCAGCAAGCCCGTGCCAGGCTGCTGTCCCCATGCTTCCCCCAGGGATAAACCTGTGCCTGTGGTGTCTCCTGAGAGCTGCTCACTGCCCTTCACACAGGCACCAAGCACCCAGTGTGCAAAACCACTCCTTTCTCTGCCCCCCACCTCTCCGAGGGTTAATGGAAACAGGAGATGGGCTGCCAAAATGCCAGTAAACAAGGCTCAGCTGCTGAGGGAGAGAAGGTCAAAGGACAAAAATGAGAACAAGTCTGTGCACAGCCCGGCGGCTGCTGCTGCCACCTGCCCCGGCCCCAGGATGGAAACTGCTGCTCGACTCTCCCTTCCTCCTGTTGAAGGTGTCATCCTTCATCCAGGCTCTGTTTGTATTTCAGTGGATTTGCCAGAGGCTTTCTTCTCCCCCAGACCAGTGGCTGAGGGTCCCATGGATGGAAATTGTCTCGTTCTGGGTTTTTCTGAGATGGAGCAGAAGGGCTCCTGCTGAGGAGGGGGTTTGACCCAAAACGTGCAGAGCAGTGAGGTTTGCTTCCCATTACCCCAAAACTGCCAGGCCACTCCCTGCCTGATGCAACACCTTACACAGGCAGATTGCAGAGCCTGAACCATGCTGCTACCTGCTTTGTGATCATGGGGGAGCCTTGCTGCAAACTTATTTATGCTGGAAAAAAATCATGTTTGAGAATATTTTCCCCAGCCATTGATAGGCAGCCACTGCTGGGGTGGGATGTGGAAGCCTTGATATAGGCTTTCCTATCTCTTGCTAGTGCCCCTATCCCAAGTATCAGCCATCTTTCAGCAGTGCTCTGGTGATGGGATTAACGTGCATTAGGAGGTTTTGTTCTCATCTCTCCCTGGGAGGATCAGATGCAGTGAAATATCTCATTTTGCTGGTTGCTTTTTGAAAAATGTGTGGTATGTGTTAATGTTAGAAAGGCAAGGTCAAAGGAACAGGACCACAGGACACAGGGCTGGAAAAACCCTTTTAGGGAAAGGATTTGGGTCCATGTTTTTGTAGATCTTTTTGCACTGTTTTAGGAGGAGTGCAGTTGTTTACCCCCAGCACATGTGCTGCAAGGCTGTTCCTGGGTCCCAACTGTTTTCTGGGAAGAAATGTGAAAGAAAAGCTGTGGATCTTGTGTCACTTGTCCTTCAACAAGAGAGCAAGCCCTGTGCCAACTCAGCATAAGCTCCATCTGCTGCACCTACAGGCATTATCCTGCCTTGGGAGGTTTCTGCTCTACTCAAGAAATACAAGTCATTGCTGATATTTATCCCAAAGTTTTTCATTGGCATTTTGGCTGGGGGAATGTGAATTTGAGTTTGAAAAGTTTCAGCAGAAATCAGCCCTGAAAAGAGACTTTCTTCAGTTTGTAGAGAACACTGATGGCATGGTTTATGAAGGATGTTGAGAGTAACAAATCCATGTGAGCAAGTTTAAACACCAAAAGCCATTTAGGCAGCATTGTTGCGTTGCTGTTGGCATCAGGTACAGCTGTTAACTGAGCCCTTTGATGGACAAAGTGTCAGTGACATCCCCATACCTCCTGCATGCTTGATCTGTGACCCATTTCTCTTGTGGGGCCAGTGCCTCCAGCTTGACCTGCTCAAGTCAGAGTCATCTCAGCCTGAAACTGCTCCTCATGTGGAAGCTGAAGTGGTTTAAGTCAGCTGCTTGGGGATAATTTATACCTCTAGCACACTAGAAGTGTAGAAATACACATTTGTATTTCTAGGCACTTCTAGTTTTGTGGGTATGGTACCAAGAGCTCTGGAGTATTCACATATTGCTTTTCTTGGATTTTCTCTCCTGAAGTTCATCCTCTTTCCTGGATCCCAGTAATGGATAGGTGTCTGAAGAGTGTTGCACCTTCCTCCAAGCAGATGTGACACAGCAACAACAGAGGTGACCACTGAGTGCGCCTGGGCCACACACCTGCCCTGTGGCTTGGAATGAGTCCCACACTGAATGGTACAAGTGGGAGGGTTATGAACCCTTCCAGGAAACAGATTTACAAAGGCAGGAGTGTTTTCCTGATACTGGAGTGAAATAGTGGTAGCAGGGGCAGAAACATTGTTTTAGTGGTGAAGAAAGCATTGTGTGGCCAATGCCAATACAGCGTGACCGGCTTCCTGGAAGAGCCTTGGAGTAATTTGTTTCCCTTTGGCTGCTGGCACCCTTTTCCATTCTGTTCCCTAGGGATTTAGCTGAGCTGGTGTGTTTTCAAAAGCCAAAAGGTCTCCAAACCCAATGTAGTTGTTGAATCAGAGGTACATTTGCCAGAAATGCCTGGACTCAAAGCTGACTGAGCTCTGGCAAGCCATCCTGGACCAGAGCTGTTGGCCCATCAGAGCAGCATGGATGGAGTGGGTGAGGTGCTGTGGTGGTATTGGTTAAAATTTTGGCTGCCAGGCTGGAGTGGGAAGGCACAGGTTATGTTTTAGGAGGGATGAGTCTTCTCTCCCCAAGGCATGAGTGTTGCTGGCTCCAGCTCCCTCATGCTGAAAGTTTTAAAGGTTTGACTGCACACAGAATATTAGAATATCCTGAGTTGGAAAGGATCCACAAAGATCATTGAGTCCAGCTCCTGGGACATGGGATACTTGACAGGCACCCCTGGACATGAATATTGAACAGAGCCTTCTCCAGCATTTCTTATAAAAGGATCATACTTTGTGTGTCTTTTATGTTCTTCATCCCCACAGATTCCCAGCTACACCATGGGACCAAAATTACCTGGGGTGAGTTTTTAAGGGGATGTGTCTGAATCTGGAACAACCCAGCAAACCACCCTGGGCTTTAGGGGATGAAAAGGAGCTGGTGTTCTTGTGGGGGTGGAGTACAGTTGCCCCCCAAAACCCTCTGAAGGCAGATGGGGCACTAAAGGGAATTTATCACAATGCTGTGATTAGCAGCCATGACTCTGCTTGTGGGAGATTTCCATGTACAAAGTTAATAATGCACTGGTAGGAGGCAGAAGGCAACCAAAGGCTGACTTTTTCAGCTGCTAATTATCAAGGTCACACTATATTTATGTTGGATTTTCCTGCTGTTGTGTTTTAATTTCATTACAGTTGAGTTTGTTAGGATATAATCACAGAATGATTTGAGTTGGAAGGACCTTAATGATCATCCAGCTCCAACCTCACCACCATGGGCAGGGCCACCTCCCACTAGATCAGGTTGCTCAGGATACAGCTGGGATGAGCATGGATAAGCACTGAGAGAATTCCCCATGCAGAACATTATTTTTTTTCCTTCCCCCAAACAGGCAGTTCATGCACTGCTTGTTCATAGCACCATATTTCTGGAAGACAAGCAGTTTTCTTCCCTTTAAAATAACTTGGGGAAAACAGGACCATCATTTCCAGGCAGAAGTTTTTCTGATGAGGATTTTTTTGTGTGCTTGGCTAAGGAGAGATGTAAAAAGGTCATAGAAAATTAAAATCGCATGCTCAGAATATTTTGGGGCAGGTGTTTTTCCTAAGCTAGAATTCAGTATTTGGAGGGTGTATCCCGGGATTTGCATTCCCCCTAACATTTCACCTGTTGCAGCAGTACAACTGGAGGGCTGATGATTTCATCCCCCAGGCAGGCTGGTTTCTGGACCCAGCTCAAGAGCAGTGCTGTAAAACGCTGCAGTTCCTGCAGCTCTCAGTGCCTCGGCCAGCGCTCCGCTCCGGCTGCTCGCCGCTGCATTTCACTTGGCATGCAGGCTACGGATGAGGAATGCACAGAATTTCCTTTTCCACCCCGTCAGATCCTCTGTCTCGAGGCTGGCCCAGCCCCAAGAGCACAGCGGATGCAGCTGGGGAAGGGCAGGTCCCATCTTGCTGCTGAGCCCCGGTGACACTTCACCTCCTGCGCGGCGCGATCCGCCGGCAGCTGGAGCTGGGTGCGCATCAGCTGCTGCCTGTTGGAACAGCTCCTTTGTGAGGAGCAGCAGCCCTTTTCCCAGGCTGCAGGAGGTGATGGAGCCTAGCTCCGGTGGGAGAAGAAGGAGGTGGCCTTGGATCTGAATGAAGGTGTTTTCCTCATTTTGCATCTTGATTTTTCTGTTGGTGTTGGGCTCTGTGAGTGAGTCATGGGACCCCAGGCTCTGCTTTGTCCCAGTGGGAGAACTGACCACGACTAATTGTAATTCCTTAGTGTCAGCAGTAGTTGGGAATCAATAGGGAGCTTTGAGCTATCAAATAATGAGAGCAGTTAATCCCTTGTGTTGCCCCAGAAAGGTGTTTGGGAGGTGGGGCAAACACTTCTTGGTTGCCACTGATGCTCTGTGAGACAGAGAGGCATTCCCACAGGTCTGTGTGCTTGGCCTTTGTTGCAATGGGGGCTGTAAACACGAGATCAAATTCTGTCTTATCTCATCCTTGAAAATTATTTTTCTTGGCCTGGGATGGAACATTAACTGGCTTCTTTCCTAAAGCAGCTGTACAGCAAAAATGGGATTGAATGAACCTCTTTCCCTTGAGCTTAGGAACAACTCAAGATGGGTAGAAAGTTGCTATTGCATCACTGGTACAGAAATAACTATAATTCACACCATGTACAGAGATGCCAGAGTCTGATTATTACCAGCAATGGCTGTATTGGTCACAACTCTCTTTATTGCATCAGGAAAGCAAGTTATATCCCAAGGATGTTGTTGAGAAATGATAAACGGGTTTTAGTTTTGCTTGGTTTTTCCTTTTCTTTTTTCCTTTTTTTTTTTTTTCCAGTGGAATTATCCCAGCAAACAGTGTATAAATTGCTGGAAGAAAGTCAGACTTCAAAAGACATTACAAAGTATTCCTCTTCCTCCCCAGACCATAGATTTCCTTTATTGGAAGAACAGTGCCTTGAAAATAGCCTGTAATAAAATTTGCTGTTTAATTAGACTTCATTTAATTTATGTATTTAATTTTGCTGGAATGGTTAAAGACTACTGATGTTGAGGGAATTTCCTTTTTGTATTTCCTATGTATTTCCTTATCTTAGAATTTTTAGGACTGTCAAATGTTCTCTTCTGGTTTTGCTAGGAGATCTTCCTTAGCTGTGTAGAGGCAAGTTTGCCTAATAATGTTTATTAACTTAATCAAAATATTAACAAAGACCTCTTTTAAACAAAGTGCTGGCTAGGCACTGGAATGAAATAACTGTTAACAAAACCTATGAGTTTAAACTAGAAAGGAACTTTCTGCATTCAGCTTTGTGTTCCTAATGGTGTCATTATTTTGCTATTTAGTAACCATATAAAGCTCAACTCTTGTTTGAATTTTTCACATCAAAAATTACAGAGAAATGAAAGGTAATTTCTACAGAGAAGTTTTTCAGGCTTCTTTCACCAGCAAAAAGAAATCTAAGCTTAATCCTACATATTGATGTCTCTGGCCTCTTGGCCAATTGGGTTGGATTTAGTTTAACCCAAAGCAATCATCAGGTCATGCTGGCTCTGGAAACAATTTTTTTTTTTTTAACTGAACTACATTTTTCTTGTCTCTTCCCTCCAGTTGCTATGAAGCAAAAGGCTTCAGTTGTCTTTTCTCCAGAGATTTCTGAAGCAGCAGAACAAGTGCTGTGCTAATGAAATCCTGTCTTGGTTTAATCTAAGCAGGGATTTGGGATAAACTCTGTTTGTTCAGTGACCCCCAGCACAGAAGAGCCCTGGGGATGGCTCAGGCTGTGGGACAGACCTGGGACAGCCAGTCTGGGGGCTGAACCCAAGCAGTGCTTTGCAGTGCTGGTGTGATCCCCAGCTCCTGGTGCTCTGCTGGCTATCCCAGGGATAGAGTGGAGGGGGAAAGGTAACTCTGGGCTCCTCTGTAGCACTGAGAATTTCTCTGTAAGGTGGTCAGCCACCAAAGCAGTGCCTTGCCACTCTTCTCACTATGCTGGGGGTGCTGAGCACTGAGTGTGAGGAGGAAGAATGCTCCCATCCTGCTGCTTGGCAGAGCATCCCAGGGCCCTGAGCCACTTGTGCAGGCTGTACATGATGCACCAAATTGTCTGCAGCAGGCAGGTAAGGGCACCTGACCAGTGTGTGGTGTGGAAAATTCCCTCCCAGCCTCTGAAGCACGTTGCAGTGATGCAGGATGTTGAAAATGGACAGCATTTGAAGTGTTTCCTTATAGGATAATCAGAGGAAGTCATTGTATTAAATATCCATTTGTGTCATTAGCCTTTTATTTGGTGCTTTGTCCAGACATCCTGTTTGCTTCCCTTTTGAAGTAATGAATATATTTCCCGTGTGCCGGGTCCGATCCAAAGCTCCGATGGAAAGTGAGGTGAGCTGAGACCAGTGGTGTCCTTAGTGGGGACAGCCTCACCTCATGGGAGGAGGTTTGGAGAAATATAGAGCAGTGTTTACTGCTTGTCCTCAAACCACACTCCTGCCTGCCCAGAGGTCACATTTACTGCTCCCTGTGCTACAGGGAGGGAGTTTGTAGCATTTGGGACCTCGTGCTGCTGTGCTGGGACATTGCAGCAACATCTCTGGGGCATCCAGGCTGGCCCAGAGATCTGCTCCAGCTCCCAGGGTGCACAGAGCAAATGCTGAATCATAATTAAAAGGTATCAGGTGCAAAGATACCTCTCAGTCAGTAAACTTATAAAGTCACAAAACTGCTCTACATTCCTCTCCCTGTCTCCTTCCAGTTCTCACTGAGGAAACTCCCACCACCTTTCAGGCAGGATCAGTGTCCAGCTACTGGGTTGTTTCATCCCTGCTGCCTTAGCCATCCTCAGGGGTTGAACCTGGGATCTCCCCAGCTGGCAGCAAAAGCCACTGTTTCTAAATTCATGTCTGGGAAAAGAGATGGAGGTTTTGGAGATGGTGCCTGGAGGAGGGGGCTGGACATGCTCATGAGTAGAGTACAGCCACATCCAAGGTGCACCTTAAACACCACGAGGAATGTTGTACCAGCACGTGGGATCCTGCCCAACAAACAGCTGGAGGAGCTGCAGAACCCCTTTGAAGGCCTGACAGAGTGGGGAGTGCAAAGAGGGAGGGAACCAACTCCCTGTGTCTGTCAAACAAGTGCAAGCCTGTCTCGTGCCAGGCTGGGAAGGGTTAAGCAGGGAGGCACAGCCCCTGAGGACCCAGGCTGCTGTTCTATGCAGATTGGCTTGTTCTTGTTTCTTCTATTGATCGCAATCACTCAGAGCTGTGCCTGTAACAAACTGCCCTAAATCACTGCAATCATAATAAGCACACCTTGGTAAATAATGCATGAGATGGCCCTAAGCCTATATTCATTAGAAAGAAGGTGCATATGGACCTTGGTAATAATCAGGGCTTGAGATGGGGCTTGGCTGGTTGGATTGAGATGTAGTAGCTGCTAAGGATGAGCCCTGAACTGAGCTGGGTTTCAGGAAGGCTCCCCAGCCCCTCAAGATGTTGGAAACATAGACAGGCTCCTTTTCACATTCATGAATTTTGCACGAGATGTTTAAAATGCCTCCAAGGTTCACAGCACAATACAGGTTGGGCGGAAGCAGGCTTGTGGCAAGTCTCCAAATAGCATAATAGCAAGGCTTCACAATTAATAGTGTTTAATATACCTTAGTGACAACAAAACACACAGTGGGTAACAAGTTTTGCTGTGAAGCCTCATAGCCAAGTTAATGGTTTGGATATTAGAAGCCTTTGTTTTAAAATGCAAATTAAAAATGCTTAGTTTTCCATTTGTCTTGAGGAGCGGTGTTAGAGCATGGAGCTTCCTTAGGGCAATTTTGCTTGGGCTGGGGGTTAGTGCAATGCTTTGGCCAGACCCCAGAGCAGGGCAGGTTTGGGTGCTGTACCCTTCATTAGAAGGTTCACAGAGCAACTTGCAGAAGAAATTGGTAGTGTGGTGATTTCCACCTCCTTTTCATTCTAGGGAGATGAATTTTTGTTTGCGTTAAGTGGCAATGATCAGTTTGGCTTTTGTATGGTGAGAGGAGGCTGAGGAGGAGGCAGAAACATTCCTGGTTGTATCAGACAGCTGTGGATGGTGATGGGTCATTTCACTCCATTATGGTTTCTGGCAAGTGAGTATTAAAGGGGGTGTGAGGGCATCGTGTCTCAGCGATGACTTCATTTGGCTGTCTAAACAAACAGCCCTTCCTCACCAGGTGCAAAAGGTCTGGTATTTGTTTTTTTCCCCTACATGAAGGAAAAAGAAATACCTAAAGTTAAAATAGCACCAGTGGGTCGTGTCTGCTGCACAGCCATGGTGGTCCCTGCTTCCTGCAAAGCAGCAGGGAAAACTCACTGGTCCCTGCTGAGCCCCCTGGGGTGCCTGCGTGGGCACATGGGTGGGTTCAAAAGCCAAGAGCCCCCAGTCCAGACCCAGCTCAGCTCTAGGCTGTCTGTACCCAACCTGCAGGTGTGCTGGGAGCACCCACAGTGGGCTGTGGAAGGTCTGAGCTTGCACAGATGTGAAGGGCAGTGGTCATCAGCCCCTGGAGGTTTGTGCTGCTGGAGGGGGGAGCCTCTGGTGGGCTTGATCTAGCTGAGATTAACTGGCTTCTCCTGGAACACAAGTGTGGGGACTGATCTTGTCATGGTCAATGAGTCTGGCCTTGAACGTGGGTGAGCCTGTCTGGTAACTCAGTTTGCAGCCCACTTCCAGCTGTCCTGCTGCCCCATCCTTCACTGGTACTTGCACAGAGAATCACAGCATGGTTTCACTTGGAAGGAGCTTCAAAATTCAGCTATTTCCACATTCCTGCCATGGGCAAGGATACCTCCCCCTTTCCCCCATCCAACCTGGTCTCAAAATCATCTGGATGTTTACCTCACCATGAATCAAACCCACTTTTCTTTGAGTCAGGAAGCAGGAAATTTAGAAGTGCTGACAAATCTACTGTCCCTTTTAATGCCCTCTTTGAGAGTGCCAGGAGATCAGCTGGTTTGGAAGAACACCTCAGCTTCACTTCTTCCTGAACCAAAGCAGAGTACTTTCTAGATGCAAACAATTTAAACTTATGTCAGACCCTTAAGTAGGCTGCATCTCAGATAAAATTAAAACCCCATCTCTCCTGTTGGCAGTCACTTCTTAAACTTTCATTAAACTGCTCTGCCTTCATCTCCAAAGCTGTGTTTTTGTCCTTGATACTGTTCCCAGAAGGCTGTTGCAAAAATTCACAGCTGGTGGCTATGGTTAAATATAAGGAAGAAAAGTGAAAAATTTCCTCTCTGAAAGTACATTTCTGAGAGCCAAGCTCAGCCTTATCTCCAGGAACAGTCAGAGGAGCTTGAGATGATTTTTAGAGTTCAGTTTATTTTTTTTCCAGAATCAATTCTTTTTGCTTCTTTCTGATGTAATTAAAGAAATAAATCCCCCAGCAGCTCAGCCCACATAAAGCAGAGTTCCTCACAGAAAAGTGATGATCCTAGCTAGTTTGTAGTTAAACTATATTTTTTGCTATATTTTTAGCCACCCCATTTGTCACAGAGAGTATTAGAATGACAGAGAGAGAAAGTCTCAGTAAATTTTCAGCTGGTCCAGTTGGGCTGGAGAAAAAAGATCAGCGAACCCAAGGAAAATAAATGGGGAAATATTTCCCAGCCTGCCTTCATCTTCACAGCCTCGGGTGCTGCTGGCAGTTTGAACTGTGGGTCTGGCCAAGTTTCCCGGGAAGGGGAGCCCAGCATGGGCAGGGATGTGGGATGTGGGATGCTGGGCTGAGCGTGGTGCAGCACATCTGCTGGCTTGGCTGGGGAGGGAGGAGCACATCACAGTCCCTTGCTTTGGAAACCTGAGCCAGGGGCTGAGCCCCGGCCTCCAGAGGTGAAAGGCTAATACTCTGGCCTCCCTCCCTGCCACTGAGCCCCCCTTCTGCTTTGTTAAAGTGATGCTCTGACTTTGGGAAACCTCTCCTGCAAGCCAAGCCGATGGCTGAAGGGAGAGCGCCCTGCCCAGGGATGACGAGCAGCCAGCACTGGCTGCTGGGCTCTGCTCTGGATGCTCAGCAAACAGGCTGCAAAGAAATCTCAGCACAGTCCAGGACAAAAGGAGAGGATAATCAACTGGAAAACTTGCTGGGTTCAATCATGGGCTGGCTGCCCTCAGCCCTAACCATTCCCACCCGCCCCCTCCCCACCAAAGTCTGCCTCACAAGCAGTTTTCTCTAAGGTCTCAGCACAGCATGCAGAGGTGGTAGGCTCATAAAGGGTTTCTTATTCACACAAAGTCCTGTGGATACCATGGAAGCTTGCACAGATTGCTTCTGGGTGATGGAAATAATGCTGGAAGTGGAAGGGGCTGGGATGTTCTTAAGGCTGGGAAATCTAGGCTGCAAAGAGAGGAGTAGTTAAAGCCCATAAATAGTTCTCAGCTAATGAAATTGCTGGGTGGGGAAAAGAGGAAAATAGCTCTTTTTTAAAGCAGATGAGGCCAGCATGCCTCCCAACATATTTTCTGCTCATAAAACTCAGCCTGGGTTTCTAGGTAACTAGTGGAGATACCCCAGGGAGAAGTCTCTAAGGGTTTCCCACAGTTGCCAGCTTTGGATAACCAAATGCTGGCTATCCAGTTAATTTGGCTCACCCCATCCCACCCCTCCTGAGACTCACTTGTGTATGGAGCAAACCTGAAAGCCTAGGGGTCCTTCACCCACTCTTGGGATCCAACATTCACCGAGTGCAAGAGTAAGAGAGATCATTTTTATGTGATCATTTTTATATCCTGGCTAGCTCTGCTGAAATTTCAGTTTTGTTCTGTCTGAGCATTGTCCTAGCTCCTGGGACTGCCCACCCTCTCACAGAGCCACATCCCTAGGGTGGCTCATTCACCTGCTGGATCAGGATTCAGACTCTGATGGATATTCAAAAGATTCTGATCCCACTTGGAATCTTACTGCTTCTTCCTTTATGTTGTTTGACTTCCAAATTACTTTATTTCATTTTACTTCTAAATTGTTTTATTTCTAAGCAACTGTTACTTTCTGGAATTCAATTCTCTGCTGATCTCAGGCTCCCCTTCAGTTTTACCTATAGTCTTGCTGTGAGTCAAGTCAGTTATCAAAGGCATGGAGAGGTTCAGATGGTGGGATGGATATTTTTTCCTTGCTGGCCATGCTTTTCCTGCAGGACTGGGTTGCAAACAGTGGGAGATAAGCAAGGAAAAGAGTTCCTTCCTTCCAATGTGAGCAATGGAGCTGGGAGTGACCAGTGCTGTTATTAAAATTATTTTGAATGTTTCTCCCTGACTCTTTGAGATATTTGGGCTTACCCCAGTCAGTGGAAATAAGCTGTCAGATCCCAGCTGAGACTTGACATGAGCTGAGGCATTAAAAACAAATCAAACTGGATGAACATTTGGCTTACATGGGGCTTTTTATGTACTGCTTCCTCATCTTCACTGGATTCAGACAAGTTAATTCAGTGTGTGAATGACTGTCTGGTACAATGCTGCAGTGCAAAGCAGTTTAGGGCTCTTGCCTGTCATAAACTGAGTCCTGAGTCCAGGGAAGCCTCAAATGGCAAAAAGAAGGAAATCCAGGTGGGTTAAATGCACCAGTGCTGCTTTGTGCACAGGGACAATTTAAATCTGAGTAACATGTTTTATGTGTTAGGAAGCAACTATAGAGAAGGTAAAGAGTCACCACTGTGGTATAAGAGGGTCTTGGGCTGCAAAAGCCATATTTTCCTGTGAGCAGGCAGGGATGCTGGTGGGGACAAACAGTACCCTTATGTTTGAATTTAGTATTACTCATATGGCCATGCAAAGGATGGCCACACAGTGAAGGTGCCAGGCAGTGCCTGTATCCTCCCCCTCTCCTGGAGAAAGGTGTGTGGGGAGGTTAGGAGGGCAGAGATGGCACCTGCCTGCTTCCAGAGGGCCAAGCCAGAGGCAGGATGGCTGAATATGACTGCAGTGAAATCTGGTGAGAAGTGCATTAAAATGATTTTCTGCAGATGCAGAGGTCAGGTGTGACTACAAAGGCTGAGAAAATTCTCAGTGTCTCAGGATTAATTAACACATTCTGGCAGTCTCTGCAAACACAAGCTGCTCTCGTGTTTGCAGAGTAGAAGGAGCTGTAAATGAAACAACAAACTTGTTCACTGACAAGTGAAGAGACTGTTGTCTTAATCAAAGTCTCAGAAAGATTGTCTGGTGGACGAGTTCCAGACCAGCCTTGCCAGAGCTGGCACTGGTGCTGGGCAATCCCACCAGCTGCTCTCACCTTTCACACGTGCCCTGTGCTGTAGCTGTCCCTCTGGGTCTTGTTCCTGCTCCTTTTGCCCTAAAGGCCAGGTTCTGCATCCAACGTGCTGTCCTTGTCCCTGCTCCCAGACAGCCCACTGTCCCAGGCCAGGACATTGTCCCAGGCTTCATTGCTCAGGGCCAGGCAGTTCCCAGGATGGCGTGCTGTGACTGAGCCTGTCTCTGGCCTCTCTCTTGCTTTCCTGCACCTGCTCTCTCTCTACTGCCTCGACTCTTGGCTCACCTGAGCATCCCTTTAGCACAGGCTTGCAGTTTAGTACAATTCCAGATGATTGTTTACTGATCTCTGCTCCAAAACCAGTTCTAGTTGGGCTCTAACCACTTAGGCTTAATTTTCTAGCTTACATGACATTTTAAGCCCACAGGAGCTGTTAATGTCTGTTGAGCTGTTCAGCAGAGGCTGACGTGTGTGGGGAGTGGAGGACTGTATGTTCTGCACATCCCTCCCGCCCCAAAGCCATTGTTTTTATCCTCAGATCTATTTTATTCTACCCACTAGACACTTTGGGAGGACAGATATAAATTAAAAGCAAATTATGCAACCTGATACCATCAGTCAACAGACACCTATCTCTGCCCACATACCCCAAATAAATGAAACTACCATGATATCTGACTGCAGACTGTGGAAAAGCTGAGGGAGAGGTTTGAAGGTCAAAACACTCAGACACTGTATCCATCATGTGTTTGGGCATATTTTGAACAGTGCTGCATCAAGCAAATCTCCTTCTTTGTGGTTGTGCTTGGAAGCACTGGCTGTTTCAGGTGACAGCTACTGGATCAAAAAGCAAAGTGGTGGCATGAAATTTCCTTCAGAGGGAAGATGGATGGTGTGCATTTCTGTTCAAGGTATGGAGTAGCTGGTGCAGTCTGGGATCTGCTTCTGCTGTGGGGAATTTTCTCTGCAGGTGCACAGGGCTGTGGAGAGTGCTGACAGCCAGGTGAGGGGGTGCAGGACACCCAGCACTCCTTTATTGTGGGCAGGGGGTGCAGGATGACACTTTTCTCTGCACTGGAGCCCTCCTGCTCCCCAGGAGCTCAGTTCTACCTGTGCTAGCAGTCAGGGTTGGCAGCTTTTGACCAGGGAGAGATCCAGTGTCTCTGGATCCATCCCACAGCGTGCACTCCATCCATCCAGGCATGCACCACTTCCTCCCAGCTGCAGCTCAGCTTCACCTGTGGAAATGTGTTTCCCTGTTAAATCCCTGCTTGCAAAGCCTGCAGAGACTCCAGACATGGAACCAAGTGCTCTGGGCCGTGCTGCAACCAGCTGGGTGCTGTTTATTGCCCCCAAAATCTCTGTAATTGCAGGAGCTGGGCAGGGCTGGCTGCAGGCTCCTGCTTCATGGGAGGCAGATGAGCACAGTGGTTGTGCTCTCACACTTTCTTCCACAGGAGGATTTTGTGTCTGGCTGTTCAGTGTGAGCTCACAGGGCCTGGCAAGAGCCCCTGGCCCTGCTTCATCTCTGCCCAGCCTTTCCTCGTGGGTAGTGAGGGGGTAACCCTGCATTGGAGGGAGGCTCCAGCTGGTGTCACAAAAGAGATCCCACATTTTGTGTTTGTTTTGGAGCTGAAGAGGTAAACTTTCCTCTGCAAACCCACTGTTCTGCTGGGGAAGGGTAAGGCCAGGCCTGTCCTGATTGACTGGTGGAAGGTGAGCCATAAAATGAGGCATTTGGAAGGGGCTAAGGGAAGATGAGAGTGAGCCCAGAGGTGCAGCTTGAGGGACCCATGGAGCAGAGACCTTGAAAATTGTCCTTGGCACTGGGGACAGCCTTCTCCATGCTCTGCTCTCCCTTGGTAACTGCCAAACCTCTCCATTCCTGATCTAGCTGATTGCACAAGAAGCTGTCATTGTCACCATTTCTGGAGATGGCATTCCCTTCCTCACATTTGCTCCCGTGGCTGTGCAGTGTGAGCAGGAGGATATTTCTTCTGCTTGGTTAGGAAAAGCATCCAAGCTCTCTCCTTGGCATTACTGCATTTCCCAGGAGCATCCAGCTTTTGAAATGCCATTTCCCCTGGTGTTAGGAGTTCTGGAAGCTGCAGGCAGCCAGAAGATCACTATCTTTAACTGTATCATGAGGACTTCTTTTGGGAAAAGGCAACTGTATAAGGAATTGTCATGGGTGCATGAATGAAGTGTTGAAAATCAGATGAGGGGCAGAGCTTACAGGGAGAGGTGTGTCTCTGGGTGTGCTGAAAGGAAATGTTATCTCCAAATTGCTCATTAAAAACTTCATTTTAATGTCCTGATTCAGATCCTGTTTATTCCAGTGCAATCAGGAGGAGCAAAGCTGGTGCCAGGGATGTTCAGTACCCAGGTGGTGCAGCAGGAGGAATTTGGGAGCAGAGGCAACTCCTGCATCTTGGACTCCTTACTGTGCTCGAGCTGTAACTCCACCTCAAAATCCACCCCACTTGAGTAGAAATTACACTGTTTTCCAACTTCATGATTACCTCTGTTTTTTATTATAGCATCATTATAGTGAGAAAACTGGAAAGGAAGTGGGGATTGTATAAAGCAGGAAATAGTGAATTAATACCTCTACCATATGATGGAACAGTGCAGAGCTGTGACTGTGTCAGGAAAATATAAAGCAAATAAAGATCATGCTGGCTGGGTGAGGATGGGACTTTTTCACTTGCTCAGAGGAGTATTAAGTTGCAAAAAGAATTATTTCTCAGAAATGCAAGATCTGCATTTTCTCTCCTCATGCACGTGCTCTTGCTTTTGATTAAAGCCATCATAGGGATATAGATTGTGGAGAGGAAAAAGACGCTTTTATGGTATGTAGATGGGCTTTAGCACATCAGCAAAAGAAAGCTGATTTATTGCCTGAGAAATCGTGTCAGGGCATTTTAAGGAGGGGGCTACGTATGGTAATAACACAGAATTGTCTGTTCCTTACCATGTGCTTCTCCAGGGCTAAATCCTGAGGAGTGTTTATTGGCTCTTGAGCTTTTATAACTACTGGCTTTGGTGGGCTGGGATCTAAATAGGAAAGTGCAGCTTGTGACAGCCAGGAATGGAGTGGTTTGTCTTTTTTATTCTGAAAGAGTAGGCAGCACTAAACAGTGCAAAATATCTCTCTATTCTTTTCCCTGACACTTTTTGAATCACATTTGTATTTTCAGCTTGCTGACCTTACACTGACATACACAAATCAGACAAATTACCTACTATTTGCTGTGTCCCCCTGAAATTTCTGTTGGAACATGGAAATTCCACTGCTATAATACATGGAAATGGCTTTGCCTGCAGTTTCTGGGGATGCTTGGCTAAAAGCCTTCATAAAATGTATCCCTTAAAAACCCCATTTTGTTTATAGCAACACCACCAGGTGATTAAAGATGTACATGTATCATTTTTATTTTGGCACCATCTTTGGAGAAGCACAGGGATTCCTTGGGGTAAGCTCTGCACACAGCTCTGTGAATTCTGTGGTGCAGTTGTCAGACCTCCGCCAATGTGCTTTTGTAACAGCTTGTTACTCCTGCAAAGAAATGCAGCTTTTAGAAACAATTTCTTATTTAAGTATCTTATGATCCTTCCAAACTCCTGACAGTGCTGGGGTGATGATGCTGCTTAGCTGAGTAAACACCTTTAGAAAAGCTGCAGGCAAAGCGATAGTGGAGAGCACAAATATCAGTTGGGAAGCATCACTGGGTGAGGAACCATGAATTTTAAAGGATAAAATCTGGATTATACGTTTCTAGAGGCTCTTGAAGGTTTAAACTCTTTACAGCCTGTTGAGAGCAGAATGATCTCTGACTTCCTGCAGGGAGGCCAGAGCAGGGGTGGAGGGATGCAGCTGTGGTACCGAATGGAGCAGCTGGACCAGGGATGCAAGGAGAATTTTACATCACCTGGAAAGGCAGGGAGGAGGTGGAGAGGAGGGAGCTGAGCTGCAGTGAGCCCCTGGAAAGGCAGCAGCTCTGGGGCACACTCCTGCTGCTCCTCCAGCCTGGAGGGCTGGGGCAACCCCCGGCGATGCTTTCAAAGTCCAGGAGTTATATAGGAAAATTATGGGATGTGAAATAAAATACTAGGTGATCGATGAAAAACATACGTTTATTGAGATGTAACAGTCAATTGCAGGGCTGTTAAAACAGCTATAACTGAGTATTAAATAATCAGTTCAGCTGGTATTTATTTAATATAATCGCAGCCTATTAAACCTGAATTAAATACAGAGTTAAGTGTCTCTGGGACACACAGCTGAAAATGGTGCCAGGAACATTTTATGTTGCCTGAAGCCCTTTGTGGAAAACTCCCACAAACACGGACTCTGCTGAACTATCCTTTGCTTGATGGAGGAAATAAAAGGTGAGATTTTAAATTTTGACCTGGACTGTAGGAGAAATACCTGCAACTGTTACCTAGACCCGGACTTAGAGGAGATGCTTAATTTCTTCAGATCAAAAACATTTGAGTGACTTTTTGGAACTGTTCCTTTCCACATTTTTGTATGGTTTATTTTGCTTTACTTGCACATCTTTGCCCTCCTGACTGCCTGATACTTCTGCAGTTATTCACACCAGCACAAAGTGAGTCCAAAGTAAATGGAAAGTGCTGCTAAATCAACACGGGGCTTGCTCTGACCTGGCTGGGCTTACAAATGGGAGATGTGGATAAGGAGAGGCTCACACCCTGGAAATTCGAGGTTGGAGGGAATGTGGAGTCCTTAACTCCCAACAACTTCCCTTTTTGTTCCCCCCAGCTCCCGGGGGTTTGTGCCCATCTCACGGGCTCGGGTTTGCTCTGTGAGAGTTCAGGAGTCAGCAGGTGCCAAACACCTCGGAGCAAGCACACAGCAATACCCGGGATGAAACATATCTGTGCTTTGTGGAATTGCTGCTATAGATGTCCTGGGTTTGGTCAGAGTTTTTCAATTTTTTACTTATTTTATGCCTCTTCTTTCTCTTTTCAGTGAGAAATGAAACCAAGTGAAGACTCTTGTCTTTCAAAATAAATATTCAGACCGAATGCCACGTAAACTGCATATGGTGTGCATTATAGATTTATTTTCATCAGAGCTTGCAAAGAAAAACTGCTGAAGTCAGGGCAGACCCTCACTCATTAACCCTCGATGCCAGGGCTGTCTGTGGTGTTTTATGTGCAGATTATTTGTGTTTCTTTTACAGGACTTTGTCTTTCCCCCAGCTTCCTGAGCCAATATGTCATTTCACCATTCCCGGGGTGTGGAAATGCTGTGGAGAGCTGATGGCAATTTATTCCTTCCATCAGAGATGCTTTTCCTCGGCTGTGGCAAACACAAGCGGGGAGGAGGTGGGTGAAGCCACGCCGGGGGTGATGCTGCCTCCCAAAATTTCTCCTGCCTTGCAGCAGGGGCAGAAAGAAGCCGGGGCTGGGCAGATGCCGGTTCCTGCGGAACCCCGATGTCTCTGTAATGAATGCTGCAGCAGCAATGCCCGATCCCCTCCCTCCGGCTAATTACCCCGTGTTTAACACCCGGACAAAGCCCCGCTGCACCTGCACAGCTCGGCAAGCACAATGCCAACAAAGCGGCGTGGCAGGGACCCCACCGCACTCAAAGCTTCCCCAGCCCTCGCAAGAACTGCTTAGAAAAAAGGATAAGAGAAAAAGAGAGAGAAAAAAAAAAAAAAAGGGAAAAAAGAGAAGGAGGAGATTCGCTCGCTTGGACTTTTTCACTATTGGAGAGAATGGGTGAAAGCCCCACAAAAGCGGGTTAATAAAGAGGAGAGGGAGAACAAGGCGAGAGGGGAAGCGCAGGGCAGGCTGAAAGGAAGGAGGGTTTCAGGTTGTATTGTTCCCTCCGCCCTCCACACATCCTTAGTCAGCGTCTCAAAGGCCGGCGATGACATCAAGTCGATTGGTTCTGCCGCAGCGTTAAAAGCGGGCTGGAGAATCAATGTGTCCCTCCTGCACACGGGACCCGCTGCTTAGGAGGGCAAAACGGGTCTCATTCATGGCACTACAAAGCGGGGAGCTCTGCTTTGATCTGGTGCTGGATGGCCCCTTCACCTGTTCCTCTCCTTGGGAGGAGCTGGGTGAGGGATTTTTGTCTCGTTGGCCAAGTTCCTCCTAAAAGTCCCTGCAATAGGTGAAGCTATTCAATTTATTTTTGTTTTTAATTAATTTATTTTTTTTTTTATCTAATGAGAAGAATAGAAATAAGTTTTTACTTTTCAGTCTGCACTTTGCTCCTCCCTGATCCATTCACATATGAAAGGAAAGCTTATGCAGAACTTGTGTTTTTTTACGGATGGGTCGGATGAATATTTGGCTCAGCTTTAGGACACAACTCAGAAAATGCAGTTGCCTTGCCATAAATAGTGGTTAAGTCACAGATTCAGGTTCCCACACTGATGCAGGGCAGCAAAGTGGGGTGCACTGCTCCCCATCACCCGAGGGACAGCCTGAACTGCCACAGAGTTTTGTGTGATAGATCAGCTGTGCTGCAGGAGGGAGAACAGAGAAGGCATTAAATATCTTTCCTGAGATTGCTGAAAGAGTGAGTGTTGAGGATGGCCATAGATCTCAGGAAATTCTTACTTCCAGGCCAGTGTGGCTGTATCTTTAGTCATTTTTTCTTGTATGGGATGGAAATAATGGAGCCCTCCCAGATCTGTTGTGCAAGGCATTTCTCCTCGGCTGAGTTAGCACTCCCTGAGCCACAGTTTGGTGCAGAATTCCTGAGAGAGATCTGACAGGGGAGAGTCTGTTCCCTGTGAATGAGCTCACTGATGTAGGGATTCACTGCTGTTTGTGCTGGGGAGCTCTGGAACACCCTGAGCACCCCCAGGAATGCCAGGCATGGTGACACAGGCACGCTGTGCGTGGCTCACCAGTCAGGGGTGATGCTGTCGGTGGGCTCTGGCATCTGGGGCTGCAGGGCAGGCAATTAGGAGATTGCTCACAAGAGCAGCAGTACAGTCATTAAAGGCTTCAGGCATAACATGGCTGATCTCAAAGCACGAGCAGAATACAATCAGCCTTAAATAGGAGAGTGATCAGAAGGTCAGTCCCGACAAGAATCCCTAGGAGTCTAATATGCTGGACATAAATTAGTATCATTAGCTCAAACACCTCAAAAATGGGAAGTAAATTACTTGAGACACTCAAGACAGATGGTATCCACGCACCAGGCAGAGGCAGAGCCCATCTCTCACAGCAGTGCCAGTTCCTCCCTCTCCTGTGGCTGGGGAGCAGCAGGGAGATGGGACTTGATTGGTGCTGATGTGAATTCCCCAAACCTCCTGGAAAGCAGAGAAGGGAAGGGGCAGAGAAAAGCGATTTTCTCCTGGGAACAGATAATTTTTTCTGGAAGTACTGCTTCAATTCATCCAGAACATGAGCAGCAGAGAGAAAAACTTGGTCACTAACCCAGTCTCCTGCTGCGTCCTCCTACAGTGATAAAAATATGGCTGGAAAATGTCTGTACTGTTTATTACTTTGAAGTCAAATGTGCACCGGTTATTTTCAGAAACAAGGGAGAAGAAATGCGTTTCTGGCTGGCTCTGAGCTGCAAGGTCATGTGACAAATTTCCCTTTCCCTGTCCCCCTGCTTTTATACACACATGGAAAAGCCAACATGGATATTTTCATGTATATATTAAAAGTAGACCAGACTTGCTGTGCTATTTGGAGATGTGTGGCACGGGAATAAATCACAGGGGAGAGAAAGGGAGGAACACGTGCTGCTGCCTGGCAGCTTGGGTTTGCTCAGGGCTGCACAACTGAGCAAGACACAGCTCTGGAAGGGACAGGTGGATGCAGACCAAGCCATGTGAACCTGTGGTTTGAGAGAGATTTAAAGGGTAGGTTTGAGAGGAGATTTAAAGGGTTTTTAGGGAATAGCTGGGGGGGGTTCAGCACAATGCTGACAGCTTCAAGTGGGGAGAGGGTCCATGGCAAGGAGAGGGGAGAAGAAGGCTGGTTTCTCTGTTTTTCGTGGCTACAAGGTTTAAGAGGGGCTGCAGCCCTGGGGGACTCTATGGAAGTGGTGGAGAGGACACAGAAAACACCTGGGCCAGCCCTCTGCCTCGCACAACCACTTGAAAGTGTCCCAGGACATCAGCTGCAAAGAGCCAAGCCAAGTAAATCCAGACTCTAAAGAAAGCACAAGGTTAAAGAAGATTATGGAGCTCTTTTGTTTCCTGTCGGGTAGCTGCTATTTGCTTTCTGACCCTTGTGATTAGATAAAAGGAAAAAAGCCCTTGAAAAGGTGACTTAGGTGTACTCAGGGCCACGAAAATTAGAGCTGCTGTTCTGACAAGCATGAGATACTGGACCTGGTGCTTAGCAGAGGGCACCAGGGACTGATCCCCCATCTGAAGCCACCAAGAGCAAGGCAGCTCTGCCTGGGGCACCCCACAAGTCCCAGATCTCCACCTTTCCCTCCAAAAGCTGGTGCTGTGACATGGGGGCAAGGCTAATCGCGCGGCCCCAGAGCTCCCCGAGAGCGCTGCCTGCTCATCCCGCTCATTATGTCATCCCAGCCGGAGGGATGGACAGCCCCGGTGCCTCCGAGGATGCTGTGCACAGACCTGGGCACTGACGGGAGGACGGCAGGGCCGGGCTCGTCTGATCGAGTGTTAATGGGTCCCAGCTGGGAGACAGGCTCAGCTGGGTGCCAATTATCCTAATTGATAAGAAACCCTGGTGGGAGCCTTGGAGGAAGCCTGCTCCTCACCCAACTTATTAAAGGGAGGCTGGAAAAGAAAATAGCTGTTGTTAGGAAGGGGGGAAGGCTTTGGTTATCGATTTCTTCTTTCTGTTGTTGTTTGCTTGGTGTTGTTTGTTTTGGGTTTTTTTGATCATGATTGGGAAATGTGCTATGAGGCAAGTGGAAGAATTGAAAAACAGAAGCAAGAGAGATGTGTTGTGGGTTGAAGTTGCAATGAAACAATCAAAAATACCCAGAAGGTTTCCCAAAGGCAGGTGGAGATGGGAGCCTTGGCAGGGTTTCCTGATGACTGTCTGCTCATTTCAACTACTTGTAAGGCAAAACCAGAGCTACATATTTCTTCTTGTGCTCTTCCCAGCAAGTGAGTGGGGCTGGGGTGTGGGAGCTCAGGCTGTGAGGAGATGTTTCTGTGGCTCTGGGTCTCAGCTGTGAGCTGCAGAGCTGCCTGCAGGGGTTGCAGGAGCTGGTGTGATGCAAGGTGGGGTCCCTGGGGGCTGCAGGAGGATATGGCTCATCCCTGTGCTCAGATGAGGGTGTCTCTGAGCTTGGGGTAGCTCTACTTGCTGCTGTCTCAGACTCTGTCAGTGTTGAGTGGAGTAGGGGTCAGGGAGAGCAGCTTTTTGTTCTGTGTCTCTGGGCCTGCTGGCAATGCTGATGTGAGTGATGGCTTTTGCCTGATGGTTTCCTTCCTCCTGGGACCTGGCTATTACCGTTGGAATAGATGGAAATAGGAGGAAATAGGAACTTCTGGTTGTCTTGGAGTCAGAGTTAACCCTTTGTAAATAAGGAGGAAACTGAGGCATGAAGAGGCTCTGCACCAAATGCAGTCCAGCAAGCCTAAATTAGCTCTGCCAGGTAAATTCAGACTGTGAACACACAATCTCATCTGGTGCTGAAGGCTCTTTGCTGTGTATTTTGCTGCTGCTTTGCTGAGAATACCTGAAACTTTTCCATTGCCTGCCAAACTGCTCCATGGCCCTGACTCTGCACTGAGGGGTGGCACCTCTGGTGTCTCAGAGCCCTATAAATCCTTCCCACAAAGGGTTTTCCTTTCCTGTAGGAGGAAGGAGTGCAGCAGGATTGTACAGCCTTGCTGCAGTGCCAGACACTGGTAATAACCTCATTACAGGATCCCCTCTTCCTCTTTCTTCCTCCCTAGGACCATAAAGCTCTTGCAGATGTGAAGGCAGCTTCCAAGCATGGCTCACCTGCTCTTTGCAGTGCCTGGGCTTGATGCAGCTCCAGGGAGCTCTTTAGAAAGGCCTGTAAAAGTATCAAAGGGATGACTGGATGTTTTAAAGCCCTTGGATAGGGTTTTCTGGCCCAGGCTTTGTGAAAGCTTTGTTTTCCTATGATCAGCCAAGGTACCTGGGCCAAAGGTGTGGCTTGCCCAGCACTCTGTCTCTGAGGCTGTGTTTTGTACTCAGTAGTGATTTGTGCATTGGTCAGTGGTGCACATGATCTGTGTCATCTCTGCCATGGGCAGGACTTGCACTGGTTTTACCTTTGTGTGCTGAGGAGGCAGGCACAGAGGGAGCTGGATGCTATTTAACACAACATTGACACCTAAGCTGTCAGAATTAACCTGCCAATATTTTTGGAGCAAGAAAAAAATGCATTTTTGCTGAAATAGTGTGCGACAATATTTTTTTATTGTGTCTTTGAGCTATAACTGCGTGACAAATTTTGGCCTTAATGTGGCATTTTTGAATCCCAGCCTCAGATGATCAATGCTAGAGGCTTTCAGAAAGAGGGTCAGAAGGGGGCAAGCAAGGAGTGGATCTCCTCATTTTATTCTCTCAGGTGCTGTTAAGCAAACAATACTGGCCATAACCATATGAATTGTATCTGTCTCTGCTGGTGAAGGAGGAAAAGCACAACAGACATCAAGGGAAGCAGCCCAGCCTCATCCCAAGTGCTGCTGCTGACTTATCAGCTTTTAAATTGCTGACAAATGACAAGCTCCTGTAATGATCTAGTTCAGAGGGTACCTTCTTGGAGAAACACAGGGATGCTCCTGGCAGGGTCATTGCTGGAAGTCGTTAATCACTGATTTGATATTCAAAGCTGATGGCGAAGTCAAAGCAGGTCAGCATGCTAATGGCCATCAGCGGTGGCAACGACCAATTTCCACAGAATTATTGTCAGTGCAGGCAGCAATAAGCAGCTCAGAAAAGGCAATCTTTTATTTTTAAATGGGAGCCGGTATGGGGTGGGCTGTAGGGGCAGAGTGAGCTCCTGCCTGACAGGAGGCAGATTGGCTCCTAATTGGGAGAGGCGAGCAGGCAGGAGAGGCAGGGCTGCAACTCCAGGGACGAGCCACATTTCCCAGCTGAGACCATCTGCTGTCATTTCTGACAGAGGAATTAAAGTGGTAATTCTGGATGGCATGAGGGAGCTGGTGTGGGCCAGGGGGGCATTGGGTCTGTCCTAGGGGCTGGGGACAGCCCTGCCCCAGTGTGGGAGATGGAGAGGTGTGAGTTGTCCAGTTTAAAGGTGACAAACACGTGCTGGGAGTGCTTGAGGTCATTGCTCAGCCGTTGGCTGTGAGTACTCTGTCCAGGAAAAAAACACAGAAATGTTCCTTTGTATGTACAGCTGTTTCTGGCAGCCCTAAAGACCCTGCAGAAACAGCTAAGGCAGGTTTTGGTGTGTTTTCCCCTAGTCCCAAATGTTGCTATGGAGGAACCATCTAGAGCACAATTGCTGTGAACTGTTGGTTTGCCAAACATGGACAATTTGTTTTTTTTGTGTCCGGTAGTTTCCTGTTCTGTCAAAACAGCTGAGTCATTTTAGCATTAATGTGATTTTTTTCCCCCAAGTATTTTGATATTTTACTTTCTGTTTTAAACATCTTAGTGAGTGGCTTTTCCTCAGAAGTTTTAATTTGCTTTCTTTTCAGGAGAGCACTGGCTCTCACTGGGAGCACAGTGGTGCTGCCTGGCCGTGCTTCAGAGCAGGGATGGGTTCTTAGTCCTGTGCTCGTGGGGGAGGGACTGCTGTGCTAATGGCAGTGAAAATATGAGCAAAAACTCTGTCCCTGCCCTATAAATCTCCATGTCTAGCTCCATCTTGTTATCTCAAAAATTTTTCCTTGGAAAATAAAGATTCCAGCATCATGATAGTTGTGCTCGTGACTCTGAATTATTGATTTGATGTATGTGAATCTGAGAAATCTCTAAGTTATTTTTCTGCAGCAGCACAGGTGGTGTGAGAAGAATAGTTCTGGAAGTGGAGAGAGCTGGACAAGCACTGTTTGATCACCCTGACCTTCACCAAAGGGGGGTTTCCATCTGGGAATGAGGCAGGAGCTTTCCCACCCTTCACTTCTCTGCCCTTGTGCTCAAGTGGCCTTTGGCTGGTGCAAGTTTTACTGAAGTGGACACACATGTACTAGGGGATGGACTTGAGAGCAGCAATTAATTTCACATAATACCTTTTCTGTCCCTGACTTGGGCCAGATTTGAACTACTGACCTGGAGATGAAAGTCACCACAGTCCCCTGATAGTCCCCTGGGGCGGGTGGGTGAGCAGCTTTTCTTGCTGGCTGTGCTCAAAACCCGTGGCCAGGCTGTTCCCTGCCTCCCTCAGGTTTAACCCTCTCCCAGCCCTCTTCCTTCTCCCCACCTCCTCCAGCTCTCTGCCTGCTGGGCACGACCAGGATAAAAGTAAGAGCAATGAGAGCCACATGTGGATTCTTTTAACCCCTCTGCTGTGGCCAGCCTGGCTGGGGGCGAGTTGTGCAAATCCTGGGGTTCTCTGGGTTGTTTGAGCCTCCAGAAATGGTTTTCAGGGCACTGCATCGAGTGGAAATGTTTGCTGGGGAAGAACTGGGAGTGTTCAGGAGTAGAAGACCTGTGAGTGGCATCCAGTTGCAGAGCACAAGGCTGCATCTGATTCCTTTCATCTTCATGTGATCCTCATGCATCTTTACCCTGCATCTCCCCATGACTGGTGGGATGTACTGGAAAGAAAGTTCCCAGCATCTTTGGTGCTGCAAACAAGTGGAATTACCCTTTCCCATAACACCATCTGCAATCCTCTTCTTGATGTAGATTAGGAAAACCCCTCTGACCTCGTGTCTTTCAGATAAGATGCAAGATCATCCATTTTCCTGTCCTTCATGTTGCTGAGCCATAAACCTGAAACTCCAGAAGTTGGTCTAAGACTGACATGCCCTCGGGTGGGGAGGTAAATTGAGCGTGGCTAAGCTTCACTCTGTAGCCAGAGGTTTAGAGCTGAAGCTGTCTTGCCTCGAGGACCTTCAGAAACAGGGCTTGAAATGTATTTCTGAAAGGGGATTAGCCAAACCTGCAAGTATTCCTGAACAGAGCAGGCAGGGAGTGCCTGTCTCATGTCTCTCACCTTGTCTCTGGCCAATCTTGGATCCTTTTGATGTCCCAGGGCTCCTGGTGATGCCCTGAGTGGGATCCAGGCTGGGTAAGGAGCAAAACAGAAAACTGTTCCCATCTGATGGCCAAGCACTGAGTTACCAGCAGCTTCCATCCTGCTCCCAGCAGTCTCCAGGAGGCACTGGGATGAGCAGTAACCCTGCAGCACAGGTGCCAGGTCTGGGCTGCATCCCCAGTGAGAGCTGGGTCTGCACAGTGCCAAGTCTTGTCACTGTGGTTGCTTGGAGGGGAGGTGGGCTTCTCTGAGGTGTGTTTTATGAAGCCTGAAAGACATGTGAGAGGAGGGAAAAGTGAGCTACACCCTGGTAACATATCCTGATTTGTGCTGCCCGAGAAGTGCCGTGCTGCAGCACCGAGAAGTGACAGGCGTGCTCTGGCAGCAGTGAGGTTTGTGCTGCAGGGAGCTCCCACCCTGGAATGCAAGGGATTTTATGGGCACTAATAAATTAAACCTCGTGTGTTGACTCTAAAAATGTGGTGGTAATGAACCAGCCTGGATTTACAGATAAGGGGAGCAGGGCACAGAGCAATGTGCTCATCTCCCTGTGCTTGCAGGGCCTTCCAGCAGGGTGGGAGGGTGGGATGGCACCCAGGAGTCCATCCCTCCTGCACAATGGGCTTTCCTTCAGGCTCTTGCTCCTTGCCAAAATGCACCCAAATATTCTCTTCCAAAGTCCTCCCTCTGATTTCCATCTAGCAGCACATGGGGTACTTGTGACTAGCCCTGGATGGGCTCCTCAGGAAAACAGGCTTTTTCACCTGGCATTCTCTGTCCAGGAATGCCTCACCACTGGAGAGAAAAAAGACTTCTGGAAATCATAAAAACTCTGATGACTCTATAGATCCTGCTGTCTGTTTTCCAGAGCTGTGGCTGCTTGGCCATCCCCCTTTGGAGGGCTGGCTGCCAGGTTAGTGACAGTTCTGAGGAGGGGAACACGTTTCTGCAGGTCTGTGAGCCTTCCACAGCTCCTCGCCAGCTGACACGGAAACACAAGAGGCACCCTTTCCCCAGATAATTTTTTTTTTCCCTCAATCCTCTCCCTCTTTCACAGATGTCTTAAGGACCTTAGTCTTGCATTCAGGCTCTTGGCCCTGATGAAGCTGAAGCTGCCTGCAGGCAGCTTTTGGACAGCTGGATGAAGATATCACTCGTCAAGCATCAGCCCTCTCCAGGTAACAAATTTTTGCTCCTGCTCTGCAGGAATGTCTCAGTCACAGGCTCACACCTGAGGCTGTCAGCCTTCAAAGCCCCTCTCCTGGGCTGACCCCTCCCTGCTCCTGGGACAGGGATGCACACGTGCTGCTCTGGGGCTTGGCCCCAAGCAGGCTCCAGTCCCAGCCAAGCAGCTCCCAGTCCAGCCAGGGCTCTGGGGAAATCTCAGTGCAGAACAGAAGGAATCTTGTCCCTTAGGAAGGGAAGAAGCTTCTGCTTCCACGCTGGGATCCAGCACTGTCCCCCTCTATGAGCTGCTCTGCAGACCCCATATCCTTCCTACCACCTCCCATCCACTCAGCCCCCACTGCTGCCTCAGTCTTCTCTCCCCTGCTGTATAACAATGATATTAATAACAAGCAAAAAGGTTTAAACTAACCTTTTTGTCCCTCAGGGTCAGAAAGTGGAATGGGGGAGCCCAAGAAAGGATTTGCTGATTGGCAAGGATGTTATTTCAGGAGCTTGGTCCTGCTCAGTGGATTAGTGCCCCTTCATGTCTTGCTGCAGGGAGGTGAGATGTCACCTCAGTCATCCTGCTGTCATATAAGAGAAAAATGAGTGTGTTTGGAGCAGGAGTGAAGGCTGACAGTCCTGGGACTGCCTTCCCTACACTGACACTTGACAGCAGGACAGGGGCCAGCTCTGGAGGCTGTGCCTGTTCAGATACAGGTTTGGGGTTTGGCTCCATGTCCAGTGGATTTTGGTTAGTGTGCTCCCTGAGGGAGCAGGCAGCAGGGTCATGTTCTCCCTGTGTAACAGCAGGAATGTGGTAACAAGGAGAGTGTTTTGCCTCAGAAATGATGTTGCAGAGGATGTGATGACCTTGTTCTGCTTCCTGGGTCTCCATAGGGCTTTTGGTTTGTGTGCTGCCAAAAGCAAACTCTGAGTACTGCATCTGCCTTGTGTGCTGGGCTGTGCAGGGGAATGGGGTCTCTGAAGCACTGTAATGTGTTTTTGCTAGGGAAGCTCTCCTAGGACCAACAGGAAATATTTCTGCTGCCTTTGCCATGTGTCCCAAAGCATGAATTGCCTCCAGCACATGGGGAAGGTGCTGAAAATAGCAGCATCCAGACCTTCTTTGGGGGGAAAAAAAAAAAAATATATATATATATATAAAGAAATGGACACATGGTAGGCAGCAGGAGAAAGGCAGTGATGGAGCCCTTCCAGGGAAAACAGCTCTGTTATGGGTCCTGGAGTAAACACAGATGTGTGGGAGTGCAAGTAGCTGGGGGGAGTGGAGCAGAGCCATGGTGGTGTGCTGCACAGGGCTTGCCTGGGGGCAGGCTGGTGGATGCTGTGCAGGGTGAGACAGCAAATCCCTGCTGGGAATCAGCTCTGGGAGAGGCACTGCAGCCCTGCCTGGGTCTCACCCGCTGCCTCTTGGCTGCCCTGGTGTGGGGTTCAGTTTTTGGTTAGGGGCAGGGATTCTATGGATTCATATCAACTTGGCCAAAGTCATGGTTGGGTGTTTTTATCAGAGTGAAGAGTCAAGATTTGACCTCCTGTGTGTCCCTGGGCAATCCTACTTTTGCTTACAGCTTTAAATAATGAGAAAATCAAATGTATTTTGGGTGAGAACTGGGGATGTACCCAGAGAGGAACTGTCCTTCCCAGGCAAATCTGGGTCCTGCCACTCAGCTAACCTCTGCTGGAGGAAAAATTATTTATATTTCAGTTACCTAGATATGGAAAAAACGGGAAGGAAAAAACAATTATTAAAAAAAAAAATAACAAAGCTGTGGCAAATAACTGATCTGCTTATTCCCTTCTGGGTGAGCAGTGTGGGAGGAGCACCATGATGGGCTGTAAGGACATGGCATAGTTCTCCCTCCTCTGCTCTGTGATCTCCCAGCTCTGAGCAGAAATGTCCATCACTTTTTAGGATTTCTCCATCACGGTTTCTTTCATCCATTGTAGTGGCTGAAAAAGAAAAGAAAATAAATATTGAAAAGTACACCTGAGAAATGTTACAAGAGCATCATCCTTTGGTTATGCGTGTACCTGGAGATATTTTAGCAAGGTTTTGAGCAGAATTTCCTTTTGAAACTGAATTTGCCTGTATTTCTTAGGGAAGGGAAACCAGAGCTGCATTTGCAGAAGTGCTGTGCAATGAGACCTGGAGCAGCTCAGCTTCCTGCAGTGCAAATGGACCTGGATTCTGACCTCACCCGGGCTGCAGGCACTTGCAGGAGGAATAAAAAGTAAATCTGGGCTTGTTGCCATGAATAATATGATGTCTTTACATCCTGACCTAATTGTATTAATTCTTCATGGCAAATATCATATGGAAGTGGCTGATTAGTAGCTAGCAATGAGAGTGGTATTGGCCATCTGGTGTGCTCGGCTTGGAAGGAAGAAAAAAATCAGGATGAAACAAAACTGAAACACATGAGTCTTTCAGATAATGAATTAGCCAGATTCATTAAATTTCAGGTCAGATTTGTCTCTGCTGACACTTGTGTATGGGCAGGGCACAATGCAGTGGTGTCTAGGAGGAAAGTGATCCCTGCTAGCTGATGGTGTGCAGTGAATTGTGGTTGTTTTTCAAGCAAGAACCCATAAGAAACAGTGGTGTCAGCTCTGTTTTACCTCAGCTACTCACAGATTTGCTTTTGTTAACCTTATGTGAAGTTTCTATGAGCTTTACCCAGGGAGTGCAGCTCATTCATGAGCAAAATTAATTAAAATCAACCTGGTTTTTCTTCTGTGAGTAAAAGTAGAGTGGGAAACTGATCTTTTTCTTATGTCTTACCTTGGCAAAAGCACCTGAGCTTTGTCTGGCAGGGCAAGCATATAAATCCTTCCCTTTAAACTCTGCTCAGCTCTGGCTGCACAATGACAGGCAGCTCAGAGACAAAAGACCCATCTGTGATTTTGCTCTTGTTGATTTAAAAAAAAAAAAATAAATTCCATTTCCCTGCAGCCCTGGGAAAAGGTGGTATGATCTGCAGTGACCTGAGGAATGCTGCAGCTTCTCCTGGGGTTTGGCAGCAAAGATTTCCTGAAGCTGAGGGTCTTCTGGGCTGTGCTCACTTACTGAGAGAGATTTGGCTTCACACACCAAGATACTGAGACTTCTGCTGAAGAATTTTGTTGTTGTTGTTGTTGGAATTAGCCAGGAGGATCCCATCCTAATTTGGAAAACAGGGTGGGAAGCTTGAAGTGAGTACTGAAGGGCTCCAGGGGGATGAGAGAGTGGCTGGGCTCCTTGGCTGGGTGGGGAGAGCAGCCAGGGAACCTGGGCTTGAGTCAGAGGTTTCCATCTGTGGAAGGGTTGTCCAGGGGTGAGCTTGAACTCACTCTTTGGCCAGATGTCCTTGCTGGACTGGTCACTGAAAGACCTGAGTGTGCCAGAAGTTTGCTAGAAGTTTGCTGTGCTCTGCAGTGCTTCCCTCTGGAAGGCTTTGGGAAAAGATTTAATTTATTTTTGTTACCAGGGAATTTCCTGCACTGCACCTGTGGAAGCTGGAAGCAAGTTTGTTTGGATGAGAGGGTGCTGGAGTGGGTGGAGGAAAGGGGATGAGACCTCTTGGCTCAGACTCCAGAGACCATGCCTGTGTTTAAACCCAGAACTCTGCTAATCCCATGCTAAATCTCTGGAATCAAGGAGGTCTGGAAGGCAACATTAGGGATGGTGAAAAGGGGTGGATACATTTCTCAAGCAATTGAATTTGAAATACTATTCAAAGACAGCAGCACTGTGAATTGGCAGGAGAGCCTGATCCCAGGTATGGTTACAGGGAGGAGCTGTGCTCCTTTGTCTTTATTCCAGGTTTATTATGTACCTAATGAGCTCTGGTTTTGCTTTTAATTTACACCAGGCCTTCTTCCCCCCACTCCTCCCCAATAATTAATGACCAACACCATAATCCAACCTGATTGCCTGACAGACAAGGAGTGCTGTACAACTGTGGCCTTTTTAGCAGGCTCCTTATTAAACATTCTTGCTGGATAAACAAGCTGGGGGAGGCTGCTGGGGGTTATGTATTTCCCAAACACTCCAGAGTTGCCAAAGCTCTGGACCAAAGTATGTGTGCTCAGAGCTGTGAGAGACATTTGTCAGTGGCTGCACTGACAGATGCTCCTAATTGTGTGTGCCTTTCTCTGAGGGATGAGTCACGGGCTGCTGGGAGCAGCAAGAGGCTCCAGAGTGACTTTGAGCAGCAGGTGGACGTGATTATTGCAAGAAGCCCTAAATTTGGGATGCTCTTGCTGGAGCCAGGTTCCTGGGACACAGCCATCACCTTGCCTTCCTTTTTAAAGATTGGACTTAATGGTGTTAAAGGCCTTTTCCAGCTTCAGTGGTTCTATTTCAGGATTCAGGAGGGTCTGACCTGATGATGTGGCAGGATAAAGGCTGATGTGCTGTGGGCTAGGAGTGTGCAAACATCCCCTTCCCAGGAGGAAGGGCCTTCCCAGTCCTGCTCCAGCTTGATTAGCTGGGGTATTTCACTGGACTTATCTCAATTATAATTTTAATGATGGATTTCAGACTTCTGTAGATGCTAGAGCTGGTTCCAGGGAGGTATTTCATGGCTGTGGCTGCTGACAGAGAGCTGGGTATGGTGACCCCAGTAGCTCTCACCTGGACTCTGCAGGATTTGTTCTTCTCCAAGGTGCAGGGCTGCTGCTGGAAATGGTGCAGTTGAGTACTGAAGGGTGACTGTTGTCAGCTAAGAGTTGGAGGGAGACTTTCCTATTTATTGTACTTAAAGACACAGATGGGAATCACTCCTGATCATTCACAAAATCTGTCTGGGTTTGGAGCCAGTGCCCTGCAGGTCAAAGGCTTTGTGCCCTCTGCAGTCCCTGGAGAGCTGAGGACATTGAACTGCAGCCACACCTGTTTTTCAGTGACTGCTGCCTTGGGAGCCAAGTGTGCAGCTCCTGAGTGTCCCCTCCTTGTCACACTTCAGCTTTTCACTCTGTTTTTGGGATTTACAAAGTGGCTTGGAGACCAGCAAGCCCTGTGACTTGTGATGCATCAGAGCAGGTTCCTCCCTCCCTCACCTTCTTCCCAAATTGCTGTGGCTTGTGCAAAGCTCTGCCTAAAGGTGGGTCAGCCCATCACCTGCTGCAATCCCTCTCAGGGATCCTCTCCATCCCCTGCCACCTTTTCCTTGTGTAGCTCCTGTCCATGACCCTGTGATTTAGTGCCAAGGTGATACCATGCCCAAAGGGGGATGGTCAGCGAGGCCAAACTCATATAATTCCATTTTCTGGCTGGATGGTGTGATGTAATGAGCAGTAGGTGGTGTGTCCACACTGCTGTTTCCAGCAGCAGCTCTAGGGTCACTCTGTTCCCCAGAGAAGTGGCTTTTTATTTCTCCTATGCACTCCTGGTGTTTGTTCATCACTAATCTAAAAATAAAGCTTATAAGCCAGTCTTTGCCAGCTGATTATGAACCTGAAATATACTGAACTCTGATTCATCAGGGCATGATAAGATTTGATCCTTTTATAACTGGTATGTGGAAGACTACTTTATAAATAATAATATCACGTGATTAATATGACACAGAAGTTATAATTAATAGCAACATCCCATGTGATGGGAAGGGTGAATGCAGCCAGGCACCTTTCCCACCCTATCTGAAACATGTTGAGGCAATAAAGCAAGTGTTAAAAGCACACCTAGCATGGCACTGCTGCAGAATGAATCACAAATAAAAATACAAGCTTCCATTGAGGAAAAAATTGGGATCATGATAATAGGCAAGTGACCTCAGCTGCAATGGCACTGTGCAAATACACATAATTATGCAAGTGATTTGCTTAGCATTGGTGGTGTGTGTTATGAGGTAAAATCGTCCTGGAGCACTGTGGGAAGGTCTGTGCAAAGGAAAACAGGGTCAAATCTAAATCACTTGATTTAGAGCTTCCCTGAGCTTTGGATGGTCTCTGCACTGCTCACCTCTGGGGGCCTGGAATGGTTTGTGCTACCTGCATTTTCCAAGTTTGCTGGGACCAAGGCAGAGAGAACTGCCACCTCCAGGGATCACCAGGCTATGCAAATATATGCTTGTAACCACCTCATACCAACCTCAATGTATGTTTGTTCATTTGCTCCAGGGTTAGCAGGACCCAAATGCATTGTTTCCAAAACATCCTTGCTACTCTCCAGCAGTTTTACCACTTCCAAATATGCTCTGTGCCCCTGCTCAGCAGTAGGTAGTTATTTAAAACAATACATTTCTCTTCTGTGCACTGCTTTCTCTTTTTTTTTTGTTCAGGCTTTAACTAGGCTTTAGCATGCAAATTTAATGTGTCATTGTGGCACACTTAGGAATAATTAATATAGAGGGGTTACTTGTAAATTGGTGCTAGGGACAGATTTGTGAGGCCACCCCCAGCAGTGGTTTCTTTAAATGCTCAAGCTGATGATGGGTTTGATGTGAGAGTGTCAAGTGACATTTCTTAGTGGGAGGAGGCCAGGAGTATTTAAATTTTGGATGTGTGTGGTGGGAAGTTTTTGTTTGTTTTTTGGGGTTTTTTTCCCCCTCTTTACTCTTTTCTGTTCCCAAATTTTGCAGCTGTGATTTGATTTACATGAAGCAAAGTTGCAAGTTTGCAGTGCTGGAGTTCCTTCCCTCATCAGGGACCAGAGGGGCAATTCCAGCAGCCCCTGGGAAAGGGGCTGGGGTATTTCATGTGTGACAGGAAGGCAGAGGAACTTATCAAATCCTGCCTAAGATGTGGCAAATATTGATGTATCTGCTACAGCATGAAGCCTCTGTTAAACTTGTCACAGAAGGCTGGAAATGCTTTGGGGCTGCAAGAATCAGCTCTTTTGCTGTCCATAAAAGCTGGCTGACCCTTGTTCACTGCAGTGAACCCTTCTGGAAGCACAGTGTAAAAGATTTAGGAATTATTTGTCAAATGCAAAAAAAAAAAATATTGAAAAGCTTCCCTTTTAAACCTCAAAGAGGAGGCAAGCCCTCCTGATGCAAACTGGTTTTTTACAGAAAGGGATTGGGAACAAACCTTCCCTGCAACAGCTGGGGCTGATCCCCATCAGAGTCAGGATGCAGGACCAGATGGTCAGCTCTCCTGTGGCAATTCTATTTTTTATTTACATGAAAACACACTTTTAGTTGGGGAAAAAAAAAGTGCAGCCAATTCTGCTGTGAATAAATGTAATGAAAATGAAAAACTCCTCTGTTCTGAGAAGCTCCCTGCCTGTTTGAATGCTGTGTCAATAGGAATATCAAATGAGGAGTAAGAAGATCAAGAAGGGAAAGCATCAGCTCATTTTTGGCTATCAGGGACCAGCAGAAATACAGAGAAAAAATGCTGGTAGTTGATATATTGACCAGTTTTCATTATAACTTCAGTGTTTCTTTCAGCTGAAAAAGAAGATATGTCTTGATGAAATGAAATGCCATCTTAGTGTTGAATTAATTATGTAGAACATGGGCTTGGTATTTTATTAATTTGGCTGCTCTGGAGAAAGCATCAATAGGCTGTTTGTGGATGACAGCTTCATACTCTGTCAGTTTCTGCCTAGGATCTCAGCTCCTTGCAAGTTCTGGTGTGTTAAGCTTGGTAGAGGCAGTGAAATCATTAAAATTTCCCTTTTGTACAAGCTAGAGCAGCACTAAGAAAACTTTCAGGCTTTTCCTTTGCAGTTCAAAGCAATGGGAGCTCGTGACACAGAGGT
Organism: Oenanthe melanoleuca; assembly: GCF_029582105.1. Lineage (NCBI taxonomy): Eukaryota > Metazoa > Chordata > Aves > Passeriformes > Muscicapidae > Oenanthe > Oenanthe melanoleuca. The sequence goes on from NC_079344.1 coordinate 12,089,192, forward strand.
GTGGAGGACTGGGCCCTAAATAAGGCACTGAAAACCTTTCTGGAACTACCAACTTACACAGGATTGGCCTCAGAGATGGGAAGAAAAAACCAGATTTCTGTGTTATTCAGTACTGAAGATTTTAAATGCATGTTTAGTTGTTCCCTGCCTGGTGGCTGATTAGGAACTGACCACAGCCAGGGGTTGGCAAAAATCAAGATTGGTTTTACAAACAGAGATTGACTCAAGTGAGTGTCACAGTCTGCTTTTCTGGGAAAAGGCAATTATAACTCAGGAAGTTCTGATGTGAAAATTATTTTGGCAGATATGCTCTTTTTTAATAGTTTATGTATGCAAAAGCAATAGTGAAGATAAGGTGATGGGAAAGGTGAATCAAAGCAAAAACCTCTTTGTGTAGGGTTATGTTTTGTTTCACAGATGTGCTCAAAGAAAATGTCAAGATATTCCCTGGCTTTGCCACCACATTTAATAGATCATTTCAGGCTGGAACTTTGTAGAAGGGCTCAAATCCTGCCTGCATGAAAGACCCCATGGGCAGAGATCCAGTGCTGGATCTACCCACAACATCCCAGCCCTGACTGGGGTTACAAGGCAGGATAACAGAGGTGGTTCACTGCCTGCTCAACCCCTCACCCTCCCACAGAGATGGCCAAAAAGTTCTGTTCCCCATCAAGGTGCAGAGCTCTCCCTTCCAGGCAGTGCCTCAAGCCACCATCATCATCACTGGCAGTCGCTGTGGGAGGTTTTCCAGCACAGACATGGTTTTATGGTTATTATTTATTTTTATGGTTCATTGGATCAAGGCCCCCAATTTGCTTCATAGCTCTCCAATGTCAACAATTATCAGGCAGCTGCTAATTGGGGCTGGATCAGAAAATCAGCAGCTTCCTATCACTGAAAATCTCCGTGGGTGACATTTCTGACACCTCCAAAATCAATGGCAGCAAGCCCAGGGGCACTGGGGAAACCAGGAACACATCCTGCTCTCCTCTACCCATCTCCAGTGACAGGTCTGCAAAATCAGAATGAAACCTCATTTCCACACTGATAAAAGCTAATGAAGCATGGAGGAGCATCATTAAGCCATAAGCAGTTTTTGCATTAGGGACTGGATGCAGGGAAGGATCCATTGGGTTTTATTTGGCTTTTTTGTTAGTGGTTGTGTGACTGTTCTGGAGAATTTAACCTTTGGATAAGGATGAGAGAAGAGGAGAGTCAGGCAAAAGATAAGGGGAGAAGAAAGAATGACAGCACCCTTAGAAGAAAAAAGAAAAGGGTAAAAGGATTAACTTTTTGGAAAACATTCCTTAAACTTAAAATTCTTACAAAAATATTCTAAAAAATAGATTTAAAGTGTAGACTAGTCATAGTTTGGTTCCAAACCTCCACCCCCTCAATGACAAAAAAAAAAAGGTCAGACATAATTTTTGGTCTCAAAACTTTAAAACTTTTAAATTTTGTTGGAGTTTAAGCCTTTAAGTGAAGTTAACCTTTTCAGCTAAATTTAGTTTTCTGCCCATTTCTATGAGGCAAAAATCTTTAAAAATAGCATTTTGCACCTGCTCTAATGGCAGAGACCAGAATGTGCTCCATGATCCTTGCTGTCCTTGCTGCCACCTGTCCCATGGCTCCCAGGGGCAGGTCCTGCAAACCTTGTGACAGCTGCAGTGTAGGAGGGGCAGGAGTTGGATCCATCCAACCTGTTTATTCCACAGGCTTGGATGGCAGGTCACGGGCATTTCTCTGAGCTGAGCAAACAACTGACATATGTGCACTGAGAACAACTTGAAAACGTGCGTTTGATAGATTTTAAATCATAAGACACTGATGTTTTGTGCTGTTTTTTTCTGAGAAACCACTAAATCTGTCGTGCTCTGCCCACATGCCATGCAGGGAAGTTGTAACTCCTTGCCCAAGCTGATTGCCCAGCCCTATATTTCACCTTCCTTTTGATGGCTCTGTCATTTTAAGCCTTCAGATAATAGGCCATTATTCTCAGAGTTGCTGTTATATTTTATGAATAGGAAGTGGGGGGATTATTGTCACAAACTCTGAAAGATTTGCACTTGGAGCACTCACAGCTCTCAAAAAGGGCAGTTCATTGAGCTTGATGGATGTAGATCTCATCTCTTCCTCCCCACTTTTTCTTTCTTTTCCTTCCTCCCCACTGGTCCTGCAGCCTCTGTGAGCCATGGGGACAGACCCTGCCCCGGGCTGTGGCAGGAGCAGCAGGTTGGTGCCCCAGGAATCATGCAGGGGGTGGTGGCAGCTGCAGTGATGGGGATGGAGGCTGGGCTGGTGCTGTGGCTGCAGCCCAGGGCAGCTGAGCTCTCCTCTCACATCTGTGCGTGTGGGTGTGTGCACACGTACAGACAGCCACAACAAGTCTGTTCCTGTTTGGGAGATCAGTGTCAAAATTATTTTGTAAGAGCTGGCCAGGCTCCTGTTTCCACATTAGTAACCAAAAGCAGTTAGATGGTTTTTTGGGTGCCTTGCTTTTCCAAATCAGTGCATGGCTGTCTCTCCCTTTAGGAAAGGGAAGGATGTGCTCCAGAGCCTTTGTGGAGTTATGTCAGCAGCTCCTCCCGGTTTGGTGGGGCTGGGCATCCCATAATAGGGTGGCCAAGGTGTGACTGCAGCAAGAATGGAAGGGAAAACCTGTGTTGGGGGATGGGGACCAGCTTGCAGAGAGGTTTCTGCTCCCCTGGTGCTCACAGCAAAGGGATGAGTACAGACATGTTGGATCCAGCTGTGTCTCCCTTTGTGCCTGTACAAATTGTGCCTTCTCCAGCCTTTCAGAAACACAGGACAAGGATGGGTTTTGGTTGGTTTTTTTTTTACCCTGAAGTGCCTGAACACCTGAGGCTGAAAATCCTCTTCTCTCTTCTGCCTCCCCATTTTCTCTTTCATTCTTTATCCGTGGTGGGGAGTCAGCTGCTAATTGCAGTGTCCTGCATGTGTCCATCATTGCCCAGTGAAAAGCATCTTCTGGGATGTTCTGAGCACCATTATACAGCTGGGATGGGGAAAGAAGTAAGGTGTGGTGGGGAAAAGTGTCTTTGTGGCTGGTCTGCCTTGCTGGCAGGAGCAGGAGGAAAGGAAGGGGAGCATGGCTTGCTGCAGTGTGTGCAATAACCCATCCTGCTGCCTCTGGGGAGAGGGGACACAAACAGCAGGAGGTGGCCCTGAGGGGGAATGAGACACCTGTGGTGAGAATCAGCTTTTAGTCACTAGCCATTGCTTGACTGGTTTGGGTTTTTTCTTGTCTTTGACACATTTTTCTCCAGCTCACTTTTCTGTCAGACCCAGAACAAATGGTGTTTAACCTGCAGGTACAGCTCACAGCTGGGATAAATGTATGCATTCCTGCACCTTTGACTAGCTTTAGGTATTTGTCTGGGGGAGCAAAAGTGCTTCCATATTCTTGGATAAGGGTTGTGCATTTTGTGCAAAGGAGGAATATAAACTCGTAGCAGTAGCAGCTGGTCTTGCTTCCATCCTAATGGCCTGTTGCAGTCACCAAGGTGCTGGTTTGGAGGCTGAAGAGGATGCTGCAGTCTGGTCTGTGGCAGCAGGAGCTGTGAAAATCCCCTAGGGCCAAGCTCTGGGGTGAGGGGTGCTGGAAAATTGCTGTCCCTACACCCAGTCCATGCTCTGAGCCACGGGGGCTGGTTCTGCCTTTACCTGATGGTCAAGAGGGGGAATCACCATCCCTGGAAGGTTAAAAACCATGTGGGTGTGGTGGTTGGGATGGGGGTGAGTGGTGAACGTGGCAGTGCTGGGGCTGGATGATCCTAGAGGTCTTTTCCAGCCTAAGTGATTCCATGATTGTTAATGCAAAGGCTTCACTGCCATAAACCAACACTGACAAATTGATAGCCAGCATGGAAGGATTGGAAGATGATCTTTCCTAGAAGAAACACTCCCAAACATCACTACAGACAGTGCTGGAAATAGAAATGGGATTTCTTGACTCCCTGTTCAATCTTCAACCAACAGATTCAACTGTTGAAAGAAATCAATTGGGAAGTCAGTGGGTGCTTTGATATTTTAGCTGTTCATTTTCAGTGTTTTTTGTCATGTCCTTTTAAATAATTAACTTCAAAAGTTTCTGGTTGGCTATGAACAGTATGGTTTGGTTTTCAAAGCTGCTGAGCTGTTAAGAACATTTTGAAAACTAGAATAATGACTTTGGATGCCCAAATATATCCTCAGGAGTCCAGGTTTAAGCACATGGGTTTGCATACTTTGTTTTTATTATCTGCACTTCTAAAATAGGAAAACAAATACAATTGCTGCTCACCACTATCATTTATCCAAGCAATTTGAAGATAGCTTATTTTGTTATTAATTAGTCAATTAATTCTGTTTGTTAATTCACTCTGTTGCAAAATATCAGGCTAAAGAAATTTTCTGTGCATTAACACAATAAATCTCAATTTGTTACTGCTGTTTTCTGAGTAACACACAAGCAGCAGAAGTCAGATTTATTTTTTTTTTCCATTTTCTCTGGTTAAGTCCAATTGTTATGCAGTTTCTTCTGTGTCTCTGCTGATTCTTCAATTTTTAAGGTCCCATCACTTCTGGGGATGAGGTTCAAAGGCTCTTTGGGGAGAGCTGGTTTGTATCCTGAGCTCAGCAGCAAGTGTTGCAGGTCCCAGTTTGAAAAAAGGAACTGCTGATGCTAATTATTTTTGTTGCTTGTTTATCTCTTGATAGTTCCTACAATCCAATTAAAATCATTGCTGTTCCTTGCAGGTGGCATGGATCTTCATTTGGATTTCACAAGACATAAACAACAGCAGCTTGTGAAGACAACACTACTGTGAAGGGTAAATTCACTTTTGAAAATTCACCATGAAATTCACTTTTGTTCCAAAAAATAAAATGAAAAGAAATGCAGAGACTGTGGAGCAATCACAAGTCTCCAGCAGTGAAGATTTAAGGTGGTAAATACTGTAAAGCTTTTAATAAGCTTTATATCATGACTCTGTTTTAATGATATTGAGTGAATTTGGTCTTGAATTACCAATAATTTCTGGGAAAGCTGTCAAGAGAAAGCAAGTCTAAAAATGTGCTTTAAAAAAAAAAAACAAAAAGTGCTTTAGAAAAATACATTAAAAAAAAAATTACCATCCCCTTTCAAATGGTTCCTTGAGAAAACTATCTTTAAATGGCTGAGGGCAATTGGCATAATGATTGAAAGTTGGGCTGGAGAGCTGCAGGTGGGTCCTGGCAGTGAAATGAGAGGTAAAGTGAGGCTGAGCTGTGGGACAGAGACTGCTGCAGTCAAAGGCATCACAGTGACACTGCATGAGCTCAATACTTGGCCAGTGACGTTTGCACTCCACAGGAACCCAAGGGAGGCAATTAGGAGGGCTTGGAGAGGGAGGGAATAATTTTACCTGTCAGGTTGGTAAGTGGGCAGCTCTGAGAGTGTGTGTGAATGCTTGTGTGTGTGTGTGAAAGATCCAGGAATTAATGAAACAGAGAGGCTCGGTGGGGACTGACAAGCCTGTGGTTAGAGGTGGGGAAAGAGCTGTTTCCAAACCCACAAGATTTATTTCTGGAGCTGGTGGGTAGGTGGGAGGCAAAGCTAGCAGGCTTCACCCTTCAGGGCTTTCATCTGCTTTAAATTCAGTTGAAAATATTGCTAATTGTAGCAGCAAGCAGGCAAGGTACCCATGTACATTTTACAGGTGACTCCTTTACATTTTTATTTAAAAGTTTTTCTCTGAATTTTTTTTTTTTTCCCTCCTTGATTTCTCAGGGTGTGACTAAGGAGCCACAGGTAGAGAAGGTTCCAAATTCAGAGCTAGCAGCTCACAGGTGGTGCAGCACTGCCCAGGTAAACCAGAGCTTTCCTTCCAGGATGGAAAACTGAATGGTGCTGAGCTGCTGTTAAAAGCTTTACAGAAATGGTCCTTGCTCCAGGAGGCTGCTGGTACCAGCACTGGTGCAGTGCATGGCTGTCCCTGTGCTCACAGGAAGGTTTGGCTGAAGCCTGATCTCAGCTTTGTCATCCATGGGGTCTTCTGTGAGTGGTGAACCCCACATCTTTCATCTCGTTGCTTTTGGGAGTGGTGGCTCTATAGTATTTTATATCCAAGGCAGGTAAAGCTGATGAGTGTCACCAGAACTCCAAATCCAGGGTTCTTTTATTGTTAAATTCTAAATGATTTTCCATTTGGACATATGGGGTGGTATTTTTCTTTTTTTTCCCCTCCCTCCCCAAACAAACCCTTCACCCTATTTCTGTTTCCTTTTTGTGGAAGAGGGCAGTGGGGACAGGACCTTGGACATAAACAAGATTTCAGCCTGAACCACCTGAGGTCCCTCCCTGATTGTTTCCAGGACAAACCCTTACTGCAGGCACTGGAAGGAATTTCAAATTAGTGGCCAAACATCTCAGGAACGTGTTTTTGGTGCCCTGAATCAGCCAGCAGGGATGGGTACAGGTGTCACTGCTGCTCCTCAGAGCCCACCTGCCCTGCCTCTGCCAGAAATTATTGGCCAAAACCAGTTCACAGAATATCCTGAGCTGCAAGGGACCCACAAGCTGTTGGTGTGGATATCTGGATCAGCTGCTGCAGCAAAGCAAATTTATCATCAAGCAGTGCTTTGAGCTGACACACTTCTGTGGCTCTGAGGCAGTTATTTTGGGGGGAATATATATGAACTAGGGCTTAAAAACTTGGCTTGAGCTGAGGGCAGAGAAGATGCCTCACTTAGCCTGAGGAATGCTTTTGACAGAGACACGTTGTCACCACATCTCTGGGCTGGAATAAGTTGTACCTCTGCTGCAAATGGAAATATTTCTCTGAAGTCCAACAGCTGCAGGAACAGCAGCTTGTCTCTTGATCACGTTTTCAGTTTTAAAGCCCACTTCTAGTCCAGCAGCGAGGAGAAAACCCAAAGCTCATTCAAATGAGCTTTTTAATGGAAAAAGTCACATTAAATCTAAACCAATTTCATGATCTTGTCTGAGTCATGGCTTTATAAAGACTGGGGGCTGAGGCTGCAGTTAACATTGCCTTAGCAATGCTCAGTACTTATCTGTGAGCAGAAAGGTAATGGTGGGGAAGGGCTTGTGGTGTTATTTTTCCAAGGGCCTGATCATTTAGCTATCTAATTTGGGAAGCAGGGCTATCTCTGGCTGACTCTTATCACCCTTTCAGCGAGGCAGATAGCAGCCAGCACATTACTCAGCCTTACCCCGTGGGTATCTGGTGTCTGAGTGTGTGTCACAAAACGTGGCAGCCAGAACAGAGAAACCTCTCAGTGCTGGGCACAGAGAAGTGGTTCCAGCCCCACATGGTGAGAGGTGGATGGGTTTGTCCTCTGGGCTTGTCCTCATCACTGAGACACCCTCAGTGGCTCTGCTCTGTTGTCACTCAATTATTTACTTCTCCTGGGGTTGAAGGATGTGACATAGGAAACTTTCCTAAGTTTCTTTATAGCTGAAATAATAATATGGGCAACACTATTTATAGTTAGAGAAGGACTTTCATTTTTTCCTGTCTCCTGCTGTCTTCTCCCTGACAGCTGGTTGTGAGGCACAGGGAGAGATTTAACCTCTTATGGTAGTTTGCAGCTTTGTCTTCCTCACAGGGTTTCAATGTGGGCAGCTTCTGTGGGAATTCTGTTTTTCTGTTTTGCAGATGGAAAATAGAGACATGCAGTAGGGAGTCTTCTGCCTTGAAACAAGCCCTCAAACCACCCCAAAATAACTTGTCAAGTTCTCTCCATGCCTTCTGATGGGCCTCATGGATTTTCAGATGTTGTGGTGTATAGAAGTGAAATGGTCACTGCAGAGGTTGGGAAGCCTGGAGAGGCATGGATGGAGCCACAGGGCTGGGCTGGTGGGAGGCAGGCCCAGGTTGCCCTTGTCACTGTGATGTGACACATCCCACACTGACCAGGGTGACTGAGAAGCACCCATGGCTTTGTTTCATCCCCCCAAAATCTGCCCCAGTGCAAACTGGCCCTTTAACAGGAACCCACTGATGTGTGTGTGTAGAGGGGAGCAGAGACAGAAAGGAAGTAATATTGAGTCACAGCAGTCAAGAAGGATCAAAGATTGGCTATTTTTGACACACAAAAGGGTAAGTGATGCTGAACTCTCTCTAGACTGATTCCAGCTGAACACAAAAGCATTTTAACCTCTTAATCCTCACTTCTGAGTTATAGCCCTGACACTGGGGGCTTTGTGGCTTGTTGGAGATCCTCTGCTGCATCTGACCCTGGTCCCAAGCAAATAACACCCAGCCCTGGCTGCTGCTCAGCATGTGCTGAGTGTTGAGCATGGAGTTAACCCTGCAAACTCGGTGTTTTTTGCCTTTCTCACTCACCATAAGTGGAATTCTTACTGAGAAAAGCAACCAGGTTGGATGAGGCATGGAACAACCTGGTCTAGTGGAAGGTGCCTCTGCCTGTGGCAGAGAGGTTGGAACAAGATGATCTTTAAGGTCGCTCCCAACCCATTTTCTGTGATCTGTGAACTGTGGATGTAAGATCTCATTTCCCATTTTGATTTGTGGAAGCAGAACCCCAGTTTCACCTCACTGTCCTCCCTGAGTTTCTCCTCAGAGAAGTTCCTGGGCTCTGCTCTGTCATTCACATATCCCCTCTCCAAATCCTGAAAGGTTCCTCTGTGTTTCCCAGCACGTGGACTGGTGATGTCTGTGAATCCACGTCCACTGACTGTAGATGTGAAAGCACTGTTTTGATTTGAGCCTTGTGTGTATTATTTTTGGTTTGCATATTTGGGCTTGACATAAAACCCAGCAGAGAGACTCTTACTTAGCCAAAGCCATTTCTGCATTCACTGCAGATGAGTGTGGTGCTCCAGGGAACCAGTTTTATTCCAGGCTTTGCCAGTGATTCATTTCTGGATGCTGCCTGCATGATTCCCTCTGGGCCTCAGTTTCCTGTTCTGTAAAACGGAGATAATACCCTTTCATGGCACAGGGCTGCTTTGAAGCCTTTACAAAATTACTCTGATGTGTTTGGATGAAAGTTTCTATAAAGCAGATTTAAAAAAGCATGCAGCTCTCATTGAGGGGTTTGTATGGAGTGATCAGGACCCCAGAATTGCTTCCCAGGATGAATGTGTCTGTGTTGAACCCTCAGACAATGCTGAACACTGAAACAATATTCATGTAACTCTTCTAAAAGCATCCACTGTTGGTGCCCATGGCAGGGTTTGCTCCTATTCATTCTTTTTGTTTATTTTATGTAAATCCTTTTTCCTTCTCATTGAAAACACAAACAAAAAAAGGGATGCCTGGAAAAAAAAAAAAAAAAGAAAAAAAAAAAAGAATTTTGGTCTGTAAGCTCCATAAAATTGATTCATCTTGAAGTTTTTTAGCAGGACCAACCCTCTCTTGCCTATCTGTGTGATTTTAAAAGAAACTCTCCTCTTTCTCCTGGCTGTCATATTATGGGGAGAAAAAGCAGAAATGAAAGAGATGCAGAATTTTTGTCTCGTCGCCTTTCTGTGTCTCCCACCGCCCCCTCCTCCGTGGCCCTCCCTCCTGCTCTGCCTCAGTTCCCATTTTCCCATTGAAATGTCAAATGCAGCAGTTGTCTGCGAGTGAAAGAGGGACTCCCTGGTGGGAACAGGCTGCCCTTCTAACCTGCCGGCCTCGGCTGTTCTCCTCTCCCCTTTTTGGTGTTTCCCATCCCACTTTCTCAGCAGATGTTGTGTGGGGCAGCACGGGCTGTAAAGGAATGAGTTTCTTTTCACCTGGCCATGTGAATGGGCTGGCACAGAAACCCTGGCTTATTCTCTCAGACTCTGGCAACAGCTTACACAGAAAGAGATTGTTTCGAAGGGCTGTCGCTTTTCTTCTTTTTTTTTCTTTTTTTTTTTTTTTTTTCAGACAAAGATAGGCAAAAAAGGCTCAGAGATGCTGGCTGTATTTTAAGCTTCCTCCTTGGGTGCCAAAGGAGTCCTTGGAGTTTTGTTGCTGCTACTTTTGTTCCTTTTATAGTTTCCATTCAAGCCCCAGGCTTTCAGCTCTCCTTTGTCTTAGTCCTACTTTTCCCAAGCAGTTGACATGAGAATTAGTTCAGAAAGATGGTGGAGGTTCATCCAGGAGCGTTGCCCCATTTTAGTCCAGGGCTGTAGTTTTTGACTCTTTGGTGGAAATTTGGAAAAGAGTGACATTTCCCATGCTTCTGCAAGGAAAATATTTAGTTTCAGATGAGCTCTGTCTGAAAACATGTGACACTCGTGTGCAAAAATGCACAAATACAATCCTAATGTTGAGTTTTGTCACTGTGCTACTTAAGATTGGAGAGGCACCTTCAAGGTGGAAGAAATGGGGAGTGTGTGAGTTTTTACCTTTTCTCCCTTTTTTTGTCTCCCTGTTTATCTGGTTCATGTGGCTGGTTGTTTTCTCTAGCCTGCTTCCTCTCCCTTACCAGGACCTTGGGCATTTAGAGCTGGCCCATTGAGCCACAGCAGAAAGGTGCCCAGATACTCCTTCCCTTGCCTTTGCTTGGCACCTCCAGAGCTCTGCCACTTACCCAGCTCACTTTTGGCCATGTCTCTGTGCTCTGAGCCCAGCTCATTATATCTCAAAACTTTATTTATGTTCAAGAGCAAATTATGTACACGGCTTGTGGATAATTTGATTGCCGGCGTGAGAAACGCACACGCTGCTGATCCTGAGAAATGGAGCTGTCGTTTGCTGATTTAATGGGTAAATAATGAGTTATTCTGAAATACTGTTATGCCAGTGGTTCTCTTTGGGTCTTTGTACACATTTTAACTCCAGTTGGTTTTTTGTTGTGTGTGCGTGTGGTTTTTTAAAAATCTGAAGTTTATTTTTGCAGTGGTGCTTGGAAAGCTGTAAATGATCCACAAGGAATTAACAGACAAAAGTCCCTGGCTCTGCTCCACCCTATTGAAGTTGATGGCAAAATTCCCATTGAATTCAGTGGAAGTAACAACTAGGCCCTGTGAGAGTAAACAGTAAATCAATTTTATAATCACAATGTTTCTCTACGTCCTGTTCTTAGTGCTTTATGTGGCAGAGGTGTTAGGTGCTTGTATGATGATGAAAGGCACTGACAAATCACGAACATCTCAGGTGAAATACAGGCTTGCAAAGGTGAAATTTCTGAATTTGAAAGCTTTGGGTAGGCTTCACCTTTCAGGCAGTATTTTGGAAACCTGCACTCCAATTCTGTTAATGAGAATTCATTGTGAGAGGTTGAACTGCCTCTCCATCCATCATGTAGCCAGCAGGTGTAGGAGAACATTTCCCCTTTCTAGTTTGTAAAAAGTGCAGTTTTTAGAGACATGGGAGTGTAAGAATCAGCAAATTGATTCTCCTGCCTGGACAAGTGGGCATGTCATAAATCCCATTCAAAAACTAATCAGGAGGAGATGGATCATGTGCTGTCAGATCTCCTGCAAATGTGATGCCTGTGGTTAGAAGTTTGCAGAAGCTTTTATCCCTGTGTCTGCTCTGGCACATCTCAGTGTTAAAGCTATCCTGTTAAATAATAGGAAGGTATAAACAGCTCAGAGGTTTAGTTCTTATTCAGCCTGTTCTGTCAGTGGACTCCAAAGTATTTGATTAAGGAAACAAATATCAGTATCTTACATTTTACCTTGGGGAACCCACAAATCCATGGCACAGCAAGATATTCAAGGATGGAGTTCAGTCTTTTCCTTAGTCCTAGTCTAACATCTTACCCCCTTCCTTTTAGGGGCTTTATCCCTAAAACGTGTCTTGAGTTAAGAGCTCTGTATTGTAAAGTTTTCCTGTTGATTCCTTCCCTGGAGTTTGTGGCTTTTGGAGGAGATGGGGCATTGATAATTGCTTCAGCTGTTCTTGACTGTTACCGGGCACCTCAGCAGAACCGTGTAGCCTGAGTGCTTGTGCTTTGTAAAATAACCCCTTGGCCCTGCAGCATGGGAGGATTTACAGGTTTAGCCTTCTTGATTTGTTTTGAATTATTTTGTATGAGCTATTCATGGAGGGTACAACAGAGCTGAAGGCAAAGCAAGGTTGTCACTAGAGTGTCCGAAGATGAGAGCCACGGAAATAAAGTGCTATTGTTGCTCTTCTAGCAATGACACTGACTGAAATAAAAGACATCTGGGTAGGAAATAGCAGCCTGCTTCCAGGGAGCATCCATGGTGTACCTCAGCTTGCCATGAATGCTAGTCCTGCTAGGCAACCAGGAAAGGGAGCTGCAGGCAGCCCTGAGCCAGGCCAAAGGGAGAAAAAGGAAAAAAGAGCCTAACCCTGAGAAAAAGGAGTGAATTCTTCCTAATTGTGCTTTGGAATGGAAGCCTTTTTATTCATGTCTTTTGTTGCATTTTTTCCTCTTTCTTTTCACACTCCAGAGCAGCCTGTGTGTCTCAGTGCTGGGTGGCCACATCCCACCCTTCCAGCTCTGCCTGACCCCCAGGTGGGTTTGGGGCTCCTTGTGGGAGAACTGCAGCTCCTCTGCATGTTCCTCTCACAATCTGTCCCCTGGGAGCTGGCTCAGACTGCAGTGCTGGCCCTGACCCTTAGGAAGGGAGGGTAAAACCTGCCCAAATCTGCTGAAGAACAGAGTCTGCCTGTGGGTGATGGCAGAACTGCAGTTTCACCTAAAGATAAATATCCAGCCAAAACTGACAGGATTTTTTGAAGTGGCTAGTGGCTGACATCAAGTTCAGAGTGTTTGGGACATTTCATAGATATCTCTGAGCAGTACTTTGAAGAAGGTAGGGGTGGACAGGAAGAGGAGTGAAATAGGATGCCCAGGGTTGAGCAGAGACAATTGAATGTGGCTGTCCCCTGCCCAGGCTGTCACCCTCACTTCTGGGCCATCTTTTCTCTCAGCAGTTTGTGCAAGTAGACTAAACCTCACTCAAAATCAAAGTGTGAAGGACAACAGAAAGGGAGGGGAAATGGCTTTGGGCAAGAGCTGAGAGAAGCTGGGGCAGCAGGACAAGAGCAGTGGCAGCACCAGTGAAAAATTCTCTGAGGTTGTAAGGAAGCAGGACCAGGAGCTCTCTGGGTGAGGAGAGAACTTCCCCATGGTGATGGTCTCACCTCTCACACACATTTCTTGTTGTCTGTTTTGCCTTTGATGTTTCCCTGTTCTCCCTTTATTATTAGATGTGCACTGGCAGCAAATGGGTTCTCAAATATTTATCAAAATTCTAGACTTGATTAATCAGAATTTATCATATACACCTCCCATCTTTAAACAGTGAAGCTGTGATACCCTCTGGAGACCCGGAGGTGCTGGAAGTAGCCTGAGGCATCCCCTCCCTTCCAGCAGAGCTCAGGGTTGAGATGCAGGGAAGGCTGCTGGCAGGGCCAGCTGTAGCTCAGGCAGCAGCCTCAAGAGGGAGAGAAGGCTTTGTCACAGCCTTTTATGACCAATGTTCAAAGGGAAATGCCTTTAGAGAAGAAAAGGCTGGGCTTTCTGGCTGTACACAACTCAGACCTGCAAATCTCTTCTGTGGCTTTGCTTTCTCTGATGCTCCTCTTCTACCTAATCCTTCCCTTTTGCTCCTGCTGATGGCTGGGGACTGCTTTTCTCCAACCTGAGGACTTCAAAGCTTAGCCTGGGATGAGGAGTCTCACCTAAACAGATTCAAGTCTGCACCTTTTCTTCTCAGTCAGAGATGCATCAGCCCTGTGTATGACAGGACAAATAGCCTGGACAGGAGGGGAACAAACTGATTATTTCCCCTGAACTGAAGGATGCCCTGTGTGGTTGATCACTGGACAAGAGCAGCACAATTGGACAAATGACCAATATAATAGCTAACAAATGGAAAACACCACTGCCAGCAAAGGAGCTGGCTATTTAAAGGCAGCAAGAGGTTTGCAGCACCAACCCTAGCAACCAGGACAAAAGTTATTCCAAACACATGAGGCAAAGTCACCATGAACCCATAGCATGCTATTATTAGGAAGGGGGGGCCTAATTTCTTGAAGGATGATGCCAAAACATCAGAAGAAATTTGTGATGCACATAAAGGAGCAGCACACTGCACTGTATCTAATTGCCAGGGTAATTATTTTCTGCTATGCAAATTACCAGGAGCAAATCCACTGCATTACATCTATGTGTATTTAATTATCATGAAGAGCAGGGGTTGAGGGACTAGATTTAATATGTTCATAATGAAATAGCCAGAATTTGTGTGTGCATTTGCAGAGAACTCGTTATTTTGCCACAGCTGGATTTGTTTATTTTAAATAAATCATTATGGCAGATACAGTTTCTGTGTGCTTGCCCATCTGCTGATTTATCATAAAAATTGTGGTTTCATTTATAGGGGTGGTTTCTATCAAACTCACATCACCCCTCTTGCTGCATGTGTCTGTAGGATTTAAGGAGTAGCTCAATGCAAAGAAAAACCATTTTGCCCATGGATAAACAAAGGCTGGAGGAACAGGAGGAATCAGGACGACCTGGGTGGGTTAAGATTTTGTAAGGTTTTGGGTCTTCAGACTTACAAGCTTGTTGTGGTTTAAAACCAGGACAAGGATGAAAACTGGAATTCTAGCAACACCCATTTGTAATCCAAACCTCTTACTGTTCAATGTCTATTTGACATGGTTTTGCTTTCTAGGGAATCTTTTATATCTTCTCATCATAGCAAGAAACAATAGAAGTGTACACAGGATGCAGGATTACCACTCTGAACCTGAGATGGTTCTTCCCCTCTTAAGCTTCAGACCTTCTGGGCCAGAACTTTGCTAAATATATTGGGATATCATTTCAAGGCTCAAGTTATAAGAAAAACATCAGAACTGGGAAGAAATACTTTTGCCACTTTGTCATGTTTTGGTGGTTTTCTGTTAATGGAACTCTTGGAAGAAAAAAAAGTTCTGAAATCCAGCAGTGTAGGTGAGTGTTCAGCCAAGAAAAATCACGTTGTGCAGTCCCCAGGAGCGGTGTGTGTGACATGTTCTTGTTAAAAACTTGGAATGTGCAGCTCTGGAGGAGATGCTCCATATCAGTCCAAGCTCCAGTCAGGAAAAGTGATAGGTAAAGATAGATTTATTTAATATATATAATTATTAATATATTATTAAGTATATAGATTATTTAGATTATTAAATAGATATTAATCTATGTAATAGATTAATTTATCTATCAATCAATTAATAGATTAATTTATCTATTATATATAATATATATATTATAGATATTAATAGATTTAGATATTAAATATATAGATTATATATTTGCCTTGTAGCTTTGCTTACCTGGATCTGGCTGCACCAGCCTGGATGCAGTTGGCTTTTGCTCAACACCCAGTTGTTTGTTGTGGTCACTGTTTGAAGGAGCAGGAGGGAGGCTCCAGGCTGTGCCAGGGCAGTGCCAGGTGAAAATGCAACTAGGAGCACAAACCACTGCCAAGCCTTTGTGTTCCTTTGTTTCCCCTTGTGGAAACCAGCTGGAGTTACCAGCACAAGAAGCCCAGGGTAGCAGAGGGTCAGGAAGGTGCTGTGCTGTGTCAGGGCGGTGGGCTGGGGCCAGCTCCTGGTGACATTTCTGTCGTGGTGCCCACAGGACCCTTTTCCACAGTGTCCTTGAGCTGGTTCGTGCATAATTGATGGGTACCCGGAGGTTCTGCCTCCCCTTCCTCCCCAGGACATCCTTTTCTGTGTTAGTTTATTTTTTAAATAATTAACAGACTGTGTGACTGCCTGTCTGTCCGTCCCGCTGGAATTCCTCTCCAGCTGCTCTCATCCCTTTCCACAGCCCCTCCCTTTCCTCCCCAGCACGATTTTCCTTTCACTGTATCTTAAAGGGGTGTCTTTTATGTTTACTTTGAGCAATGAAACCACTGAGCACTTTTTGAATAGATGCCCTTTGTTGCTTGCTGGTGTCCTGAAATCTTTCCTGCCCAGATTCCCCCTCTCCTTCCCACTGAAGGGATCCTTTGATGCAGGGTGACTCTTGCCTGGTGGGCACCTTCTCTCCCTCCCCACCACAGATATAAATTTCCTGTCCCTGTAGCATGAAGAGTGTGTGCAGCTGGGGATGGACAGGGGACCCCATTCCCACCCTGTTTGTCCCCTCCTGTGGCTGCTGTTCCTGACTCATGAGTGATTTGGTGTGGCTGATGTGGATATGAGGTTATTCAACAACACCCCATTCATCTTCCAGAGGAATTGGGAGCAGGGATAAGAGTCTGTTCCCTCTCTCTTCCCAGAGCATCCATTTCACTGTGGTGCAGAGCAGCAGAGAAGCTGTGGCACATCCTAATGCTACTGGGAAAATCAGCTCTTGAAGGTGTTGGCTTCCCTTCTGCTGCCATGATTGCCTCTATTCCCAGAGGAAAGTCCTCCAAGCAGGAGAAGAGAAACCTCAATGCACACTGGAGCTGCTGGAGATATTTGCTCTATGTTTTGGGCTTTGTAAAAGTGGTCTGCATCAAGGGTGGACAATGTGGCCTTGGTAGAAATTTTTTATTTTTGTGATTTTTTTTGTGTAAAAGCTTAAGATCTCAGGGCAATGCTGGTTTCTGGGCATGTATTTGGGAGGGAGAAATGCTGACTATGCTTGATGGACTTGAACCTCTTTTCTTTGTCAACAGAAGATTTTGTCAGGTTGCTCCTCTCTACCTCCTCTGAAGACCATCTACCTATTTTAATCACTTAATAGATAAACTTGCTCCCCATCTCTGCTTGCCTGGGCCTGCTGCTCTCCAGATCCCCGTTTTAATTGACACACAGCTTGTGCTGTGGCTGGGGGCTGTGCCAATAACTCACATATTCCAGGCATGGCAGGCAGATAGGCCCCCTCCCTCCAACAGCATCGTTCCAAGCAAACATCAGACAAACATCCAGCTTTGATGTGGCTCCTGGGCTTGCAGCCTCAAAAGAGGAATCTTTGGAACCCCCTTTGCACTGTTCCTCGTGCCAGAAGTTGCAGCAGTGTCACAGCAGCCAAGGAACTGGGTGCTCAGCATGGCACAGGGAATGTTTCTGCAGCTCCTCAGCACACACGGCTGTGCTGGGCAATAATCAGGAGCAGCAGCCTGAGGTCGGCAGAGAAAATAATAAAAATCAGGGATGGGGAATGGGTGATGGGGCTGTTGTTGGACCATCTGAGGCACTTGTCAGAGGACATTAGCCCTGCAATTAGGAGGAGCTGGGGAGGAGGGAAGGGAAGACAGCAAGAGCAGTGCTGCAGCAGGGAGGGCTTTGTGTCAGCATACAAAGCTTTTTTCTCAGCAGGGCTGCTGGGATTTGCTCAGGTCTCCTCCCAGATAAATTAACTCAGTATAACACCTGCTCCTTTAATATGGCCAGGCTACCTCTTTCTTTCTTTTTCTCTTGCTTTTTAAAATTTTTCTTTTTTTCTTTTCTTTTTTTTTTTTTTTTTTTTTCTCTTTTAAAATGACAGTGGAGCAGCCTGTGAACTCCCTTCTCTTGTTTTCTTCCATCTCTAAACCACCCTTTCTCCTGAAGGATGAGAATGTTTCCCCTATAAGAAGGACTGGGAAAAAAATACCCCAAACCAAAAACAGTTGAAAGATTTGGAACAAAATCCTCCCACACACAAAAAGAAAAAAAAACCCCACCAAACAAAACAAAACAAAACAAAACAAAAACCCAAAAAACAAAAAGCAAAACAAGAGAAACACAACAAACCTAAAAAAAAAAAAAAGCCCAAACTGGCAAGAGGTAAGGGTATGTAATTGCTATTCCTTCTGCAGCCCACTAAAGCTGCATGTTTTAACCATCTGAGGACAGCAGGGAATTTTCCCTTCCAAGAGAGTCAAATGTGGGGTTTGCATTTTCTTTCTTTTCAGGGGGGGGTGAAAGAGGTGGGCTTCATTTTCCTTGGGATTAGCTAAAGCTCCTTCCACTTTTATGTTGGCAACATGAGGTTTCATCAGAGCTCTGATCCTGCCCTGAATAAAAATATAACATTACTGTCAAGCAGAGCAGAGGGCTTGAACTTAACTGGATTAAAGCCCTGGATGTGAGGCAGGGTTCTTGGCTTCATGGAGGGACTGTGGGGGCTCCTCTGCTCCCAAATTCAGCTCAGGCATGGGGGAATCCTATCTGTGCTGCTGAGTGGAAAAATTCAGCCTGAATTTTCTTCCAGGGTGTTTGACTTGATGCTCAGCTGTCCCCTGGCTGCAATTCCAAGGATTTATCCTTGCCAATGCCCCACTGGCAGCAGGCTCACATCAGTGGGTGCACCTCGTATTCATGGAGATGTATGCAGGAGTTTAACTGCAAATAAATGCCACATTTGCTTATAGCTTGGTGTTTGCCTTTCCCACATGAATAAACATCCCTGGCTGCTCCTCTCTGTCCTGCCCACACCCTTGAGAACACTTTCACAGCCTGTTTGCTGCCCTTGGCTCACAGTTTGCTCTTTGGACACTTTTCTTGCCAGATTTTGCAGGTTTTTTCTGACCTCTGCTGATGGTCCAATGAGTTGTGTTTTAATGGTGTGTTTTACAAGGGAGCAGAAGCCTCAGAGCATCTACTCCTGCCTTGTTGTGTGTTGTGCCTCCCATCTTGGTGAGCTTGGATGTATCCCCACATGTCCAGTAATGAGCATGGGCTAATTGCCTAGGCAGATATATAGGTAATTTGTAGCTATTTAATTTTACATTAGGTGGAGGGATGTAGGGGCAGAGGCTAATGTTGTTGGCATTTCTTTTCAGGGTTGTTAACCAGATATGCTGCCTCTGGGGCATAACAATGCCTCCCTCGGTAGAGCTCTAATACTTTTATTACATTCTTATTAATTTAGCAATGGCCTAAAGTCTGTGAGGCACCTTCCAAGGCATGATCCCTGCCCTGAGGATCTTCCAGACTAATTCCAAAGCATGATACAACCGGGGATTACTCAGTGAGAGCAAGGGCCTAATGGAGTAAGAAATGGTTTGTGTTAGATAAATGGATAAGGGCGAATCAGTGCAAGAGTTAATCACGTTGTTCCTTACAGGCACGTGGGGATAAAGCAGCTCCTCAGGACACCTGTGGTGTCTCCCAAGCAGGGACCAGAGCTGGAGGTGTCTCCTGTGATGTGGATGGCCCTGGGAAGCAACGTGCTCCACGTGCAAGAAGCTATGTGAGTGAATGCTGTGTCAACAAAAACCTCAGCTGTAACCTCCAAAACTGGCCATGTCCTGTCCCCCAACACCTCTCACCATCTCCCCTCTGAGCCCTTTGGGGCAGAGGGCTGGGGGGGATTTTTCTGTTTGGAGTGAAATCGTAAAGCTGCACCTTTTCCCCCAGGTCTCAGCTCCTGGGAAGCCACGACGTGATGGTCCCAAACAAAGGAGCTGTGCAGGGAGCTGGGGAAAGGGCTCGTGCTCAGGGGTGGCCAGAGGGTCCCCCGCTCCCCCCAGCACCTGTCCTCCCTGTGTGAAGCCTGTGAGCTGCCCAGGGCTCCTGGGACAGATGGGTCTGCAACAGCTGAGGCAGCTCAGGGCAGGGGATGAAAGCGAGACGAGGAGCCTGGGCTGCTGTGAGCCAGGGGGAACATTTGGTGTCCATGTGGCATCTGGCAGCAGAGTTTGCTTCTCTGGCATTTCCTTTGGTGAAAGGAAGAGCAAAGCAATTCCTTTCCAAGCAGCTGCTGTGCCTGGGGAGGGAACAGCATCCTCCTCCTCCCTGCCCCGGCCCTTTGGCAGGGTGCTGCATCCCAGCCCCCTAAATAACACCCCTCAGCCCCAGGTAAACATCCTTTACACTCATTTGCTCTCTCATATTTTTCTACTACTGGGAAAAGAAAACCTCTCTGCATCACTTACTTTAAAAACGAGTTGCTGTGGCAACTGGGACGCCGTGCCTAAAGTGCTCGGCTCTGTCCTCTTGACATCATTGTTTGACTTCCAGTTGCTGGAGCAACAGATCTCTGGGAAGAACCACTGAGGCTGAGGTTTCTCTTTCTTTCTTCCTCCACGTTGCCTTTCTCTGGGGCCTGAGAACAGCAGCAATGGTTTGCTTTTCACTGAAGACACACACACACTGTTAACATATGATGGGAAGATGTCAGGCAGCAGGGGAAGGAATGGGGGTAAGGTCAAGGGCTCGGTACAATGGGGGAATTCCTACAAAACTGAAAAAAAGAGAGAGAATGAATGGGCTGTTATGTGTCCTGAGATCAGAGGGTTAGAGAAGTGCCTCCAGCACACTCAGTGTCAGGCATTTACCATGTAATACTTTTCTGTTGGTTCTGAGCCCCAGGTTTTCCCAAAGCAGAGACACAGCTGGGGTGACAAGCAGAGAATGTGAAATGCCATCAGATATAACTGTAGAAGTCAATACCACAATGCAGCTCCTTCATTTCCTCTTAATGAAATATTAGACTTACAGCTTCCTTCCAAAAACTTTTTCTTGCTGTCAGTGTTGTCTCTGGCCAAAGAGCAGCTGTGTAACCCATCCCAGATAACTTTCTGCTGCAGTGGGATGCAGGAGGGCATATGGGACAGCTGTTTACTTAATTATTGCTCTCCAAAAGCTGCCTGTGCTCTGTGGTAATTGTCCAGGGCTCTGGCTGTAGCCACACAGGGTGGTTGGGGGTGCTGCCCATCAGGTGCACTGATGTCACCTGTGCCAGCAGACCATGTCCCCATTGGCACAGGGTATCTTGGTGATGCACTGGGGCTTCAAGAACCAGAATAATGTTCTTTGCCAAAATGCTTATAGGCAGCAATGCTCAGCTCCATTTTCCCAGGCTGGGACTCTCCACTGGGTTTATGCACTGTGGTGGCTGATGACATCCAGGTCCTATCTCAGCATTTTGGGTGAACTGAACTTTGGTCCTGCACAGAGCTCTGGGTGAAATGTGGCTGGTTTTCACAGAATCATGGACTCCCAGAATGGTCTGAGCTGGAAAGGACCTTTGAGATCATCTAGTTCCACACCCCTCCCCATGGGGTGAGGGTTTTCTCTGGGATTAGTGTTTGCAGAGCTTGAGGTGACAACAGCTAATGACTCTTGGCCTGATGCTGAATTCCCAGTTCCCAGGCCTGGGTTTTGAATTTTTCCCTGGCAGGAGGCTGACCAGGTGTGGTGTAAAAGCCAGGGCAAGAGGGAGGCTGGAGGTGGGATGATGGATGCACTGGAATGAACTTCTGGAGTTATTCATTAACGAGTAATAAGTGAAATGTCAAAGCAGGGATTGTTTTTTGGCAAGTATTTTAACCATAAAACCTTAGTGATAAACTACTGCACTTTTAGCAGGCTAAACATTTCTTTGATTACCTGATAACCCAACCATAGGATTTCAATTTGTATCAGGAAATTAGGAGAGGCCTTAAGTGATGCTGTTGGATGGGCTAGGATCCGTGAAATTTAAAGTGCAGTTTTTAATTGAAATGGATTTGAAGTTAAATGTTAATTTTGAAAACAAAATTTGAGAAGTAGCAATAAAAAAATGTTAAATCTCTTGGTGTCAAGGTAAAGGTAAAAGCAAGTGTCATTAAAAGGTACTTAGACTCCTAGGATCATTAAGGTTGGAAATGACCTCTAGGGTCATCAAGGCCCACTGTTAACCCAGCACTGCCAAGTCCACCACTAAACCATGTCCCTCAATGCCACAAAATTACTTAAAAACCTGGAATTTTTTGTTCTGAGAATTCTTGCTGAGGGATCTGTCTGTCCAGCTCATACCAGACTTCCACATATATACAAAAGTGCAAACTCTTTCACAATAAAGTTATGGTTTCAGTATTACACCCTCAATGCCCACAAAATACACAGAATTCAAATTAACAAATATACATGCCTCAAAGTCTACACAATGTCAGCCACAAATATGCAGGCAAGAATTCTGGTTGCTAGAGCTTGGAGTTAGCTATTAGTGAACATTTGTATGGTGCTCAGATAATTTGTTCTTAAATGCCACACATGTACCACATGGCTCAGATGTGGTTTGAGGAGCTATAAAATGGGATTTCAAACTGGTTCTGTCCCTACTCTGAAAGCCATGGCTCAATTAGGGCTCAGATGCTTCTCAGCTCTAGGGCTGGCATCCTGAGTCAGGGATTTGTGACTAGCTGGGCTTTGTGGGGGATGAAAGGCATGGATGCAGCTGCTTATTAGTGAATTTGTGCACGTGCCAGTCTGCAGTGAAATGTACTTGAAATAACCTATCCTAGATGCCTCTATGAGGATGATGGCCCTGATGATTTAGCTATTTCGGTTCCAGCTTGAATTATTCATGTATTTGAAAACACTCATGAATTATTTGTGTTTTCGCTAAATATATAATTTAAAACCCCAAATCCTTCCGACAAAATATAATATTTATTTATTTCTCACTGCTCTGATGTGCTGCCCTCACCCTGAGACAGCCCTTTAGCCAGAGGCTGGTGGGGAGATGTGGAGTCAGGGCACAGTGAAGGCACAGCATCCCTGCCTTGACCTGTGCCAGCAGGGAATCAGCCCCTGTTGCACCAAGGAAAAGGAAGGCTCATATAAAACTTAAATCTGGCCCAAACTAGTTTTCTTTAACTTCTGGGCACTGGGTTTTGGGGAATGGTGACTGCCTTGCACATCTGGATTTAGGATTTAGAGGCTGCTTTCACAAGCTGGCACACCTGGGTTTAAGGTGCCCAGCAGTGGATCAAAGGAGCTTGATCCCTGTGATGGAAACTCCTGATCTGGTACAAATTCACCACCTGGTTCAAATGCATTGGACAGCTTTGTGACACACCTTGATGCTGGGAACCTCTCTGCCAAGCCCAGAGCTGTGTGTCAGCTAACTCAAAGCTGGAGCACATCATGCTCAGGCTAATTCAGCAAAAATGTGTTTGTGCTCGATCCAGATCGAATCTGTCCTGCCACGAAACCTCAGAGTGCAGCAGATGTGATATTAATA
Organism: Oenanthe melanoleuca; assembly: GCF_029582105.1. Classification (NCBI taxonomy): domain Eukaryota; kingdom Metazoa; phylum Chordata; class Aves; order Passeriformes; family Muscicapidae; genus Oenanthe; species Oenanthe melanoleuca. The sequence goes on from NC_079344.1 coordinate 12,112,031, forward strand.
GATGTGCAACCACAGGCTGAGCCTCTCCCCCTCCCCAAACATCTGCAGAGAGGCAGTGCTGGGAGGAGGCATCCTGCAGGGACAGCACTTCTGCTCTCCTTTAACTGTGTGAACTTCCCTGAGCTTCCATTAATTTTAAAGAAAGCACTTTTGGCATAACTCACAAAAAAATCTCGTCCCTTCACCTCAGGGGATCTGTTTCTTCCAGGGAAAGTTTGAGTACCTGCTCTCTAATGAAGAATCTTAATACACTGTGCAGTTTTTCTCTTTTTTCTTTTCCCTCACAGCTCTTTCACTGCAGTAAAACTGCTTTATCTAGCCACAGTAACTGTAGTTTTTTAATCTTTTTGGGCTTCATATTATTTTAATGATCTTGATTTTACCTCCACTTCTGAGCCCTTGAAAAATGTCCTTTCCATTTGGTTGCTTCTGAGAGCCCAAGATCTGCATTCTTCTGTAGCGGGGAAAAAAAAAAAAAAAAGCCTCATAGTTTTCCATGAGATTCCCTGGTCTTTTTGCTTTTGCATTGACTGTACATTCCAGCAGAAATCTTTCATTTTCGTGGCTTCTGTCATAAGAATTTAGATTTCTCCCCTCCCTATTTGCTGATTAATGTGCTTTCATTTTGTCTAAAGTGTGTGTGTGAGTGTGTGTGCGTGTCCTCAACAAAAGCCTTTTCTCTCTACATCTCTATGTTCTGGGACTGAGGCCAAGTTGTGATTGTAATAATGTAATCTCTCCTGAATACTTGAAGTGATGGGAAAAAATGAGATTTTGAAAATGAAATAGATTAATCTATACAGCTAGAGGGGGGAAATAATGCATTTTAATTAGCTCTTGAGAGTAATTTTCCTTAAAGTAGTACAAGCCAGGTGTGCAAAAGTATTCTCCTGCCTTAAGAGTCTTGTTTCTCCTTCTGGAGCCCTTGGAAAAGACGGTGACAAGTGACAAGTTCATTTGGGATGCTTCTGTTGAAGGGATGGAACATAAGGTAACTTGATGGGACCTGATTTTTCAGAGGCTGCACTTAAGGATCTGTGTGAAAATCAAGCTGCTCTCCCCCTGAAACTGCCCCAAACCCTGGAGCAGCTGCTCTGGTTTTTGTGTGCTCGTGCACACGGGGGAACGGTGATTTATCAAGTTGTTTTATTTAACTTTTGTTCAGGATGAGATCATTCCCTACAAGGTGTTCACAGTTTATTCCCCTGCTGGCTGGAGCTGCTGTCTGTTCTGCAGGCAGTGAGGGTGTTTTTCACCAGGCAGGGGCCCGGGTTGTGTTGGAAGAGAAAAGCTGAACCTGCAGTAACCCCCTGTGTACCTGCTCCTGCTCTGCCTGCTGGGGAAATGCAAATCACTTGTCCATGGCAGTGGACTTCTGATTGTCAGACAATGCTCATTATGCTTAGTTATGAAGCCACCTCAAATTTTCACTCTATTTTCTTCTTTCTTTAATGGTGAAGGAGCAGTTTTGTGATGGTACAGCAAATAACTGTGACTGGGGCTGGAGAAGTGTTTGGTTCATTGATACAGATGTTTATTCATAGAATCAGGAATGGTTTTGTTTGGAAGAGGTTTTAAAGATCATCCTGTTCCAACCCTTGTGCCATGGGCAGGGACACCTTCCACTAGACCAGGTTGTCAGAGCCCCATCCAACCTGGCCTTGGACATTTCCAGGGATGAAAAAGTTTCGGCAAGTTTTGTCTGACTGAGTCTGGTCTTTTCCCAGAACCTCTCCCACTTCTCCTGTTTCATCTGCATAACAAAAATCTCCCATCCTGGAGTGCTAACAAGCTCCTCCACCTCCTCTTTCAGCCCTGGTCTACAACCAGCTGCAAAGGACACATGATTTTAGAGAACGTGCTGTTTTACCTCAGCCTGAGTTTTATATCCCAGCCAGGCATGCTGAAATTTTTCAAACTTCCTTTTCAATCAGTCACTTTGGCATCGTAATGGCTTGGGTTGCTCTTTTCTTAAGTCTGTTTTAATTCTTTACCTTTGTATTTTAGCAGCAAGTTGCCTTGAATTTACAGTTCCTGTTGAATTCCTCTATGAATAGCACCTAGGTTTCCTACTCTGCAGCTGCAAACAAGGTTTAAAAGCTTTTGGGATTTCTTGGCAGCTAATAACTCCCAGACTCCAGCAAAGTTCATTTTCAAAATGTTTCTCATGCTTCAATCTGGACAGCGTTATGCAGGTCAGGGAATCCTGTCAGGCTGGGGAGGATGTTCCATCAAAAGCTTTTTTGGCAAATTACAGAGGGAAAAAGAAAAGGCCAAAAGGACCTTTAGGAATACCTTTAATATCCTTTCCATCCAAAATAGGAAAAGCACCTGTAACTGATGCCAAGCACAAGACAAAAATAAATAAATAAATAAATCCCCAAGCAAAGACCTCCAACTGGAAATATTTCCTGAGTGATCTCACTGAGAATCCCGTAAGTGGCTGGATCAGCTTTTGGGAAGAGGCAGCATGGGCTTGAGCCCCATACTGAAAGACAAGAAATAGCTTCAGGGAAAAAAAAAAGGAGCCAAACCCAGATGTGAGCTGTCAGAGGTGCTGGGATTTTTTTCATTCCTGATTGGGACCTTTTGACATTTGTATGGAAAATGTCCCAGGAATACAGCAGGACTCGAGGTGAGAAGCAGGTCTAAAAATTGACATTAAATTATGTTTGTAGCTTTCAGCTTGTGCCCACCCTGGCACAGAGGCAGGGCAGAGCTGAAGGGTGGATATTCTCTTTCCAGGCCTGTATCAGTGCATGAGGGATGTGGCAGGTGATGGGTTGAGCAGCAGAGGACTTGTTTAGTGTCACCTTGGACTTGGGCAGTTCATTCAGCCGTGCTGTGTGGTAAATGTGGATAGGTTTGGTGGCAGAACACTTCTAGGCTCGTGCCCTCAGCTCTACTTCAGGCTTCTCATTATTACAGATTGGCACTTTTAGCAGGAACATCAAGCTCATCACCAAGTTGGGGTTTGTCCTTAACTCTGAGTGGATCTTTGCTTGTGTCTGACCTAGAGTCAGAAACTGTCTCTCCTTTTTAATGATGTGTCTGCAATTAGTATTTATTTTAGATTTAATCAGTCAGTGCCTGTCAGCTCAAACCTCAATAATTATGATCTTGTTGTCAGGGAGAAAGGAAATTAAACCTCAGGAGGTCACATCAAGGCTGTGTGTCTGATCTCAGTGTATTTGGGATCCTGGGCAGGACTGTGTGTATTCAGGGTGATGATCCAGAGAAAAATGAACAAGGTATTTTTCTGTACATTTGGGCCAAATTGAGGCACTAAGACACATTTGGATGGGTATTTTCACTTAGCAAAAACACCTGCTCAGAACTGGATCTCACTGTTCAGAATTTTTGTGACTCATGCTCAGTTTCACTTCTACTTGTCTTCATTTATCCCTCCAAAGACTTTAAACTGGTTATGTATCCTGGGATGCAAAGCCCACCAGTCTTTGCTTCCAGCTCCACTGGAAATGTTGCAAGGCATTTTCTTTAACAGGTTAAGAAATAGAAAATGTCTGGATCATACAGATCAGATATTTTCAACCTGTAAATTGCAAAGGAATAGGAGAGGCCTCCCTCCTGTTTCAGCTGCCAGGAAAAAGAATCTTGAAATCTTTCTTTTCCATTGCAACATAGGCTTATGAGATAGAAGAGACTGAGACCTGCCAAAGTAAATCCTCACTGAGAGCCTGCTTGGAGCTTTAGAAAAGATCTGAAGAACTTATCTGAGTTGAATTAGTTTGCCTAATCCTAGTGATAATTTGGCTGGAGGTGTTCCCTCCCCTGAGATACACAGCAGGCTGCATGCTGTAGTACTTAGGCACAGATTGAACAAGAACAGAGAGTCTCAGGGAGCTTCCACAGCACCATGTGAACACCTTCAGCTCCCCAGACTGATGCACTTCATCAAAGTGGACTTTTCTGTCACAGTATGATGGCTGGATGTGAGGACAAGCCTGCAACTGCAGGTCTGCTTAGCAGAAGTAATGCATGTGCCATATGGTAGAAATTGATGTCTGGTAATAGATGTTTCATATATTCCAAGAACAACATTTGCTCCAAATGAAAATTCATACTCTTTAACTCTTTTTTAACCTGCAACTTGATTTTAAGTTGAGCTTTCTGCTCAACTTAAGGTTCTGCTTTGTCCTCCACAAATACTCTCTGTGGGCTCAGCTTCACATGTCCCTTCATCCCTGGTGCCCTGCTGGGAGGGCTGCACTGTGCTGACAGCTTTTAATGAGCTGCAGAAACCCAGGGCAGGGAGGGCTGCTTTCCACGGGGGAGGGCAAGCTTATCTCTTAATTTCCAGTCTCAGAAATACTCTGGGGTCCTGGGAGATGAAGGGGCCTGTGTGTGTAAATGTAAAAGATAATTACAGCAGTGTTTCTGGCAGGTGGAGATGATGGGAACACCATGACAGGAGCACCCCATGGCAAAGGTCTGGTTGGAGAGGGCATTTCTGTGCCAGGCTCAGTGTGCCCATCTCATTGAATGCTTATTTAGGAGAAACAGAGGGAAGAGGCTCCAGCATTGCTGAATAGCTCAGTATTTTAGTGCATTTGGGCTTTCAGGATCAGATACTTCATTAAAAAAACTCCAAACAAACAACTTTTTTTTGGTATAACTTACAGTATTTAGTTATACAACAGTAAGTTACTTTTGGGGAAATTAAAGGAAACAAAAAGAAAAATTACTGAACAATTTGTGAGCCCCAGAGTAAGGCTGAATCTTATTTTCAGGAGAGGTGTGAAGAGAGTTGCTTGTGCTGACATACAGTTCTGTGGGATTCTGTGTTCTATTTCATACTCTCCTGAAACTAGACAGGACTACCATCCAGAAATGGAAAATACCCACTCCCCAAAACACCACTTGGTGTGTCCTTCTGCAGTCACTCTCTGATTTCTACCTTGACTTAACCAGTCAGTCCAGTCAGTGCTGGCAGGCTGCATTTTCCTGTCCCTCCTCTCAGCCCAGGGACGAGATGAGTATCTGCCAGTGGCACAGGGAACAGGAGAGCTCCCAGCCTGCAGATGCACAGATAAAGATGAGAGGACAGCTGGTCTCACCAGCAGGCTCTTGGCAGAGGTTTCTGAGGTGGGGAGCAGGGAGGGGATCACACTCCTGCTGTTGAGAACCCGGGAGGGTCCAGGGCGCAGGGCTGGGCGGGGGAAGCTGCCGGATGTGCAGGGATGCTCGGCCAAAGGAAAACTTCCAAACCTGATTTTCAGGCGGGCAGGGGTGTTCCCGTGTGAAGCTTTCACACTGGTCTCTCTCCTCAGCATCACTCCCAGCCAGAATTATTTTCAGGCCAGTGGTACACTGCCCCACCCTCAGCCCCCACAGCTCGCACGTATCAACCAACAAGTTTGGGCTTTTTTTCAGGTTCTTGTTATTTAAAGAAAGAATAATCTCAAATAAGCACAATCTGTGATCAACCCATAAAGACACTTCAAGGTTGTGCTGTCTGATAAGCACAAATAGAGATTGACTATCTAAAATTCATGTATCCCCCCCAAGACCCCCCAGCTTAGAAATACAAATATCTCTCACACACAGAATCACCTACGGTCAAATTCTCTGCTGGTGTAAACTGGCAGAAATCCATTGACTTCTCCCATAAATCAATTTAATTAAAAGTGTCTTCTGATGTGTCTTTGTTTAGCAATAATGTTCATTTGAGAAGGTGTGATGGCAAGAAAACAAGTCCCTTTACATCCCCTCCCTCCAACCCTCTGGCTAAATTTTGTTTGTAAAGAAAATATTTATTTTTTGAAACCGGAACAATAAATGCATTGTTCTCAAGGAGTCTTTTGTTCTGCCAATACATTCACTCAGAAGAAGCTTATCTGAGGTTGTGTACTGGAGAGGGAGGAGAGAAAGGGCCAATTCACAGCTATAAATTGCCCATAAACCTTGGGACAATGAGTTCACCTGATAAAATCAGACCACCCTCCCTGCAAAACTATACCTGAAGCATAAAAAAATTAGTATTTTTTGAACTTCTGATATGCTATGATTTATTTAAGAACTTTTTTTTTTTTCTTTTATCTTTTCTACAGATCCAACCATTCCACCGGGACTACCCCATTAGGCTCAATTCAGCAAAATGCTCCCGAGCTTAAATTCACCGGCAAATCACTTAAACACATGCTTAACTTTAAGCAAGAGCTTAAGTCTCAGGCATTCAAACCATTCACGTGTGATTTATTCCTGTCCTTCTGGAGAGCAGAAGGAATGTAACTTGGCCAATCCACAGCCGATAAGGAGGCAAAACCAAAGTGACAGACCGAGGCGTTGGGAAATATTTGCTTGGCTCTGAACTTGTGTATTGGCTGGAACGGGTTCAGATGTTTCCTTGAACTCTGTAGGGAATCATCCCGGGTTTTTTCCTGCTTTTCACATGGGCTTTAGGCAACGCCAGGGCTCCTAAGCCCCAGGTGCTCTTGCTCAGCACTGTAACACTTCAGGAGTGCTTTGAGAACAGAATCGGACAGATGGCCAGCCTGGATTGCTACGGCTCTCAAGGGTCAGCTCTCCCAGCCTTCAGCGCATCTGCGATTTTACAGTACTTAAACTGGATGGAAAACGTGCCACGAGCACCTTCTCTCATTTGTGTGCTGCGGGATCTCCCCAAACCCCGCAATGAGAGGTGTCACTATGCCAGTCTTATCTGTCACGTACCAAGAGCAGGTCGCGTGGAGATTGTCACCACAGCCATTATTTAGGCACCTTTGTGATCATCTCACCATCTCCTGCTGTGGAGGAGCCATCCCAGCCGTGCCCTGGGGTACCAGGTACCAGCACTCGGGGTGTTCTCACTGCTTTCTCCTGGTTTTCTCCCACCCTGGATCTCACCAGGCAGAACTGTCTCTCAGCCTTTTCTCTGCAGAGCCTCCCAGGGGCTCCCAGCCCACCTGCAGGCAGATGAACCCAATGGGACCATCCAGGGGTTTCCAGCAGGAAAGTCCTGGGCACTGAAGGAGAAACTGGGGGGAAATCCAGACTTTGAACATTTACTTTGTTCAGGAGACTAAAGAAGCAGTGAGCTAATCCAAGGGTTTTCTTGGAAGGGCAGGAGGATTCAGCTGCCCCATGACTGACTCTGGTGCATGAGTTCCAGTCCTGACCCACAGCTCATCACTCCTGTCTCTGCTCCCCAGGACATTGGAGAGAATCAGGTTATTCCTTCATATTCACTTCTGCAGTCCTCCCTGAATGCAAGGCTGCAGTTCTTCTGCATAAAAGGAAGCCTCTCATCCACGGAAACCATATTTGCTTTATTAAATCCATTTTTCTCAGAGGTTTCCCCACATTTTGCTGGATGTGTTGAGCTGATGAGTCCTGTTCACTTCCCGAGATATTTATAGGCTTTAATAAAGGATTTGATGGACAATTTTGTCCTTTGAGGGTAAGGATTTAAATTTTAGCCTGTATTAACTGAGAATATATTGGGGGATAAACTAATATTTCTTACATGGAAGTCTTTAATTTGATCCAAAGCACCTTATTTTACAGAGTTAAATATTTCTGCTGGAAATAATTTCAAATTTGCACAATATTGAATCCTTAGAATAGTTCTGAATTGAGCTTAAAACTTTTGGGGACTGAAAGAGAGAAAAGAATCATAAAGGGATAAAAGAGAGAAGACTGCAGGAGCTAAAATAAAGAAAGACAATCCCTTCATCACCTGAATAAAACCCGCTAAGTGTTGAAATGAGGTCCAAAGATATTCGTTGAGAATGTGAAGTAGAAAGGCAGCAATTATTTCTTTGGAAAGTCTCTCTTAAGGACTTAAGCAGAAGCCTGGAGGGGGCTGCCTCCAGCTCGAAGGAATTGCCCCTGGCTTTCCAGGAGAGAGGGAAAGAAAGGAAGCAATTACCCACTGAACAATGGGGCTTTAAGTCGCTCCTTTCTGATTTCAAGCCCCAGCTCCCTCCCCAGTGAGATTTCCAGCTGGGAGAGGGATGGAGAGGGCCCGTGGGAGGCAGCAGCTGCAGGCAGGGAGACAGGGAGATGGAGATGGAGATCCTGTGTGAGCCCTGAGGATGCTCCTTCCTCCAGGGATGGGAGTGGAACAGGGTTATACTCTGCACCCACTTTGTGCAAGCCTTCCTTCATCAGATGGTAACAGAGGAGGTTTAGATGGGAAATTAGGATTTTTTTTCACAGAAAGGGCTGTCAGGGTGCCCAGGGAAGTAGTGGAGTCACCATCCCTGCAGGGGTTTAAAAAACATGCAGGTGTGGCACTTGGGGACATGGTTTTGTGGTGGGCTTGGCTGGGCAGGGTTAGTGGTTGAATCTGATGATCTTAGAGGTCTTTTCCAACCTAAATGATTCTGTAATTCCTGTTCCTCTCTGCACTGCCTCCTCCACCCCTCTGATTCTGAGCTCTCCTCCACAGCCAAAACTCATCCCTCTGCTCCTCTGGAAGTTAGGGGGAGTTGGGAGGATTAGCCAAAAAAAAAAAAGTGGAAATCCTGGGCTCATTTAGGAAAAAAAAAAATCACTTTTTAAAACTAGAACCCGAATCAAACCATTGCAGGTCCCCTCTCAAACCTGCCCTGCCATCAGGGCACATTGCAGAGCATCTTGCACGGAGCAGAAAGTTGCTGGGGTTCAAGGCATTGCTAGAACACGATCCTTGGTGGGTGAAATAAATCAGCAGCACACATGGTGAAGGGCAGAGAGAGGGGTTAGAGACAGGAGATCCTTCCAAGCTCCACCACCCTTCCAGGACAGGGGGAAGGAGGGACTGCTCTGCTCACTGCCCACCAGGGAACACTTAGGGGGTTTAAACACACACAGACAGACACACAGACACACTCTCTTGGTGGCTGTGCTGCACTTTCCAGGAGCAGGGGATTCACCCATCTCCTTTATTCCCCAGCACTGGATGTGCAGAACAACCCATGGCATCTGAGTGTCAGGCTGAGCACAGGGAACAGCTGGAGCCTGCCCTGTTTTATGAGGTCTGTAAAGCTCTGGTAGGTGCTGGAGCCTCTCTGCCCCTCCTCCCACAGCCAGGCACCCAGCCTTGGCCTCTGGCCCCAGGGCTGTGCACAGCTGGACAATATTTCTGGGCTGCTTGAAACAGCCAATTCCCACTGCCTTTCTCAGCCAGCCTCGTTCCTCTCTCTGTGTGACCTTGAACCCTTCTTCCTGCTCTTCCTCTTGTGCCTTTTTCTTACTCCTTGCCTTCCCTGATCTGTTTCTGCACTCTTCCTCTCCCCATCCCTTTGCAATTAGGTCAGAGGGATGCTTTCCCATCTCTAGGACACTCAGTTCCAGCTGCCATCTGTGAGCAGTGTTCTGCCTCCCTCACTGCTCTGTTCCCAGGCCCATATTTCTGTCAAGGTTGTATGGAGGCATTTCTGCAGCCTCAGCTTGGCCTGAGTGACTGGAGGGGTTTGCTGATCTGGGTGGAACCCACCCCAGTGCCTCAGTGGCCTGTGTGCCCCCTCCACTCCTCCCAGGCTCCTGGAAGCTGCTGCCTCACATGTGTTGGAGGGTGTTATTCCCCTTTCACTCTTCTCTGGATAGAGCTGACTTCAAAGACATTTTGGTATTCGTATCTGAAGGTCAAAACACTCGAGAAAATGATGAGAGCAGGGTTTTCCCTGCAGTGTCTGTGGGTCAGGAGGTCAGCAAGGAGACTGGTTTTGTTCCCTGCTCAAAGGGAACCTGTTGCAGTCCCTCTTTGGTCTCTGCAGGAAGAGTGATCATGGGAAAACAGCCCAGGTAGGGCTTCAGTGCCCCCAGGGACTGGGTGTCCATCCAGGCTAGAAGAACCTGGTGGATGAAATGTGGATTTTGAGATCATCTAACAAAGTGACCTTGATGCTCTAGTGGGCAGTGTCCCTACCCATGGCAGAGGGGCTGACATGAGATGACCTAAGGTCACACCAAAACCCTTCTATGATTCCATGATTCTAGGCAACAACCCGGATATTGGTGTGGAGGTAGCCACTGCTGGGTATCAGTGCTGTGTACAGACTCCTTTACAGCATGAGTCTATTCACCCCTGTGGAACAGTGGGCCAGACCTTCTCTTGAGTCCCATGAGCAGATTTCTCCTTCATTCATGCTGGGAAGCCTGAAGTGTGCAGTGTTTGTCACCTGAGTTTACTGGTGCAGAAGATCTGAAGACAGTGATGGGTTTGGGTGGGTCTGGAGAGGGTGAGAGCAGGACACAGGTGAACCTACCCACAGGTGGCTCCTCTCTGCTGTCTGCTGGGAAGGGTCTGAGTTCACATACCCACCCAGCCCAGGGAGGGTTGGCTTGTCTGACTGGTGGGACCTGCAAGTCGTGGGTTATCCTCCATCATTCACCAAAGTAGGATTGTGATGGTTTTGCTAACATGTATTTTTATTTCACCTGGGGACAGGACTGTTCTCTGTTGTCCTGCCCCTCTCCTGTCCTGCTCATAGCTGGGAGTGAGCAGCAGAGCTCCTGTGCAGCCATGTGTGGCTCCCCTCTGCAAGCTCTGGCAATCCACAGTCCTGATAAAGCACCATCTGGGCTGGAAGTGTGTGAATATCCAACACAACAGCACCTCACATTCTTTCTTTATGCTTATTAATAACAAGCTGTAAAAATAGCAGTCAGACAAGATGAGATCATGAGGCTGATGGTGGGATGCCATATGCTGTCTGTTTTACTGGGGAGACACACAGAGCAGACTGTGCTCTCCTGCCAGAGCAGAGTGGGGCCAGGGGGGCAGCAAGGGGTGTATGGCTCTATCCTATTTAGGATAAACCATTTAGGATAAACAGAGAGGCACTGCTGGGAATTGCTGAAAATCTCTGAGTCTGAGGAACAGCAGGTCTGTGGACAAGACAACTATTCCATGGGTTTGTGGTGGGTTTTCCTGGTTGTGACTCCATCTGCTCTGTCCTGACCACATACCTCTGTTTCTTTGAGGTGAAGATACCATAACAGAAAACAAAGATTTTTTTTTTTCAATATTATTTTTTTGTACTTATTGTGAAGTTAAGAGTTGAAAAAAAAATGCAGAGAGAAAATGCTGGGCCCATTTATGTTTGTACATGCTTTAAAAAGATGACGTGTGTCTTGGCCAGCTATGGGATAGCAAGGCTTTTTGTACTTTGAGGAACTGAATTATATTCCCAGCACCTAGCAGTGTCCTATCTGTCTTTCATAATCCTCTGGCTGAGAAGTGTTAGTGTAGATTAGGGCTCTGTGTTAGTGAAGTGCAAAGGGCAAGGAGCTGCTCTCTGCTGGCCCAGGGTGCTATGACTCCCTTTGCACAGGGGATTTGTCTGAGTTACAGCTGTGCTGTGGTTCATGCAAACTGCAGACACAAACTTTCTGACTCTTTATTTTGTGTCAGGAATTAATTTCCTAACTGCTCCCTGGGCAGTGGAGCTGCACGTCCTGCAGACCCTTGTGCTGGTGCAGGTCTCCCTTGCTGAAGGGGGTTTTTGGGGGGTTACCCAACCAGCCTCAAGGAGGCTCAGGTGCCAATTAAACCTTGCAAGTGGGACCTTCTCTGATATCCCTTCTGCTGCCTGGGGGTGAGTGCAGGAGTCACTGTCAGGACATGCAGGTGCCAGGTGAGCAGCTCACACATCCCAGCCTGGGGCAGCGAGCCAGAGCCTGGGGCTGGTCCTGGGAGGCATCTCTGGCTCCATCTCTGTCCCACCTGCTGGGAAGGAGCTGCTGTCACAGCTGCCCCCAGCTCTTGCTCTCCAGCTGCTTTTGGGCAGCAGAACCAGGGACCCCTGCAGCCCCCTGCCCCAGACAGCTGGGAAAGGCTCCTCTGGGTTTTCCCAGTGCCCAAGGCTTTTATTTCTCAGCAGGGCATTAATCTGAAGGTTCTGCTCCTCCTGTTCCCCTCAGGCTGATGGGCTGCAGGCCCCATGCAAAGCACAAGTGGATGGTGCTGCTGGAGAGGTTTCTGGAGTTTCAGGAGGGAGGCACAGTTCTGCCTTGGGCTCTGGATTGTGCTGGCTTTGCAACCAAGATCACATTCTTGATTTGAGGAGAAAAAAAAAAAAAGTTTATTTTTTTTCATGACTTTTCAAATTGTTGAGAAGCTGGGTGGCAATACAAAAAGAGGACTTTTTATTGCTTTTAGACAGTGACACATGAGCTTTTGATGAAAAAATCAATAAAATAACTAGTGTTGAACTTAATAAACTCTTTAAAAAGCTGTGAAACACCAGGGAGTCCTCTTTTGAGGAAGATCATTGTCTTTCCAGAAGGAAAAGCAGATTTGTGAGGAAGAAGTGTGACTAAATGGGAACTTGCTGGTCATGAGGAGAGGTCTCTCTCTGCCTCAGATCCACCTCCAGCCTTCCCCATAGCCCTGGGATGAGCTCTACCATCAGTGTGCAACTAAATTCCATCAGCCTTCATGGGTCAGGCAAATCTCTTTCAACTTGAAGAGGCAAAATCAGCCAAAGCCCAAATTCTGTTGCTGTGAGGAAAAGGCACTGCAAGAAGCAGCTTTGCTTTAGGCAGCTCCTGCTCATCAGTGCTGTTATTCCAGGGGCATTTTTCCTGTTTGTGCCCACCTTGGGGGATGTTCAGGGCTCCATAAAGCACTACCATGCTCCAGGAGCAAGGCAGAAAATTCCTTTTTGAAGGAATCTTGCTGGAAGGTGAATCAGAGCAATGGCTCTGCAGGAGCCTGTTGTAATTGCCAGATTTAAGATGTTGGGCTCTGAATAAATCTTTGCTTTTACTTTGCTGGGCTAATTCAGGCTTGAAAACTGAAGTGACAGCTTATAGCCAGGCTTTTCTGTTTGGCTTGTCCAAGATTGTGCATTTCTGTTATGTGGCTAAATGCAAATAAGCTGCTCCCAGAAAATACAGTCACAAGTGCTAAACTTATTATCTGCATGGGCTGACGGTGTGAGTGACTGGAGAGCACATAAATTACCTTTTTTGTGCTCAGAGTGAAAGTGATGCTGCTGTTGTAGTCCCTGGCAGTAAGGAATGACTCTTTCTGGTTGGACAGGTTTGATTGGCTGCTAATTTACACTCCCTGCTCCCATAATTCAGCACAGCTTTCCTGATGTGCTCTGCCAGCTCTCCCCAGTTTGCTGCTAGGAGGGTTTTCATGCAAGTGGGCTGAGGATTCCAGTTAAAACATGTCCAGAGCACGCTCCTGCTTGATGGCTCTGTGCTTAGATGTCACAGGAAGAGACAGTGTTTTGTATAACTGCAAGAAAAATACCATGTTCTAATTAGTGTAATTTATAGTCCCTTGCAGGCTAAAACAACAGCTGATGAGTCATGGAAGTCCCTTCTGACACTTGCTGAAAGAAATGTTATTTTAGCTCCCGTGGATTTTGGGGAGGGGGAGGAACAGGGTGTGGAGGGTCTGAAATGCCTCACCCCCTCTCCAGCACCTGCATCCTGCACAGTGTTTCCTGTTTGAAGGTGGTTGCTGTGCAGAGAGGGCACACTGAGGATGGCCATGTCCAGTATCAGTCATGGTGGGTCCCAGTTTGAGTGTCTGTGTCTGACTGGAGCTGCTGAGCCCCCTGTGGCTGCTGGACAGGAGTTCAGTGGGTGCTGTAGGGTCAGTGTTGAATCTGCAGCTGAGCAGAAGGATGAACTCGAGGCCCCCTGTGCTCTACCTGGGCACTGGTGTGTTGAGAACAAACTCACTGTGGGCACATGAGAGCTGACTGAAAGGTCAGTTCAATTCAATTCCAAGGATGGTCTTGCTACTGAATTTCAACCTTGTCCTATCCCTCTGGCCCAAGACTTAGTTCAGACTGGTCTCTGCAAAGGTGAGTCACTTGGATTAAAGCACAGCTTTACTCCTCAGGTTGGTTTTTCCACCCTGAACTTGTCACTGATGATTGGGTGAGCTGAGACAAACAGCTCAGGACCTGACTGTGACCCTCCCACCTTGTCCTGGGTCTGTCCCTGGCCCTGTAAGTCTGGCTCTGACCATGAGAGGTCAGCAATGGCCAGCAGCCAGCTGCCCTCCTTGGAGCAGGCACCCCTCCACTCAGGTACAGGGGATTGCTTTGGTCACCATGTGTTTGGAGTGCTTAGTGACATCAAATAACCTCCTTGGAACAGTGGTGTCTACAGCAAGCTGAAGATTTCTTCACTGAACATTTATTCTTTTGTCCTGGTTGCTTGTTTGGCCACCATTCCTGTGCTTTATGCTGCTGGAAGACAGAGTGTTCTCCAGTAATAAGTGAGATGTGACTGCCTTGCACCATTGTCTTGGAGCTTCAAGAACTTTATGGAGGCTTTTGGAGGAAAAAAGCATTCTACAAATCTGAATCTTTGGATGAAAATGAAGGTGAAGAGAGTTCACCCAATGACATGTCAATTATGAAGGGTCCTCAGACAGCAAATGAAGAACATTGCTGGTTCTGCTAAAAAGGTGCCAAGGACCATGTTGGACCTCAGGCTCCTTAGAATTGTTATTTCTAGTTCTGGCTTAGTCCATGATTTTGGAGAATTTCTTCAAAATTCTTTGTGCTCGTGGCAGAAAAATCCTTGTTTTGGCTCTGACAGGGGAAGTGGAGAGTCAGTGCTCTGTGAAAAGCACAGACTGAGGCTGGTGGTGGGGACGAGAAAAATGAGAATCCTTAAGGGAAAACAATCTCACAGGGGTAAGGGGCCACAAAAAGCCCACCCCAAGCAACTTGCTCAGAACTTTGTGGGATTTTTGGTGGTCTCTGTGTAACTTGGTGTATCTGTCTCTTTTGTTATCCAGGTTTATCAAGGTCAACAATAATTTTTGAAAAAGGCAGGAAGAACACTGCTTTGTATCCTTATTCAAATACTCTGTGCTTGTGTAAAAACCCAGAGTAACTCCTGAGGCAAGTGATGATCTCAGCTGAGTGGTGCCAGATCAGGGGATTTCTGGCAGACACACAATTTTAAGGTGCTTTTCCCAGCTATTTTTATGACTGTTCAAGAGGTGCTATTTAATCCATTACTGATATTTGCAGCATGACTTTAGAAAAACAGTGAAGGATTAAATAATTTCCAGTGGAGCTAATTTCTGAGGAGGAAAATTTCTTTCTTAAGGACTGCACTTAACCTGAAAACTTCAAATCCCCAGGTAAATTTATCAAGCTACTGGTTGTAAAAATATATTGGTTCAAACAGATTTTGGGTGAAAGGATCTCTCAAGTGAGTAGCACTCAATTAAACTTAATCTGAATCTTCCCTTTCCTGATATATTTGGTCTTAGTTTATCTTTTTTCTTCTTCCATCTTTGTAGCAAGAGGCCTAAAATCCTATTTTTGGGTATTTGTGCTGAAGTTTTAAGGGTTGTAATAAAACCTGATGCATTTTAAAGCAACATTTTCAATGTTTTTTCTAGTTTTTTGGGGGAGAGATGCTACTTTCAAATATGATTAATGAAAATTTGCAGATGCCCTGTAGCTCTCCCTTTCTCGGTCTCATTCCACCCTTCAGCCTCTTCTTTTCTTCCTCTCATCAGTCACTGCTGGGTGTGATTCAGAGTCACTGTGAATTGTCTCAGCCCCTCCAGAGCACCAAGCTGGCATCTGAATAGTCCCAGAGAGGCCAAATGATTTTGTTGTTCTGGTTAAATCTCTGGATGATTTTCCCAGAAAAATGGGAACATAAGCAGAGATTGCCTGGACAGCTCTGGAAGAATTAATAGCTGCTGTGGAAGAATTAATAGCCTATTTTTTTTCCCCTCTGGACCTGTATCTAACAGCTGGGGTGACTTCTTACAGCCAAGTGTAAATACCTGCAGTTGTGAATGGAGATATTCTCCTTTCTGCCTGTTAGGAGGTAAGGTTGGTCTGAAAAGTCTCAGAGGGCCTCCCTGTATGATGAGGAGATGTCACACTGCAGCTCTGCTGGAGCAGCCCCTGGGTTTCTCAGGGCAGGGAGTGGCTGTGAGCTGCTGCTCTTTGGTTTGTGGCTTCCTTCCCAGAGCTGGCACTGGCCTGAGGAGCTGCCCTGGCACCTCCCCTCCCACTTACACATCAAATGACTTGCCTTCCTTCTCTCTGACAGCAACCACTGATGAGCTGTGTTTCCAAGCCAGAGGAATCATCCATCACAGCTGGTTCTCCTCTGCCACACGTCAGGGCTCCTCCAAGGGATGGTTGGTGCTCAGCTCCCTCCACATCTTGGCTGCCCTGGAGGATTCTGCACAAGGAACCCAGCTCTGGGGAAAACGGAGCTAATTAATGTTCCAGTGCTGAAATTTGCTTTCCAGTGTGTTATCTCCAGAGATGTCTCCTGAAAGAGTCCAAGCCTAGGCTTGGATGTCCAAGGGGTTGGTCTGGACATGCCAGTGACTCTTTATCCTCCTATCACTCGCCCAGGGATGGGAGAGGTCAGTGCCTGGGACAGATACTGGAAATATGGATGGTATTTCTGCCTCTGAGGCAATTCCTCTGTGATCCTGTGGCCCACTCTTGGCATCCCCAAGTGCCTTGACAGCATTTAAGCCCTTTATTTTAGGGAGCAATATTAAAAGTTGGTCTTTCATATCCTGAAAGTGCTTTTGTTTCCCTGAGTCACTCAGCTGTGTGCCAGGGCAATTTTAGGGCACCATTCATGGTGCCAAGCTTGAGCCCCAGATCTTCTGGTGGAACTTGTTGTCCAGTTGCAAAGATAAAATTCCTCAGAGAGCTTTAAAACTCAAACTCACAGAGCATTCCTGAAATAGCTGTGAAATGATATTAAGTAAATACCTAAGGCAATGTTTAGATGTGGCAAGCAAGGATGCCCTGAAGCTGTTGGGGCTTGCCAGTTGCCTCTCAAGTGTATTCTGGAGCTTTTAAAAATGACTTTGCTTTTGACATAAGTGACCATGCAAGGCATGTGAAATGCCCAGGTAAGGTGGCAATCTGCTGCTTGAGGTGGAACCTGACAAATGAACTCCAGGCAATGCAGCTCTGAAGTGAGAACCTGAGCAACAACTTACTTGATGCTCTCAGGAGTGACTTTTCACCACCTGCCATGTATCATAATTGGTGTGACTGGGGAGGAAAGGGGGAAATGTCTCCTTTGCTCTGCTCCTTTGTGATAAAAGAAAATCTTATCTGAAAGGCTTTAAATCTTTCCATGTAGATAACCCTCCATTGGAAAAGCTGAAATAAGTCTGGCCTTTACACATATAACAAGTGAAAGTCACTTTAAAATCCCCTGTTAATAAATTGTCATGCTTATACCTGGTCTTGTTCTGCTAAGTGTAATTTATAGAGGAGCTCCAGTGGCTAAACACAGCACAGGGCACAGGGAGGGACAAGTTCAGCAACTTGTAAACACAGCTTGTGTTCCCCTCTCAGGATGTTTGAAGGCATAACAAGAAAAAATTCATTGCTTAGACCATAATTTATTTAGGAGTGTTAAGGTCCTGGGCAGCAGAGTCAGGTTTGTGGAGCAGCTGATCAAGAGTCTGAGCAAAACCTGGATTTTAGGGATGAGTCCAGTCAAGGCGGATCTTTCTCTGAAGTGTCTACAGGGTTTTGCATCTCTAAAGCTCCCTCAAACCTGACCCAGGAGCTCTGATTCTCTTGTTTGGGTGGTTTTTTTTCAAGCCACCAAAAGTCTCCTTCCATTCCAGGAGAAGCAGGGTTTGCTTTTAGCAAAGGTGGGCAGCATGGGCAAGTAAAATGTGTGTCTTGGACTTCATTCAGCTGGGGAAAAACTCATCAATGCAGCCAGAGGCTGCTTCATCAGGCAGTTCTGAGCTGGTTCATATGGTTTAGGAGTCAAACCTGTTGTGATCAATTATGCAGAGAATTAAAAGTGCTGCACATGTTCTGATACTCCAGCAGTGCATGTGAGCACAGGGAAAAGCTCCTCTGTGTGCTGACCCTGTCAGGCTGGCAGCCAGTGTCCTGGCAGGGCAGGGGCAAGCCTGGGGTTTGGCATGGGGCAGGTGGGGTTCACCCTCCCAGCTGGGCCAGAAAAAGGCAGGGACCAAAGGGAAGGTCTCCAGGGGAAGGATGTGGTTACTTGTGAACTGATTGCAGAAAGCTGCGAGCTGGGAATGGGGAAGTAAGCTGCTGGATTTTCTAGGAAAGGCAGTGTGACAGTAGAAGATGGGCTGCTTTTAATAATCTGTTCAGAGCTATTTCTGCAAGAACAATGAATCTCTGTGCCTCAGTCATTCCCCATCTGTTTTCAGAACTCATCTGAGAACTCATCTTTCCTTCCTTTCCTCTCCCCTTCCGCTCTCTCCACTGTCATTTTTATTTGAATTTTGCCTCTCTGCCCTCCGAAGTTTTTGTGGGGATGCAGCTTGAATGAGGCAATAGACAAGGTAACACACGTTAACCAGCAAAGCAAGAGCTGATTTATTTTTATTGCACCCATTTATTTTCTTCACACCCCAAACATCTTCCTAAAGGAAATGATTTAACCTTTTGAGTACGAGGTGCAAGCCGAGGAGCTCTGGGTGTGTGATGTAAAGTATTGTGAAATGCAAATCGAGAGAGCAAAGGCAGAAATCCCTCCCCAGTTGGATGCAGCTTTTGTGAGGTGCTCCAGGTGATATTGTTTGCTGTGGGAAGGGTTCCTGCCTTCACTCCCTTGGTAAATATGAAAAGTAGCCTTTGTATTTATATAAAGATATAAAAAGGATCAAGGAAGGGAAAGGTGGAATCCTCCAAAGGCAGGATTCCTCCCTCTCTCCCTTAGCTCATGGTGGAATTCAGGTGCTTTGGGAGAGGCAGAAATGGGGGCATGAGGTGTTAATGGGTTGAAATCTCTTAATGCATTAAACATAGGCTTTAGACATTCTCTCATGATGCTTTTCCAGTTCTCCCCACCCAAACTGCTCTCCAGGGTGTGCTTCCCCCGGGTCGGGATAATCTGGGTCTCTCTGGTCTGCAATCAGAGAGCCTCAGCTCAGAGAGTATTTCCAATTTTTCATTAGGATAAATTTATTGCCTATATATATATATTTTTCCCCCTCCTGCCAAAATACCCAGCCATATGCTATTATTTTCCTGGTGTAAACTGCTACCACTTCCCTTTCCTGAGCCGGGGGATGTCAGGGAGAAGCCTGACAGCCTCCTGTGCTGATAAATGATGGAAGACTGAAGGGCAGCATCTCCAGCCTGATCCTGCACGTGTGTGTGCCTTGGCAGAGGGAGTTCGGGAGGAGCTCTTGCTGGGGGAGCTTTGCACTAAAGGTCACAAACAGATTCATCGTGCATATTTTTTTTTTTTTTTTCAGGGGGATTTTTTTTTATTTTTATTTTTTTTTTTTTTTTTTTTTTTGCAACGACAGTAACAAAAAGAGCTGCTTGCTGGGAATGGATATTTGTGGTAATAAGGAATAGCAATTTGCCTAAGCTTGTACAGGGAATTCACTTGCAGGGGTATGAAGTCCTTGCTGGGGAAATGACCAGAGGTTTGGAGCCTGTCTGCTTAAAATCAAGTCAAAGAACAGTGTTTTGTTTGTTTGTTTTTTTTTTTTTTTTTTTTTTTTTTGTTTTTTTTTTTTTTAAGAATTATTTTCTTCTTACTTTTTTTTTTCTTTTTTCCCCCCTTTTTTCCTTTTTTCTCCTCTTTTTCTTTCCTCTTTTTCTTTCCTCTTTCTTTCCTCTTTTTTTCTTTTTTTTCCTCTTTTTTTTCCTTTTTTTTCCCCCTCTTTCCCCCCCCTTTTCTTTTCCTCTTTTTCTTTTCCTCTTTTTTTCTCTTTTTTTTCCTCTTTTTTTTCTCTTTTTTTTTCTCTTCTTTTTTTCCTCTTTTTTTTTTTCCTCTTCTTTTTTTTCCCTTCTTTTTTTCATCTTTTTTTCCTTCCCCCGCCTTTTTTTTTTTTTTTTTTTTTTTTAATAATTCACATTGAATGTTTTCTCTGGACTGCAATCCCTTTGATTTTTGTATTTCTTTAGGACCTGCCTCCCAGCTCTGCCTGCCAGGAGTGGGCACTGTTAGTGCTGCAGCTGTTTCTCCCACCCTCTGTCTGAAGCCCTCAAATATTTGGGGCTCTGTTGGATTTTGGGGCATTTGGGACAGGGAGAGCTGTGCTGATGAACTGAGGAGCAGGAGCTGACCAATCTTTGAGCTCACTTGTGTCTCCCTTTAAAGTTGGTGGATTTCTTCTCTGAGCCCTGATGGTGAGGAGCAAATTCTGCCTCCTCTGTCCTCTTTCCATGTAATGGCTCCCTGCACCCCATTAATTAAATGAAGAATTTTTGGAGGAAATTCTAAACACTTAGCTACAAACCAGCTAGAATAACTCTGACAGAACCTGGCTATGAAGTACTACTGAAAAGGAGAGGGAAAAAAAAAAAGTCATTTAAACATGAAATAAAAGGCTGAGAACTCAAAAATCCACTAGGAAAAAAAGCAGACTTGCCAGATCTCATAATTCCTAAATAAATTCCCTGTTAGTAGCAGCATTGCTATGGCTCATGCTATTTCCCTGCTGTAGTTAGCTTGAAATATTTTATTCTCCCTTTCCTACAGATCTCCTGGCTGCTTTGAAAGTGAGACCTTGTGTTTTTCCCTTCAGCATCCACTTTATTCTCTGCTTGTGTTCACAGACCTTAGGATGCAATGCATGGCAAGGAGGAAAAATAGAGTTAATTTGCTGGTATCTGTTCTGAACATGATTGCTGTTAATTGTCAAGCTTGTCCTCTGCTGACTGCAAAAATAAGCTGGTTGAAAATAATCTGCTGTGTGCTTCTGTATTTTGCTGACAACCTGCCAGCTGCCAACTAGGGGTGTGATAAATGCCCAAATGGCTAAAATTTCCAACCAGCTTTCCACTCTCCTCCTTTCTGAGCTTTCTTTTAATGTCAGGTTTGTCATCCATGTGCCTGTTGCCTCATGCACATAAAAAAAATTCAACAGTATCTCCAAATCAGCTGGAATTTCAGATTTGGCCAGCCCCTGAACCTGGGCCCACTGGTGTGTGGTGATGCCAACAGCTTCTTTTCTAGCCATGTCTTAGCAAAATTCTCCTGAGCAAGGTCATGCTGCTCCTGAGCCAGGTTTCCATTTTGGGGACTGTGGGGAGGATGGTGTGTGTGTTTAAAGCTGTTAGACTTGAGACATTCTACTAAAACACCTGGCTGGGATTATGCAATGCAGGATTCCTTGTACAGCCAGAGGAGCTGGGTTTGGCACTTCTGGATGTGGCAGTGCTGAGCACAACCAGCAGCTGATACAGGTGCCCAGGTTTGATAAGTCTAGCTCTGACCTCCTTTTAAGGTGTACTAAACCTCAGAACCTGGGGACAGATGTGCCCAGTGCATGAGCTGGTACTGGCTGTAAATATTCCCTCTGTTGTGTTGCTGTCAGTGCTTTTGCTCCCTCTCAGGCTTTAAAATGAATGATTGACCACTTCTTGCCTGGGAAGTGAGTAGCCTTGTCTTGTCCCTTTGGGAAGGGATGAACAAATATTGAGGCTGTGCACTTAATAACTTTCACTTGTGTCATTTTCCCTGGGGATCCATAAGCAATATATTTCTTGACTCCGAGGTAACTCTTCAAATGAAACTTTGATGCCCTGAGAAATACCTGCAAAAAAAGACAGAGCAAGGATCTACTCACCTTAACCCAGAGCTCTTGTTTGAAGCTGAGATATGAAATACAGATGGCAATCTGATGTTTCTTTGATGCAGCTGAAATTAAAGATGTAATTCATAAAGCAGAAAACATCTTGACTGTCAATTTGAGCTTGGTGGTTTTCTACCTGCTGATGCAGAGAAAGCAAGTGAGGGCAGCACAGGTGGAATTTTTTTTTTTAATTACAATTTTTTATTGTTTATTTCTCGTTTAAGTGAAGGTTTTAGTACAGTTTAATTGTGCTCAGAGAAAAGAGTAAAAAAAATATATAGCTGTGATGGAATAATAAAATGAAGGATAACAGGGCAAAGGGAAAAGCTAATTATGAACATTTCAAAGGAAAGGCATGAACTGGGTCAATTCTCTGCCCTCTGAGGTTTTTCTAATCCTGCTTGCTTTAATACCTCATGCAGTTTGATTTAAAATGTTTGTAGTAATGGGAACTCCACTGTTCCATAAACAAGGAGACCTCCCCATCCTGACCTCTGGCCCAATCCTCAGACTAACATGTCACCACCTTCACTTCATCCTTGTGGTCTCATTTCTTCACCCCCTGCAATGCTGGGACACATTCTATCTCTTTTTTTTTTTTGTTTTTAACCAAGAATATTACCCTTAAAGAAAAGATCTGCAGCCTTTGTAGATCAGTTTTCCACACAATCTTGGAAGTGGGTCCATGGCAGAGTGACACACACTTCTCCCTCCAGATTAAGGTTTGATGGAAATGCCAAGGTTCTGATCTGTGTAATAATCCCAGCCTTGGGCATTTTACAGAATTTTATTTTGAGCCAGGACAAGGGCCATCTTTATTTCTGGATATTCCTCACTGTGTGGGTTTCAGGACAGGTCAGCCCACCCTTTGAAAACAAAAAACCTTTGTGTATCAGCATGGCTCAGAGCAGCAGTTGATCACACAATAATACAAATAACAGGACAGGCTCGTGGGGTAACATGAGGAATAAAGCTGACACAAGGACTCAAAGATAAACGAAACTAAGAATGAAATCCATGCCATGGGAGCAAAATGTCACAGCTGGAGAACATCAGGGCTTCCACTTCCCAGCAATGGTGCTGCATTAGACACATGGGCAAATGCATTTTCCTTTTTAATGGGAAGAAAAAAAAAATTAACAGACCAGAAGGAACTGCAGTGGACTGGTTAGATCTCTGACAGACAGCACAGGAGCTTTTTTTTTTTTTTTTTTTTTTTTTTTTTAAATGATCTGGGCATTTGATGTGGTATTTCTGAAAGCAAATTGGGGCCTTTGTCTGAACAACCATTCCTGAACCATTGGGTGGAGAAAGAGGTCCAGAAGGCAAAAGGACATGACTGAGGTCACACAGAGCCTGGCTTTAAAGGGAAGAAAAGCTTTCTGCTTTCCAGGCTTATTCCATCTGGGTGACTGAGGAGGCTGAAGAATTCTCCTCCAGCCCTTGCTGCCATTCAGCACTTGCCTTTAAAAAAGGAATGTTTTCCTTGCAGTATTGTGGTTGTTTGCACAGTGAAATGTTGGTTGGTTGGTTTTTTTGTTCTTGCTGTTTGGGTTTTTTTTTTTTGCATTTGATAGCAAAAGGAGGTTCTACACAAGTTTATTTCTGCAGGGAGATGGGGCAGGGTGACTCAATGAGTTAATCTCGACTTTATTTCACTGCAGCTGCTTTTCCAATTAAAACTGCTGGCTGGCAGTCTGCATTATCAGGAGAGCAGTGGGAGCTGGGCTGTGCTGAGGGCTGGCAGGAAGGATTTCTCCCTTGCCCTGGGAGCCACCATGCAGTGCAGTGGCAAAAATCCACTGGAAATTCTGTCGTGGCCTTGAAGGTGGATGGAAATGTTCAGCCATTTCCCAGCCAGTGTGAGCAAACTGATAGCAATTCCCAGGAGCTGGGTCCTAATTACATTTGTCTGCTTGGGGATCATTTGAACCTTTAATGAGAGGTTGGTAAGGAGAGAGGGAAGGTGGTTTTTATTACAGCTGAGGAGAAGGGAAGGCTTTGCTGCCAGGGAATGTGGCTCCTTCCAGTGCCATACTGAGGTAGATGTCTTTCCCACTCACCATGGGAACAGTAGCTGCTGCCTTTTGACTGAGGGAGTGGGCAGATTTGGCTCATTTTGTGGTTCATTTTCCCCACTTGTTGCTTCCAGGTAGCAGAATTTTGCTTTGCAGAGATGGATTTGATATATCATCCCCAATTCTGAAATTTGGTGGTGTTTTCTTTCACTCTTTGGGGGAAAGGATGGAAAGATAATTTTTTACTAGTATTTCCAGTTTAGTAATGTCATGGGTGGATGCACTGGTGTACAGACAGTGTTAGGCCAGAAAGGATTGATTTCTACTTCCCTCTGAGTTCTGGCCACAATTTCTGGCTGATGGCCCCAAGTCAGACCACTGATGTTCTGCCTGTGCCCCTCTTTATGGGACAGAGCTGAGGGCTGCCACAGAAACTTTACCAGAATTACTGAGAGGGTGCTCCCCCAGTTTTCTTTAGCCACTACTCCTTGACATTGAAGACTTCTCATGGGGCTGTTGGTGCAAAGTCATGGAATGGCTTTTTGGAGTCCACCACGTCCCTATAAACCTCTGAATCGTGTGGCCTGGGAACTGAGCCAGTATCAGACAGCCTAAACCAACCAGACAGAGAAAAATGCTTGAATAAACTGTTACAGGAATGACAGGAGGCAGTTCTGGGATGTCCCTGACAAAACAGCTTAAAAAGCCTATAGTGGTTTTATTGAAGTCTCTTCAGCTTGAAGAATAACAAATTGTGAGACCTAGCCTACTCTCCTTTTAAGTCCTGGTGTAGTTGGAAGCCTTTTGATGCTCACTTTGCTTTCTGATTACTTAAAAATCCTAATTCAGTTCTATTGCTTCTATCAGCATTTTGAGCCTTTGAACATCTAAGATTTGTCAATATTGTTCTTGCCATTCTGCACTAATTTATTGTAGTTTACCTTTTGCTAACTGTGGGTTTTGCAGATAGAAGGTTTTGTAGCTTCAGAGAGCAAATGCTGACCACAGCATATGAGCAGAAGCACACTCAGCTGTGAACAGGAAAAAAAAAGAAATTTGAGGATTTCTTTTGCATCCCATCTTTTGTGATGCTAAACAAGTGGCTGAGGACCAATGTGAGAAACCTATGGATCGTACAGGCTGCTCCTAAAATAAGGAGTCACCACATTCTTACAGTATCATGAAAAGTTCCACCAAGAATATCACTGAATTTTTCACAGGGGGCAATATGAAAGTTCCTGCCTCTGCTTCCTCTTTGAGGTGTTTAGGTGTCTTAGCTGTGTGGTGCCACCATAGGAATGAAGACACTAAATCCTCAGCAGGACCCTGGGAACCCTCTGTACAATATCACTGTTTTCCCAGGCTTTGGCACCAGGAAATGTTTTACTGTACTACAGAGTTAGTAGTGAGGATGGTGTAGCTCAAGCTGTTCATCTTCCACTGCCCTCTGTTCTCATCTTTACCTTCTTTCATAAGCTTCCCACCTAAGCAGCTTTTAAAATAACCTCAGCAAGCTTGAGAAGGATAATTTCACAAGTAACTGCTCTTTGAATGGATACCAAAAGGAGTAGGCAGGGATGTTTTCTTCAAGATCCCTTGTGCAATGACTGTGGGTGTTGGAGGAATCTGCTGAGGAAGGGATCACACAGGCTTCATGTTCTGTCAACAGCATCTCCTATGGTTGCTGC
Organism: Oenanthe melanoleuca; assembly: GCF_029582105.1. NCBI lineage: Eukaryota > Metazoa > Chordata > Aves > Passeriformes > Muscicapidae > Oenanthe > Oenanthe melanoleuca. The sequence goes on from NC_079344.1 coordinate 12,137,257, forward strand.
TGGAGAAATGAGACTGCACTACATGAACCACTGATCTAACAGGGACCTCTCAGGCCCTTCAAGCAGTCATATTTGTCCTTTTCTGGGTATAAACTGGAGTCGTGGAAAGCAATCATTGCTCTAAAGAGGCTGGATGTGTCCTGTGTGTATACCTGGCTCTCTAACACAACTGAATTTCCAGCTGAGACCCTGGCAGAGCTTGCAGCCAGGTGCAATACTAGCTGAGCTAAAATAAAGCCTCTCAAGTCAATCCAGCTGGCATCCTGCTGAGTGTCTCACCTTTTGGCATCATCTTCTCATTTACTCGTGCTCCTTATTGTGATAGAGCTCTTGCTGTTGCCACAGCTCCTTGGGCTATCATAATTCACACTGGTGCCTGGCACCCGAATGGTTAAATGCATTTGGCTTTGCTGTCCTGCTCAGTCCCTGTAGATTGTGTTGGAAGAATTGAATGAAACTGATAGAGCTAGCATTACAGTGAGCAAAACCCCCTGAAGAAAGAGTAGATGGGTGGATAGAGAGAATGACCCCAAAGAAAACAGCTGTCAAGGGCAGCTATTGGTTTATCTTTCATTGAAAGAGAGACGTAATGAATTCTAAATTAAGAGAAACCAGAAGCAAGGCTGTTTATCAGCTCTCTGCTGCAGCATAAACAGGCACTTTAGAGGTATCGACTGCAGTCTCACTTAATGTACCACTAGGTGCATCTCCTCAGTGCCTGGGAGCACCACGAACCTCAGGCTGGGCTAAAGCTCTGATATTTGAAATATGCCAGCCAGGGCAAGAGCTGTTTTGCACCTTGGTCTCCTCTCAGAGGGTCTTTGAACACGGTTTTCTTCTGTTTGTCAGCCAAAAAGAGCAGCACAAGCACTGCAGCCCAAATGGCCTTTTGCTTAAGGAAGACAAAAGGTACAAATGTAGGTGAAATCCCCAGGGACAGCACTTTGTAAGGGCCTCCCTGATTTCTCTCTCTTCCTGCTGGAAGTTCTGAGAACAAAACAGCAAATCTGCTCTGAGAAATTTCAAAGAAAATGTTATCCCACCTTCTTATCTCTTCCCTTTGTGAGAATAATTGCCTCTTTGTAACCCCACTGTGCAGGCCCTGGCTGAGTATTTATCAACTGACCATTCAAGGGTGGCAAGCAATCTGACAACTGACTCCAAATAATGTAATAAGGCTGACTGATGGGTTCTTCTTGCCATTCTTGACTGTTTTTTTTTTTTTCTCCAAGCCTGTTTCTGAGATACAGGATAGGAAAGTTGCATCTGCCCAAAGGTGAGTTTGTGCCATGGGTGTAGATTCCCTTAGACTCCTAATTCAAAGGAATTCTTCATGCTGGAAAACACCTAGACAGAATCCTCAATAATTTACAGGAACATATACTTCACAGAACACATTTCAGATATTGTCCACAGAAATCCTGTGTGAAGCTTTCCTTTGAAAAAACTCACATTCTCAGCAACCAGTTCACAGCAGACTGACATCTGAACTCATGTTTATGAACAATGTTCCCAGTAGCAAACTTTTAATACATCCAATTAACTTGTTTGATATTTCAAAGTATATCTCATTGGAACTGATGAGCATTTAGTAAAACATTACTTTTTGCTTAGATTTGATGGAAATTTTAATTCTGCCACGTCTCAAGCTCTGATGTTTGGTATTTTTGTCTTATGTTTAGACAGATGGCAGCAAGAGTTTTCTGCAGCCTGCCCAATAGCTTGCTGGTTCTCTGGATTTTCCATATCTTCATTATTGAGCTGTAGGTCTTTGAGGGGGTTGAGTGTAAATGGCTGAGCCACAGAGCCCAAGGTGCTGGAATGGATCCTCCATTCCTTCATCAGCACCACTTTCCCTTAGCTGAAGTGTTGAAGATGAATTTGTCTCAATGTGCCAGCTTAATAAGGTCAAAATCCAGATGCCAGGGATGAATATGGCTCATTACATTATCTCCTTGTGAAAACAATCCTCACCATCCTCTGCGGTGCTTTGACTCTTGTCCTTACTTGGCCACATGCTCTTTTGTCATTTTTGCACATTTTCATGTCTTTAATTAAAAGAAAAGGCCTTCCCCGTGGAAGATTAATTAGGATAAGTGTGGCACCATTAATATCTGCCATGTTTGGAAAGAGATGATTCACCCTGTGATTAAAGCCCAAGGGATCTGGAATCTGAGGAGTAATTAGCCCTCAGCTGCTCGTAAGGCTGGAGGAAGCACTATTTATCAGTGGCAGTGCTAATGCAATTACTTCTCCATGCAGCCTCCTGGACTGATAAATCATGGCTTGAGCATTGGGAGAAGCTATCAATTCAGGATTATGCTTCTCTGAGTCTACAAAGAGAAAAAGGGAGGAAACAAAGGGGGACAAGCAGCTTCCCAACAGCTCTGTTTGAATCTAAACTATGGAGGCAAATGGAATCTGAGGGTCTTTTCTAAATCCATTTCCTAATGCATAAAGCTGTGAGACTTTGCAAAAATCATTGCAAATGGTTGAGATTTTTTTTTTTTTGGGTGGGGGCAGATAACTGAATCCAAGAAAAGCTTATGTTCAAACTGTGAAATTTGGGCAGAATGGTTTATCTCTGCTGAGGCTGAACTTGTGATCCATCTTTCCTTAGAACATTTTTGCACATTTTTCTTATGATGGATTTTTTAGGAGTGGATGGTGAGCAGTGGGTGCTAAGATGATGCTCCTGTTTTCTCTGTTGCTGGGGTTTTTTTGGGACTACTTTGCAGAAATCTGGAACACCTTTCCTGTGGGATTTAAAACATTATGAATACATTAATCAACAACAACAAAAAAATCTCTTCTTTCAGTCTCTGAGTTGAGGCAGAAAGTGATAAAATGTTATCTGATCCCCTTTGAGAAGCCAGGTGCATCCTTGATGATGCTCTCCTGGCTTGGAGAGGTGTGTGCCTCTCTCCATGAAGGATTTGTCTTTGACACTTGCAATTCCCACTCCCTAACAAAGAGCTCACAAAATGGTTTGTCTTGCAGAGCGAGTAATTCCTGTCTCTTCATCCTGGTGTTTCATAGGTGCCATTTTTCAAATCTGAATCACACAGCATTTCACCACATTGCAGAGAACCTGGGCCATTCCTGGAGTCTTTCCAATGAATTCCATGAAACTGTGCCACGTGCCTTTCATTTACATTGCATTTCTCAATCCCTTCCATTTCCTGTAATTCCTAAGATGGAACCAACCTGCCAATAAAATATCTGGAGGTTATGGATGAGAATATAATGTGTTAGGAACTGATTGCTGGGGAAATAGCTTGGTCTTTTGCATTATGGTTGTATAGAAACACTCTGGATTTAAGCTTCTTATCAGAAGACAATCTAACTGACTGGTGCCCAAATAAACAAGTGCAGCTGGGAGAAGTCTAGTGGGGTTCAGACTAGATGAAATCTTCCTTCTCACATCTGCAGCCTGCTGACAGACTTGTTCTGACACAGAGGAATTTGGGCCAGGACCAAACTGTTTCTTGCACTGGTTGAAACTGTGATCCTGTTTTAGGTGTGCAGGAGAAGCTTTGTTCAGCTGAATTCTTTGTAGGGTGGAAGACATGTCCAGTGGCTTTTTTTGGTCACTTATGTATGAACTTTCCAAGCAGAGAAGGGAATAGGGTTAATTATGGAGCAGCAATGCAAAGATGGAGCTTGTCCTTCCAATCCCAGGCAGGTCTTCCTTCAGGAGCACAGAAAATGAACAATGTTTGGGATGCTCTTGTCATAGGTGTTAGTTATGCTGAGTTTTCTTTTTAGCAGATGGGCAAACAAAGTCAGACTGAGATTTCCTGAAGGAAAAGATACCACATAAAATTCCATTAGCAGCTGCTGTGTTGTATTTGTTGACACATTGGCTGAGTATGGTATGTGTCACAGTGAACTAGCTCCAGCATCAGTGCAAGAACACCATTTTTTTAGGACTAAAGGAAAAAAAAATCTGATGTCCCCTTTGACTGCTGGAAAAAAGAAGCTTTAATTACCTACTGGTCCTCTTATAGAAAAGATCTGGCATGAGATAAACATTTTTTCTGAGATGATTTTCTTTAACAAGTGTGTCCTTGACCTAGCTAGTGAATTATAGATGCTGTTTGTCTTGTATCAAACACTTTGATTCTTTTTCTTTTCACAGTGCAAACACAAGGTGGTTTTGAGCACTGAAGAGTGGTTTGCCTTTCTAGGTCCTGTTCTCTCATGTCAAATTTTTGGGCTGGTATGCTGTTCCACAGGCAGCTTGTTAGGTATGATGTTGGCCCACAGACCTTTATGAAGATCAAAGGGATTAAGATCAAAATTCAGGGAAAATATGGAGAAAAGGTAAGGGCTGCTTAAAAAAAATTAGTATTTAGACAAGTGTCTCTGCCTTAATGCCATGATAGCAACCAGTTAAAATATTTTGGCACTTTAACTAGAGCTTGGAGCCATGTGGTGAATTAAGACATGGGTTCACAGAGTGGGCCTGGAAATACTGACTTCTGTGTACCTATTTTTATATGTATTCCATACAAGAACACTTGGCTTGGGTGAAGAAAGGTGGTATTAAGAAATTCCCTGTACCTGTTGATAATGTGTGATATGAAATTAACTCCAGAAATGAAATGCAGGCCAAGAAGTGACAGGTTGAAATGACCCATTGCCTTCCCTGTTCTGTGCTTCCTCAGGTAAGGTCAAGTACATCAATTTTCTGTCTAGAAGGTCAGCAGTGCATTGGGTTGCCAAGGAAGTGGATTTCAAGAGACTTCTGAAATGTGACTGCTTGATTGGTTCTAGTTACTACAAAGTCTGCAGTAGGGGGAAAAACTAGGCAAGACAAGTGAAATGTGACTAAATTTAAAACAAAAAAAAGCAATTCTTTTTCAATTTTGAGAGCAAGGAGTTTTTGGTTCCTGATGCTTCTGTTGGGGGTTCAGTAGCCAAAGGAAGAGATTTGCAAGGAGAAGTTTGTGGAATTCTAGTAAATGCCAGGGAAAAAGCAGGCTTGGATTTTCTCAAGCTGCTCAAGGAAAACATGAGAGAAAGAATTATAACAATGATTAAGCACCTTCTGGATGTTGACAGCATGTTTACCAGGGCTGTTACTTTCCTTGAACCAATGAAATTGAGTCTATCCTCAGTTCCATGATCTACTTTATATAAGTGTGATTTGTTTCTTTAATAAATGGGCTTTTTGCTTCTCTTCTGCATGAAGGAAGTATTGCTACATCCTTTCCACCACCCTCCTAGCCTGATAGCAACAGAAGTTGTCAGGATTGTTCCCTGTTATGGGTTCTTGTTGCATAAATCCAAAGTCTGCTCTGCATCCCAAGAATTTCTTTTCCCTGGCTGTAGGAGTGGATATAGAGGTGCTGGGGATGGAAAGGAAACTCCATCCAGGCCTTGAGATGATCTGCTAGTTGCTTATTTATAGTTTGTGGTTTGAGCTGACTTTGCAGTGGTAAATAATACTAAGGAGTTGGATTATTGATACCTCATAAAGCTGGGGATGGTTCAGTAATGCAGGATGGGAAGTGAGGTGAGACTGGCTCTAGATGTAATTCAAACACTCAAATTCTGTCATAAAGGCTGATTTCTTTTCTTGTTCTCCCTGGACCTCCTTTGTTATTTGGGATGGTTGAATGGATTGAAACAGAGACATCAAGTGCCTCACTCATCCTTCATTCCCACCTGAAAAGGCTCTGAAGAAGAAGTGAGTTCCCATTTTAACTGGAGTCAGTTGTTTCCCACAGATTTGGTTAAACACTCAGACTCCAACCCAAAGTGAGTTTTGAAGAGGTGCTGAAGCAAAAGTCTGTTCCTGAGAGCAGTTTAGATGTGTGGCTGCAGAACTCTGCTGATAACATTCAGGCTCCTCAGTAATGGGCTGCTTCTGCTGGCCTTAGAGGCAATGACCTCACCTGTTCCCATTCCCAGCTCAGTAATCCAGGATATCCACATCACCCCTGCCTGGAATAAGCATTCTAGGTCTTGAGTCGTTTAATTCTTTACTGCTAATGATTAATTGTAGTTCTCTCAGGAAGAAGGAATTAGAGCCTTTTGCTCACTTCTGGTTTTGTTCTTGAGGTCTTTTAAAACCTCAGTGTGTTGATTTTTTTTTTTTCTTTCCTCTTCTTTGTTTCTTAATGGCTCGAATACTGCCTATTTTGTTAAATTCTGGCTGTGGCTGGACTTGGAAGTATTAAAACAGCATTTAACAGAACTACCTGAGAAGTCTGAAAAAGCTGGGGAGAGAACTTCCTCTTAAGAGATTTAAAGCCTTTTCCTGGAGCTGCAGGAAAATTTTCATCATGGTAGAAAGTTCCTTTTGCTTTCTTCTGTATCAGCCTGGAGTTTATTCATTTCCCAGTCTTTTTTTTTTTTTTTTTTTTTTTTTTTTTTTTTTTTTTTTTTTCCTGTTTTATGTTTTCTTCACACCTGCAGAACCGATCGAAATTCACCACTATTTTTCTAAACTTGCTTGTTTTCCTAGTTTCTTCAGAGGAACCTGAGATATTAACAATCTGGTTTCTTAAGGCCCCATGCCAAAAGCCTGATGTGTGCAATTGTGGGTGTGCAGTTTGGAAATAATCTGTGGAGCTGCAGGCAGCCTCCCTGCTCACTGCAGCTGCCACGAGCATGTCCAGTGTGCAATTAATTTTGTGTGAGCTGCTGAGCTGCACAAGTGTAAAGAGAGGGGAAAAGCCCTCTGAGAATTGGTCCTGTGCTCTTACAACTGGCTAACAATGGTTCTGTTATCCTGAGATATCCTCAGGAGTTGCTGTTTCCTTCTTGTGTCCCTGCAGCACACTGTACAGTAATTTCTCTTTGGGAATGACTTTGGATGGGAATGTGGTTGGGTGTCAGTGACATCAGGCTTGTGCCAGTAGCTCCTGTGAACAGAGGGACTGGGTAGTTGGCTAAAGTGAAAATTATATTTCATGTTCTCTGCTGTGAAGTTACTGCTGGGCTTCCCAGGAGCCTGCAGCAGTTTGGTTTTGTTCACAACCAGAGGTCCCATTGGCCCTGCCCTTCTTTACTGTCCTATTTGGGGTTTCATTCCTTGATGCTAACACATCAAAATGTTGAATCAAATGTATTGCATAAGGAAATGTTGTGCAGGAGCTTCAAGCCATGCAGAAGGTGAATTCTATTGCTCAGTACCTGGTGTCCAAAGAGCTCAAGGCAGCTGCAGGCAGGAATGGGCTCCTTGGACCTCTCTGAAATGTGTGGTGCTATCCTGACTTTACATCCTGGAGGCACAGGAAGATGCACTGTAGTGCCAGGCAGCAGAGCCTGACGCTCTTCTCCTCCCCTCCTTCCTCAGGGCACCCCCAGCTCAGCAGGACCTTTAGCAGCCAGCAGGGATGAGCTGTGTGCACAGCCCAGCCTGGCAGGAGCCCCAGGAGGATGCTCTGCTCTCTCCTTAGCAGCACACACCCTGGTGATGCCTGGCTCCCGTTCAGGAGGCAGCAGCCATCCCCACCCAGCAGCTCTGCCAGCCCTGCCGTGCCTTCCAGCAGCATCCAACGTGCCACGGAGGGGCTCCCAGTCCAAAAGCCCTTTGCTGTTTTCTCCCTGAGCAGATCTTCATTGTCAGCCCTGCATAAATAGATTAGCAAGTGCCCTTTCAGCTGGAGGGAACAAGGCAGACAGCTCAGGAGGAATGTGATCTGAGTGGGCTAGAAAGCTCAGACCTGCAGCATCACTGTAAATATCAGAATTTCCCACTGGTCAAATGACAGACCAGGGTAGCATTTCACTGCTGGGTCTGTTTAATCTTTTTCTTGTGCCATTGGAAAAGGGAGAACTGTGAATTTCCTGCTCAATGCTTCATTCTTCGTGCAGATGGAATCAGAAAAATATCTTTTAAGACCTAATATTAACCATCATTGTTTTTAAATTTGATATATTTGCAGGTGTAACAAGCCTGGGGGGGAAAGAAGATGTTTTTACCATCTGTGCTACTCCAATGATTCTGCAGCCAGTGGAATTAATTGTTTTTCATTATTATTACACTTGGTGATAAACATTCTGCATTAGTGAGGAATGGAGGAGGAGTTAACACTGCTGGCTTGCTCATTGATTGGAGCTGAATGGACCTGCCCATGTCCTTATCAGAGATGATCTCTGGTGATCTCTGACCCTGTACATGCATCCATTTCTTCCCATGAAGGAAGTGGTGGAGGTATTATGTATTTTTGGGCATCACAGCAGGATTTTCCAGGTCCACACTGAGAGCTTGAGGTGCAGCCTGGGAGTGCAGGAGCCAAGGCTGAGACACCAGAGGCAAAGCACACTACTCTTTTCCTGGCTGAAGGAAGCTGCCTCAGCTGCTGCTGCAGGATTTTGGCCACCTCTCTCTCACCCTAGGCTGGTCATCCCAAAAAGTGCACACTGATCACTTGGGCAAAGGGATCTATCAGAATGAATCCATTGGGAAGTGATAAGCACAACAGCAATGTCAGGGATTTCTGCTTCTCCATCTTCCATGTCTATCCTATTTTTGTTTTGTGTGCTACTTATGTATATTTTTGTGTGCCATTTCCTGTTACCCTCCTGAAGGAACCTTTTTAACAGAAATCTCCTAACACCATATGTGCTGCTGATGAACTCCTTCCTCACTATCCATCTGCATTAAAGACTATTAAGGTAATTACACTTGCTCTGGGAGACAAATCATTTCAAGAATCCATCCTGCAGCTGCAGAGAAGTGAAATTCTGTTGTGCCAGCGATGCCAAAGGATCTGCTGACATTTGTGTCCAACACAGCAGGGGAAATAAATTTTGACCTTAGACTGTGTGAATCAAAGTGAGCATTGAGGGCTCTGATCTTCTTGCCCCACCTTGTCTCCTGGCCCATGGGTTTTGTCAGAAATTCCAGCTTGCTCTGGTGGCTTTGCCTGAGGCTTGGGATATGAAAGCTTTCTCTCTCTGCATGGCTCCAGTAGAAACAGGAGTTTATTAATTTCCACACCTCGCTGGAAAATAACAGAGATGAGGCATCTTGAGGAGTTTACATTTAAATGTTTGGCTTGTTTTAGTCTGGCTGGGAGACTGAGAGCTAAAATCACAAGTAGAAATAATGCAGGTTAGGGGAATTTTGAAACTTGGAAAACTCTTGTTGATTATTTGCCATAGATATATAATGAAAATACCTACAGCTCAAGGACCTATAGATAGTAGAGAAGAGATAAGCATTTATATTAGCCTAAAATAAGTGGGTTTATTATGCTATGAGACTGTAGTCAATAATCTAAATATTTATCACAACATTTGGAACTGTTTTAGGTCCTTCTTTATCAGCTTAGTGGTTTTCCCTTGTGTTATACCTTATGGCACAACTCAAGAGTTAAATACAGTCAGTTCACCAAAGTGGTACCAATGGGAGTGGATACTCTTAAATTTATGTCTCATTGCATCAGCACTCTGTGTTTCTGATAAGATATTTTGATTACAATTGCCTTCTTTTTTTCCAGTTTGCTTGGATGGCAAATTTTGTGCATCAGAAGTCAATTTTTTCCCCTGTATCTGTATGATAGCATGTAAATTCCTGGGGTGAGCAGGGCTGCTTGGCTTTCTCGTGATACAGGGAAGAAGCATTGAGAATTTAACTAAGTTTTCTGTCCCTGGGAATTTGAAGATGGTTCAATTACAGGTCAAAAGCAATTCTGTGCAAACTTCTAATTTGAAAAATGTTACAAGAAGGAAATATACATCATTAACTCATTTCTATTACAGGGATAACTATTTTTCCTCTTCATCTTTCTTTCAGCAGTAGTTTGGGGAGTCTGTCCGTATAATTAATGATATCTGATTTATGTTAATCACTTGTGATGTCTTTCTTGCTATGAAAAATGACTGTATTAAGCACACATGCACCTACCTTTCATATAAAACCTCCAAAACACGCTCACTAGAGTAAGACAAAAGAGTGCTGCACTCTAATGCCTGTGCTTGACAAACAGCAGATATGCTCAGGAAGGAGCTGGAAATTGAAAAGTCAGCTCTTCCAGCCTCTGGGGATGAGAGGATGGGAAGAATGGAAGATAGCAGGGGTGAGACAAAGAGAGGTTACAAAGAAGGCTAAAAGGGCATTTCTGCTGTCCTTGCCTGCTAATGGACACTGGCCAGTGGCCTCTGTGGCATGGCCAAGGACTGCATCAGTGGATCTGCTCATTGTTGGTGACAATGTGGGTGTTGGGTGGGCTTGGAGCAGGCCAGGGAGGAGGTAAGTGTTTAATGACTCTGAGCTCTTTCATTGTGCTGAATGTTTCCTGGAGGCTGCCAGCCCAGAACATTTCAGAGGAGCTAAATACATTTCAAGTAGTGCTATTTTTAATTAAAAATAGATGTCACAACTCATCTGGCACTTTGCTCTGACTTGTACCTTGTTTAATCTACAATTATTTAGAAGAGTGCTTAAGACAGGCTACTGAGATGGGGAGTCTTTGCAATATGAATCTAATTTCAAATGACATTTTGGCAGCCCCAGTAAGCATTTTTTTGGAATTCATCTTCCATCCACATAGAAAAGCTCAGGCTCCCAGCACAAAACATGGAGTGAAACCATGGGATGGGTGCTGTGATGAGCTAGGGCTGTGTGCAGGGAGCTCTGCTCACCCCCCTGTGCTGGCAGGTGTTACCTGTGTATATGAGGAAATTTTGTCATTCATGTGTGGCTGTATTTTCTGTGTGAGGTGGTTGAGGTGAGATAGTGTGAAATAAAGAGAAAAGGAGAAACTTGAGCTCCTGTTCAATAGCTCTGTCTTACCAGCTGGATTCTTTTTGAGTGAAGGCTTTGCCAAGTTTTGCCTTCATGGTGCATCTTAAAATTTCTGTCCTATTTAACATGGGTAAGCTGCTTATTAAGAAACTCAGATAAAATGAGCATCTGGGCTTTTTTTTTTATTTTTTTTTTATTTTTTATTTTTTTTATTTTTATTTTTTCCAGTGAGATTCATATTTCTCACTCAGTTTTCCATGATATGAAGGGAAGAACTGTTTTGCTGAAGGCCACACAGCGAGTGGTTGTGCCAGGAGGAATATCCTGCATCCTTTTTTATTCCTGTAAATGTCCTTTGTAATGATGGTACTGTGCCACCACTGAGGCAGGTGTTCAGTGGCACAGTGTCAGCAACTCCTACAGGTTTAAAGAAGTTGGGTAAGAGGAGAAATAACTTTTTAGATGTGGCTTGGCTTATATTAGAAGAATAAAAAAGAGGTTTATTTGTTCATTATTTCTTCACTGGAAGTAAATGCTTCTTACAACACAGAAAACAGAATTAAGGAAGAGATGGTTGGTTGGATCAGTCTTGGGAGCTGCCAGCAGTGTCTCATTCATCTCCCCTCACTGTCCCTTTCTCCATCCTGGTGTCCCCAGCTCCCTGACACATCACAGTGCTGCCCACACCTTCAGCCAGGTCTGCTCCTCTGGAAGCTTCTTCCAGGCCACTGGGTTGACATTTCAATGGTCAGTGTTGTATTTTTGCAGCCTATATGGAGTGGTGGGGAATTTGGCTGACTGACCAAAGCCTACACAATGTGTCTCAAACTTTCAGCTATAATCCTGCACCTCCCTTTTGGCAGGACTTTTTATAAGACTTTTGCATTCCCCCAGCCTTGTTCCTCCTGAAAACCTCCTTCCCCCACTAACACCTTAGGCTGGCTGGGATCCTGGAGTTTCTCCTTTCCAAATGAAGGGTCTGGCAGGAGAAGGGATTGTCCCCCAGAGTCAGCTTGGTGGTGGTTTCAGCCATTAGGAGAGCCCTAAATTAAGAAATTTTGCTTGGTATTAAAGCCAGGATTTCATAATTTTCTGCTTTTATTAGTTTGTTTGTACTTCCTTAGCCTCTGGATTATAGATTTTAAACCACAGACCTTGCTGCACTCCATCTCTGTTCTTTCTTAACTGTGCTGTTTGGCTCGGTCTGATCCCACCAGACATTCAGCAGAATGTCTAAAAAGCTGCAAAAACTAGGGAAAAAAAAAAAAAAAAGCAGAGAGAAAAAGAGGGAAGAAAACCTTCTTTTCCCCCTTTCACCTTCCATAAATTTTGGCTTAGCTGTGCATGGCCCAGAAATGAGAACTTTCCAAGACAAACGGGCTGCATTATCACACCAGACTCCCCTGGCAAGGAGTGAATTTTGACAGCCTAAAAACATATTTTTCTGTGGATGGGGGAACAAATAGTTGCAAAGCAAACACTGAGCGTGTTTGCAGGTGCTGTGCTCCATTGTGTTTGCCAACCAGATGTTCTGTGCTGGGACTCTGCCCTGGCCTTTTCTGGGATGAAATGTCATTCTGACATATGAAACAGAGCAAAACCCTGCACAGTCTCTTAGAATGAGCTGAGCTTTTAATTTGTCAGCTATTAATATAGCTGTGTCTTTGTATTGCACAGGGCACCCGGCAAAACAAACATGTAAAGTTTGACCTTCAGAAAATTAACGACCAGTGGACCATGGAAATCTGCCTTGCTGCACAGCAAGCTGTGGTGCACTAAGGTGCTGTGGCAGAGCTTTAAAATCCCTTGCCATATGTCACTGCACTGGAATGATTTCAAGGAGTTTTCTCTGCTTGACCTGCTGTAGCTGAGTGCCACCATGTGCACCTTGTGGTGTCCTAGGGAAAGGTGACAGAATGTGGACTTCCATAAGGCAGATATTAAGGATGCCTGTGAATAACTCTCCTAGTTGTGTTTTCTCTATTGCCCCTGCAACAGGTTGGATTTGGGAGAAAATATTTCAAAATGTTAGGTTAGTGGTGCTGGGTCTTGTAGCCAGTGATCCAAGAGGGAATTCTTTGACAAGCAGCAGACTTTGAGCAGCTAAGCTTTGCTAAAACACACAGTGTTTTTGCTATAAAGGTGGGTCCTCTCTGTGCTGGAATGACTGAATACAGCTATGAACTGCTGCTTTGGATCAGTGAATCCACTGGTGCTTCCACCCTTGCTTGAGTGATGTCCTACATATGTTCCTTTCCCTTTCCAGTTTTATTACAGGAGAACAGCAGCAAAATTTGTGATGGAAATGAAGCAGATCATATTTAGCCTTTACCCAAAGGGCTCTAAGGAAGGGATTGGGATATTGACTCTCAAGCTGTTATTCCAGTGGATGCTTTTCTCAGTGACTTGGTTCATCCAACACCATCTTGACATAAGTTTTCTCTGAATGAGAAGAAATCTATTTTCACTGTGAGGAAACTTCTGTGGTGTCAACTTCTCCTGCATGTTAGGGATCAACTTTCATCTCCCTCTCCCTATTGCCCAAAATGAGCCCCCTCCCACCTTTTTTTTTTTTCTGGTCACATCTATCACAAGGGCCACAGGAGTGGCTTCTTTGTTTTTCCTGGTTTTTTTACCTTATTTCACATACACATAAAACTTCCCTTGTGCTTTAAGCAGCACTGCTAATTGACAGGGATTTGGAGGAAGCATACCCAAGTCAGCTACTGTCTGCTCTGGGATCTCTGGAGAATATTAATCATGGAATCACAGAATTGTTTAGGTTGGAAAAGACCTTTAACATCATAGAGTCCAACTGCTAACCCAGCACTGCCAAGTGCACCACTAAACTATGTCCCTAAGCATGAAGGAGCTCTTCTCTTTCATCCTGGCAACTCCTCTTAGAGATTTTCTTTGTTAAAATACCACAGGCCACATTGTCATGTACATTCACCTCTCTAGCAATGCATGGCATCCCAGGGTAGATATAAATAGAAATGGCCTTCAGAGATCCCTCTGTGCTCCCACAGAGTAATGTAAAACAGCCCAAAATGAGAAATCAGGGCTGTGTGAGAGGGAGGATGCTCAGATTGTTAATGAAGTGCTGTCCCCAAACACTTGAGCACTGTTGATTCCTTTCCAGTTAATAAACCATTTATATGTGGCCTGCTTTTAGCATGGAACCAAATGCCTTTTTCACTCAAGCTGTGATGTATAATTACATAGCTGACATCAAACATGAGCAGATACCAAGTCAAAGGAATGAATTTGGTCCTGTTCCTGTAATTCCATTTCCATGTTAACAATTTTTCTCCCGCTCTTTAAATTATATTTTTATTGAAAGCTTCAAAGGTCAGCTTAGACATTCAGAGAAAATTTGTAACTCAGATTGTTTAGTATTCTCTCATATAGCACAGCCCTCCATTACCCTGTGTCAGCAAATTAAGGAAATGAAAGTTGTGGCCAAGGATTACAATAGTGCTGGTTCTAACCTTTTACAGCACATGGCATACTATCAATTTTAGCCACGGGAGAAATGTGCTGTTCACACACAGCAAGTGGGTGTTGAAGTTTTTAATCTAAAAATGAAATCTTGCCTCTAGGAGAGACAAGTAAAGCCCATAGATCTTCCTTGCTGCAGGATAAACCTCTTGAGCAGCTGAGATCTTTCCTTTATCCATTTTTCCTTCCTTTCCTCCTCACCTGGAGACAGAGGGACATCTATTCTACTTGACTGGAAGGGCAATACTGCAGCACAGAGATATGTGGGTGCCCATATATTCACAAGATGGAGGGCCAAGGGAGATGGATGGATAACCTACAGACTTTTTCTTAGCTGCAAAACCCTCAAAAGGTCTAGCAACACACACTCACCCAGCATCAATCTTCTGTGCAGTCCTAGGGAGGTTAATGGGATTGCTCAGCTGTTTAAGTACCTTGCTGAATGAAGGTGATAATTAATCAGGCTGCAAATTATTCTGGAGAACCCAATTTTAATGTGAGGTTTGCTTTACTCAGTAGTTTGCTATATACTTATTAAGGCCACACTTGATTTGGCTGGGCCAAGAAAAAACTGATAGACCAGTTTCACTTAATTGCTATTCAGTGTTGGTTTTGATTTCCCTGGAAGTGTTTCTTTTCCCTTTCAGACATGGAGTTTTTGACCTGTTTTTCTCTGTCCTCACTCCAAATCACAGCAGCATATACCCTGTAGTCTTGGAAAAGCTTTAGTGTGGTCTCTAAAGTTAAAAGGCTAAAGGCAATACATAGATGGTTCTAAACTGTTGTCAGAAATAAATTTCCCTGGAGTGCAGTGTAATAGGGTCAGAGTTTACTGGGTAATGCTTAGTTAGTAGATGGCCCAAAGATTAGGAGTTATTTTAGCTGGGGCATGAATAATTGAGCTGAAGGCAAACTGAAGTCAGTGGTGCTGCTTATCAGGCTCTGTCACTGTGGGGTATGACCATTCAGTCTCTCACTGGTGTTAAGTTCAAAGTGATGCTGCCAGCTGAGCAGGTGGGGAGCAGCCAAGGAGCCCATTCATGCTGAAATTCCTTGGTGCCTGGCTAGGCTGTAAATGCTCTTTTGGAGACAGGGGTGGTCCCCCAGGCAGGATTTCACAGCCCCTGATTTCACTCCTGCTTTTATTTGGTTTAGAAGGGGTTGCTTGTGGCTTGTCTTGCCTGCACAGCATCACCCCAGCAGTGGGTTGGAGAATCTGCTGTTGCTGGGCCAGGTTTAACACCCAGTCCTGGAGGCTGGTGTGGGTAACCTGGGCATGGCCTTTCCCACCCATTCTTTAATGGTCTTGCTGCCAGGACTGACTGGTGGGAGCTGAGCTTGGCTTGGGAGGCTGTGACAAAATGGAAAAGATCCCATGCAAGCAGAAAGTGGAGCTAGGAGATGAATCCTGCTCTAAGACCCCCAAACAACTACCCATTTTCTAAGTTTGTTTTCTGCTGGAGTCTCTGAGCTGAAGAGGTGTCTATCCCCTGCTCCTTTCCATAGAGCCTCTCGTGGGGCTGTTCCTGATTTTAACTCACTTTAATAAAGATGATCCAGTTTGCTCAAACTCTTATGAGCTCATTTTGACAGGAAAGACTCTGTAACAAAGGGGCTAATAATATCCCAGAGAAGGAGAATTGGAATGTACTGAGGATCATAAACTTGTCATCTCATATAACTGTAGCCAAAGGAAGATGGAGATTCATAAGAAGGAGGTTGAGTTAGCCTTGAAAAACAGGTCTACTTTTAGATTTAGCAATTATAAAATCTGTAAATAGAGTGTGTTGGTTTTTTTTGTAAAAAAATGCTGAAAGAAATTGTGTTAATGTATTTTAACTATTTTATAATCTCTTCAGATATGCATAGAAAGACCTAATCCTATTACTTCACATGTAAGGGACAGTAATATTTCACACAAACCATTTTCAAAACTGTTGCATTCAGCAGAAAATGGATAGAATTTCCCCAGGGCTGATAAACTGACAGGCATTAATTTGGGAGCCCATCAACCAATACTGCACTCCTAGGTCTGAAATAAGTGGGAAATGAGCAGGCAGGGAGCTGTGCTGCTGCTAGAGACCATTTCAGAGGTGGGTTAATGGGACAGTGATTCAGACAGGGATGGCTGCAGCCTGGACACCCAACCTGCTCCATGATGCTCAACCCCAGAGAGCAGCAGGGCTGTTGAAGGGTGCATCAGATGACATCTGCCTCACACACAGAACTAAAACACAACCCACAGCTGCCAGGGTCAGGGCCATGGAAGTTGTGTCCAGCCTAGACTTTTGGGATGTCATCCCTCTCCCTCAAACACAATATGGGAGTCTGGCATGTTCTGTTTAGTATTACTTTCATTTTAATTGGGACAAGTAAGGCTTGTTTGCATAAGAAATACAGCAACTTTATGCTGGGTAGGAATGGCAGAAGTGAAGCTGACAGGAGGCAGCCGGACTACAAATCAAAATTGAAGCAGACCAGTCTTTTCTCATTCCACTAGCTCAGGAAAATATTGAAAGTAAACTGCTGGCAAGTCAGCAGTGAAAAGCAAATTAGATTTGGGACCAGATGGTGTAGATCAGTATAATACAAGTTGATGTCAATAAAGCAGTGTGATTAATGCTGCCAAGAATATCACTCATGATCTTTTCCAATTTCAGGTGTTATTTGTAGCACAGGTGAGGCACACACAGATCATTTTGGAAAGTGGGATTTAACTGAGTCTCTGTTCCAAAAGAAAGTCTGTGTCCAGATTTATCTGGCAGTGTGCAGGCACTAGAGACTGTCCTGGAGGGGGAATCTGGGGTTAAGAAGAAAAAGAGCAGAACACAGAGTTGTATAATCTATGTCTGACCATGGACTGGATCCCAAGCACTGAAGGCTTGGGTGTCTGATAATTGGGCAACACATATTAGATTTATGGATGTGATTTTAGCATGCTTTATATCATTCCAATAATGATAAATTTTGTTATTTCTCAGTAAATATGAGTGTATCTAGAGTGTTACCTCATCAATATTGCCTTACCCTTGTCAGACTCTTCAGTGGTGGTGGGTATTATCTGACCATGACAAATCCTCAAGACTCTTCATTTTCAGAGGGCTCTGTGAATTAATTATTAAGAATATTTCATATAGTCAGTAGTCTCAGGGTTGTAGTTCATCTTCTGATGGCACACTGAAATTCTAGGTGAATATCTGATAGGAAAATGAGGTCTCTATAAAATAAAGGCCTCACTATTGGATTAGATACCAATCTGCAAAACAGAGTTGTAAAAGATGGGTTTGATGATAGAATGAAGAATAACTTTAAAAGTGAGTCACATTGTTTTGAGTGATGTAGTTGTTTTCCAGGAAAAATCTGTTGCCAAGGATCAGGGCATCCTTGGCAAGCTTAAATGTGCAATAACATCCC
Source organism: Oenanthe melanoleuca (assembly GCF_029582105.1). Lineage (NCBI taxonomy): Eukaryota > Metazoa > Chordata > Aves > Passeriformes > Muscicapidae > Oenanthe > Oenanthe melanoleuca. The sequence continues at coordinate 12,154,880 of NC_079344.1, forward strand.
TTCTCAGTGCTGAACTCTTTTCTTTTGAATATTTTTTGGTGAGGAACTTTTTGGTGAGGAAGCAAGAGACTTCACCTTTTTTCAGGGGATGAGATTCAGTCAAAACTGACTTTTTGCCACCTTTGCCCCCAGGCAGACATGAAATAGGCCATGTCTGAGGGTATATGGACACTCATATCCTATGCATAGGGATTTAGACATTCAGATAGAAAATCTGACCTTTATGGAAGAATATTTTGTTCTCTGACTCTCACCTTCTGGATTATATTTTTCGTGACTTGGTATGCAAGTCCTTCATTCTCTGGATGTGCTTTTTCTGGGTGTTTCTTGTGCTCATTAATCACATTAGCCATTCCTAGTCTTTGTAGCACACTGGGAGTTAATATATTCACTCCCCTTTGTGTGTGTTTATAAGCATGTGTCTTCCCTTTGGTTTGTATTGACTCTGAAGGCTGAAGTGACGATCAATGGCTCAGATTATTTCCTTGCTGCCAGCTATTGACTTTCTCTCAGCCTGATACCAGAGCTCCTTTCCCAGGGTGATGCTAGCAGGGTAGGGATGGGAGGGGGAGCTCAGCAAATGCTTCACAGAAATCTTGCAGTTTATCTCAAGGCATCTCTAACTGAATGCACATGAAGATGAGAGAAATTGCCAGAAACCTGCAATTTAGGGTAGAAAATTAGAGAGGCTGAAATTCTCTATCAATGATGCCAAAACTAGGATAGCTTTTGCCCCAAGAGTTTTATTTGTTTTTATGATGATTGTTGTTATGCTCAGATGGTTTTGAAGCTGAAAGTGATTTCTTTGGCTAAATTGCTGTGTAGGCTGGGCAGTGTGGATTCCCTTCACTGCAGCAAAAATAATCAAGGTGTGTGGGTACAAAATCCTCCAGTTTCTGAAGAAAGGCTTTTCCTTCGTTCATCTATTATACTGTGGGCTCTTGATTCATAATTCTCTGCTTTATCTGTAATTATCTACATCAGAGTAGTCACAATTTAATTCCTAATTAGAACAGCAGCATTTTCCCTTTTCTGCCAAAGATAATGCTCAAGTGTCAAAATAGAGAAAAAGGGTAGATACTTTCAAGGGAAAGTGAATTTATTGGAATATTAATAGCTTCATCTTCTACTATAACAATAGTCCATCTTCCAGAGTTCCCAGTTTTTCATAGGGATGTAAACATTTTTATCTGGAAGAATTCTTTAGGCTTTGAACTAAAAATTATAAGCTTTTAGGTGACAGTATAGATGGGGAGGAAAAAAATGCTGGAGTAATAGGGAAAGAGAAGCTGGGCATGAGTGAGTCTCTGAAGGACTGGCAGCTGATGCTGGAAGAAGAGAAGGTCCAGTGCTGGTCAGCATCTCTCCAGCTTGGCTTCTTTTTCCACCTCCACCCCTGAGGATTAGGAGACTTCTGCAAGCCAAAAGGAAAATTTCCACTGACCTCAGTGGACTGGAGCCCTTGGCATTGCCCCAGGGCTGGAAGGCACAGTGGGAGAATGTGTGTGGCAGTCCAGACCCAAAGTCTGGGTGCCAGGGTGGGAAGCTGGAGAGGCAGGTGGGATGTCTGATGTTCCTGAGCCACAGCTCTGAGTGTGAACTGGGATCCACTGCTCTGCTGGGTGTCCTGGTGCTGTGGGGTCATGGAGAAAAAGAAGGAGGGAAGGATGAGCATGTCCAGATCCGTTGGATCTGGATTGGGTTAGCTTTAGATACTGAGTCTGTCTGATCTGTCAAAGTTGGAGCTGTAATTGGGCAGTTCAAGGTTTTGGGGGAATTTAAAATAAATGAGTTGATTAAAGGCAGAGTATGGTTTAGGCAGCTGACCACAAAGTTGGCAAATCTCTATTTTGCACAAGGGAGATCCTCATAGATCTTCCTGGGCTGGGATCCAACCCTCCCCTCCTCTCCCCATGCTTATTTTGTTGGTCAGCTCAACCCTAAATTTTAATCAACAAGAGCCCATCGTTAATGTACATACCTAGCTATGTGTAAACACAAATATATAAACTAACTTCAGCTAGGATGGAAAGATAAACAACTGCCTTTAGCAGAATTTCCCCCCTTGGATCTGCCTGAAAGCAGACAGTGGAGTTAGCTGTTTAGCCCAATTTAGTTTTCATTTAACCAGACCAGAGAGTCTATATTACAAATGACATGTGGCCACCACAGTAGCATAGTCACTGTTTACCTAATCAAACATGATTAATGCATTGGTTTTACATTAGGATCTGCTTTTCTCCATTGTGAGAGTAGTCAAGGGATTCTCTTTGTCTGCTAGCAAGGAAGAACATGTTTTTTATCCTATTCTGCTTATTGTGCAGTCATGTCAGCAGTAAAAAATGTCTTTTAACGTGCCTTCTTTTATCAGTGGAGAGATCAATACAGCAACTTTCTGAAAGCATAATTCAGTTACATGTGTTGTGGGAGACTAACCCGAACTCTCTTGGAGAATGCGTTTCAGATAGGCAGGGAAAGACACCATGGACTTCATTTCAGAGCAGGGTAAGATTAAAGGGATCTCAAGAGTGCTTTGAAAATACATTTTAAAGGATGGTTCAGGCTTGCAGAGGGGTCTGTGTTCCAGAATGGAAATCAAGCATTGCTGCAGACAAAGTTTAGCTTTGCATCAGTGGTGGAACCAACAGAAAATCTCTGCTGCTGAATTGGACCTGACCCTGAAAATGACAGTGGTGGACGGTGAGGAGAGCAGGTAGATGGATGTGCTGGATTCAGGGGAAAGCCCACCCCTGAAATGGAAAGTTTTCGCCCAAGAAATAACTGTAAGAACTAAACTCTGCCCTGAGATCAGCTGAGAGATTTTAAGGTGTTTTGAGAGGTGTTGGACAGATATCCTCAGTGAACCTGCACTTGCTAAGGGAGGAGTACTGAAGCCAATAAAGGAGGCACTGAGGTGCACTGTGACCTTTTCTGCTGTTTTATCTTGGGTAGGACATGCTGTTAAAAGAAATACAGCAGCACTATTTGATGGCTTTTCCTGGCAGGAAAACGAGGAGCTGACCTGAGTTAAAAAGTTTGGCTGGGGCATCACTACAAAGGGCTTGAAAAACACACATCAAGCATGGTGTAGAGCATTTTGGAGCACCACCTGCCATAGGTCTGGATTTTATTTTCCCACTTTAAACACCAAGGAGGTTTTCTTCCTCCCTTAACAATGCATGAGTCCTCCTTGACTCCAAAAATTTTTGGGCCAGTATCTTGATTGTCATTCACAGTCCTTAATAACCAGTGAGGATAAATTTAATAACTCGTGACTTCTTTTTTATAGCATGCTCACAAAATCTCGTTTTGAATCAGGAGGGACATCCATAAAAGCTACTGAAATCCAGAATATTCATGGCATAAGTGACTGTAACACATTTCTCAATTTTTTTCTGATGACTTTGTTGGCCTTAGCACATTGTCAGCCTTGTTGGACCTCACTACCTGTCTACAGGAATATTTTAATTTTCAGAGAGATTCTTGTACTTGTCATAGTCATTAACATGTAAATACATCTCATAAAGCACTGAAATGAACTAATAGTTACAGCTTTTCCAGCCATTAACACATGTGATAGTTGAGCCTGATTATGAACTTCACCTCATTGGCAACACATTTCTGTGGGTCTCTGTATTTCTCTGCCTGTTCTGAGCTGGACTAATGTGGGAATCTATAAAAATCTAATTAATTAAATAGCAGCACTAGTGCTTGTACTGTGCTTAAATGTGTCAGGGAGCATTTTTTTCCAATTCTCAAATAAATCTGCTTATTGAAAATACCATCCTAGAAATTGGAGTCTCTGACTTTGAGAGATGCCCTGGAATTTAACAGCCCATTATTTTTATATGGGCAATTTATTGCAGTCAGAAGTGATACAGTTCATGGAAAGCGGGTGGATGGATGGCTGAATCATTCCATCACCTGTCATGACTCATTCCCATCATTTCCATCTCCTCACAAAGGGTGCATAAACATGTCTGCAGACTTAACCATGGCCCAGAGCATCTCATTAAAACATTGCCTCGGCTAGGGTCAGAAAAAAGGTTATGTAGCCCCATGACTAGATTGGAAGAGGGGTTGAGATCTTGACTGCTTCATTCAGAGAAGGGTGTCCAAACCAAAAGCACACCAAGGCACTTCTGCTTGGGCTTTTTCTTGAGTTTCTCACCTTTGAAGGCAATTTCACAGATATGAATCCTCCAGGAATTTTATAGAGCAGTTTGTTCTGGTTGCTCTGTTCCTGCTTTCAAGGGTCCTCTCTTTCTCTGGATGATACTGGATATGCTGACCTTGCTGCTGGTAGTTTTGTGTCAAAATATGCTGATGCATCCTCCTCTCTAGATACAACCAGAAGTTTTGGTGATGGTGAGCCAGATGACTCCTGTTGGATGTGTCAGACAGAGAAGTTAGCACATGCTTCATGTATATTCTGTCCTCCTTCCTCAACAGGCTCCTGTAGGGTGAACGGTGCAAACCCTTTTGTGGCTTGGTTTAATCCACCTTCAAAGTGTGCTCAGAGGGTTTACCCAGCCTGTTCCTCCCAGCAAGGGCTCTCTCGACCCAAGCTCTGAGCTGACCTGCTGTGAGCTGACCTGGCCAAACGCCACGTGGCCAGAGTTAACTCGAGCAGAATTTATTAGCTCGCAGAGGGCACTGCATAATCCAGTTACACAACTTCACTTTTGGAGCTGGCTTGTGTCTGTGGAAGATGGGTAAATGTCTCTGGAAAATTATTTATTATTAGTTCTTAACAATGAAATCTTGTTATTTGCTTGCTGTAATGGCTGAGAAATCGAATCACTGATTAAGCTTGCACTAGGGTAGGGATACTTCAAACAGAGCAGCAGAAATACAGTGTGTGTCCAAAGGAATTTATAATCTGGATGTCACTCAATAGCAAGGGAGCTCCAGGCTGAGCCCAGCAGCAGTAAGCCCATGGATCTGTGTGCTTTGTGAAGGAAACACAGTGCCAGTGGGGAAATGAAGGCATTTTGTGGCTCAGAGGAGGGTTGGGACACACAGTAGGTGCTCCCTGATGGATGCAGACCCTGGAGCATTCCTGGAGCGTGGCGAGGCCTGAGCAGGTTTGAGTTTGCCAGCCCTTGGCCTGTGGTGGAGCTCACAAAACATGAGCAACCTCTGTCCTGTGTCTTCCCCAGGTCTGAGCCTTGCAGACATCACCTCAGCAATTGTTGCTGGCTCTTCCTGGGCTGACTCCTTGGCTCCCTGAGCTTGGTCCCTGGCTCTGCGTGGCGATGTGATGTCACCGTGCGGGCGCAGCCCCGTCATTGCCCTGAGAGCACAATGCCCCATTATTGTCCACACAGGGGTGGGGGAAACAGCTGTTTTACTGATTAAGCAAATAAAAGCGTGCCTCTCCAGCCCTCCTCCCAGGGAAATGTGCCCAGGCCCTGCCTGTGTGCTCAGCTCCCTGCCCCGAGTGCCAGAGCGAGGCAGTGCTGCACTGGCAGCCTGCCCCCACCTCTGCTCCAAGTGCTTTTGTGAGTCAGGCGCTCTGCTCTCGCCCAGAAACCCGGATTCCATCCTGCTTTCCATTTGCTCATGCCCCTCTGCTGCCAAAGTAACCACGGCAGGGCCGGCTCGGGGGTGCAGGGAGGGGAGCTGCCCTGCCAATCTCTCATTAATTTCTAGATGCAGGATGATGGGGGTGATGCATGTGAGAGTCTAATAATAATGACCTGAGGTCCCAGGCATGGCGAGCAAGGCAAACTTCTTTAACTAACAACTTAATTATAATAAATTTGAGTCTAAGAGCACCAGGCAAGTAAATCAATCAACCCTTGCAGGCGGGCTCATTAAAACTAGCAAAGTACAGACCATAAAGGTCATCTTATTAAGAGGGATTAGCATTTCCCAGTTAAATCCTTTGCTGCCCATAGGTGCTAGGAGAGAATGTGCACTCTGGGGCTCTCTGTTGCTGCAGGTAAAGGCTGGCCCTGCACAGCAGTGGATGGTCAGGCTCTTGGCTGCCAGTGCCAGTGGGCAAGGCTGCATAAATGCTGGTGGACCTCTGCCAGTCTGGCCCAGCTGTGGGTTGCCAACTGGAGCAAGTGAAACACCATCAGGGCTGAGGTCTTTCTTGCAAAACACGAGTCAGCTTGCTCTCCAGGCTTTTCTCTAGTCCTCTCTTACAGACTGAGACATCACCTCAGTAATTGTTGTTGGCTCTTCTTCCAATGACTCTTCCCTGGCTGTGTGGGATGTCTCTTCTCCAGTCAGGTCTTAATATATTGTAGCCCTCAAGCAGCATTTTCTATCTTTGCCTTTCTTTCCTGGCTGTGTGGTACAGTATTTTGGGTTTTCTGGTGCTTTGTGAGGCAAATTTTCACAGGCCCAATTATGATCTTGTTCCTTTAGGAGAGTGTATTTACCTTGGAGGAAACATTAAACTGAGAACAGCTATCAAAACAGCTGGCATCCTTCTTCCTGTTTTCCTCTTCTGTCAGATACAGTGTTGATGGCAGGAGAGGCAGTTTTTCCCTTTCCAGACTTTCCTCTGCCCACACTTGCATTCCAGTGATGACCCTCTGTCTGTGCAGCACCACTCACTGCTCTCGTGGAAATGTGGGATGAAAACTGCTGTGTTTTCTGTGGATCCTGGAGCAGTGGGGCTTGCAGGGGATGGTGCTGGACGGGGCTTTCCTGCTCCTGCATTGCATTTCGGATGGAAACTGATTTTTTTGGAGGGAAAGAGAAGTGTATCACAACAGTGTCTGTCACTGGTTGAGCAAAATATCTAAGTTAAGAGGATTTTTTTCCATGGAGAGACAACTGCAGTGAGGGAGGTGGGCTACATACCACCCTATGCTCCACTGCCACAGCTCTGCCCCTCCAACCCCATTCTTGATGAGACTGTTCTCTCCCATTTTGGACACTACCCAGTTCTAGCAGCTCAGTCATCTGGTGAGGAGAGTGGCCACATGGGCCCAGGCTGGATGTAACAGGCACAGGTCATGGCACACTTCCCTCAGCTCCTGCTGTGCCCAGGCAGCACTTGGCTTGCACAGCAGTTTACAAATAACTGCACTTCAGAGGATGGAAGTTCCCCTGCACTGTATTTGATCATTTCCAAAGATCTTTTTCTTTTAAGCCCTGGGAGGCCTCGGGGGCATGTAGGAAATTAAGCAGAGCCTTGCATCAGTTCAGGAGTTCATTCAGAACAAGAAGTTATGTGTTGGAAAATGTGGTGGGAGAGGTAAGGGTGAGAAAATATGGAACATCTCTTTTATCCCACTAGGCTTCCCTTCTGCATAGGAAGAACTGAGGGTCCTTCCTGCTCTGCTTGACCCATCAGCAGAGCATATCACAGAGAGCTACAGGCTGCCTGGGGAGAAAAAAAAAGGAAGAAGAAAACACTTCTTTTCTACTGTATTTTCACTCAGCCATCACTGTGCTGCTTGATGATCCTGTGCTATCTCTCTGTAATAGCAAAAAGCTGCTGAGCAGAAGAAATGGGTTTTGAGATTGCCTTGACAGGGAAGTGCTGGCAAGTGGTAGGTGTCTGCCAGTCTGGGCTCCCTCATCAGCTCCAAGAGCTTGCTGGGGAACCTTGGCATAATTCACTTAATTTTTCTGCATCAGGCTTATGATTTGAGTGTGTACTTAACACTGTGCATAACAGCTAAGTTGCTTAGGTGAAAGGCACTGCTGACTACACAAATGTATTTCAGCTTAGTTCAAGAACTCAACCTTCTCTGCTGCAGGTGAGTGCAGAGTTTGGAGCTACTTTTATGCCTTTGCCTTCAGGCACCTTCAGCTTCACACATCCCTTGAATGTCTGACTGGCACTTTGCATGGTTTTGTCTTGATGGAGGAGTTTCCACAAAAGAGGAGGAGTCCCTCGTGCTCCCCATCCTGAGAAATCTTTCTACTTCCACAGGGGCAGGGGCAAATTCAGGACAGACCCAGCATCATCATCACTCCATAAGTTCTGCCTGCTAGTGTGATCAGGATTCAAAACAGTACAGTTTAATTGGAACATTGTAGAAAATACCTATTCTTGGTTCTCTTGTTTCCTCATATTTTCCACTCACTGCCTCCCCTTCACATCCCCTTCAGCCTTTGCTCAGAATTCACCTCAACCCACAGGCTTCTTCTATTTTTTCCTTTTATTTTTTTTTTTTTTTTCCTGGGAGGTGAGGGGTTAAAACAATAAATATGTTGGTTCCTGTTTTTCCTCTCTGCAGCTCCTGAGCTCCAGCTGGGTGCAGACATGGAATAGTAACAAGTCCATGGGAAAGGCTCCTCTTCTCACAGCCCTTGCAGCAGCACTCTGAGCTCAGTGTGAACTTCCCAGAGCACAGAGCTGAAACCCTCACTGATGCTGCCAGGAACTTTCTGCAGGGATTAAAGCAGTAGGGTGGAGCTGAAGTGTGTGTGAACCCAAACTGGATTCCAGGTGTGTATGAGGAACAGTGTACTCAGTCTTCAGCTGAATTTAAAATATGTACACTTACATAATCTGTGGCCATTAGCAGTTAGCTCTTTATCACCCAGAGACACACCAGAACCTCCCAGACCCTGAAGGAAAGCACATTTCTGGTGTAAGAGACAAACACGAGGCAGCAAGATCCAGACACATAACAATAACTTGGTTTTGCTTGTGTCCTTTCACAGCAGGTGCTCTGCTTCCATGGACTGTACTCCTGCTGAACACTTTCTGTTCCTCAGTAATTCCTGGTGGGACAGAGGGAATTCTGCATCCTTGCAGATGGATAGGTTTGCTGAGATTGGTGTCTGAGCCTAGAGAATGGCAAGAGGGGGCAGGCTCACCCCTGCACAAAGGCTGGCATGGTGCAGCTGCTGGGTGGTCTCAGCTGGGTGCAATCCCATTTCCATTTCCCTTTGGCTCTGTGTGTGCTCTTGGGGAGCTGCTGTGGCTCAGTTGTCATTGCTCTTTCATTGTAATAACCCAACTGCTGCCTCAAAGCCCAGTTCTAACCTGGTGTTAGGGAATGCCAGTTCCTGGGAGGTCTCCAGTGTGTTGTGCATGGTTTATCTCCTGGGGATGCAGCAGGAAGGAACATCCAGGTCCTGGTAAAGCTGTGGCAGGGGGACTCAACAGGTTGGCACAGGTGTACTGGCACTGCAAGGTGACAGGGTGACCTTATGTGATAGAGCTGCTTTTTTGTTTTGCTAAAAGATGCTAGAACTCAGAGTCAAAATTACTGAAACTGGAGCAGGTAGAGATGAGAAAGCACTGATGATGTTTGTCATGTCAGCTTAACTGGGGTGGAAGTGCCAGGAAGGCAAATGAAATGAAATGCCCCGAATTGTGTCTGGTGTCACTTAACACTGCACTCCTTGAAGTCACTTTGAATAAACACAAGACATTTATTTTCATGCATTCTTTGCAGAGAAAAATAAAGGAAATAAATTAGAGAGGAGCAAGACAGTCTGTACTTCCCCTACCCCTCGCCAAGCAGTAGAGAGCAGTGGGAAACAGTTAGCAGAGGTGTCGATTCTCTAAGGGCAGTCACAAGGCTCTTGTGCCAAACACTATTTGACATTTAATTTAAGACCCATGTAAAGCAACAGCCAGGGCAGGCAGCAGGCAGAGTGTTCCAGTTGACAGGCTGGCTCTATTTGCTTTAATTTCCTTAATGCCATGGCCAAGTTTATCTGTGAGCGAGAAATACTCAGGGTATTATTTTTTTTGTCAGCCCATGATGAAAAGAGAGCACTGTGCTGTGCTCAGACACTGTTTGGGCTTCAGGTGGCCCTCATTAGGGAGCACAGTGCAAGAGAGCTGTGCTCCAGTGCTGGGGCAGCCAAAGAAAGTTCTGCCTCTGATTAAATTCTGCTGCAGTCAAACTCTGTTCCTGGGCTGGACTGAGCCATTCTGCTGGGCTAAAGGTGCAGAGAGGGGATCTGTGTGAGGAGGTCTGCAGCCTCACAGCCAGGAGGTGTGGGGAGAGCAGGGGGAGCTTCCTCACTCCTTAAAATTGTGTCAGGACCGCTGGGAGCAGAGGGGTTTGTGTGAGGATGTGTCCTGTACGTGTGCAGAGGGACATCCACAGCACCTGGAGGGGCTGCTCTAGAAATGCTGTCCCTACCCAAGCAGAGGGCTGGGATGAGATGAGTCTAAAGTTCCTTCCAACCCAAACCATCCTATGTGGTTTGTGCTAGAAGCCCATGGATAGGGAAGGAGAGGTCAGGGGTGCTAAGGGGAAGATTGCAAAGGGTTTTTTTGCATTCTAGTTTCCTTAGTTTTCCAGTTGGAGCTGAGTGTGCTGCTGAGGAGGTGAGGTGGGAATAAAACCTACCAGGAGTGTGTGGAGGGAGTGGTTGGAGTTGGTCTGAGGGCTGTGTGAAGAGGGGAGCAGTAGGGGAAGCTGTGTTTGCTGTGTAGCTGATATTGGCAAAGGGAAAACGTTGCAAGGTGAATGTAGAAACGAGTCAGAAAATGTATTAGTTACTTGAATTTATTGTTTTAAAATAATATAAATGTGTTTAGTCA